>NC_136261.1:60459041-61143361 GCF_964187855.1 Myxine glutinosa | reverse complement strand
GTATCGCAAAGTAAAGGATCTGCATTCATTTCTGAACTTGCATTGGTGGATTGTTATACATCTGCATTATTTTTCATTAAAAAACTTTATGTTGAACTTGAAGGCTCCAAGCACGGACTATATATATAGCCCTCATTGAGGTAAAAATAAAAGTAAAAAGCCTGCTATCGCTTGCCAAGCTAGCCGTTCCCCCCTCCCCCTCCTGCTCCACTCCCCCTCCCCTCCCCCCTCCCACTCCCCTCCCCCTCCACTCCCCCTCCCCCTCCCCCTTCCCCTCCTTCCTCCCCCTCCCCCTCCCCTCCCCCCTCCCCCCTCACCTCCCCACCCTCCCCCCTCCCCTCTCCTCCTCCCCCTCCCTCCTCTTCTCCCCTCTCCTCCTCCCCCTCCGTCCTCTTCTCCCCTCCCCCCCTCTTCTCCCCTCCCCCCCTCTTCTCCCCTCCCCCCCTCTTCTCCCCTCCCCACCCTCTCCTCCCCTCCCCCCCCGTTCCCCTCCCCTCCCCTTCCTCCTCCCCTCCCTTCCCCCGCCCGGCAATGCCGGGTACTTCCCATGGCCAGCTGTACGTGGGCTGCTCGAGGGTTGGAAAACCAAGCAATCTTTATGTCTTGGCACCAAGTAAGAAAACCAGAAATGTTGTATACCAAGAGGTTTTGAGAAATTGAAAATTGACAAAACGTCATGTAGGAAATGTACTGTGATATTGCTCTAAAATATACATGTTCTTTTCATCATATATTTGTATTATTCTTATTCAACCCGGGCGAAGCCGGGTACCTCAGCTAGCCGGGTACCGGGTACCTCAGCCGGGTACCTATCAGAAGCCGGGTACCTCAGCTGAACCCCGGTCCATAACAATATATATATATATATATATATATATATATATATATATATATATATATATATATATATATATATACATACATATTATATATGTTGGCCATTCTATTTCCTGCTTCTGTTTACTTCTGGGTACAATAGGTGTCCACCTGTCCGTTTAGATGTGTTTTACTTAATTTTTTTTAAATAATGTATCATGGCCCAATTTAAACACTGGCACTGAATGAGAGAGTGCCACAAGAATGATGGGCTAAAGCCTTTTTATTAATGATTTATTTTCCTATTTAGTCTCCTCAATAATTTAATAATTCACCAATTCAAGTGAAACTACAACGGCACTCAGTGAAGAGCATAATTACGCCTGGTGAACAGTTTATGTTTTGTATCTCTGAGTAGGTCTGCTACCACCCACCTCTAAAGGTGGGTTCTGAGTAGACCAGAAAATCACAATACAGAATTTATTTAATGTAGAAACATGCTACGATTCTTCCTTGTCACACATGCAACCTGTCCAACAAGTTTCGTCCAAATCGATCCATAACTTTTTTAGATATCATGCTATGTATCGCTTTTGACCCTATCTCCCAATGGTGAAAAATCACTTAAAAAATTAAATAATCCTCATATCCGAATACATATTCAGATCTTCACCAAAATTTAATCGAATCTTCTTCGTTAAACACCCAACCTGTCCAACATGTTTCGTCCAAATCCGTCCATATATGTTTGAGATATCCTGCTATGAATCGTTTTTGGCCCTATCTCCCAATGGTGAAGAATCATTTGAAAAATTAAATAATTACCATATCCGAATCCATGTTCAGATCTTCACCAAAATTGAATCCATTCTTCCTTGTCAGACACCCAACATGTCCAACAATTTTCGTCCAAATCAGTCCATAACTTTTTGAGATATCCTGCTATATATCGTTTTTGGCCCCATCTCCCAATGGCGAAGAATCACTTAAAATTTTACAATAGCCGGATTCGTATCCGTATCTTCACCAAAATCTAAACATTTCGTCCTTGTCACATATGCTACATCTCTGCTAAATTTCATCCGAATCCTTCCACAACTTTTTGCAAACAAACGGACAAACAAACGGACAAATGAAAAATCACCCATAGAGCGACACTTGGCAAAAGAGAACAAAGCAGAATGGCAGTCAGTAGAGCATCCTTTTGACCTCATAAATAATTGTTGGTTGAATTCAGTTAACTGATATGTAAACCCCATTCAAATTTCAAGTCAATCGGATTAAAGGTGACGACTTTATAAATTTGAAAAAAAGTGGTTGACCTTTGGCCTATGTTGACCTTTTGGCCTATGCTGATCTCAAAAATTGTTGGTGGTTGAATTCAGTTAGCCGATATGAAAATCACATTCAAATTCCAAGTCAATCGGATGAAAATTGAGGATTTTAGAAATTTGAAAAAAAGTGATTCACCTTTTGACCTCAAAAATATATCGGAATTTGTCGGACCACGAAATCTACAATTTGGTGAAGTTTCGTGAAAATCGATTAAAAACTGTAAGCTGTAGGCAAGTATAAGTGAGCGGACAGACAAACACACAAACACACAAACCGGAGTGATCAACATACTTGCAAAAAGAAGAAAAAAAATGGCCAAGTAACAGACTGGGGTGAAACAGGGGTATGGTATGTACAGGGGTACTTGGCCACATGTCCTTTCACAGGGGTGAAAACATAACCTCCATCCACCTTTGGTGGCAGAGGTAACAATTCACACAGGGTCTTACATAGATCAATGTCACCAGTTTGAATACTGTCAATTCAAGTACCAACAATGTCGAATTGTTATCCCCACACTTTTTGAAAACAATGGGAGGATATTATAATTGGCTCTGTCTCTTTGTCTGTCTGTCCATCTGTCCGTCTGACACGCTATCGCCTGCTAAACAATTGGGTATAAATTCACCAAACTTGGAGTTATGATCACCAGGTGGCAAAACCTGCTTTCTCTTATGCACAGATTCATCCCAACTCGTCTTCAGTTATCTGACCCATTCTCCCGCTCTTGGTTCTCTGAATCCTGATGCGAGGCAGTTGCTTTTAAACAACCTGCATTCTCCTGCTGGAAGGCAAATCCAACAGAAGGTAACTTCAGATCATTGCACAAATCCCGCAACAAGTGTGTCTACTCTCAGGAGAACAAGAAAACAACATCTGTCCAATCTCAAGAATGAGCTTTCAAAGTTGTCGCCCTCCTCTAAAACCCAATGGTGCCTTCAAGTCTGTCTCTAGTGTATGCCTCCCTTACATGCATTCCCTCAACTCAAATGGCACCACAGCTGACTCTGCTTGTGAGAAGGCCGAATTCCTCAATTCTGTATTTGCTTCAAAATCTTGTGTCCCCAACCCCCCACTCCCTGTACACACCCTACAGTGTCACAACCAACTGCTCCTGGATACTGTGTCTATTTAATCTGAGAAGGTGCATACGTTTCTGGTAACCCTCGACTGATTCTGCAACTGGACACAGATAGCATAAGCTCATGCATCCTTAAAGCTTCCTCTGCTGCTCTTGCACTTCCTCTCCATGTCCTTTTCACCCTGTCATCTACCGCAGCTGATCTTCCATCTGCTTGGAAATCAGCCAGCATCACAGCATTACATAAAACGTGCAAAAAATAGATCCCTTCAACTACAGACCAATTAGCTTACTTCCAATCATCAGCAAGGTCATGGAATCAATCATCGCAGTTGACATAAAATCATTCCTTTTCTCCAAGAGCCTCATCTCAGATCATCAGTTTGGATTCAGACTTGGCCACTCTACCATAGACATGTTGCTTCTACTCTCTCAACATTAGATGGAGGCCCTCAATATCAGAATGAGATCAGGGCGATCTCTCTTGACATACCTCGAGCTTTCGATACAGCCTGGCAACTTCTGCCTTGTATTCCAAGCTGTCGGCATATGGAATCCAAGGCCAACTCCACTCTTGGATTGCTTACTTACTCCACTCTTGTAGCTAACATGTGGAATCTTAATGGAACTCTTCTTTTCCTCTCCCTGTTAAGGCTGGAGTACCCCAAGGCAGTGTTCCAGGCCCCATCGTATTCCTAATCTTTATCAATAATCTTTTTGACTCTCTGGAAAATCCTGTTTATGTCTTTGCTGATGACTCACTCTCTGTCGTGTCATCCTTCATCCTTCTGACAGACAGGCAGAAGCCTCTTTCCTCTCCTCAGACACCTTGACAAAAATCACTATCTGGTCAAACACTTGAAAAATGTCTTTCAATCCTGAGAAATCCCGCACACTCACTCTCTCTCTCTCCAAAAGGACCATCCTACAATCTACCTTCTCAACAACCCTCCCGAAGAGGTTCATTGACTCAAACTCTTGAGTGACTGAACCTTCCCCAGACAAAACCATGATCTTACCTACAACCATTAAACCACCCCCACCCCTCCCAAAATTTTGCCTACATATCCATCTTGTTCCTCACTTGCTTTCTTCCCTACCACTCATCGTTACCTGCATCCCCGAGTTGTCCGTCTCCGTCATCTTTCTCCCTATGCCTTGCTGTCGCTGTTTCCCCTTTCTCCTGCTGTACCCTTTGCAATGTTGTGTCCTGATCTGTTTTGTGCCCTCACTCTTTCAAGGGCCCAGACCTTGTATAAAAAGTTGAGTTATCACCAGAAACCTAAACAAATTACAAATTCTTGCCCCAATCAGTTTGGGTCAAACACAAATATTAAGACACAGAAGTCACTTCTTCAAACTTGATAAAAGACCAAAACTTTCCCCAGCTGATCCCACAAGAAGGTGGGAACAATCTGGGCCATTAAAGTAGTAGTCGTAGTCGTAGTCTACTAGTGATTCTTGCAGAGTCAACTTTATTTTGTCTGTACATTACTACCACGTCAGATGGTCTGTTAACATGGTCTGACTGAGCCAATGGTACAGCCCGTGTGTTTGGCCGAAATGATGTTAAAGTTCCTGTTCAGAATTACATAAGAATTCCCTCCGGATCACCCAATCGAAGCACAACCTGGCGGTGAAACGTGCTGGGGACAAAAGGTGGGAAAACATTTTCTATAGTTAAGGTTTAGTTACAAAATAAATATGGGGAACAAGTGTTACGGATTCATCACTTCCGCTGTTGTCGTTTTCATCCACTTGAAACATTTCTGGTTCCATGTATTATTATTATTGTGGTTTGAGGGAAATGGCGGTTATTGTTTTCGAAAGGTAAAAAGGTTAAGGTTTTAAATGAAACTGGAACCGGACGACGACGAAGCGGAAGGAGAAGAAAAGAAGGCGGGGCAAAAAGTCGGACAAGAAGCTGGTCACTTCAAGCTCCGGAGCGAGCGTTGTCGAACGAAAGTCACGAGTGAACTTTGAGTTTCCTTGAAAGGAATTCCTGTGATAGGTGTTATCGCTGGGATTGATAAACCTGCGTGGTCAGCTTTGGCGTTTGGATTCTGAAGAATCATCGCTGGGTCGTTGCGACTCAAGTACGAGCCGTCGGCCATTTTGACACTCGTGCTTTGCTCATCGCAAAAGGTCTTTGCTTCGCGTCAGCTTTTTTCACCATTCAGACGTCTATCTGGGATGTGTGTGTCCAACGCGGAGTTTGAGGATTAATTTGCGTTTCGCTGACGGTGAACCGTGAATGTTCATACCTGGAGGGCGCCTTTGGATTTCCCATTCCTCCATGAGTTTGCCTTACGCGGTTTTGGACCACGTGACTCTTTGCGCCGCTTCGGCCGCCTACGCCTCTGTGCTGTTTTGGCGGAGTGACTGGGCCCGTCATCTGAACGGGGTTCGGGTTTCGATTCGATATCGCTCTGATGCTAGCTGGAGGGGATCACCTTTGAGCCATAGAGGCATTGGGGAATGTTCTTTTTTCACTCACTTGGAGCACAGTGAGTTATCTTATCCAAGCTGATGGTACCATCATAAGATGTGTTGATTGTACTTTTGATTGCTATTATTATTGTACCGTTATTCTTGTGTGATTTTTAATATAATATTTGTTTGGTGATAACCATTGGTGTGGTTTCCCTATTGATTTCTGACACAGAATAACATATTTTTTCTGCCGTGGCTCCTCTCGGGGCGCGGAGGTACACTGTGCCCAGGGGGTCGGGGAGGAGCCCGTAACACAAGGAAGGACAAGACGATCAATAACCTGTACAGATCAGGTGGTCAAACAACACAAGAAAATGGATAGAAGGAACACGCAATCTTACGAGATCGATCAGGGTTGTCTCTCTAGAGTTGTTAGTTGTTTCTAGAACCATAACCACATAATTGGCCTCCAGAGCTATTCGCCGAATGAGCATCCTCCGTCATGCAAAGCCTTTCGTTGGCACACCTGAACCATCTTTTATCTACCAAGCCTTCGTGCACAGCTTGATGGAGTATTGCGCTCCCTTTTTGGCTGGAACCCCTGTGGCACACCTTGCTCAGGTTGAAGCCATTGAAACCAAGGCCTTCAAGTTCATTGAAATCTCCTGCGATTAAGCTGAGTTTTTGGGTCTGTCACATTCACATCTCAAACAAGGCAGTGGTCTCTGTCTTCCACCGTGTTCTTCCTGGTTTTGCATCCTCTGCAATTTACATGCTCTATACCACACCCCCAATCTCCTGGGTTCTGTCAGGTACATGTGGTTTTCCAGTAAACCCCTTTCTGGTGAAACTCACAAAAGCTAAACACACTGCTCTCCTCTGTTCATCCGTTTCTCTGTTCTCCTACCTGTGGAACCAATGTCCTCAGATTGTTCAATCTTATTCTTCCCTCCAGAGCATAAAGCCAGCCATTCACTACCATTGCAGGTCATTCTCCAATTACAACCCTGATGATGCTTACCCCATTAAGCTATCCACCCCAAGCGCATCTCTTTCCATGTTTCCAGTTTTTCCTTCCACTTCTTTGATCGTCTTGTTCACACTCTGTGTCCTCCCATTGCTCTCATTCTTCCCCACGTCCAATATTTCTCCAAGTTCCCTCATTTTGTCCCTTAACACTGCTGTTGGTGTGTGCCTTCCCCTACTCTTCCTCTCTTTATGCTGTACTTTTCGTTCTGTTACGTCCTGGTCCGTTCTGTGTTCTCGATCCACGAGCCTACACATTGTATCCAAAAACAAAAAGCCAGACGATACCTTCCTTATTGATTTGCTTGACATTCAAAAGATTCTGAATAGCAATGGATCTGTCAACAAATACATATCTTTTGTCAATGCTAGTGAAGAGGAGGCTTTATGTACAGCTCAGCTCTGAAAGCATTCACACGTGGTTGGATACATCTGGGATTGCATTGGAGCAATAATTAATTGTATTATTGTTGTTGTTATTAGCCCCCAACCTGGCGCCAGTCCGACATTGCGCAGCCCAGCTGGGGGTCTTATATTTTAGATGCTGTGAGTCCGTCCATCTGTCCGTCCGTCCGGCCTCTGTCCAGTCATAAATGCATCCAGACATTACTCGAAAATGACTAGTCGCATTTATTTCATATTTGACACGTCTATGTGGTAATACCTTGGCATAAGGCAGGCCAAATGGTTTTGGTATCAGAGGCAGAAGTCATGGGACACTATTGTATTTCCGAATTTTGGCAATTATTAAATTTTTTACAGGGGAGAATAGTGCAGGATTGTATATTATTTTGGGAACAACTATTTATTTATATACACTTTACCATCTCCATTACAAAAACACAACTTTGGATTATTTATTAATTTTATACACTTTACCATCTCCACCACCAACACATAACCTTGAAATATTTATTTATTTGTAGATGCACACTCACCAACTCCACCATGGACATACGACGTTTAACTTTTCTATAATTGCATACACTTTACCATTCCACTACCAACACAACTTTGAAATATTTATTTATTTATTTGGATACACTTTACCATCTCCACGACGGAAATTTCACCTTGAATTATTTATTTATATATTTGGATACACTTTACCATCTCCACTACGAAAATTTCACCTTGAATTATTTATTTATATATTTGGATACACTTTACCATCTCCACTACGAAAATTTCACCTTGAATTATTTATTTATATATTTGGATACACTTTACCATCTCCACTACGAAAATTTCACCTTGAATTATTTATTTATATATTTGGATACACTTTACCATCTCCACTACGGAAATTTCACCTTGAATTATTTATTTATATGCACTTTTTCATCGCTGCTACCGACAAGCCAACTTTAATTCTTGTTTATTGGTATACGTTTTACCATTGTACTACCTACATACCACCTTGAATCATTTACTAATTTATATGTGCACTCTACTATCTCCCCTGCCAACACACAACGTCGAATAATATGTATATGCATATATATATATATATATTAGTATTATTTTTTTACATGTACACTTTGAGCATCTCCACAATGTGCACAATTTTTTCTTTATTTGTTTAGTTATTTAAACGTAAAATCTGCACGTCTAGTTTGAAGGTGTTGATGGGAGCTGTTGTTCTTGATGAGTGCTTGCATCCTTATTTATTGGTAATATTTATATTGATGGATATGGTGGATATATTGACTGCTTGTATTTTTCTTTCTTTTTGCTGATTTTTTTCACGGTGCCCTTCTCTTTGTGTAATGAATCTCCAAGGCCTTCAAAGAGCCTTTGCCAGTGAAATCCAAGGCTTTCAGAGGCCATTAAAAAATCCATTGCTCTCGGAGAAAGATAAACCGTGGTGTTAAGTGAAAAAATTCAATCGATCAATTGCACCTCTTCCTCTCAAAGGCCAGAAAGTAAAAGAAATCGAATATTTTTGAACTTGTAAATCTTTTCCTCTTTAGGGTGGATTGTGCTGAAGAGTCCCAGTGGCAGAAACTTTGCTCAATATCCTAGTGTCATGGGTCCCTTATGTAAGGAAGGGTTTCCTGAGGCTGAAATTTAATTTAAAGTTTCCAGGCTGTGAGCTGAATAGAGAGGTTTTATTGATACACCGAGTCACGTTCTATTTTATTTCATACTAGCAGAAGTACCTGGCATTGCCGGGCGGGGGAGGGAGGGGGAGGGGAGAGGAACGAGGGGGGGGGGGGGGAGCGAGCCCCTTGGCAAAGCGAGCGATTTTTTTTTTCATAGCGTCATAGCGTTTCATAGCGATTTTTTTTTTCATAGCGTCATAGCGTTTCATAGCGTTTAATAGCGTCATAGCGATTTTCTTTTTTCATAGCGTCATAGCGTCCATAGCGTCATAGCGTTCATAGCGTCATAGCGTCATAGCGTTCATAGCGTCATCACGTGATCGCTCTGAGCGAATCAGCGCCCACCTGCTCTGATTCCGTTGATTCCATGCGCTGAAATGCGCTGAGGTAAATATGAATAAAAAATATGGATCGTCAAATATTTTGAGTTCGGCCATGTTCGTCCCAGGCTCAATGGCCATGTCTATGCCAAATATCAAGCACGTGAGCCTCTCCGTTTAGGAGTCTATCGGTAACATTACACACACACACACACACACACACACACACACACACACACACACACACACACACACACACACACACACACACACAAACTGTGTTTTATATATATAGATAGACCTTCACAGTTGCACATTTGATTTGCTTCTTACATCTTCTTGCTTGACAATGACACATACCATTGTGTTGTATTGATTTATTGATTAATTGTCCTCATTTCCCTGGATCTTGTACCTTAACTGTTTGAGTGCTGAATTTTCCATTATGTCAGATGAAAACATGTTTTTTTTTCAGGTAAGCTGAATAAAACGTCTGTTTTGCTTATAAGACAACCACAGGAACAATACGGAACAAACAATACACATTGTTGAACAACGATCGTGGCCAACAACACTCAAACAGTCAAAATATTCTCCAGAGACATGGAGGCCATCTTGTTTTGTTTTATTTTCACTTAGTCAACTCCTTTCTCTTTCTCTGTCCCTCTCACCTGAATGCAGCTCGGTGGATGTGGAGTTCTGGGTGTGGGAATATGGTTGGCAGTAACACAGGGGGACTTTGCCACGATATCTCCCAGCTACCCGTTCCTGTCCGTGGCGAATGTCCTCATTGCGGCTGGCACCATTATCATGGTGGTCGGATTTCTCGGCTGCCTTGGAGCCATCAAGGAAAACCGGTGCCTTCTCCTCAGCGTAGGTTTCACTTTGGTCGGCGGCGGATCGATCGGCCGTTATTGGCTTTTTTCATGTCGGACTAGTCTTGTATGACCGACTGCACTCTCTCAAAGCATGAGAATGCACAAGAGAAATACTTAAATTCTTACGCCATCTCACAAGCCATTTTATTACAGTATACTTTAATAACTCACAATATGATATACAAGGAAAGTCCATCGTGTCCTAGATGCCCACATTTTATTATATATATATATATATATATATATATATATATATATATATATATATATATATATATATATATATATATATATATATATATAGAGTTTCTTACCTCCGGCACCAAATGTGGATGGAGGCTATGTTTTCACCCCAGTCTGTGCGTTTGTGAACAAAATATCTCAAAACTATGTGGACGTAGTGACACGGACGAAATGATTCGATTTTGGTGAAGATCCGGATTCGGATCCGGCTACTGGAATTTTTAAGTGATTCTTCACCATTGGGAGATCGGGCCAAAAACGATACATAGCAGGATATCTCAAAAAGTTTTGGACGGATTTGGACGAAACCTGGTGGACCGGTTGGGTGGCTGACGAGGATGATTCGATTCGATTTTGGTGAAGATGTGAATATGGATTCGGATATGAGAATTATTTAATTTTTAAGTGATTCTTCACCATTGAGTGATATGGCCAACCAGGTGGAGGTATGCTCTCTATTGAGTGTCGTTTAGTATTATATTGAGTCAATATAGCCAACTTATATTGAGTTTAACAGCAGTTCAAACTGCTAAACCAGAAAGCATCTGAAAATGCAAAGCCCATCCGCATCCGTTTGTATTCCGACATCTTCTTCTTCTTCGAAAACAGTTTAAAAAAAATACAAAATGAAGATTGATGATTTCATGCAGCCTTGAACTTTGAACTTTAGATCTAAAAAAAACAATCTGCTTCTAGCTTTTGATTGGTTAACAAATTAATTGACCCAATATGCAAATTCTTAAAATTTCAGGTCATACACAGGGAAATTGATTATTTTATGTGATGCTGACCTTTGACCTTTTGACGAAAAACTCAATTCTGAAGTTTAAATTTTTAATAACCGGTTCAGATTAAGAGTTTGCAGAGCGTATCACATTTTAGTTTTTAATTGTGTGTGAAAATGAAATAAAGGTACAAATCAGGTCAATCGCATGAAAGTTGATGATTTTATGTGATGCTGACCTTTGACCTTTTGACAAAATTATAAATTTGCCTTCTCCATATTTTCATAATTAAGCTTTGGTGAAAATTTGATAACAAAACGCAAATGGTAAAAAGGTTATAGCCTGACACGGACACTGCACACACACACGGACACACACAAACACACACACACACTTGGACACACACGTGGGGACACACACAGGGACACACACACACACAGGGATATACACACACACACACACAGACACACACACACACACACACACACACACACACACACACACACACACACAGACTTATGGGAAGTTACGAGGGGCGGCAATTTCACATCTCGCCCTGAGCGTCATTTTTCCTCGATACGCCACTGCAAGTCCACTGTACCTGCGATCTGTTTTTAAAATTCCCTTAGATGATGGACCCAGATTGTGTATATCATATTCCCGTCAGGAAGCGTCTCATTGTTTCCAGGTCCTTTTGCTAGTATATATATATATATATATATATATATATATACATATATATATAAATATAATATATAAACTGAACATATTCCATCTCATTTACTTTCCGCATCCATTGACTTTGTTGCATTTTCACCTTACACACTTAACATCCACACTCTCGGCCCATATGCTATCTTGCATGGTAAGGTTGTTTGTTCCACATCATTGTTTTCGATTTTTTTTTTAACCACAAACAGGAAACAATACTAAACTGAACAGAGGGGCAGACAAAAAAGTTATGCAATACTTCAAATTATTATGAAAAATGTAAAAATAAATGGCAGGTTTGAAACTGAGTTCGTCCGTCAGGTATTGGATTAAATTTGACACTACTATTACTACTATTATTATTACTACTACTGCTGCTTTTGTAATAGCCCCATTGACCACCACATTCTTTGGGGTCGCCCAGAGAACAGTCTTTGGCCCAAGTGTTTCACAAACCTACTGACCAGGCTTGACATTTGACTGAATGTGATTTGGGCAGGAGTATTTGGATGTTTGGGCTGAGTCCGTAGCTTACTGTCTAACTTATTTTAACATTCGTGACCTAAACAAATATTTAAATCCTCATGTAAAGTTCCGTACGGTTGGGTGAATACAATTGCGAATTCAAAATCGTAATTGTGTTCACTCAATTCCAATAATCAATTGATACTTTAACAAAATACTGTTTTAAATGACGGTTGTATTGGGATATCATCAAACCAGGTCATTGCCGTAATCTGTCCACTTCTGGATTCGCGAAAGGTTCGTAATTCATCAGGATTTTCCTCAATTCTGCAATGAAATGTTCATGAAATACTGTTCAGCCGTTTGTCATGTTATTTTGGGGAAGTATCGTAGGATTTTACTACAGGGGTTCCAGGAAATCATTGCGATCGGTGCAGCCGTTTTTGCGGTACCCGGGAAAATAACGTTATGCGGGAGTCCAAACTTGAAAATGCTGGAGACCAAGGCTGAAATTGGAAAATCAATATAGCCTATTTTACTCCAGGGGGTCCCAGGATTACCCACCCAAAATGTCGTTGCGATCGGTTTAGCCGTTTTTGCGGTACCTGGGAACATACAGGCAGACGGACAGACATTTGGTGAATTATAGTAGGATGTAATGCTTGATTCCAATGTGTTCTGACATTCAATGCGTTCTAACCAGCTTGATTAAACCATACTATTATTTGACATATGATTAGATTTTTTCGGGAATTTCTTTTTGGAACAGACGTGAGTGTGGTGTGGCAGCTGTCTGACCAATGGGTACACATTTAAAAAATCGACCCCCGACAAGAACCCCAACAACAACAGCGACGTAATGCTCTTGTAGACCTGCGACATGTAAAAATACACAGGCAATATGCTCTTTTATAAAAATGCCACAGGGGCAGTGTTTAGGCCAAAACCAAGAGGGGCCCCTGGGTGCATAAGCAAAGAAAGAGATGGGAAATAATATATAAATGTTGGAAATTCCCTGGTAATGCTCCGGCGATAAAATGGTAATACACGGGCAAAATATATGGGGAATATGCTGGAAATATGCTATTTTATATTAATGCCACAGGGGGAATGGTTGAGTCCAAAAACAAAGGGAACAGATGGGTTCCTGGGTGGAAAAGCAAAAATAAGGTGGGAAAACGTAAATTTCGGTGATGCTCCGGCAATACTTGGCGATGCTCGACGATGCTCCGGCGATGCTCGGTGATGTTCGGTGATGCTCCGGCGATGCTCACTGATGCTGTGGCGATGCTTGGCGATGCTCGATGATGCTCGGTGATGCTCTGGCAATGCTTGGCAATGCTTGGAGATGCTCCAGCGATGCTCGACGGTGCTCTGGTGATGCTTGGCGATGCTCGATGATGCTCCAGCGATGCTCTGGTGATGCTTGGCGATGCTCGATGATGCTCCGGCGATGCTCAACGATGCTCGGTGATGCTCCGGCAATGCTCGACGATGCTCGGTGATGCTCGGTGATGCTCCGCCGATGCTTGGTGATGCTCTGGCGATGCTCAACGATGCTTCGCCGATACTCGGTGATGCTCCAGCGGGATCTTGTCGATGCTCCAGCGATGCTCGACGATGCTCTGGTGATGCTTAGCGATGCTCGACGATGCTCCGGCGAAGCACTGACGATACGTGGGCAATGAGCAGCTTTGAAGACTACTTATTGGCCAAAATGTTAGGAGTATTTCACCTTCGCATGATTGCAACGACTGTGGTTGCACCTGTGTGTATAACAATCCAATATCAATATAATGTATCCCCTCACACAGACAGGTATGAGAAAAACAAAACTTTAGCATCAGGCCAAAAATAAACAATGTAACAAAGAATAAGATGTCAAAGCTTTATAAAAAAATCTCACGAGATTTGATCATATTTCATGAGAAGTCGGAGTCGATTTTGGTACGGAAAAATCGAAAACACTGGTAGTTTTCGTATACAGACTCTTGGAAGAGCTAGACCACAAAATGGCCTGCAGCATGGCAGAACAAGTGGAAAGGCGGGAAACACACCAACATCAGGGTAAAGGGACACAACAGATGGACACATGAAGGAAGAATGGGCTAAGGGAAGAATGATTGCAAGGGGAAGGAGTGAACAAACTTGACACAAGCTCAAACACCAAAAGAAGAGGAATGGGAGACCGTAGCTGAAGCAGAAATGGAACAAAAAAACGAAAAAGGAGGGCGAAAAGCAGGAAAACACAATAATTTGGAAAGGAAAAGGAGAGATTGGGGAGGGTTCCTGTGGATAGGCTTGTTGCTTGCGAGATATCGAGTGGTGTTGCGTGAAGTCGTAGAAATAAAATTGTTCGTCTTCGATCGATGTCCGGCGTCTGCACGGAGGGAACAAGCCACCTCCGCTATCAGCAAAATATTGATATATATGCATTAGCTATCATGAATACCTCCAAAATTGCATACCTTCACCCAACTGCCTCTGGACAATCCTTGCTGATTGATCCTATTGCGATCTGTTTTCCACGCAGCACTTGGCAGCAAAGACGCTCCATTTCCATAAAGGTATAATAGGTGGTCCAGTGCCCTTTGGATAACAGGGATTCTTCAGGTTCGAGATTGTTTGGAAAACACTTATGGAGATGCAAAATGCTGCTATCAGAGAGGGCATTTATCATCCCGTAACTAATATACCTAGTCGCCATACGTGCTTAGGAAAGTATTTAGAATGTGCCGCACAGTGTTTATCGGCGACCTGGGCTAGCGGTTGCCTTCTTGTTCCTCGAGAACATTAAGATTCGCTTGTGGTGGCTTGTCGTAATAGATGGCTCATCTGCTCTGCCATCCATCATGACAAAAAGAGAGCCATTCCCTGCTATTCAACATTACATCTTTGATGGAACGACGATTATTTTACAAGAAAAATGTATGAAATAATGCATTGTAGTCCAATAGGATGGTGCAGAAGTTGAGAATAATAGGTTAATTAATAATAATAGTAATAATAATAGGTTAATAATAGGTTAATAATAATATTAATAATCATTTAATTAATAGTTAATAGGTTAATAATAATAGGTTAATAATAATAATAGGTTGATGATAATAGGATAATAGTTGAGGATAATAGAAGTTGAGGATAATAGGTAATAATAGGAAGTTGAGGATAATATGTTAATAATTAATAGGTTAATCGGTTAATAATAATCGGTTAATAATAATAGGTTGGGGATAATAGGATAATAGTTGAGGATAATAGAAGTTGAGGATAATAGGTAATAATAGGAAGTTGAGGATAATAGGTTAATAATTAATAGGTTAATAGGTTAATAATAATAGGTTAATAATAATAGGTTGAAGATAATAGGATAATAGTTGAGGGTAATAGAAGTTGAGGATAATAGGTAATAATAGGAAGTTGAGTATAATAGGTTAATAATTATTAGGTTAATAGGTTAATAATAATAGATTGAGGATAATAGGATAATAGTTGAGGATAATAGAAGTTGAGGATAATAGGTTAATAATTAATAGGTTAATAGGTTAATAATAATAGGTTAAAAATAATAGATTGAGGATAATAGGATAATAGTTGAGGATAATAGAAGTTGAGGATAATAGGTAATAATATGAAGTTGAGGATAATAGGTTGAGTATAATAGGATAATATGTTGAGGATAATAGGATTATAGGTTGAGGATAAGAGGATAATAGGTTGAGGATCTCTATTGAGATGCCTAGTCTGGGTTCGATTCCCGACTTTACTATAAGCTGTATAAGATTAGTTCTTCCTTGAGACATCAATCGCACTAGTTGGCAGACTTTAAATATGAAGAATAGGCAAATTATCAGCTACACCCTGAAAAAATTACCAATTCCTGCCATGGCTGAAAGCTGGGAAGGCAATGGCAAACCACCCAGCATAAGCCTTCCCATATGAGACTGCTTCTGCAGCATAGACAGTTTGTCTTCAGAGTATAAACACAAGAGAGAATCCTTTATACGTCATAAATATCACTTGTTGGAGGCATGATCATGTGCCAATGATGATTCTGATGTTTATTTAATTTTTGTTGGGGGAAGAGGGTGGGTTGGTTAACTTTTTTGGTAAACTGTTTCAATTGTCAAAAGGTTTACATTACAAGAAACAAAATGACTACACTGAACAATCTCTACATTTTGAAGTCACCCTTCCGGGTACGGTGCTCTGCAATGATGGAGGAGGCCCGTACTTCTGACAAAGCATCCAAACGCTTATTATAAGTCACTAATATTTCCCTGACTGAAAATCAATCGATTCTCGACAGCTTGGTTGATTCCTCCAAAAGAGTGTAGGAATTTCTGCTGAACAATTATGGGAATCAAGCCCAAACCAGAGAGCAATGCAGAGGCATGCTGAATCAGCTATACTAACTGTAGCGGAGCATACTGTGCACGCATGGATGTGAGAAGGCAGTAGTCCGGCAGCTAAGCTAAATATAGCATAACAATTGTGCATTTTGTGAGGAAAGCACCAAATTTGGCACACTAGTAGACTATCATATTATGAAAAGATCTGGATATTGGGCCATCTCAGATTCAGAGATTTGATTTTTGCAAGATTTGCAGATTTTGCAGATTTGCAAGCTGAGATTGCAACGCCAGGGACGGCCGACTCCTTCCTGCGAGCTGCCCACGTCACCCGCACAAGAAGAGCTTATCAAATCACTGCAGCGGCACTGCACATCCTGCAACACCGTGCGTATGAACGCCACTGTATGACATATGCTGATGATGCAGAAGACCTGCCTGAGTTCGAAGACTGGGGTCACCAGAGAGGAGAAGACATTCCCAACTTTCAGTACTGGGCAACTGTGCTGGAACTAGAGATGTTGGTACTGGTCTACGTGCGTTCTCTGCGGCAGGCTTCATTCACGATGTACCTTGATGCCCTGACGGAACTGGTCCCATGGTTCCATGCCTTAGACCACACACACTACGCCAGGTGGGTCCCTGTTCACCTGAGGGACATGGTTGCACTCCCATTGAAGCACCCAGATGTAGCCAGAGAATTCAGGGCTGGCAACTTCACTGTACAGAAGACGAAGAAGGTGTTCTCTTCGATCCCAATCGAATCGAAATCTTGCAAAAATCAAATCTCTGAATCTGAGATGGCCCAATATCCAGATCTTTTCATAATATTGTTACGGACACGACTTATTAGGATGTTATGAAGGGCCGAGCGGAATGGCCGCCGTGTTCGCACAGTTTACCCGATTCCACTCGAACGTTGACTAAGTCGCGCTATGCTAAATCAATGATGGAAAGGACACAACGGCTGGGTTAAATGACACGACACCAGGGGTACAGTTCTCAAGACCTCCGGAGGAGGATATAATATGGGTTATGCAGAACGTTTAGATTACACGGCACAGAGGTACAGCACAGAAAGATGGGCACTTAGACACGGTCTTATCTTAATCCCGACAGACCACAGACAAACGGGACAAGAATGACTCACACAGGGATTGATGGCTGGGAAGGGCAGGCAGTCGATAGCTCAAGGTGCACCTTGGCTCAGGGGCAGAATCGACTCGGTCCGGTCCAGAGATGCAGGAGGTATCTCTCAGCGCTAGGAGGTGGCGTCCTTTCTTCTTCGTAGCTGAGGCGCATCTGACGTCACCTCCGTCTTCCTGCGCATGTCCAGCGGGGAGTGACACGCCCTCGGCTCGTTAGCTCCGCCCCAGATGGAATCGGTCCGCCGCTTCTTATTGGGTGCGGGGGGTTACCGGGCTCCGCCCTTGACGAGGAGCTGACAGTGAGCCCCTGCATGGTAACCCCGTCGGAGCACATGGTCAATGGCGGCTAACCAAGCCGGAGTGAGGACGCACACTCCCGGCGCCGCCGCCGCGCCGCCCCCGCTGTTGTTGTTGTTGTTGGTGTTGTTGTTCCATGAGGAAGAGATGCGGGGAGGTATTGGGAGGTCCTAAACTTACTAATGGTGCCATACAATCACATTCTGGTGCAACGAAGAGTCAGAATTAATGGAAACGAGTCCTTAACTGACATAGACTAAGAATAACTAGCAAGATGTCCTATAGTTGTCTACGTGAGATGTGGTGAACCTGGGCACGACATTTAATGGGGGAAAAAGGGGAAGGTCGGGGCTACAGAGTGTTGTTTACAGACAATGGGACTAGGGAATGGGGGATTGGGGATAGTTGGGGAGTATTGGGGAAATAGGGGAATATTTACAAGCGGATATGGATGGAGGCCAAATCCCATATCCGCAACATTGCACCCTTCTCTACCTCGGGGCGTCCCGACCCGATAAATTTTTACCTACGTTAGTGTGGCACTCAGATGTAGTTCCCTCTACTATTAACTCAACCCTGAGTGCGACAGTTTTACAGATGTTCACAAATGAGTAAATATGTCCCCCTGCGACGTTGCACCCTTCTCCTCACAGAAACACACCCACAGGATAACCGAATCGCGGAAAGAATCCTCAAACTAAACATACAGCCGGTAGGGAGCATTATTTACACAAGACTACACTGATATTTACACTACGATCCAGGACCTGTTTTTGGAGGAACACATGCAGATGTTATGCATAGAGAGAGCACGCATGCCAGCGTCGATACACCAACCCACGAGTGCTCTGTGGCCTTATGGCCTTTAATAATGTGCAGAGCACCCCATCCAAGCACCAAAAGCACCACCCCATAACACAGTCAGCACCATCCGGTGCACCAATAAAGTGTTCGATAGTCACCGGTGGTGTCGCAGCCGGCCGATGTTCTGCCGCTGGTCTTGCCTTCCTGAAGTGCTTGGCCTTCTAGCTTCCTTAGAAAATATAGAAAGGCACCAACCGCGTCCATTTCTGTATTGTGGCCGTCAGGGGGCCAACTAAAAGTGGTTCACCTGTATGGCATAGGTGCCACGTTGACCCATAGGTCCATCAACGGGTGGTGCTTGCCCGCAAGAGAACTGCGGTCCATGGTGGGCGGCCACAAAAATTGCGGTCCATATGGTGTATCGATCCAGGCAGCAAGCAGCAAAAGTGCAGGCCCACAACTGCGGAGCCAGCACCTCTCTCTCCTCTCTCTCTGCCCCAAAGCCAGATCCTCGGAGGTGGGAGACAAAAGAAGAAGACAAGTGAGTAAGGTGGTAAGGGCGCAAAAGTGCACGCAATATAAGGTAATGCACACTGGGGGCACATGGGAACCAGGTGAGACAGGTACGTTCCTACCGTACGCCCCCCCCCCCCCCACCAGGTAACCTACATTGCCCCTCCCTTACCCCTTACTGTATCCACAAAACACAACACTACCCATAAACATCTACTTTACAAATCAACAAACGTCCCTACTGTCTTCCCCGTTCCTCCCATAAACCAAATTCGTCTTCTCTCCCTCCTAACCAATCAAATTTGCCATTTCCAACTCTCATCAAAATTTGCCATCTCCAATTCAACATCAAAATTTGCCATCACCAATTCATCATCAGTCCCTCCTAGGGAGGGAGAGATGGAATCACCCCAATGTCTCATCCACGTCGTGATGCGTCTCACAAATCCAACAGCAATTCTCATTTCCTGCAACACAGAACAAAAGAACACAGGTGTGGAGTCATCATCATCCCCTCAGGTAAGTGGCTGCGTATGGTGCGACAGGTTCATCAATCCTAACTATTTCCTAAATGACTTTAACAACTTTACATTACCCGGGGTCTTTCCCTGCCAATCCATTGGCCAACTTACACTATGGGTTCTAAAAACCAATTCCCATTGACCAAGCTGTGGTGCCTCTCAATTTGGGGTCTCACTCCCCCGATTCATCTCCCGGTGCCTTCGCACAATTTCTGGGCTGTGACGTGTAGCTCTCCCAGCAGGTCTACCCACCTGCACACCTCCACCACTGTAGTTGCCACCCGAGCTTACCTAGCTCCTCACCCTAACCTAACTAACTGGGGACAGCCCCTCCTGGCTCTGTCACCCCATGGTGCCCTCTGGCACTGGGCTACCCGGGTCCGTTCTCCGGATCCTCGGGCCCCATCCACAACAACTACTACCGGCTCCCAGAGCCCACCTGCGGCCTCACCTGGCCGACATCCTCACAGGGGTGGAGTGCCCAAACCAACTACACACACTAACAGGCTACACGCCCAGCCATTTCCACAACACTAATGCACCCATCCACAATACCATTCTGCAACCGCACCACAAATGCCAATATCCAACCACAATTTACCTATACCCTCTACCTAACACTTACACTACCCGCCCCGGGTACTCGTGAAAGGGGTCCACTCTTCCCCCATCCACACCTTCACACCATGCACACCACTCCGTACCACTTACTCCAACTCTCTCCACACCACTCATTCCCGGCTCCATGTATTTCACACACCTGCACTTGCACACCTGTGCTCTTACACCTGGTGCCACCTGCACCCTTCTCTCCCCAAGCGCATTCGCGCTGATCCACAACACTCACTACTCATACACTGCTCCACACTGCTCCACACACCTGTTCAGCTCTCACACAGCATCATCTCATCTAACTACTCCCCTCTGAAACTTGCGCTTCCCAGTCGTCCCTTTAAACTATTGCGCTCCCTCGTCATTATAATCCACACTAATCTACCTGCGTCCCCACTACAGGTATCAGTCACTAACTAACCTTAACGTTACCTAATGTCATCTTCGCTAGATCCCTATCAATATAACCTAACCCACCCGGGCTAGTTTTCACTGCCATACACCCCATAAGCTATTGCGCATTTGCCCCACCATGGGAAGGGTGGCAGGGATGCCACCCTTACCCACCGGGCCCATCGCTCACTACCAATTTTGCACATCAAATTTCAACAAATCAAAAATTTGCCAATCACTGCCCATCATCTGCCAATCATTACTGCCAATCCTTTGCCAATCATCAAATTTTGTTTTTTTTCTAATTTCGGGGCCAAAACACTAACCTCATCACACAGTCTACTCACTAATGCCTCTCGGTGCGCCAATTCCTGTCCAAAGCCCGGCTTCGTACAGCCAAGCCATGAATGCGGGTTGTTTGGTGCCAGCGGCTGGATACGTCCCGCACTCGGTGCAGGGACGGGGGCTTACCCGGGCCGAGATCCCACGCACCACCTCGGCGTGGAGCCATCCAATGTCCCGATCTCGACCTGCCGGCACGTCTCAATAGAAAGTGGTCGCCATGACGACCCTTCCTATCGGGCTGCCTGCTCCGCCTAGTGGAGCCCGGACGCGGCCGTTCCACGCGAGGCCCAGCGTGGATCGCGCACGGCAGTCCTTTCGAACCCGCCGTGGCTCGGATCCCCGCTGGTTCTCGCGGCACGCGAAGCCCGGCACGCACCGAGGGCCCGCTTCGGCTAAAAGTCGACCTAACCTCTAACCCGGTTACCGTCGATGCCTCACCTGGATGCTTACAAGCATACGCTACCCCTTTCTTGCTCATACATGCAGCCATTTCCATGCTCCTCATCGTACCTTTTCTTACACACCTCGGTACACTCATTCCGCTCACCGATTTGGTCACACACCTGACCACCGAACACCTTGGCACACATTCGTCGCTCGCACACCTCACCAACACACCTCTTCGCGCCCCCTCCTCGGTCACCTCCTCTGTGACAATCACAGGTGTGCCCTCACTCGCACACCCAACCACGTGCCTCACTACCAATTCCAGCGTGCATTCCCACTCACGCTCTACCATTCCAGGTGTGCATCCTTCCATTCCAGGTGTACATCCTCGCTCACCTGTCACAACCAACTCACGCTCCTTGTCACTCTCACTACTCTCACCACCACTCTTGACAACGCACTCACCCTTACTCCTGACAGCGCACTCTTTCCTCATGCACCTGTCCGTTACACACCTTTCCCGCGCACACTCTCCCGTTACACCCTCTGTAACACTCACCACAGGTGGACACTCTTCCTTACTTTTGACAGCGCACTCTTTCCCCATGCAGCTGTCCGTCACACACCTTTCTCGCGCACACTCTTGCGCACACTCTCCCGTCACACCCTCTGTAACACTTACCACACCGCGCTTCCATGTGCTCCCTCACACACGCGCTACGACCGACTCACTCTCGACAGCATCCTCACTCCTTGGCACGCACTTTTTCCTCACACACCCCAGAGTCGGACTTTCTCGCACACCTCCTTTTTCGCACACCAGACCTGTCGCACACTTCACCAACGGCCTCTCACGAACACCCGGGTCCATCTCGACCCCCAAGCTTCTTAAATCCCCTGGCGCATCATACACACGACCATATTGGTCACCACTTACACCGGGTCCTCTTCCTCTTCGCTTCTCCTCCATCACCTGCGAATCCCTCATCCGGTTAATGAGCACATCATCACGATCCAAACACAGACTTTGGACCAATTCTTTTATCTCCTCTTTTATCTCTTTCTTATCCCCTCTCCGTCGCTTCTTAATTTCGCTTACCCCTTCTTCCACTTCTTCTAATTTCTGCTTCACCTCTTTTATTTCCCGGTACGTCTCCTCAAGCTCGTCCTCCAAAGCTACCTTGACCGTTTCCATGTGCGTCCTCACCTGCCGGTCCTTCGTCTCCATTACCTCTGTCACCTCGTCCAACCTCGTTGTCAGTCCCTCACGTACCATCTGACATTGCCTCTTCGTCGCTATCAAGTCGTCTTTTAGTTCTTTCAGTGTCGCTTTTAACCCTCCTAGTACCGCAGTGTTCCTTTGAACCTGCTCCGTTACTTCTTTTTGTCCCTCCGTCAGCTGTTCCACCTCCTACGTCAGGTCCTCTATGCCCCCTTGTAACTTTACAGTCCCCTTTCTCACCTCCTTCTCCATGTGCTCCTTACAGTGCCTCACCTCCTCGCGCACTCCTCCGACCGCCTCACTCACCCTCTTCTGATCTCTTCTCCCATCACTTGCATCTCCTGCCCAGATGCCACCCTCATCTGCTCCATTTCCTCCCTGTGAGCATCCAGTTTAGTTTCTACCCCCATTCTGACCCCCTCTATCTGCTGCCCCATTTGTTTAACTTCCCTTTCCGCTTGGTCCCTCATGTCCCTCAATTTGCCTTCCATACTGTTTTCTAACCCCTCTAACCCCTTTTGCATCCCTTCCATTTGATTCTCTTGAGCGGCCATTCTGTTTTCTACCCCCATTAACCCCTCCTGTATTTCCCCTAATCTATTGTCTAATCCCTCTATTCTACTCCCTAACCCTCCGATCTGGGCCCCCATGTCCTCCCTCAATTTCTCGCTATTGGACCCCATCCTTTGTTCTAACCGTTGGCTATTGGCCCCCATTTGGCCCTCCAATCGCTCACCCTGAGCATCCATCCGGTTCCCCATTTGTCCCATACTGCTTTTAAAACCTCTAATTTGGTCTCCCAATTGCTCACTATTCTTTTCCATAAGGGCCGTCATTTGCATCATAAAAAGGTTCAAATCCACCGGTGGCGCTACTACGGTCGCGGGCGCGGTCGCCGTGGCCATGTGGGAGGCGCCATTTTGCGCACCCGTAACCTCGTGCGCGACGACGCTATTTTGCGAGCCTGCCACCCTCACTGCTTCGCTCTCCTCTTGTCCCTCAATTTGGTCCTGGATCGAACCTGCCTCACTCTCCTCTACCGGAACCCAGCCGTCTTGATCTGCCATAGCGCGACTTTCAAAATTCGGGTTTTTATTTTTGTAAAACACAATCAAATTTCGCCGTTATAATTTCGAGCGCGTGAAACGCGCTTCGGGTCCAGTCTCACTTCCCGACACCAATTGTTACTCTAATAGTACAATTGGTGTTCCAAAATTTGGGCTAAATGAATTTAGTCCCAGGTCCGAATCCAACTCCTGACAACCAATTGTTACGGACACGACTTATTAGGATGTTATGATGGGCCGAGCGGAATGGCCGCCGTGTTCGCACAAGTTACCCGATTACACTCGAACGTTGGCCGAATCGCGCTATGCTAAATCAATGAAGGAAAGGACACAACGGCTGGGTTAAATGACACGACACCAGGGGTACAGTTCTCAAGACCTCCGGAGGAGGATATAATATGGGTTATGCAGAACGTTTAGATTACACGGCACAGAGGTACAGCACAGAAAGATGGGCACTTAGACACGGTCTTATCTTAATCCCGACAGACCACAGACAAACGGGACAAGACTGACTCACACAGGGATTGATGGCTGGGAAGGGCAGGCAGTCGATAGCTCAAGGTGCACCTTGGCTCAGGGGCAGAATCGACTCGGTCCGGTCCAGAGATGCGGGAGGTATCTCTCAGCGCTAGGAGGTGGCGTCCTTTCTTCTTCGTAGCTGAGGCGCATCTGACGTCACCTCCGTCTTCCTGCGCATGTCCAGCGGGGAGTGACACGCCCTCGGCTCGTTAGCTCCGCCCCAGATGGAATCGGTCCGCCGCTTCTTATTGGGTGCGGGGGGTTACCGGGCTCCGCCCTTGACGAGGAGCTGACAGTGAGCCCCTGCATGGTAACCCCGTCGGAGCACATGGTCAATGGCGGCTAACCAAGCCGGAGTGAGGACGCACACTCCCCGCGCCGCCGCCACGCCGCCCCCGCTGTTGTTGTTGTTGGTGTTGTTGTTCCATGAGGAAGAGATGCGGGGAGGTATTGGGAGGTCCTAAACTTACTAATGGTGCCATACAATCACATTCTGGTGCAACGAAGAGTCAGAATTAATGGAAACGAGTCCTTAACTGACATAGACTAAGAATAACTCGCAAGATGTCCTATAGTTGTCTACGTGAGATGTGGTGAACCTGGGCACGACATTTAATGGGGGAAAAAGGGGAAGGTCGGGGCTACAGAGTGTTGTTTACAGACAATGGGACTAGGGAATGGGGGATTGGGGATAGTTGGGGAGTATTGGGGAAATAGGGGAATATTTACAAGCGGATATGGATGGATGCCAAATCCCATATCCGCAACAATATGATAGTCTACTAGTGTGCCAAATTTGGTGCTTTCCTCACAAAATGCACAATTGTTATGCTAAGTTGCCCCACTACAGTGAGTGGGGGTTAGTTAGAGATTGGATGTATGAAATAGTGTATGGAAAAGGGTTCTTTGTTGTAAAGATAGAAATACCCTCAGCATTTCTACAAGTAGGCCTACCATTGGTTGGCTGTCATCAGTAACTTTCAAACTGCGGGACGTGAGCATCGTATGAGAAATGATTCAATGTTCCCAAAATTCACGAAGGTTCAGACAACAACAACAACATGCATTTTAAGACCATTTTCCCTGCTAGAGCGGGGGTTGGCCTTGCGGTCCCCATGACAATCTTCTCCATCTTGCCCTATTTTCTGTATCTCTCCTTGTTAACCCCCTTGCCCACATTTCTTCTTCCACCATCTTTGGCCAAGTCTTTCTCGGTCTTCCCCGTCCTCTACTTCCTTCTACATTCATTTCCATCACTCTTCTCAACCAGTCACTTTCATCCTTCCTCAACACATGACCAAACCATCTCAACCTGTTCCTCTTCACAACATCAATCACAGGATCTATTCCCATCGTTTTTCGCAAATCATCATTTGTCTTCCTCTCTCTCAACGATACTCCGCACATCCATCGAACCATTCGCATTTCCACCCTTTCCAACCTTCGTTGCTGCTCTACGTTCATTACCCATGTCTCGCTCCCATAAATCATAACACTTCTCACACATGCAGCATACACCTTTCCCTTCAGCTTCAACGACACTCCCCTCCTCGTCAGCATGCCACTCAGTTACCGAAACTTCTTCCATAGACATCTCACTCTAGCAACCGTTGCTGAGTCTGATCCACCTTCTCCATTCAGCATGTCTCCGAAGTAGCAAAATGTTTTCACACCTTCCAGCTTCACGCCGTCTCCAAGATCCAACTCAACATTTCCTCCATCTGCAGCTCCCTCTGTGCACACCTTACATTTGAATGTAGCTGCCACACTGGTTAATGACCCTCTCAGACCACTACATTTTTGATGAACCCACTCAGCACACATTGTACATTGAATGGCGTTCACTCCGACACCCTTCCTGCACACAACACAGGGCCACTTCCCAGTTCTTTCCACCTCACCACATGCTTTACCACTTGCCATCACATTCATCTTTCCGATATTCACCTTCAGACCTTTTGTCCCCATACATTCCTTCCACTTGTTCATCTTTTCCTTCAGTCCATCCATACTTTCCACAATCAACACCAGATCATTGCATACAACAATTCCCATGGTAAACCCTCCTTTACGTTCAGAGCCAGCACCTCCATCACAGCTACAAATAGTAGTGGACTTAGTACCGACCCCTGATGCACTCCCGCCTTCACCTCAAACTCACCACTGTTCCCGTCCTTCGTCCTTACAGCTGTGCGCGCTCTTTTGTACAGTGCCATCACTACTCTGATCAACCATTCCTCCACTCCTAACTTCCTCAATGCCCATGTCAATACTTTGTGTGGAACCCTATCGAATGCTTTCTCCAGATCAACAAACCCAAGAAACAACTTCTTCCTCTTCTCCATGTACTTCTTTTGCAACTGTCTCACAATAAAAAGCACATCTGTCGTTCCTCTTCCTGGCATAAATCCAAACTGCATTTCGTCGATCTTCACTTTCTTCCTTATCCTCCTCTTCAACACCCTTTTCAATACCTTCATTACATGCTCCAATAACTTTATCGCTCGGTATGAGCCACACTCCAGAGTGTCACCTTTCCCCTTGTATAGAGGGACGAGGGTACTCAGTTCCCAATTCACTGGAATGCGGCCTTCTTTCACCGCCAGATTACAGATCTCTGTCATTCTCTTCACACCCCAACTTCCTGCTGCCTTCAACATATCTCCCACAACTCCCGTCGGCCCTCCCGCTTTTCTACTCTTCATTGCTTTTATCGCTTCCTCAACTTCCTTCTCAGTTATCTTCTCTGCCGGTCCTAAAACTGGGTTACTCTCTATGTTGCCATCCCATTCTTTCTCTATATTCAACAGCATTTCCATATATCTTTTCCATCTTCCTTTAATTCCATCTGGGTCGACAACGATTTGTCCCACTTCATCCTTCAAGCAACTCACCCCCATCACATCACACCTCTCTTTCGCTATCTGCTTTGCAATCCTGAATACTGCTCTCTGACCCTCTTCCGAATCCAAGCGTCCTCCGAACATTGTCCTGCATGCCTCCTGCGCCTTTGCTACCTCTTTCTTTGCAGCCTTCCTGGCTGCCTTATAACTTTCATGCTCTGCTGTTTCTGCTCCCGTACCCTTCGCCTTCTGCCACTCCTTGAACTTCTTCCTCTTCTCGTCAATCCTCTTTCCAACTTCATCATCCCACCACCATGTTTCCGAGTGCCTCGGTGGTCCTTTTGTCCATCCACATACCTCACCAACGGCTCCCAACAGACTAGCTTTCATTGACATCCAACCACTTTCAAGCTCAACCACATCATCCTCTTAACAGCACACAACTTAACATCACTTAACACAGGTTCAGACAACAGCACACAACTTAATTAATTTACAATTACTGGTGTTTCGATAATGTATTTTGAGCAGTGTTAAGTTGGAGGAATGCTTGACCTCTGAACTGCCTGGCAACAAGTTCATTTAATCAATTGGTTTAACCTAATCTGGTGGGGAATGGGATATCCATGCGTCGTGGACCATGCAATATGTTGACCAGAGATTAATCTGGCTGTTCCATACAGAACTATTTGTACAAAAAAAACAACAACATTATTTTTCACCTTCAGCTTGCTTTCTCTATTAAATATTATTTTCTTCCTTTGCATCTTCTTCTTCTTTATCTTCCTCTTCTTCTTAATGCATAAGCAGAAACTAGCTACTGCAAGCATTTTTTTGGAGTTCTATATTTGCAATGAGTACAGTACTCCTTAAGATCTCCAAGCAAGAGCTAGCAGGTAGGACAGTCAACTTAACTTATTCCACATAAATAGAACTTCAATGTTAACAAATCTGATCTGCATTGCTTTTAGAGATATGAAAACTTCCACCGTCTAAAACTTTGCACCGATTGCTATCCATCTCTTGTGGGAAGAAACTATCAAACATAGGTCAGGTCATGTATGGTAGCATGCGCTGGAGCAGCGAGTCACCACATTCACTTTCCACTGGTTCTCCAGGGGCCTCTGTCTGGTCATCTCCCAGGTAGATGTTCGGCCCATCCCCATCTCCACTAGATACTGATCAATCTGCTGCAACCACAATACATGTGATTGACCCATTGGCTTCCTCCACTCACGAGGTTACCTCGCTGAGAGAATCTGGTGAGCAGGATCAGCCTCAAGAAAATAAGCTACCTGTCCATACAGCCGCAGTGGATGCTGACAGACTATACAGAGAACAAATGTCAGCAGAGTCTCTCTCAGCAAATACTTGCTTGACATAAAGTCCAACCAGCGATAGCTAATGATTCTCCGAAGAGAGACCTGGTACCGAAGGAGTTAAGCCTTTGTCTCACATCCTTGGTCAGTGTCCAAGTCTCATATCTGTCGAGCAAAATTATAAGCCCCAAGGACTTAGACTCGGACCACCTGCATAGGTAACGACAGTGCCATATCCCATGGTCCAGTGAATCAATGACTCCCCATATCCGACACAGATGTCTATCGACTTCTAGCTCACAACATGCGGAGACATGAATATCACTGCCGAGATAAGTGACTCTGCCACCTCAACATCCTTGCCCCAGACAGGCACAGACAATATAAAAGCATACACAATGTCATTGAATGCCTGGGTCTTAGTCTTGACTCGGGAGACGCATAACCCCAGAGGCTGCGACTCCTCATTGTGCCTTGAGGAGCCCCGCAAGGATAACGAGAGTCTCCACAAAGATGACTGCATCTTCTGTGAAATCAAGTTGAAAGATCAAGACATTCCCAAACAATGCACCACAGCTAGATCTAGTTGACATCCAGTCTATACAAGTGCTGAAAAGTGTGAGGGTCAGTATACACCAATGACGAGCTCCAGCAATAACTGGAATTAAGTCAGAGATGGAATCACCAAACCTCACAGCACTCTCACGACCAGAGTAAAGTTCAAACATCAGACTGATCACCTTTGGTGGCACCCCATGAAGACTGAGGATCCTCCAGAGTACATCCCGATTCACAGAATCAAACGCTTAGCAGAGATCAGCATTGTCTGTGAGACGCACCTGATGAAACTCACATGCATTTGCCCATTTGATGAGGACCCGAAGAGCAAGGATGTGGTCAATTGTTGACCTCTTTGGTGTAAAGCCAGACTGCTCTGGGTGCTGGTGCTCAATAAGATGGTGGCAAACCCTATCAAGGATTATCCAAGCTTGTTTTCTGGCCAACTTTTGATCTTTCTCATCACTACCTTCAGATCCGTTACCTGACTTATCAGAGAGGCTGGTGCAGGATAGTGAACATTGATCCTCCTCTTCTTCCTTGATTTGTAATCTTGCTGTTCCTTGTTTTCTGGCTTCCTCCCTGGCTTGGTATGATCTGATTCTGTCTTCCCCTTTCATCCAGATGAGGCATCACTTTCTTTGGTCTCTGATTTTCGACTAGAAACCCTATCTGACTCACTGTTGCCATCGCTACGAGGCTCTTTCTCCACATAAGTGCTGCTATCTGCTATGCTAGTGCCATGTCGATGGGTTTTGCCTTTTTGACCTCCGTCTTCAGCCTCTCTGGCCCCTTGCCTCTTCTTCTTGGCCTCACCTCTGTCAGAATTGCTCTCAGCCAGTTCATGGTGGTGCTGTTATTGAAGCTTCTGGCCCACTTCAAAGAGCAAAATTTACCCTTTGTTCTTTCTGACCTGACGAGTTACTGGTAAACTGCAATGGCCTGCAAAGTTCAGCATCCCAATTTGATAAATCAGAGTGAACCCCTCTGACACAGGCATCTTGACATCTCCTTTTGGATCCACTATTGTTCATCTCAACTTGGTTTGGTTTGTTATCATCCTCAAATGAGATGTTACCATTAACAATGACACTGTTTTAAGTGGGAGAGAGAGAGAGAGAGAGAAACTACCATGTCATCACTATTTCCACATTCCGAATTATCTTCAGCACTATGCGCCTTTCCTCTCTGCTGTGACTCTTCCATTTTGTTGATGCTAACCTTGAACTTCTTGATCATTTGCAACATCTGTGCTACATCTGAGTTCACAGAGTTCATCATTCTTCCATTCATAATCTTCCTTCCATCCTGCCCACTTGTCATTTGCATATTTAAGTCTCGCTGTGCTTCCTTTGCATTGTCTAAGTCTTCGCCTCATTTGGAGAGTTCTACTTCCAGGGCGTCTATGGTTTCCTTGGCACATTATTCTTTCTCTTGAGCAATGTCGAGCTTCTTTCTGGCACTTCTCAACTCAATATGCAAGTTCTCCTTTTCTGCTTCCAAGGCATTCATTGTTTCCTTGTTCGATTTAACTTGCCTTTTCAAGCGCTGAGTCTCCGACTTTAGTTCTGTGGTCTGATGGTGAAAAACTTCATTCTCCTGTTCCACCTCCACTCTCTGCTCCTGCACTTGCTGTAGTTCATATGTTGCACTTTCCCTCAGTTTGGTCCCATAGTTCACCTTCTGCTTCAGCTGACAAATCTCTCCTCATGGGCCTTTATTGTCACTGTGTCAGCACTCTTTTGTTGGTTTTCCTTGGTCGGCCTACTTCCTACCGTGTTTTGCTGATCATATTCCTTCTTAAGCTCAGTAAACAGACGTTGCGAGTTGTCCACTTCCTTCCTCAGTTGCCTTCTGTATTATATTTTGCTTTTTTTAGCTGCTGCCCTAAGCTTTGTATTTCTCCCTCAGCATACTGTAGACGTCTCTGCAGGGCGCAAATGTTACCTTCCTGCATCTTATTTTCATGTTTGATTCGTTCCTCTACACTTTTCTTCAAACAATATTCCCTTTCTCTTTCTTCTTCATTCTTTTTCTTATTCTTCTCTTCTACATCTCTCCTTACGCCTTGTATCTCTCCTCACTCTTGATCTTTTCCTCCTCCAGTGTTATTCGTGTCGTAACACTCGTGTCGTAACATTCGGAAACTCGTGTTTCCACTCTATCTCAGCTGTTTCTTCCCATATCTGAATCTCTTGAATGGCTCACATGATCTCGTTTCTTTCTTCCTGGACCATTTTCCATTTTCCCTCCCCCCCCCCCTCCCCCCCCTTCTTTGTGCAATTTCTTCCAAATTCCTCAATTATATTTAGGTTTTGCAAATTCTGGGTGACATTTTCTTCCATGATCCTCCTAAGATGTTCCTTTTGTTTCCCTGTCTTCTTTTTGACTTCCATACAATTCTTCTCCTTCTGCTTTACCTGCTGCCTCATCTTCCTTTTTGTAGTTCTTCAATCTCCTCTTTGTGTTCCATGCAATATTTCACCATTCTCACATTTTTTTTTAGCTGACTAATCTCCGAGTCATGCTTCCTTTGCTTTTCGTCTAGCTTCTCCTTTTGACTGAAAATCAATGCCATCTTGTTTCTCAGCCAAGTAATGAGAATGTTGTTAATTATCTGCTGTTGTGGTCTGGGCAGCATGCTAAGTACAGCAAAAAAATAAATCTTGCCCCCGTCCTTATGCTTCTTGGCATCATCCTGCCATTCCTTCTCTGCTCCATAGGCCCTGTCGTACCACGGGTCGTGCTCTGTCCCATATGCTCTGTCGTCACGCTACAAGTGCTGCTTTATCTGCTCTATTATATACTCCCTATAAGTGACATTTTCTGTGCACTCCTGCCATACACACACCGAAACTATCTCTCCTTCCCCTTCTTCTACTCCTCCTTCCTCTCCGATGGCGTTGATCCTCCATCGATCCCAATTACTCCAAACAATTGTAACAGCACTGAGTGTACACTCCGCGCATGTCCTTATCGCAGTACAAACGCATGGTGGATGAGGAAGGTCAGGGGTCATATTCCAATGCTGACAACCAGTTGTTACGAGTGACGGGATTCGAAACAGGGTCCAAAACGTCATTCCAGACTATAAGTGTTACAGGGCGAACCAGCGACCAGCAGCACTTGGCGGGATGAAAAGAGAATGGACCAGTCATCCCGCACTGCACTTTCTTTCTTCCTCAAACCTCTTCTGTCCTCCACCTCCTTCATGCAACACAGCATTTCCTTCATCGTGTTCATAGAGGTTGAGGCCTTCATTCAAAAGCATGCTGAGGCCGCACACGCCATGCTGCACGGATCATTTCCACAGCGAAAAAAGAATGGCGGCCTTCTTCTCCTCTTCCTCTCTTCTTCCTTCAGCTAAAAAGAAAAGAGTTGACTCCCTTCCGCAACTGTGGTTGTGCTCACCACTATCATTGAAAATGATAGTGGTGAGCATTGAAAGTGGATACAGGGGAAACATTAAGCAAAAAGGAAATAGTGAAGGAGCTGCGCTCCAACGCGAGTCGAAAGAATTGACGCGACCAAAGACGGAATTCGTCCGAGTTGCTTTATTGAAACAAAACAGCTCAGGTATTCTCAAAAGCCCGTTTATCGGGCAGCAATATATATACACATTTATGCCCGGGCGTTTGCCCGGGAAAACCGAGACCGGGCATGCCCGGGTGTCAAGGGCGAGTCCTGGAAAGGCGAGTCTGGACATGCCCGGGCGTCCTGGACGCGGCCTGGCAAGTCGAGGCTGGGCGTGCCGAGCGCTCTGGGTGAGCCCTGGAAAGGCGAGAGCGGGCATGCCCGGACGCTCTGGGCGAGCCCTGGAAAGGCGAGTCTGGACATGCCTGGGCGTCCTGGACGCGGCCTGGCAAGTCGAGGCTGGGCGTGCCCGGGCACTCTGGGCGAGCCCTGGAAAGGCGAGAGCGGGCATGCCCAGGAGAGGCGCATCTGGGCCCGTCCGGACGAGCCCGGCATGGCGATCGCGCCCTGGCCACGTCCTGGCAGGTGCAAGGCGATTGTGTACATTCAGCGTGAACCACTGCACACGCCCCTCCAGAATCGACCTGCACCGGCAGGGTCAATTTAAGGGGGGTTCGGATGACCTGGCCGAAGCGACCCCTGGAGGGTCGTGGGGGGGGGGGGGGTCCGATCCGGTGGTGGATGGTCGAGCGGGGGGAACTGTAGACGGGGGGCGGCCTCGCCGCGGAGGAAGGGCCAACCGTGGTGGTCGGTCGACGTCCACGTGCGCCGGTTTGAGGCGGTCCACAGAGATCCGGTCCGACCGTCCGCCGACGTCGATGACGAAGGACTTGTCGCCCCGTCGCAGGACCCAGAAGGCCCCGTCGTACGGCGGCCGGAGTGGCCCCCGGTGCGCGTCATGACGTACTCCGCTGTGCGAAGCGCCGGGGGGACGTAGGACTGGGGGCCACCGTGGCGGGATGTTGGCACGGGGGAAAATCGGCGGGCGGCCTCCTGGAGGTCCGAGCGCTGGTGTGCGGCGGACCAGGGACTGGTAGCGTCGGGCACGAACTTGCCCGGGACGCGGAGCGGCTGGCCGTAGACGAGCTCAGCGGCGGATGCCCGGAGGTCCTCCTTGGGGGCCATGCAGAGGCCCAAAAGGACCCACGGCAGCCGGTCGGTCCAACCGTCGTCCTGAAGGCCGGCCATGAGCGCGGCCTTCATGGAGCGGTGAAACCACTCACACAACCCATTGGCTTGGGGGTGGTAGGCCGTGGTGCGGTGCAGCGTGACCCCCAACGAGCGGGCAACCGTGCCCCAAGGTTCGGACGTGAACTGTGGGCCGCGGTCGGACGAGATGTCTGCCGGTGCGCCGAAGCGCGCGACCCAGGTGGCGATGAACGCCTGCGCCACGTCGGCGGTGGTGGTGGAGGTGAGGGGCACGGCCTCCGGCCACCTGGTGGTCCTGTCCACCATGGTGAGCAGGTGGGTGAACCCCCGCGATGGGGGCAGCGGATCCACTAGGTCCACGTGGACGTGGTCGAAACGCCATGCAGGCACGGTGAAAGGTGCTAGCGGGGCCTGGGTGTGGCGGTGGACCTTGGCCCGCTGGCAGGCCGTGCAGGCGTTGGCCCAGTCGCGGACGTTCTGTCGAAGGCCGTGCCAGACGAAACGCGCCGACACCAGCTTCTGAGAAGCTTTCCGGCCCGGGTGAGAAAGGCCGTGGATGGAGGTGAAGATGCGGCGCTGCCAGGAAACGGGCACGATGGGGCGAGGCTGGCCCTGGGAGACGTCGCAGAGCAGGACGGTGCCCGCGAAGGGGATGTCGGCCAGACGGAGGCCCGTGTCCGCCGCCCGGACGGCCTGCACCGAGGTGTCAGTGGTCTGGTCAGCCACCATGAGCGCGAAGTCCACGCCGAGGTGGACCGCGTTCGCGCTGGCCCGAGAAAGACAGTCGGCCATGGCGTTGTCTTTGCCGGCGACGTGCCGGATGTCCGTGGTGAATTACGACACGGCAAAGAGGTGGCGCTGCTGGCGGGCCGACCACGGCTCCGTGACTTTGGCCATTGCGTGGACCAACGGCTTGTGGTCGACGAAAGCCGTGAACGGGCGGCCCTCCAGGAGGTGTCGGAAATGGCGAACGGCCAGGAATAGACCGAGCAGCTCGCGGTCGAACGTACTGTATTTTAACTCGTTCGGCCGGAGCTGCCGGCTGAAAAAGCGAGTGGCTGCCAAACCCCGTCCACCCATTGTTCATGGACGGCGCCCACCGCGTAGTTGGAGGCGTTCGTAGTGAGGGCGATGGGCGCGTTGAGCACCGGGTGAGCCAGCAGCGTTGCGTCGGCGAGGGCCCGTTTTGCGCTCGCGAAGGCCGCATCCATGGCCGCGGACCAAACGATGTCATGCTTGGCCGGCTTGCCCCGGAGGGCCTCGTAAAGGGGCCGCATGAGCTGAGCAGCGTGGGGCACGAATCGGTGATAAAAATTCACCATGCCGAGGAACTCTTGTAGGGCCTTGATGGAACGGGGACGCGGGAACATGGTGATGGCCTCGACCTTGGTCGGCAGCGGCACGGCCCCGGTCTTGGTGATGCGGTGGCCCAAAAAGTCAACGGTCGTCGTGCCGAAGTGGCATTTGGCCGGGTTGACAATTAAGCCATGCTCGCTGAGGCGACCGAACAGTGTTCGGAGGTGGAGGAGGTGCTCGGCGCGGGACGTGCTGGCGACGAGGATGTCGTCCAGATAGAGTGATAGACGAAAAGAAATGGCAGGTCGCGCAGCACGCCGTCCATTAAGCGCTGGAACGCCTGGGCCGCGTTCTTGAGGCCAAACGGCATCCTCAAAAATTCGAACAGGCCGAACGGCGTGATGACGGCCGTCTTCGGGACATTGGCCGCCCGGACAGGTACCTGGTGGTATCCCCGTATCAGGTCAATTTTGGAAAATATGACCCGTCCCGCCAAACGGGCGGAAACGTCCTGGATGTGCGGGATCGGGTACCTGTCGGGGGTGGTAGCGTCGTTGAGGCGGCGGTCGTCGTCACACGGGCGCCATCCGCACCCCGGCTTTGGCACGATGTGCAGTGGTGAGGCCCATGCGCTATTGGAGCGCCGCACGATGCCGAGGTGCTCCAACGCATCGAACTCGGCCTTTGCCACGGCGAGCTTGGCCGGGTCGAGGCGGCGGGCCCTGGCGTAGACCGGCGGGCCCGTAGTGGGTATGTGGTGCTCGATCCCATGCCGCACTGCGACGGCCGAAAACGTCGGCCGCGTGAGGGCCGGGAATTCCGCGAGCAGGCGAGCCAACTCTTTCGCCGTCGGGAGGGCGCACGCCAGTTCGGTCGGCGCGGAGCTGCTCATAGTGCACGCCAGGGAGCTGAAGGTCTCGGCATTGACAAGGCGACGACGTTTGACGTCGACCAGCAGCCCGTGCGCGCAGAGGAAGTCGGCGCCCAGCAAAGCCATGGGGACGCAGGCGGTTACAAAGGTCCACTGAAAGCGCTGGCTGCCGAAGCAGAGGGTGACGTCGCGCGGGCCGAAAGTGCGTATGGCCGAGCCATTAGCAGCGACCAAAGAGGGGCCGCAAACGGCGTCCCGCCTGTCCTGCTCGGAGGCGGGTATGACGCTCAGTTGGGCGCCGGTGGCACAAAGAAAACGCCGCCCGGACGCTTTGTCCCGAATAAAAAGCAAGTTGCCCGAGTGGCCGGCGCTCATGGCTGGGAATGAACGCCGGCCCGGCCGTTTCCCGACATGCCGAAAGTGCACGGGGGTCGGCACGTCCGAGCCTTGTGTCCGAACCTGGCGTGGTAATAACACCATGCCTGGTCAGGTGGAGGCCCCGGCCGTTGTGTCGGAAGCGGTCGGCGCGGCGTGGCGGCCGCCAGTTGCACCGGCAGTTCGGCCTCCAACCGCACAGGGCGCTCGGCGTCGTGGGCGTCCCCTCGGACGGCGGCGGGCTCCAGGTAGCCGCGCCGATGTGTTGGCCCGCCGAGGAGATCTTATCGGCTTCCCTGGCGAGGGCGCGGGGATCGGTGATCGACGTGCCAGCCAGGGCGAGGCGTACCGGGTGAGGCAGCTGGCGAAGGAACAGCTCGCGGAACAGAAAATCCGGAGAGTGCTCACCGAGCAACGAGAGCATATAGTCCATGCGCTCGGACGGGCGCGTGTCGCTGAGCTCGGGCAGGTCGAGCAGGCGCCGTGCGCGTGCCACCGGTGAGAGGGCGAAAGCGTCGAGGAGGAGCGTCTTCAGCGCGTCATACTTGTCGGCAGCCGGCGGGTGCTCGAGGAGGCTCAGGGCGCGGGCCGCGGTGGCGGAACCGAGCGCTGCCACGACGTGGTGGAAGCGGGTGTCGTCCACGGTGATGCCTCACAGGGCGAACTGGGAGTCTGCCTGGGCGAACCAAACAGCTACGTGAGCCTCCCAGAAGGTAGGCAGTTTAAGAGTCACTGCCGTGTCCATGTCCATAGGTCACCAGTGAAGGAGCTGCGCTCCAACGCGAGTCGAAAGAATTGACGCGACCAAAGACGGAATTCGTCCGAGTTGCTTTATTGAAACAAAACAGCTCAGGTATTCTCAAAAGCCCGTTTATCGGGCAGCATTATATATACACATTTATGCCCGGGCGTTTGCCCGGGAAAACCGAGACCGGGCATGCCCGGGTGTCAAGGGCGAGTCCTGGAAAGGCGAGTCTGGACATGCCCGGGCGTCCTGGACGCGACCTGGCAAGTCGAGGCTGGGCGTGCCCGAGCGCTCTGGGCGAGCCCTGGAAAGGTGAGAGCGGGCATGCCCGGACGCTCTGGGTGAGCCCTGGAAACGCGAGTCTGGACATGCCCGGGCGTCCTGGACGCGGCCTGGCAAGTCGAGGCTGGGCGTGCCCGGGCGCTCTGGGCGAGCCCTGGAAAGGCGAGAGCGGGCATGCCTGGGAAAGACGAGACCGGGCGTGCCCGGGAGGTTCGGGCGTGCCCGGGAACAGCGAGTCCGGGCATGCCCAGGAGAGGCGCATCTGGGTCCGTCCGGACGAGCCCGGCATGGCGATCGCGCCCTGGCCGCGTCCTGGCAGGTGCAAGGCGATTGTGTACATTCAGCGGGAACCGCTACAATAGAAAAGGAAAAATAAAATACAACTAGAAAGCATCTGAAAATGCAAAGTGTACGCTTTCAGATGTCTTCTTCTTCTTCTTCCATATGTTAAACATGACAAAACTAGCACGCACCCGGTAGAGCGCATACCTCTGCCAACCTGAACAGTCTGTTTTGTATCCCACTGATAGGCCGGATCTGGTCTCGGACCTGAACCAAAATCAAATCAGCTTGTTCTTCTAATCTACCCAAATCATCCACCAACTTTTGTCATAATCCGTCCACAACTTTTTGAAATATCGTGCTATACTGTCGGACATCGACATTTGTTGAGGGACCCCGTGCGTTTGCGGTTGATAAAATATGGCCTGCTTCTACATTCATGGCCCTGTGCGTTGCGTATTTGTAGTTTTTCACGGGTGATCCAAAAAACGTCACCCTCCAGACACGCACATGACATTTCTAAAAGCATCTTCCACATGTCAAGCACAAAACCACTTCCATCCACGTATAAACCATTTTCTTTTATGAATCACGAACTACCGGGAACCTATCCCCTTTTTCCCCATTGAAACAATGCCCCACATTTGCGGATTCACCATTCGCAACATTTTCCAGGAACATATCCCCCATGAATGTCGGGTCCGACAGTATATCGTTTTGGCCCCATTTTTGAATGGTGAAAAATCACTTTTAATAAATCCTCTCACATCCAGATCTGTATTCGGATCTTCCCCGAAGTTGAATGAATTGTTCCTTGTCATCCACCCAACCAGTCCACCATGTTTCATCCGAATCCGTCTGTAACTTTTTGAGATATAGTGCTAAATATATGTCGTTTTTAGCCCTATCTCTTAATGGTGAAGAAGCTCTTCATTCTAGTAGTAGCAGATCTTCACCAAAATGTAATCATTTTGTCCTTCTTACATACTCAACCTCTCCATCAAATTTCATCCGAATCCGTCCACAAATTTTTGAGTAACAAAAAGACAGACAAACAGACAGATTGGTGAAAACATAACCTCCACCACCAAACAGCTAAAAAAATATATACAAAATGTATACAAAATGTATACAAAATGTGTACAAAATGGAAATTGTCGATTTTATGCAACCTTGACCTTTGACCTTTTGATCTAAAAAAAAAAATCAGATTCTAGCTTTTGATTGGTGAACCAATTCAGTGATCCAATATGCAAATTCTTAAAATTTCAGGTCAATTGGATGAGCACTGACGATTTTATGTGATGCTGACCTTTGACCTTTCAAGCAAATTATTAATTTGACTTAGCCATATTCTCATAATAAAGCTTTGTTGAAAATTTGATGACAAAACTCAAATGGTAAATTTAAATTCCAGGTCAACTGGATGAAAATTTATGATTTCAGGTGACACAGACCTTTGACCTTTTGACAAAATTAATAACCTATCTATATTATAATAGCCGTAGATGATTCTGTCTGTCTGTCTGTCTATCTGTTGGGTGTCTGTCCGGGGTGTGGCTTACTCGGTTTGCAGAGTAGCTCCACCCATAGCTCCACCCATTCTGGGAGTGGCTATAAACAAATATCCACCATTTTATTAACTCGCATAGCTTTGAGTCCTGTTTTGTAGGCCCGTGGTGTCTTGCTCTCCCCCAGTTTTATTTCAAATCAAATTCGATAAATCATTTCATTTTTCACAGTCGCTAACATAGTTTTAGACTCGGTTGAAAAAAAACGGGAAGAAAATCCGATGAAAGTTTCCCTTTATAGAACGAAATGAATTCTCAAAGGCCTGTAACTTCAAGGCCATTGAGTCTCTCTCACGCCTTTATCTCCAATCTAACTCACCATATGATTTCATTTTTATCGATGGTTTTACTTTTAGACTCGGTGTCAGCAATAATTGAGAACAATCCACACACGCGGGAAAATGCAGAGATATATTTTTTAAAATCGCGTCATGGTGTATCATACACCGCCCAACATGACACCGCCGGCAATGTGTCGATATATATTAAAAATTCGCTTTTGCTTTTCCGTTATGATATATTACTATTTCGTTTGATGATAGTCGTCACAAAAACGTCAACAATGATGCCGACATATATTTCTTCGTTTTTATTTCATTCAACATATTAGCCGGAAGTAAAATATGTTTCAGGAAATTACCGAGAGATATTTCTTCGTTTTTTTTATTAGTTATGTGCGCATACACTTTAAATAGGTTTATTTGAAATCTTTAATTTTCCACAAACATTCCACACACGCGGGAAAATGCAGAGATATATTTTTTTAAATCGCGTCATGGTGTATCATACACCGCCCAACATGACACCGACGGCAATGTGTCGATATCTATTTTAAATTCGATATATCATTTCATTTTTCACAGTCGCTAACATAGTTTTAGACTCGGTTGAAAAAAAACGAGAAGAAAATCCGATGAAAGTTGCCGTTTATAGAACGAAATGAATTCTCAAATGCCTGTAACTTCAAGGCCATTGAGTCTCTCTCACGCCTTTATCTCCAATCTAACTCACCATATGATTTCATTTTTATCGATGGTTTTAGAGTCGGTGTCAGCAATAATTGAGAACATTCCACACACGCGGGAAAATGCAGATATATTTTTTAAAATCGCGTCATGGTGTATCATACACCGCCTAACATGACACCGATGGCAACGTGTCGATACATATTAAAAATTCGATATATCATTTCATTTTTCACAGTCGCTAACATAGTTTTCGACTCGGTTGAAAAAAAACGGGAAGGAAATCCAATGAAAGTTGCCGTTTATAGAACGAAATGAATTCTCAAACGCCTGTAACTTCAACTTCAAGGCCATTGAGTCTCTCTCACGCCTTTATCTCCAATCTAACTCAGCATATGATTTCATTTTTATCGATGGTTTTGGACTCGGTGTCAGCAATAATTGAGAACATTCCACACACGCGGGAAAATGCAGAGATATATTTTTAAAAATCGCGTCATGGTGTATCATACACCGCCCAACATGACACCGACGGCAACGTGTCGATATATATTAGAAATTCGCTTTTGCTTTTCCGTTAAGATATATTACTTTTTCGTTTGATGACAGTCGTCACAAAAACGTCAACAATGATGCCGACATATATTTCTTCGTTTTTATTTAATTCAACATTATTAGCCGGAAGTAAAATATCTTTCAGGAAATTACCGAGAGATATTTCTTCGTTTTTTAAAATTAGTTATGTGCGAATACACTTTAAATAGGTTTATTTGAAATCTTTAATTTTCCACAATATAATTTACTTGCCATTTATCATTTGATGATTACGAGACAAATTCCTCTTGAGGATCGTGACAATTCATGCGCTGCGTGGAAACTTCTATTTCCAAAATGAATGAGACGATCGATGAAGAACGCAGACTTGAACAGGATGCAGCAAGAAAACGAATGAGACGGGCGAACGAGTCCATCGACGAACGTCAATGCAAACTTGCGGGGTCACCCGTGGGAATCCCACGGGCATGGATGTGTGTGACATTTCGACATATTGAGTTAGATGCTGCACATTCATTTTTACAAAATGGTTACTGGCAAGTCATCAGATCCAGAAATGGTGTAAAAACCACCGTTTAGAGGCCATTTTTCCCCGCAAAGCGGGGGTTGGCCTTTTCGGGGACCGTGGTAGTTGTTGTTTTTTTGTCCCCTTTTTGAAGCAATGTTTTACGGCCGGATGCCCTTCCTGACGCCAACCCTTTTTGCCGCCTTCAACGACAAACAGGGAATTACCAGTGAACTGGTACTCAATTAGCCGACCTCGGAAGGATGACAGGCTGAGTCAACCCCCCTGGCATTAATTCGGCGATCGACCGAGATTCGAACCCAGGATCCTAAGCCGGCACCCTAGCCGCTAGCCCAACACCAGAAATGGTGTCATGAACACAATTTATTTACGCACAAGCACAAAAGCAAGACGGGCCGATTTCCGATTCCGACGGGCCGACGGGCCGATTTCCGATTCCGACGGGCCGATTTGGAGCAAGAAAAAGAACGAGACGGGAGAAAAAGGTGAGAAACGAGACGGGGAAAGCCGATTGGAGAGGCGAGTGAGGCGCGATTGGAGAGGAGTGTGAGGCGCGATTGGAGAGGAGTGTGAGGCACGATTGGAGAGGAGTGTGAGGCGTGATTGGAGAGGAGTGTGAGGCACGATTGGAGAGGAGTGATTGGAGGGGAGTGTGAGGCACGATTGGAGAGGAGTGTGAGGCACGATTGGAGAGGAGTGTGAGGCGCGATTGGAGAGGAGTGTGAGGCGCGATTGGAGAGGAGTGTGAGGCGCGATTGGAGAGGCGTGTGAAGGATTGCAGAGGAGAGGAGTGTGAGGGATTGGAGAGGTGAGGGATTGGAAAGGAGAGGGATGTGAGGGTTTGGAGAGGAGAGGAGTGCTAGGTGGAGAGAGGAGAGTGTCAGGTGGAGACAGGAGAGTGTCAGGTGGAGACAGGAGAGTGTCAGGTGGAGACAGGAGAGTGTCAGGTGGAGAGGAGTGAGGGGTCACATATTATGTGAAATAACTAAATTCACACCATTTCTGGATCTGATGACTTGCCAGTAACCATTTTGTAAAAATGAATGTGCAGCATATAACTCAATATGTCGAAATGTCACACACATCCATGCCCGTGGGATTCCCACGGGTGACCCCGCTAGTCTATATTATAATAGCCGTAGATGATTCTGTCTGTCTGTCTGTCTATCTGTTGGGTGTCTGTCCGGGGTGTGGCTTACTCGGTTTGCAGAGTAGCTCCACCCATAGCTCCACCCATTCTGGGAGTGGCTATAAACAAATATCCACCATTTTATTAACTCGCATAGCTTTGAGTCCTGTTTTGTAGGCCCGTGGTGTCTTGCTCTCCCCCAGTTTTATTTCAAATCAAATTCGATAAATCATTTCATTTTTCACAGTCGCTAACATAGTTTTAGACTCGGTTGAAAAAAAACGGGAAGAAAATCCGATGAAAGTTGCCGTTTATAGAACGAAATGAATTCTCAAAGGCCTGTAACTTCAAGGCCATTGAGTCTCTCTCACGCCTTTATCTCCAATCTAACTCACCATATGATTTCATTTTTATCGATGGTTTTACTTTTAGACTCGGTGTCAGCAATAATTGAGAACAATCCACACACGCGGGAAAATGCAGAGATATATTTTTTAAAATCGCGTCATGGTGTATCATACACCGCCCAACATGACACCGCCGGCAATGTGTCGATATATATTAAAAATTCGCTTTTGCTTTTCCGTTATGATATATTACTATTTCGTTTGATGATAGTCGTCACAAAAACGTCAACAATGATGCCGACATATATTTCTTCGTTTTTATTTCATTCAACATATTAGCCGGAAGTAAAATATGTTTCAGGAAATTACCGAGAGATATTTCTTCGTTTTTTTTATTAGTTATGTGCGCATACACTTTAAATAGGTTTATTTGAAATCTTTAATTTTCCACAAACATTCCACACACGCGGGAAAATGCAGAGATATATTTTTTAAAATCGCGTCATGGTGTATCATACACCGCCCAACATGACACCGACGGCAATGTGTCGATATCTATTTTAAATTCGATATATCATTTCATTTTTCACAGTCGCTAACATAGTTTTAGACTCGGTTGAAAAAAAACGAGAAGAAAATCCGATGAAAGTTGCCGTTTATAGAACGAAATGAATTCTCAAATGCCTGTAACTTCAAGGCCATTGAGTCTCTCTCACGCCTTTATCTCCAATCTAACTCACCATATGATTTCATTTTTATCGATGGTTTTAGAGTCGGTGTCAGCAATAATTGAGAACATTCCACACACGCGGGAAAATGCAGATATATTTTTTAAAATCGCGTCATGGTGTATCATACACCGCCTAACATGACACCGACGGCAACGTGTCGATACATATTAAAAATTCGATATATCATTTCATTTTTCACAGTCGCTAACATAGTTTTCGACTCGGTTGAAAAAAAACGGGAAGGAAATCCAATGAAAGTTGCCGTTTATAGAACGAAATGAATTCTCAAACGCCTGTAACTTCAACTTCAAGGCCATTGAGTCTCTCTCACGCCTTTATCTCCAATCTAACTCACCATATGATTTCATTTTTATCGATGGTTTTGGACTCGGTGTCAGCAATAATTGAGAACATTCCACACACGCGGGAAAATGCAGAGATATATTTTTAAAAATCGCGTCATGGTGTATCATACACCGCCCAACATGACACCGACGGCAACGTGTCGATATATATTAAAAATTCGCTTTTGCTTTTCCGTTAAGATATATTACTTTTTCGTTTGATGACAGTCGTCACAAAAACGTCAACAATGATGCCGACATATATTTCTTCGTTTTTATTTAATTCAACATTATTAGCCGGAAGTAAAATATCTTTCAGGAAATTACCGAGAGATATTTCTTCGTTTTTTAAAATTAGTTATGTGCGAATACACTTTAAATAGGTTTATTTGAAATCTTTAATTTTCCACAATATAATTTACTTGCCATTTATCATTTGATGATTACGAGACAAATTCCTCTTGAGGATCGTGACAATTCATGCGCTGCGTGGAAACTTCTATTTCCAAAATGAATGAGACGATCGATGAAGAACGCAGACCTGAACAGGATGCAGCAAGAAAACGAATGAGACGGGCGAACGAGTCCATCGACGAACGTCAATGCAAACTTGCGGGGTCACCCGTGGGAATCCCACGGGCATGGATGTGTGTGACATTTCGACATATTGAGTTAGATGCTGCACATTCATTTTTACAAAATGGTTACTGGCAAGTCATCAGATCCAGAAATGGTGTAAAAACCACCGTTTAGAGGCCATTTTTCCCCGCAAAGCGGGGGTTGGCCTTTTCGGGGACCGTGGTAGTTGTTGTTTTTTTGTCCCCTTTTTGAAGCAATGTTTTACGGCCGGATGCCCTTCCTGACGCCAACCCTTTTTGCCGCCTTCAACGACAAACAGGGAATTACCAGTGAACTGGTACTCAATTAGCCGACCTCGGAAGGATGACAGGCTGAGTCAACCCCCCTGGCATTAATTCGGCGATCGACCGAGATTCGAACCCAGGATCCTAAGCCGGCACCCTAGCCGCTAGCCCAACACCAGAAATGGTGTCATGAACACAATTTATTTACGCACAAGCACAAAAGCAAGACGGGCCGATTTCCGATTCCGACGGGCCGACGGGCGAGACGGGCCGATTTCCGATTCCGACGGGCCGATTTGGAGCAAGAAAAAGAACGAGACGGGAGAAAAAGGAGAGAAACGAGACGGGGAAAGCCGATTGGAGAGGCGAGTGAGGCGCGATTGGAGAGGAGTGTGAGGCGCGATTGGAGAGGAGTGTGAGGCACGATTGGAGAGGAGTGTGAGGCGTGATTGGAGAGGAGTGTGAGGCACGATTGGAGAGGAGTGATTGGAGGGGAGTGTGAGGCACGATTGGAGAGGAGTGTGAGGCACGATTGGAGAGGAGTGTGAGGCGCGATTGGAGAGGAGTGTGAGGCGCGATTGGAGAGGAGTGTGAGGCGCGATTGGAGAGGCGTGTGAAGGATTGGAGAGGAGAGGAGTGTGAGGGATTGGAGAGGTGAGGGATTGGAAAGGAGAGGGATGTGAGGGTTTGGAGAGGAGAGGAGTGCTAGGTGGAGAGAGGAGAGTGTCAGGTGGAGACAGGAGAGTGTCAGGTGGAGACAGGAGAGTGTCAGGTGGAGAGGAGTGAGGGGTCACATATTATGTGAAATAACTAAATTCACACCATTTCTGGATCTGATGACTTGCCAGTAACCATTTTGTAAAAATGAATGTGCAGCATATAACTCAATATGTCGAAATGTCACACACATCCATGCCCGTGGGATTCCCACGGGTGACCCCGCTAGTCTATATTATAATAGCCGTAGATGATTCTGTCTGTCTGTCTGTCTATCTGTTGGGTGTCTGTCCGGGGTGTGGCTTACTCGGTTTGCAGAGTAGCTCCACCCATAGCTCCACCCATTCTGGGAGTGGCTATAAACAAATATCCACCATTTTATTAACTCGCATAGCTTTGAGTCCTGTTTTGTAGGCCCGCGGTGTCTTGCTCTCCCCCAGTTTTATTTCAAATCAAATTCGATAAATCATTTCATTTTTCACAGTCGCTAACATAGTTTTAGACTCGGTTGAAAAAAAACGGGAAGAAAATCCGATGAAAGTTGCCGTTTATAGAACGAAATGAATTCTCAAAGGCCTGTAACTTCAAGGCCATTGAGTCTCTCTCACGCCTTTATCTCCAATCTAACTCACCATATGATTTCATTTTTATCGATGGTTTTACTTTTAGACTCGGTGTCAGCAATAATTGAGAACAATCCACACACGCGGGAAAATGCAGAGATATATTTTTTAAAATCGCGTCATGGTGTATCATTACACCGCCCAACATGACACCGCCGGCAATGTGTCGATATATATTAAAAATTCGCTTTTGCTTTTCCGTTATGATATATTACTATTTCGTTTGATGATTAGTCGTCACAAAAACGTCAACAATGATGCCGACATATATTTCTTCGTTTTTATTTCATTCAACATATTAGCCGGAAGTAAAATATGTTTCAGGAAATTACCGAGAGATATTTCTTCGTTTTTTTTATTAGTTATGTGCGCATACACTTTAAATAGGTTTATTTGAAATCTTTAATTTTCCACAAACATTCCACACACGCGGGAAAATGCAGAGATATATTTTTTAAAATCGCGTCATGGTGTATCATACACCGCCCAACATGACACCGACGGCAATGTGTCGATATCTATTTTAAATTCGATATATCATTTCATTTTTCACAGTCGCTAACATAGTTTTAGACTCGGTTGAAAAAAAACGAGAAGAAAATCCGATGAAAGTTGCCGTTTATAGAACGAAATGAATTCTCAAATGCCTGTAACTTCAAGGCCATTGAGTCTCTCTCACGCCTTTATCTCCAATCTAACTCACCATATGATTTCATTTTTATCGATGGTTTTAGAGTCGGTGTCAGCAATAATTGAGAACATTCCACACACGCGGGAAAATGCAGATATATTTTTTAAAATCGCGTCATGGTGTATCATACACCGCCTAACATGACACCGACGGCAACGTGTCGATACATATTAAAAATTCGATATATCATTTCATTTTTCACAGTCGCTAACATAGTTTTCGACTCGGTTGAAAAAAAACGGGAAGGAAATCCAATGAAAGTTGCCGTTTATAGAACGAAATGAATTCTCAAACGCCTGTAACTTCAACTTCAAGGCCATTGAGTCTCTCTCACGCCTTTATCTCCAATCTAACTCACCATATGATTTCATTTTTATCGATGGTTTTGGACTCGGTGTCAGCAATAATTGAGAACATTCCACACACGCGGGAAAATGCAGAGATATATTTTTAAAAATCGCGTCATGGTGTATCATACACCGCCCAACATGACACCGACGGCAACGTGTCGATATATATTAAAAATTCGCTTTTGCTTTTCCGTTAAGATATATTACTTTTTCGTTTGATGACAGTCGTCACAAAAACGTCAACAATGATGCCGACATATATTTCTTCGTTTTTATTTAATTCAACATTATTAGCCGGAAGTAAAATATGTTTCAGGAAATTACCGAGAGATATTTCTTCGTTTTTTAAAATTAGTTATGTGCGAATACACTTTAAATAGGTTTATTTGAAATCTTTAATTTTCCACAATATAATTTACTTGCCATTTATCATTTGATGATTACGAGACAAATTCCTCTTGAGGATCGTGACAATTCATGCGCTGCGTGGAAACTTCTATTTCCAAAATGAATGAGACGATCGATGAAGAACGCAGACCTGAACAGGATGCAGCAAGAAAACGAATGAGACGGGCGAACGAGTCCATCGACGAACGTCAATGCAAACTTGCGGGGTCACCCGTGGGATTCCCACGGGTGACCCCGCTAGTCTTCTCTATATTCTGACATGACAAAAGCTCAAATGGAAAAAAGTTACACCTAGGACGGACACACAGACACACAGAAGTGATTGCAAGACCCCGTCTCCCACTGCACGTTGGACGGGCTGAAAAGGTCCTATTTCTGATCCCACAGCTGACCAGGAATTTCTTTCAAAATACACCTTAAAGTTAAACGTTACGCATTGTCATGCATGTTTTGTAAACTATTGACACCTCTCTGCACTCCTACAATTGTAACAACATATTAGCAGATAATCTGGTTACACCAGGCTGTTGTAGGGGGAATTAGTCCCCAATAGAGTGTGGAATATTTAAGGAGTTTGCTAGGAATGTTCTTTGACGGAATAATAGCTAGAACCAGCGGAAATTCCGTGTAATTTACGTTCTCAACCCATTTCTTGTTGACGTCCTCAACCCGTCTCCCCCACTCCCAGCCCCAAGTCCTCAACTCCAGGTTTTTAAACCTCTTCTCCATCCCGAGCCCTAAAACCCCCTCTCTCAGCTTTCTGTCTTCTCCCTTCCCATCCCCTCACCCAAATTCTCTGTCCCCTCTCCTCCCCCTTTCTTATTCAATTCCTCAACCCCAAGTCCGCATAATAGTCACCAACTGTTAAGACTGCTAAGGTTTCTCAGTGAAGTAAATGGATGAAAAGGTAATTTTTCAGGGTGTCCACACTGAAATGAAATAACTTTGAAGCTTTATAATTTTTTATTGAATAATGCAAACAGAGGAATATTCACACAGCTCAGAGTCAGTATGCTTGAGTTTCATTTGGTATATCGGTACATATCAATGGGGTACATTAGAGTATGTTCGAGTAAACATTCAACATGTGCACCATTCGTAGCACGGACTAAGTCACAATGGTGCTCATTTTCCCTCTAACATGCTTTCTAACATCTTGGGGTTATGGACGCCACGAGTGCTGTGATACGCTCCTCCAGCTGAAAGATGTCCTGCACCTTTGTGTCATACACTTTGCACTTCCCATAACCCCACAGGAAAAAACAATCGACCGGGGTAAGGTCAGGCAATCTCGGTGGCCAGGAAATGGGTCTGTCTCTACCCAGCCAGCGGTCTGGTACCCAGGTATCAAGGAAGGAGCGGATATCATGGGACCATTGGGGATGAGCCCCATCCTGCTGGTATATGAAGTTTGGTTCGCAGTCCTCTACCTGTAATGCCGCAAACAGCTGAAGCATGTCTAAGTACACATGGCCTGTCACAGATTTTTCCGCAAAAGAAAATGGTCCGACAATTCTGTTATGCATCAGACCGCACCAAACATGATCTTTTGGACTGTTTCTATCGTCCTCCTGGATAACCTCGCATCCACGTATGTGAAATGTTGCTTCGTCAGAGAATTGCGCTCTACCGAGTACCGTTCTAGTTTTCTCTTTTATAATTATTTTCTCAAATGATTAATTAATATCTCACTCGGTAAAATTTTATGTTTATTATCACACTGAAAACCGAGTCGAATTTGAAGATTGAAGACTCATTCCAAGTTGGAGCAGACGACAGTAATGAGCACACAGAACTGATGAACAATTAATCGCAAATGCACTGAAACATGGAACTCGGAAGATCCGTTCACCAAAAATGATTTTTTACGGCGTACTCCATAGGGCAAAGCCGTCTAGAACAGTTTGCCCATCTGTATGTATGTATGTATGTTTGTATTTTGTATGTATTTGTATGTATTTTGTATGTATGTATGTATGTATGTATGTATGTATGTATGTCCCCTCAAACGTATACCAATCAGAGCTGAGGATCTGGTCACATGACAGGGTGATGTGATTACATCTGATGTCATTACGGCGGTCCGGCGGCTGACTCGACACACACCACCATTTTGATTTATATGCCGTTCATGCCAAACATATCATCGAACCTGTCACATATCACAATCGCCATGCTCTACCTTTACCCTTTTCATTCAGTGTGAAACACAAACAAACCGATTGTTAAATTGACCATCAAATAACGAAAGCTTCGGCGTTACGTCGCTTCCAACAAAACGGTACGTATCCAATCCTTGTGAGGTATAATCTAGATTACAGTAGATCTTCCCTCAGTTCTGTAAGTAAAACTTACCTCACAGATGTCTGGATTCCCCCGAATTTCTTTGTTTAATGTTATAAACAGCATTAGCGACTGTTTAAAAAGCTCATCATGTGTGTTTGTGGTTTATAATATTTTACAAACCCGGCTACACTGCTGTTAGACTTTCGGTCTTGTTTATGATCTACGGATCGAGTTGCATGTGGACTATTAAAGGAAACAAATACAGCCACTGAGTTTAAGGGAAGTGACGTCACATTACGAGATACACGGGCACCAGTGACGTCATAACAATGGTGGCACTTTTCCCACCGGTTATACTGGTGGTTTGCCATTGCCTTCCCAGTTTTGTTTGTTTGTGCTCTGTACTTTTAAATGCTGAGCATAACGTAAGGGAGCAGTGCGTACTACTATTTTAAAAGTCTGGTTTGCCTCGGTTGGGTTTTCAGCCGCCGCCCTCCCAGACATGGAGCGATCGCTCTAACAGTATAAGCATTACACCACCCAGTCTGGTATTGTTCCACACGCGGAGCAGACACTGTAACCATAACACCGCCGAATACTTGATCACATAATTCAAAACAACTCTCCATCACACATATAATACTAGATGGTATTCATAGAATACTTACACTGCGCAGTCAACTTGGTGTGAGCCAACTCTTCTGTTTTTGAACATTTCTTTTTTTTGATCCAATATGGCTGCCAGACCACGTGAGCGATGACATCATCAATTTATATTCTCTAATATAATTGTTGCATAGATCACACTCAATACATTTCAAACTGATCAGACGAAGCGTTGTCCCTGTCGAATTTTGATGTCATAATTATGGCACCAATGACGTCATCGTTAACAACACCTATTCCCCATATGGAGTTCTTTACAATGAGCCATGTTTCAATTTTTTCCATGGAGTGGTTTCAGAGATATAGAGGTGCGAAGGTTTTCCAAGTTGGTGCCTGTACCAGTGTACCACGTGACTTATGCCGTCATAATAATCATTGAAATATTCCACAGGAGGAGGCCCTCCTATGGTGAAAATTTCGTGTCAATTGGACCAAGAATTGCAGAGAAAACTAGAACGCCACTCAGTAGAGCGCATACTCCCGCCGTGGGTCAAGTTGGAATAGTACGATTTCACAAAAGTTTGAGGGAGTAGTTCAGTGACAAACAAGACAGACACTGCACAGATATATATTTAGAATATATAGAAGATAATGTTAAAAACAAACAAGGCAATTTCACTTACATTTTCGGATTCAGCGTTCAATTCTATATAAGTGAGTGTATTTTGAGGCATGTGTGACTTCAAATAAAATTGTAAGCCAGGAAAACGTTCGTTTCATTCCTTAGGGATACAACATGTAAAACTGGCCCAAACGTCAAAACAAAACTCGCTCATTTTAAGTCGTACAAGCTAATGCGACCACTCATTCTTCTGGGTAGAATCCCGTGCACATGCTGGTCACACTTATAACTCACCTAAGTCTTTATAAGTTCATCAAATACTGACACCGCGATTGACATTCGCTGAGGTAAATGTTGTATCTCTTCTGAGGTAAAAAAAAAAAAAAACAGTTTTAAAGCATTATACGTATCAAACGATACATTTTATGAAACGGGGAAACCTAATACACACTTTGGTGGTTTTAAAATGACAGAATATGTCTTTATTAGAATAAAAAAGAACCTTGAAGACGACGCTGCTAACAAAATACACCGCTCTAACGCATAACCATGAGTTTAAACTACATTTACAACAAATATGAAAACTATTTTCATATCACAATGTTAAATATAGAATATGAAGAAGATAATGTTAAAAAAAAATGAGCCCTATCTTCCAATGGTAAATCAATCCTTCAAAAAATTCATGGATCCGGAATAATATCCTGAGCTTCACCAAAAACAAATCAATTCTTCCTTATCCCAAGGGCAATCATCCCACCAACTTTCATCCAAATCCGTTCAGAACTTTTCCAGATATCTTGTTCACAAACACACGAACACACGCACGCACACACACACACACGGACACGATCGAATGCATTACTCCCTGGCGGGAGCAAAAATTCATACTGATCGAATCAAGCGTTGTACGTGTCGAATTATGACATCATAATTAAAGTACCGATGACATCATCATTAACATATCTTATTCCCCAAGTGGAGTACTTGACAATGAGCCATGTTTCAGTTTTTTTTTCCATGGAGCGGTTTTGGAGATATAGAGGTGCAACCTTTTTCGATTTTTCCAAGATAGCGCCTGTACCACGTGACATATGCCGTCATAATTATCATTTAAAAATTCCACAGGAGGAGCCGCTCATATTCTGAAAATTTCGTGCCAATCGGACCAACAGTTGCAGAGGATTTTTGTTTTTTTCCTACTGATCAGATCAAGTGTTGTACTTGTCGAATTATGACATCATAATTAAGGCACCAATGACATCATCATCAACATATGTTATTCCCCATGGTGAGTACTTTACAATGAGCCAGGTTTCCATTTTTTCCATTGAGCGGTTTGGGAGATATAGAGGTGTAACTTTTTTCCAAGATGGCGCCTGTACCACGTGACCTATGATGTCATAATATTCACTAAAATATTCTAAAGGAGGAGTCCCCCCTATGGTGAAAATTTCATGTCAATCGGACCAAAGGTTGCCAAGAAAATGAATTTTTAAAATGCAGACACGGCACACAATTTACTTTACTGAAATGCAGACACGTACGTACCTGAATGCTTAACCCCGCTTTTCGCTTCGCGGGCGCAGGGTAATGATAGTGCAACTGCTGCACAACATCAATTCAAACTCCATTTCAATGTTTAATGTCATGGAAATGTGCCGTCTGTTCGTGCTATCAAGTTATGGGTTCAGAAGTTTAAGAGGACTGGTTCAACTTTAAAAGAGAATCTGCCGGGAGCACCCAAATCAGGAGGAACAGCACAAAATATTGAGCGTGTAAGGGAGTCAGTTTTGAGAAGTCGCATCGCTCCAGCCGAAAGCATGCATCAGCCTTAATAATTTCTCACACGTCACTACACCACATATTGCATACGGATTTCAACTTTTATCCCTATAAAATTCAAACTGTCCAGAAATTAAGCCAAGATGATGAGATTGCCCAAAATAATTTTTGTGAGGGAATGCTTTCATTTATGGACGGAAATGAAAACCAAAACATTGCTAACAATTTGTTCATGTCTGATGAAGCACATTTTCATCTGTGTGGCTATGTCAACAAGCAAAATACTCGTTTTTGGGCAGCCGTAAACCGAAGAGAAATGCACACGAAACCATTATACAGTCCCAAAGTCACAGTGTGGTGTGCACTTTCGTCGTTCGGCATCATAGGGCCTTACTTATCTGAGAACGATAACGGAAATGCCGTCACTATTACTGCAGCTCAATATACCGATACTAGCGGGGTCACCCGTGGGAATCCCACGGGTGACCCCGCAAGTTTGCATTGACGTTCGTCGATGGACTCGTTCGCCCGTCTCATTCGTTTTCTTGCTGCATCCTGTTCAGGTCTGCGTTCTTCATCGATCGTCTCATTCATTTTGGAAATAGAAGTTTCCACGCAGCGCATGAATTGTCACGATCCTCAAGAGGAATTTGTCTCGTAATCATCAAATGATAAATGGCAAGTAAATTATATTGTGGAAAATTAAAGATTTCAAATAAACCTATTTAAAGTGTATTCGCACATAACTAATTTTAAAAAACGAAGAAATATCTCTCGGTAATTTCCTGAAACATATTTTACTTCCGGCTAATAATGTTGAATTAAATAAAAACGAAGAAATATATGTCGGCATCATTGTTGACGTTTTTGTGACGACTGTCATCAAACGAAAAAGTAATATATCTTAACGGAAAAGCAAAAGCGAATTTTTAATATATATCGACACGTTGCCGTCGGTGTCATGTTGGGCGGTGTATGATACACCATGACGCGATTTTTAAAAATATATCTCTGCATTTTCCCGCGTGTGTGGAATGTTCTCAATTATTGCTGACACCGAGTCCAAAACCATCGATAAAAATGAAATCATATGGTGAGTTAGATTGGAGATAAAGGCGTGAGAGAGACTCAATGGCCTTGAAGTTGAAGTTACAGGCGTTTGAGAATTCATTTCGTTCTATAAACGGCAACTTTCATTGGATTTCCTTCCCGTTTTTTTTCAACCGAGTCGAAAACTATGTTAGCGACTGTGAAAAATGAAATGATATATCGAATTTTTAATATGTATCGACACGTTGCCGTCGGTGTCATGTTAGGCGGTGTATGATACACCATGACGCGATTTTAAAAAATATATCTGCATTTTCCCGCGTGTGTGGAATGTTCTCAATTATTGCTGACACCGACTCTAAAACCATCGATAAAAATGAAATCATATGGTGAGTTAGATTGGAGATAAAGGCGTGAGAGAGACTCAATGGCCTTGAAGTTACAGGCATTTGAGAATTCATTTCGTTCTATAAACGGCAACTTTCATCGGATTTTCTTCTCGTTTTTTTTCAACCGAGTCTAAAACTATGTTAGCGACTGTGAAAAATGAAATGATATATCGAATTTAAAATAGATATCGACACATTGCCGTCGGTGTCATGTTGGGCGGTGTATGATACACCATGACGCGATTTTAAAAAATATATCTCTGCATTTTCCCGCGTGTGTGGAATGTTTGTGGAAAATTAAAGATTTCAAATAAACCTATTTAAAGTGTATGCGCACATAACTAATAAAAAAAACGAAGAAATATCTCTCGGTAATTTCCTGAAACATATTTTACTTCCGGCTAATATGTTGAATGAAATAAAAACGAAGAAATATATGTCGGCATCATTGTTGACGTTTTTGTGACGACTATCATCAAACGAAATAGTAATATATCATAACGGAAAAGCAAAAGCGAATTTTTAATATATATCGACACATTGCCGGCGGTGTCATGTTGGGCGGTGTATGATACACCATGACGCGATTTTAAAAAATATATCTCTGCATTTTCCCGCGTGTGTGGATTGTTCTCAATTATTGCTGACACCGAGTCTAAAAGTAAAACCATCGATAAAAATGAAATCATATGGTGAGTTAGATTGGAGATAAAGGCGTGAGAGAGACTCAATGGCCTTGAAGTTACAGGCCTTTGAGAATTCATTTCGTTCTATAAACGGCAACTTTCATCGGATTTTCTTCCCGTTTTTTTTCAACCGAGTCTAAAACTATGTTAGCGACTGTGAAAAATGAAATGATTTATCGAATTTGATTTGAAATAAAACTGGGGGAGAGCAAGACACCACGGGCCTACAAAACAGGACTCAAAGCTATGCGAGTTAATAAAATGGTGGATATTTGTTTATAGCCACTCCCAGAATGGGTGGAGCTATGGGTGGAGCTACTCTGCAAACCGAGTAAGCCACACCCCGGACAGACACCCAACAGATAGACAGACAGACAGACAGAATCATCTACGGCTATTATAATATAGATGGTTTCTAACTTCCTCTCCAGAGAATTAAACAGATTTGCACAAGTGAGCCCAATGACGTCGTTTCAGCAAGATGGTGCAACCTCCCACACCACCAGTGTCCATGACTACTGTAAGGGCACTTTTTCCAAAGCATGTCATTTCCAGAAACGGCGATATTCCATGGCCAGCGAGGTCACCCGATTTGACTGCATGTGATTATTTATTGTAGTCATATCTAAAGGACAAAATGTATGTTAACTGTCCACAAACTCTTCATGAACTTAAGGAAAACATCAGACATGAAATCAATGATATTGACGTGGTCATGTTGTAGAATGTCATGAATAATTGGCGTCCAAGATTGGAGGAATGTGTCAGACGAAATGGTGCGCATCTCCGAGATGTTCTTTTCAACAAATAAATGGCATGTTATGTACTTCACTTTCTTGTAAAATCTTGTTTTGAAATACAACTTTTTATTACCTTTACACGAGTGTTAAAAATAACAATATTTCTGGCTCACACACATATATATATATATTGTTGCGGGTATGAGAACTGTGTATTTTTTTTATTGTGCTGTATTATTATTATTATTGTTATTCTGCGCCCCCCTATTCCGGAGCTGTGTAAAGGTGAAAGGGCATCCCATAATTAGTCCACAAGCATACACATCAGCCAAATAATAGAATACCTCTGTTTGATAGTTATCTCTTATTATGTGTTTTTAGAGTAAGGCTGTGTCTCCCATTAATTGAAATACTCCATTGCACCAGTGAAAGAGATAGATTCCCTTCATTCCCACTCTCAACACTTCCATTCCCCCCTTTTCATCAATTGCAATTCGAATTGCCAACTGCATGTTGGGCGGTTTTCCCTTCATCCGCCATTGACCACGAGGCAGGGTTGGGGAAGAAAGGCGGGTCCCCACCTCGTCAGAGAGGGGAGGAGTGAGCCAGCCCCACTCGACCAACCATGAACAAGGGGTTTGGCTTGAGAGGGCGGGGAGAGAACGTTTGGGAGAGGTTCGCAAAGGTTGAGGGGCGGGGCCTATATAACCCACGGCGGGGGTGTTCCCAGGAGAGATACACTTTGAGTTGAGACAAGGAGGGACGAAAAAGAGCTGGGTCATCAGAGCAACAGCGCGTAAGGAGGAGAGAACCCGTCACGCCAGACCCCCCCACCAGCGCATCGGCTCCACCAAGCAGCTCCGACCCGTGATCCCGCGCACACGACAGGCCCGGTGGCATCAGCGGCCGTCGAGGTCCAGCCCGACGTCCCGTGCGGGATCAAGCTCCAGCCAGCTCCGTGCCGTCCCCCCCCCCCCCCCCCCCTCCAGCCACACACCTCTTTCCAGCAATCCACTCTGCAATTCCCCGCGTGAGTCAGTGTCTTTGTTTGTTCTGTCCTGGGAATAAGTTAAGTCTGTATAACTATAAGCTAGTATTTGCACTGTGTCACCTGCGTCTTATGTGTTGTAAATAAACCTTGATTGCTCCTTTTTGCTTGTGTAAATAATAAATCCCATTACTCGTCTGTACGTCTTCTCGTTTTATTCCTTTTCCTCTTTGTATTGCGTCGTTTTAGTCTTTTCCCTCATTGAGCAGCTGCGGTGCGATCCGGCCAACGTTTGGGCGGGATCGGGTTCTAATCGGGGAGTAACTGTTCGGACGCGGTAATACACCACCGCTCGGTAAAATAACATCTTTAATCCGCGTCTGTAACAATTTGTGTCTGGGAGTGAGATTCGGGGCCCGAACCAAATCTTTAAAACATCTAAAAAAAAATTTGGTCAAAATTAGGAGCGGCCGAAATTTGTTTTGTTTTACAAAACCTGAACTTTGAAATCGCGCCATGGCTGGTCAAGGCGACGGGATGCCGGTGGGAGAGATAGACGGGGTAGAATCGACCCAGGACCTCGGGGAAATGTATGTGGAGGAAGGAGAGGAGGAGAACATTGGCAATGTGGTTGAGGGGGTATCAGGTGCACAAAATGGCGTCCTCGCGCACGTGGGTGTAGCGGCACCAAATTTAGCCGCGGCCGTGGTCGCGGCAGCCGAGCCAGAGATGCCAATGAATTTGGACCTGTTTATGAAACAGATGATGGCCTTTATGGTAAAAACAGACGATAATTTCAAAGGGATGGAAAACAGGATAGGGGGCCAAATGGGGGTAATGGGAAGCCAAATGGGGGTAATGAGGGACGAAGCGAGGGGTACCGGTGAGGGGTTAGACAAGAAATTTGGGAAGTTAGACAAAAATTTTGAGGGGTTAGACAACGGGATAAAAGAGGTGAAAAATGGGTTAATGGGGCTAGAAAATAGGATGGAGGACAAATTGCAGGAGATAGGGGAGCAATCCGCCAGAGAAATTAAACAAATGGGAGAGCAGATAGAGGAGGTAAAAATCGGGGTAGAAATCAAATTGGATGCTCAGAGGGATGAATTGGGACAGACGAGGGTGGCATCTACAAAGGAGATGGAGGAGATGAAAGAGGAGATACGACGAGGTGTGAGTGAGGAGGTTTCGGGGCTACGCGAGGAGGTAAAGCGAGGTGAGAAGCGTATGGAGAAAGAGGTGAGAAATGGGGCGGCTAAGTTACAAGGGGGAATAGAAGATCTGACGGAGGAGGTGGAACAGCTGACGGAGGGACAAAAAGAACTAGTGGGGCAGGTTCAAAAGAACACTGCGGTACTAGGAGGGTTAAAGGCGACACAAAAAGAAATTAAAAACGAATTAATAGCGACACAGAGGCAATGTCAGATGGTACGTGAGGAACTGACAATGAGGGTGGACGAGGTGACAGAGATAATGGAGACAAAGGACCGGCAGGTGAGGATGCACATAGAGACGGTCACGGTAGCCTTAGAGGACGAACTTGAGGAGACGCACCGAGAAATAAAAGAGGTGAAGCAAAAATTAGAGGAAGTGGAAGAAGAGGTGAGTGAAATTAAGAAGAGACGGACAGAAACTAAGAGAGAAATCCAGGAGGAGGTAATGGAATTGGTACAAGGTCGGTGCTCAACTCATAATGTGCTGCTCACTAACCAAATAAAGAGTTTGCAGGTGGCAAAGGAGGTGCGGAGACGAGGTACGGAGGTGAGTGGCAATGTATATGATGTGAGGAAAGCTTCAGTCGGCTTGGGGATTGGTTTGGATCCGGGTGTTCGTGAGAGGCCGTTGGTGAAGTGTGTGACAGGTCAGGTGTGCGAAAAAAGAGGTGTGCGAGAATGTCCGACCATGGGGTGTGTGAGGAAAAAGTGCACGCCGAGGAGTGAGTGTGCCATCAAGAGTGAGTCAGTCGTAGCGCATGTGCGAGGGGGTACAAGGAAGCGCGGTGTGGTAAGTGTTACGGAGGATGTAATGAAAGAGTGTGCGCGAGAGGATGCGTGAGAAAGGTGTGTAACGGACAGGTGCATGAGGAAAGAGTGCGCTGTCGAGAGTAAGGGTGAGTGCGCGACCGAGAGTGGAGGTGAGAGTAGTGAGAGTGAAACGGAGCGTGAGTTGGTTGTGACAGGTGAGCGAGGATGTACACCTGGAATGGAAGGATGCACACCTGGAATGGTAGAGCGTGTGTGGGAATGCACATTTGAGTTGGTCGTGAGGCACGTGGTTGGGCGTGCGAGTAAGAGCACACCTGTGATTGTCACAGAGGAGGTGACCGAGGAGGGGGCGCGAAGAGGTGTGTTGGTGAGGTGTGCGAGCGACGAATGTGTGCCAAGGTGCTCGGTGGTCAGGTGTGTGACCAAGCCGGTGAGCGGAATGAGTGTACCGAGGTGTGTAAGGAAAGGTACGAGGAGCATGGGAACAGCTGGAGGTATGAGCAAGAAAGGGGTAGCGTATGCATGTAAGCATGCAGGTGAAGCATCGACGGTAACCGGGTTAGAGGTTAGAACGACTTATAGCCGAATCGGGCCCTCGGTGCGTGCCGGGCTTCGCGTGCCGCGAGAACCAGCGGGGATCCGAGCCGCGGCGGGTTCGAAAGGACCACCGTACGCGATCCACGCTGGGCCTCGCTTGGAACGGCCGCGTCCGGGCTCCACTAGGCGGAGCGGGCAGCCCGATACGAAGGGTCGTCATGGCGACCACTTTCTATTGAGACGTGCCGGCAGGTCGAGATCGGGACATTGGATGGCTCCACGCCGAGGTGGTGCGTGGGATCTCGTCCCGGGTAAGCCCCGTCCCTGCCCCGAATGCGGGACGTATCCAGCCACTGGCACAAAACGACCCGCGTTCATTGCTCGGCTGTACGAAGCCGGGCTGTGGAAGTGAATTGGCGCACCGAGAGGATGTAATAAGTAGACGGGTGATGAGGATAGTGTTTTGGCCCTGAAATTAGAAAAAAGCAAAATTTGATGATGGTACGGTGATTAGCGGTAAAAGGACAAATTTTTGATTTGTTGAATTTGGACGAGCGAAATTGATAGTAGGACCTCCCCGATGTGGTGGGATGGCAAATCCACCATCCCTCACAGGGTGGGGCAAATGCGCAATAGCTTATGGGGTTGATGGCAGTGAAAACTAGCCCGGGTGGGTTAGGATATATCGTTTTAGGGATCTAGCGAAGATGACATTAGGTGACGTTAAGGTTAGTTAGTGACAATGATACCTGTAGTGGGGACGCAGGTAGATTAGCGTGGATGATAATGACGAGGGAGCGCAATAGTTTAAAGGGACGACTGGGAAGCGCAAGTTCAGAGGGGAGTAGTTAGAAGAGATGATGCCGTGCGTGTGAGGATTGAACAGGTGTGATTGCACAGGTGTGCAACTGAACAGGTGAATGGAGCAGTGTATGAGTGAGTGATAGTGATTGTGTATTGTGATGACCAAATGGGCCAGGAAGAAAGGAGGGTGCAGGTGGCACCAGGTATGATTGCACAGGTGTGCAACAACAGGTGTATGTGGCTATGTGGAATAAATGGTAGTGTGGAATATCTGGAGTATTGGAATGGATGGTCGTGGAGTGAGTATGGTGGAAATTGTGGAGTGGAGTGGATGGTGCGAAGGTGTGAATGGGGGAAGAGTGGACCCCCATCACGGATACCCGGGGCGGGTAGTGTAAGTGTTAGGTAGAGGGTACAGGTAAATTGTGGTTGGATATTGGCATCTGTGGTGCGGGTGAAAGAATGGTCTATGGATGGGTGCATTAGTGTTGTGGAATTGGCTGGGCGTGTAGCCTGTTAGTGTGTGTAGTTGGTTTGGGCACTCCACCACTGTGAGGATGTCGGCCAGGTGAGGCCGCAGGTGGGCTCTGGGAGCCGGTAGTTGTGGATGGGGCCCGAGGATCCGGAGGACGGACCCGGGTAGCCCAGTGCCAGAGGGCACCAAGGGGTGACAGAGCCAGGAGAGGGCCTTCCCCAGTTAGTTAGGTTAGGGTGAGGAGCTAGGTAAGCTCGGGTGGCAACTGCAGTGGTGGAGGTGTGCAGGTGGGTAGACCTGCTGGGAGAGCTACACGTCGCAGCCCAGAAATTGTGCGAGGGCACCGGGAGATGAATCGGGGGAGTGAGACCCCAAATTGAGAAGCACCACAGTTTGGTCAATGGGAATTGGTTTTTATAACCCATAGTGTAAGTTGGCCAATGGATTGGCAGGGAGAGACCCCGGGTAGTGTAAAGTGTGTTAAAGTCATTTAGAGGATAGTTAGGAAGAAGGATCTCCTCGCACCATCTGCATCCACTCACCTGTGGTGACAGGTACTCCACACCATGCCATGTTTTGATTATTTTTTATGATGCAAATGTTTGGATTGTGAGACGCATCATGACGTGGGTGTGACATTGTGCATAATTCCATCTCTCCCTCCTTATGAGGATTGATGATGAATTGGTGATGGCAAATTTTGAAGTCGAGGGATTGTGGAGACGAATTTGGTATAGGGGAAATATGGGGAAGACGTGACAGTAGTGACGAATTGGTAATGTGTAGATTTTGTACATATGGGGTAAGGGCAAGGGTAGGGTAGGTGACAGGGGGGTGACATACGGTAGGGACGAGCTTTCTCACTTCGCCCTCCGTACGCATTTCGCCTTGCATTGCCTTATTGATGTGTACCCTTGTGACCTTACCCCTCGCTCAATTGTCTTTCCCCTTTTGTCTCCCACATGACCTGTGCGCCATTGGGTGCCGAGGGGAGCGTGCGTGGGTCGGCCATTGTGCGCCCAAAATTCCCAGAACCAGCTGTCTGCATCGATGCACCACATTATGGACCACATGTCTGTGGCCGAGCACCACTTATGGACCCCATGGGTTGGGGCATGGCCCCTCTGCTGGAACCGGCCATGAGGGCCCGAAATCTTGCTGGCGGACCTTGGCCACAGGGCACCGATGCCCCACAGGTGAACCACACTAGTCGGCCCTGTGGGCTATAAATAAAATCAAATAAAAAGGACACATTGGGTGCATTTTTCAGTTCAAATAGGCCGCCAGTAAGAAAATGAAAGAATGACAACATCTGGAAGACCAAATAATAATAACCAGCAGAGGGAGCCGAAGAGCAAGAGATCACCTGCAGGGTTAGGGGTTGTTTGGTTATTTTTTATTGTTGAACATTCTTGAACAATGGTGACTGCACCGATTGGTGCTTGGGTACGTTTTTGGGTGCTTTCATGGTGCGTCGATGCAGAGCAGACTGTCTCCCCCCCAGAAAGAACAATCACAGGTCCTGGGTTAGTTTTGTAAATAAAAGCAGAGTCATTGTAAATAATGCTCCCCACCGTCAGTGTATAGTTTGAAGACCATTCCGCAATTCGGTTAACTGTGGGCATAAGTCTGTTAGGCAGGGTGCAATGGAGCAGCGGGACACATTTATTTATGTTTTAAAACTGTCGCACTCAGGGTCAGGTTAAAAGTAGAGGGAACTACACCTACGTGTCACACTAAATAAAAGTTGTAGGCCCGGGACGTGCCTAAGAGGAGGAGGGTGCAGTGTTGCGGGTATGAGAACTGTGTATTTTTTTTATTGTGCTGTATTATTATTATTATTGTTATTCTGCGCCCCCCTACCTCCGGAGCTGTGTAAAGGTGAAAGGGCATCCCATAATTAGTCCACAAGCATACACATCAGCCAAATAATAGAATACCTCTGTTTGATAGTTATCTCTTATTATGTGTTTTTAGAGTAAGGCTGTGTCTCCCATTAATTGAAATACTCCATTGCACCAGTGAAAGAGATAGATTCCCTTCATTCCCACTCCCAACACTTCCATTCCCCCCTTTTCGTCAATTGCAATTCGCATTGCCAACTGCATGTTGGGCGGTTTTCCCTTCATCCGCCATTGACCACGAGGCAGGGTTGGGGAAGAAAGGCGGGTCCCCACCTCGTCAGAGAGGGGAGGAGTGAGCCAGCCCCACTCGACCAACCATGAACAAGGGGTTTGGCTTGAGAGGGCGGGGAGAGAACGTTTGGGAGAGGTTCGCAAAGGTTGAGGGGCGGGGCCTATATAACCCACGGCGGGGGTGTTCCTGGGAGAGATGCACTTTGAGTTGAGACAAGGAGGGACGAAAAAGAGCTGGGTCATCAGAGCAACAGCGCGTAAGGAGGAGAGAACCCGTCACGCCAGACCCCCCCACCAGTGCATCGGCTCCACCAAGCAGCTCCGACCCGTGATCCCGCGCACACGACAGGCCCGGTGGCATCAGCGGCCGTCGAGGTCCAGCCCGACGTCCCGTGCGGGATGAAGCTCCAGCCAGCTCCGTGCCGTCCCCCCCCCCCCCCCCCCCTCCAGCCACACACCTCTTTCCAGCAATCCACTCTGCAATTCCCCGCGTGAGTCAGTGTCTTTGTTTGTTCTGTCCTGGGAATAAGTTAAGTCTGTATAACTATAAGCTAGTATTTGCACTGTGTTACCTGCGTCTTATGTGTTGTAAATAAACCTTGATTGCTCCTTTTTGCTTGTGTAAATAATAAATCCCATTACTCGTCTGTACGTCTTCTCGTTTTATTCCTTTTCCTCTTTGCATTGCGTCGTTTTAGTCTTTTCCCTCATTGAGCAGCTGCGGTGCGATCCGGCCAACGTTTGGGCGGGATCGGGTTCTAATCGGGGAGTAACTGTTCGGACGCGGTAATACACCACCGCTCGGTAAAATAACATCTTTAATCCGCGTCTGTAACAATATATATATATATATATATATATATATATATATATATATATATATATATATATATATATATATATATACATATATATATATATATATATATATATATATATATATATATATATATATATATATATATACATAAACGAGAAATACATTAAAATTCATCCCACCGAACACAAAGTGCTAGCACATGTTTCTTAATACCGTGCCTTGAAATTATAAATTTAGTCTTACATTAAAAGATGGGATTTCTTCCTTTTTTTTTAACAAGCTCAAAACTTGTTCTTTTGAATTGTACAGGCCCCAAATGCAAAGACTGATCACCTTAGGCATGTTAGAGTACCATCAACTTATTCTGGCAATCGAAATCCATTGAATAAGGATAAGCGCTCGACTAACCATGCAACAGTAGTTGGCAGCCGGCCCCGTTCCTCTGATCTTATGGGAGTCACAGATAGCCCCAGGGTTTTTGACATTCTGACAATTTCCGCACTATGACATAGTATTATTTTTTTCTTCCAAATGTTGCTAAAATTTTATATATATCCACTTGTATGAAGAGCTTGACCTAATTGCTTGGCTCAGTGGTTGCTTGAGGCATCATGATCACTTTTCTGAAAACTCATCACCATCTTGTTTCTCTCTCCCCAACCAGTTTTTCATCCTTCTTCTCATCATTTTCACCCTGGAGCTCACTGGCATTTTTATCTTCATCACCGGCAGAGATATGGTGAGCCACCACTTGGCCACATTTTGTATTCTAAAAGTAATTGTGAATAACAATTCTTGTATATTCACATTTGAATTTGATTTTTAAGGGATGATTTTTTTGCTTATATGATATGTAGATGGTTTTGCAGCTGTGTCTATTTGCAGATAGACAAGTATGCTCACCGTGACCTCACAAAAGGCATGCGCCTTTACAACACAGAGGGAAACGCAGGGCTTACCAAGGCCTGGGACATCGTGCAGACAGATGTGAGACACCAGCACCTCCACAACATTCTCCCACTCACCTACTCAACTTCACCCTCGCAACCACAATAACGTGCACATGTGCACGCTTTCAAATAAGCAGTGATTTTGTCAAAAACTAATTTATAAATATGTATTACACTTGTTTGAGTATATGGTGAAGTGTTCTTGTATCCTTGGAGTTCGTTGCCTGGAAATTCTGATTGGCTGTTGATGTTGGTATCACATATTCAGATTCCAAATACTGTGTTTATTGGTCCATTGCCTACAATGGTCCTTGTCATCATACTGAAATACAAAATTTGGTGTCAGTCTGTCTGTCTGTCTGTCTGTCTGTCTGACCACGATGCATTCAGTTATTACTTTTCCAATCTCAATCTTGCACGTGAACTCTTTGTGGAGCCGGAGACCACTTATAAAAAAAATACATAAATATTTTTTGCCATGAATTTTGCTATGAGTAACTGCCTACAAATCCCTACTTATGGCACAGCATGATTCATCTAAATGGCAAAGATTTTTTTTTGATTTGAGACGTTTTTGTATACTTAGTCAGGGCGCGTGTAAGAGCTAACACATCGAACATATAATAAAAGGAACACGAGACAAGAGGGACAAATAGAGGGAAGCAAACAACAGTAGAGAATAGGGACATCGGAAGGTCTGTGGAAGAGAGAGGGCTGGGGCGGTATACATAGGATAAGGAAGATGGACACTACAAGGAATTTCAGGAAAGAAAACGGAATTTGAAGGAGGTGCACCGGTTTGGGGTAGATTAATGGGGGTAGAAAAGATCATGGTTTGGATGTGCGAAGATAAGAGATGGTGGTGAACAGCTGTTTTGAAGACCTGGAGGGAGGAGTGGGGTTTAAGAGAGTGAGGGAGTTTGTTCCAGAGGTGGGAAAAAGGAGAATGAAAGAGTAAAGGTGAGCAGAGAGTCTTGATTTTGGCAGTTTAACCATAAGAGGGTTGCTGGCAGATCTTGTGCGACCTGGAGGAATACTTGGGGGACAGAGCACAGTCAGAGCTGGAGGAGCGAGGACAGAGAGGAGTCGGTAGAAGACAGGAAGACCAGCAACCTGCCTGCGGTGAGTAAGTGAAAAGCCATTGGAGGTAGCTTCATCACGGGAGATTCCAATGATTCTGAAAGCTTTTGGCTTCAACAGCGTGAAGCCGAGCTAGGTGTGAGGCAGGAGCACCGGCCCAGAGGGGAGAGCAGTATTCCATTGAGCCGCGGATGAAAGCCTTGTATGTGGTGAGGAGCTCAGGTGTGGCAAGGAAGGACTTCGCACGACGGGGGATGCCCAGTCGGCGACTGGCTTTGGAGGCCAGATTTGAAATGTTGTTTTCCCAGGAAAGATCATGGCAGATAGTGAGACCCAAAAGCTTGAGTGACAGAACTTGAGAGAATTTGTCTTATTCTGAGACAAAAGGCACACTATACACCATGTAAAATGTCACACTATACACCATGTAAAATGGCACACTATACACCATGTAAAATGTCACACTATACACCCCCCCTCCCACCCCCACCGCCCCCTCCCACCCCCACCAAAGTAGGTATTTGCTCTTTTCTCGGAAACTACATACACAATTTCACGGAAACTTCAGCACAATCTTAATCACCCGTGATGTACCATTGTTTGTTCAAAGCATTAGAAGATTTGGGGTCTGAGGAGGGATGCGGGGTGTACTGCGGGGTTGGGGGGGGGGGGTGCCCCCCCCCCAAATAGGTATTTTAAAATTTGTTTGTTTAAAGTCGTATGATTATATTAGTATGATTCTACATGCTGCCCTGTCTTCTAGCATCCATTGAAATTGCTTCGAAATACCTTTAGTCAGTGCAGTATACTGTTTGTTCTACCAGGTGAGCGCCAGGGGTATTGCCCCGATGTTTTTTACATGTAGTGCCATCAAGACAAAACAAATGTCTCATTTTATGTAATCCTCATTTTACTCAACTACCAGTGCTGACTCAACTGTACAATATATCAATCTAAAGCATTGTCACGATAGCTATGGAAATGCTGATGGAAATCCCACAAGGCTTTTGATCGCATTTGGAAAATCATGCAATTACCTGTAAAGAGCCAACTACATATAGTCCCATTGAACATCAAGATGCATGTACAGCACGAGGTCTGACCGCTCTCAGCAAAATAACTTTTAATTACTCGCAGTATGAGATTTCAATAGCTCGATTCCTGGCAAATTCTGCCGCAGCACTAAAGAAATGTTAAATTATACTGAAGCCAGAGGTTAGGCTGCCAATTAGTGAAAGGTCAATGGGTCATCTTAGCATTACAGCCTGGGCACACTGATGAACAAAGACTTCATAAGATGCTGCGAGCAGCATGCGCACATAGATCAATGGAACGGGCCTTGCGTAATTGATGCCCTCTTAGCTTTGGCCTGCATGTCTCATTTAAGCCCTCTTGTTGAGGTGCGGGTTGTGATGTCCTTCCAGATTATCTCTTACCTAACAAAAGGAAAGCTGACTTGGAGCTGAATATATCAATTCACGAGAGCCGGTGGAGCTCGAGGGCCGGGAATCGAGTTAGTTGTGTGAGACGTGTGCTGTTGGTCAGTTAAACCCAGGATCGATATCGAATTATACGGATAATGGATCTATAGGTAATCTAGATTGACCACCTTTTTTGCGGACAGAACAGCATCGTGATTCTATCCCACAGGTATATCGATTACTCCGCACTGGTTTTCTCAATGAGTGATAAGGATTGGACAGGTGTCTTGATGTTGCTCGTCTACTCGGTCTGGTGCGCATTTTGTTGTGTATAAATTGCTCACACATTAAGGTATGATCATAGTCTTTTTGCTCCAATGACACAAGAGACAACATTGTTGTATTTTTAAAATGAGAGGCAACATTGCTGTAGACAACACAAAAGGTGAAGAGGGCAAGGGTTTCGTTTTTCCATTAAGAGTTTGCACAGCATGAAGGAATGATTGTGAATGGGATGTGGTTAGATTTCTACCAGTGAGGTACAGCCATTTTGATGCCTTGACTGCATTGTGGAGATTGTATGTTTATTTTCAAAGGGTATTTCAAGGCATCTGTCATGTCAGCTGACATTAATGCTCAGGAGCTATCTTTTCAAGGAGCTGCATGCCGGCACTATGGCAGACAAAAAAAAGATGGCGATTCAATGAATGATTTGGATGCAATTGGAACCAGCTGCATCCCATGTATATGGATGACAAGTGGCAGAACTTTGAACTCTCCATTCCTCCCTACTCCCATGTCCCATACATCCTTCATCTCCATTTACCCTTATATTCTCCCATACCCCTTTGCATTTCCTCCATTTCCGCTCTTATCTCTTATAACCTCTATTTCTCTACTTTTCACCTTCCCCTCACTTAAATTTTCTATTTTATTTTTCATAATTTACTGTGACCCACACCTCCTTTCTTCTAGTTTTACATCAAGGAATAACAAGGAACCTTGAAACAGGAGGAGGCCATTTGGCCCATCATTGCACACTACACCAACGCTAGATGAAATAAATCTGTCAGGCTATAGATTTAAATTCACTGGGGTTTTACATATATATATATTGTTACAGATCTCAGAGATGGCACTCCCCTTAGCAAGGGGGGGGGGGGGGGTTAATCCCCTTGGCCTGTTAAGCTGGCCGTCTCTAGTCCTGTTACTTATAACGCTTCTCTGCGGTGTGAAATTGGTCAGGGTTATTGGTCAAGGTGTTCTCCCGAATACCTTCACCAATCCCTACGCAAAGCAGGGAGACAAGTACCGCTCGAACCACTGACAATATGGTATTTGCCGAGCGGTTTAGCAATCCGCGATTCGAGCCGTTAGCAATTGACAAACCCGATTCTGCACGTTGGCCGAATCGTGCCACAGGTACTCAATTCGAGACGCGACAAAAGCGATCGGGGGAAAGAAGAAACCAAAGGTAAGAAATAACAGACATTTATTAATTATGTACACCAAAATCAAAGGAAGAGGAAACGAAAGTAATATACAGGACGAAGAAGAAGAAGCAGGACGCAGGGCAGCCTTAAACAGTCTTATATTATACCCCAGGACAAACACACAGACTTACACGAAAGGGGAATAGCAGGCAGGAATGACTGGAAGAGGGAGAAGGTCCAGGTGGGACAGCAGGGCTGGAAGGTTCGGGCAGAGGCACAGCATTGAGGTCCGCTCCAGGTCCACACTCCGGGCTGGAAGTGAACAGCCAGCGGCAGCTTCTGGTCTCGTATCTCACACGGTCGGACAATGCGAATGAAGCGCGGGATTGTCGCCATCAAACGGACCCACTCTCCTCTTTACAATGCTCCGTATCCTCGTCGGGCACCTCACTCATCTGCCGGATCACGTCTTCTCCGAACCTTCTCACCCGACTCACTCTCTCCTCTTCTCACTCAGCTCCCTCACTCCTCCCACTCATCTGTCCAAGCAGTCCCTCGCAGCTGCTTTTATTGTCCGTGTCAGAATCAAGTCGCCGGCTCTGATGACACGCCTACCGGTTGGCTCACCTTGGCGCTGGTTGGTCGGTAAGAGCGTGCTGACTCCACCTCTGCTGACGAGTCGACGTGCCACACCTTGTTCTGGTGGCTCCACCCCCTTCTTCCTCGGCTTGACCGCATGGCTTATGGCGGCGTGGTGCCAGTAAAACAGCCCAATGCAACGGCAGCGAACGCGGCTGGCAAGCGAAGTATCACAATTTGGAGAGGGAGAGAGCAAAATGGACGGAATGGGGCCTATCTTATTTGATTCATGCAACGCAGATTCAACTATTGGGAACAGATCCTTAACTGAAACACACAATAATGAAATAACTACGGAGAGGTCCTATGGTTCGCTACGTGTTGTACATGGACTAACTAGGGTGCGATCTTTAACAAAGCCAATTGATGGGGATATTTACAGGGGGTCATTTATAGGGGAAACACTTACTAAAATTTACTAGTGAAGGTTCTAAAAACCATAACACAGCAACCGTCTTTCCCCTAGGGCCGTCACGGCCCGAAATAACTTCACTTAATGTGACACTCAGGTGTAGTAGCCCTCTACTATTAACCTTACCCTTGAGTGCGACCATTTTAAAACAACTTTCAAAAATCCAATCTCACCCCTCCCCTCCAAATCTTCCCCATAACCCCTCCCCTCCAAATCTTCCCCATCACCCCTCCCCTCCAAATCTTCCCCATCACCCATCCCTTTCAAATCTCCCCCCTTGCCCCCTCCCTCCTAAACTACCCCCTCACCCCTCCCCGCCAAGACGCCCCCTCGCCCCTCCCCTCCTAGACTCCTGCCTCACCCCTCCCCTCCAAATCTCCCCCATATCCCATCCCTTTCAAATCCCTCCCCTTGTCCCTTCCCTCCCAAACTCCCCCCTCACCCCTCCCCTTCAAATCTCCCCACCCTCATTGCTTCTCAATTTCCCCCCTCTCACTCCCCCTCCTCAAAGCGTCCTCCCCGCTTCTTCCCCCTTCAACCTCTCACCTCCATCTCCCCCAACCTTCTGCCTTGCTCTTCCCCCTCCTCAAATAACACCTCATTGTGGCTCACCCAATCACCATCAAACCTTTTGTCCGCCCCATCCTTCCCTTTCTCCGAGCTATTCTGAAATCTCTGACACACCTTCAACAGCTCTCCCTACCTCTTCCACCTCTTCCACATCTTACCCTACCCCTCCTCCCCCCTGTTCTGTATCTGATGCTCCCCCTTCCTCTTCATTAACGGTATGGACCTCAAACATCCGGGGCCTTCGTTCAAACTTAACTGATCTCTCCATACAGGTTGCTTCTGTCAAACCAGACGTGATCTGCTTAACAGAAACTTTCCTCCTTTATGATGTCTCTGATTCCATAGTATCTCTCCCGGGCTACTCCCTCCTCCGGTATGATAGACCTGAGCCTCGTCCTGGAGGCGGGGTTGCTATCTTTATCAAAAACTCTCTTCCTCACTCGCCCTGCACTGCACTCTCTCCACCTCACCCCCAGGAATATCTCTGGCTACGGCTTCCCCTTCGCTCCCACCTCTTGTTCATATGTGTGTTGTACCGTCCACCAAACAGTGATGACTCCATCTACATCTCGCTGTCTGATGATATGGACCAACTTCTATCTACTCATCCCAACTCTCTCTTCCTCATATGTGGTGATTTCAACTGTCATCATGCCAGTTGGCTGGGTGTGGGTACCTCTCTCACCAGCCATGGCTCCTCAGCAAAGGACTTCTGCGACTCACTGGGACTGACACAATCTGTCAATTTCCCGACCCGGATCTCAGTCAACGGAACATCTTCTCTTCTGGACTTGGTTATGACTAACTTCCCTGAAAATGTCTGCTGCTCTTCTTCTGCTCCGATCGGATCATCTGATCATGTCCTTGTTAAAGTGGACATCTCTCTGACCATCCTCAGGGAGCCTGCTCAGCGTCGACGAGTCTGGCATTTCACTCAGGCCAACTGGCACGGTCTTCAAGCAGCCATCAATCATCTGGACTGGTCTCCCATCTCTACCACCTCTGACATCAACTCATCCTGGGAATTCTTCCAAAGTAAATTGCTCTCTCTCATGCACAGATTTATCCCATCTCGTCTTCAGTTGTCATACCCTTCCTCCCGTCCATGGTACACGGAATCTTGTGGTGAGGCTGTTGCCCAGAAACAACTTGCCTTCGTCTCCTGGAAAGCAAATCCAACGGAAGGAAATCTCATTTCCTTTCACAAAGCCCGAAACAAGTGTGTGTCCACCCTCAGGAGAGCCAGGAAACAATATCTCTCCGTTCTCAAGACCGAACTCTCTTATCTGTCTCCCTCTTCCAAATCCTGGTGGCGTCTGGTCAAATCCGTTTCTGGTGTTTGTTCCCCCTCCATCCCCTCCCTTACCTCAAACGGCTACACAGCTGACTCTGCACGTGAAAAAGCTGAATGCCTCAACTCTGTGTTTGCCTCTAAATCTTGTGTCCCAAACCCATCCCTCTCTGTACCCACCATACCCAGTCGTACCCTGCTGCTCCTGGACTCCGTGGCCTTTCCTCCTGACAAGGTGGAAAAGTTTCTGTCAACCCTCGACTCTGATTCTGCAACTGGACCCGATGGCATCAGCCCACGGGTCCTAAAATCCTGCTCTGCTGCTCTATCTCACCCTCTCTCTGTTCTCTTCACCCTCTCTTTTGCTCAAGGTCAACTGCCATCTGCTTGGAAATCAGCCAACATCACCGCTTTGCACAAAAAAGGTGCAAAAACAGATCCTAGCAACTACAGACCAATCAGCCTTCTCCCAATTATCAGCAAAGTCATGGAATCCATCATTGCTTCTGATATGAAATCTTTCCTCTTCTCCAATGGCTTGATCTCTGATCATCAATTTGGTTTCAGACCAGGTTACTCTACTCTGGACATGCTGCTTCTGCTGTCTCAACAATGGATGGAGGTCCTCAATGCCAAACAGGAAATTAGAGCTGTCTCCCTCGACATATCACGTGCCTTCGACACGGTCTGGCACCCCGCTCTGCTCACCAAACTCTCCTCCTTTGGTATCCATGGAAATCTCCACGCATGGCTGGCGGACTTCCTCTCTAGTCGTCGTCAACGTGTGGCCCTGAATGGGTTTCTCTCATCTCCTCTTCCTGTTCAGGCTGGAGTTCCCCAAGGCAGTGTTCTGGGCCCCGTGCTTTTTCTGGTCTTCATCAATGATCTCTCTGACTCTCTCGAAAATCCTCTCTATCTCTTTGCTGATGACTCCACTCTCTGCCGCTCCATTCCTCTTCCCTCAGATCGGCAGTCTGCTGCCTCCTCACTCTCTGAAGACCTGGACAAAATCATAGACTGGTCAAACAAGTGGAACATGTCTTTCAATCCTGACAAATCTCACACTCTTACTATGTCTCTCCGAAAAGATCGACTGGACAACCCTCCCATCTACTTTCTCAACAATCCTCTCCAAGAAGTTCTGTCGCTCAAGATTTTGGGTCTCACTATCTGCCATGATCTTTCTTGGGAAAACCACATTTCCAAGCTGGCCTCCAAAGCCAGTCGCCGACTGGGCATCCTCCGTCGTGCGAATTCCTTCCTCGGCACACCTGAGCTCCTCACCACATACAAGGCTTTCATCCGCAGCTCAATGGAATACTGTTCTCCCCTATGGGCCGGTGCTCCTGCCTCACACCTAGCTCAGCTTCACGCTGTTGAAACCAAAGCTTTCAGAATTATTGGAATCTCCCGCGATGAAGCTATCTCTGAGGGCCTTTCACTCACTCACCGCAGGCAGGTAGGTGGTCTTTCTGTCTTCTACCGACTCCTCTCCGGCCTTGCACCCCCAGCTCTCTCTGTGCTCTGTCCCCCAAATATTCCTACAGGTCGCACAAGATCTGCCAGCAACCCTCTGATGGTTAAACTGCCGAAATCTCGGCTCTCCGCTCACCTTCACTCTTTCATTCCTCTTTTCTCCCGCCTCTGGAACAAACTCCCTCACTCCCTTCAATCCCACTCCTCCCTCCAGGTCTTTAAAACAGCTGTTCACCACCATCTCTTATCTTCACCCATCCAAAACCTTGATCTTTTCTACCCCCGCTAATTCACCCCAGATCCACCTTGTTTGAAATTCCAACTTCTTTCCTGGAAGTCCTGGCAGTGTCCATATGTTTTATACCTCTCCCACTGCCCCCTTCCCACGCCCCCCCCCCCCAAAGCCCTCGCCCTCTCTCAGATCTCTCGCTGTCTCCATGTCTCTCGGTCCCTGCTCTCAAATGTTGTGTTTGTGTCCTTCCCCCTCTCTCCCCATCTTGTCTACCGCTCCCTATGTTATATGTTTTATGTGTCGGTTTGTCTTTCTGTGTGATTAATGTTCGCTCTTTCACGAGCCTCGATCTTGTATACAAAAAAAAAAAAAAAAAAAAAAAAAAAAAACTAAGTATGTCCCGCCTGCTACGTTGCATCCAACCTAACAGACTCACGCCCACAGGATAACCGAATTGCGGAATGGTCTTCAAACTATACATATACGGTGGGGAGCATTATTTACAAAACACTTATTTGTATTTACACTGCAAACCCAGGACCTGTCATTTTGGGAGACAAAATATCTTTTGAAAAGAGGAAGGAGCATGCACTGCACTGCACCGATACACCATACTCAAATGCCCGGGGATGCACAATTGATATTGCAGTGCACCCCCGAGCATGAGAGCATTACAAAGCACCAATCAGCACCAATAAGCACCAAAGCACCATCCAGTGCTCATTTCACAAATTTCAATAAAAAAACACCAACTGTTGACCTGGTTGTCAGCTCCTGCTTCCCCTGCTCTGCTGGTCCGCTGTTCCTTGCTGTTTTTCTTGGTCTTTTGGCTTGCTGCCTATTTGAAAATAATAAAAAGGCACACAACATGTCCATTTTTATTTAGGGCCAACAGGGGCCAACAAAGGGTGGTCCACCTGTATGGCAAAGGGGGCCACCTCACCGTGGTCTGCAAGAAAGGACTCTCTCTGGCCATCATGGCCGGTCCCAGCAGAGGGGTCAAGCCCCAACACATGGGGTCCATAAGGGTGTGGTGCTTGGCCACAGAAACGTGTGGTCCATAAAGTGGTGCTCGGCCGCAAGTCGTGCGGTCCATAATGTGGTGTACCGGTCCAGGCAGGCTGTGCAGCGGCGGCTACCTGCGCACTCCCCCCTCCCCCCCTCCCGGACCCAAAAGACAAGCCGTGAGTGGGGAAGGAAGGACAAAGCTAGCACCGGGGAAAGGTCACAAGGGTACACATTAATACAAGGCAATGCAAGGTGAGGTGCGCATGGGAGCGAGTGGAGAAAGCTCATCCCTTCCGTACGTCACCCCCCCCTGTCACCTACCCTACCCTTGCCCTTACCCCATATTCACAAAACTCTACACATTTGCAAATTCGTCACTACTGTCTCATCTTCCCCATATCTCCCCTAATACCAAATTCGTCCACAATCTCTCTAACCAAATTTGCCATCAGTCCAATTTCTCATCAATTCCTCATAAGGAGGAAGAGATGGAACAAACAAGCACAATGTCACCCCCACGTCATGATGCGTCTCACCATTCCAAACATTTGCACAAACCGGTGGTGTGGAGTCTTGTCACCCTGGTGAGTGTATGTAGATGGTGCGAAGAGATTTCAATCCTAACTATACTTCTAAATGACTTTAACACTCTTACTCTACCCGGGATCTTTCCCTGCAAAACCATTGACCATTTTACACTATGTGGTTCTAAGAACCGAATTCCCATTGACCAGTCTGTGGTGCTCATCAATTTGGGGTCTCACTACCCCGATTCTTCACCCTGTGCCTTAGCACAATTTCCGGGCTGGGTCCGGTGGCGCTCCCAGCAGGTCCGCTCACCTGCACACCTCCACCACTGTAGTTGCCTCCGAGCTTAGCTTACCTACTCCTCTCCCTAACCCATCTACCTGGGGAAGGCCCTCTGGCGCTCTCACCCCACTACCGCCCTCTCTGGCGTCGGGCTACCCGGGTCCGTCCTCCGGATCCTCGGGCCCCATTGGACAACTCTACTGGCTCCCAGAGCCCACCTGCGGCCTCACCTGGCTGACAGACTAACAGTGGCGGTGTGGCCATTTAACCATACACACACCAACAGGCCACACGCCCAGCCATTTCACTCCACTAATGCACCCATCCAAACACCATTCTACCACACGCACCACAGATGCCAATATCCACCACAATTTACCTATATCCACTACCTACTGTTAAACTACCCTCCCTGGGTATTCGTGAAAGGGGTCCATCTTCCCCATCCACTTCTTTTGCACCAACCACTCCACTCCACATATTCCACACTACTCACTCCACACCATCCATTCCATACTCCATTCCATACCATTTATTCCCTGAAACCATTCTCCATACACATGTACCTCACCTGCACACCTGTGCCCACACACCTGGTGTCACCTGCACACCTGGTGGCACTTGTACCCGTCTTTCCTCCCAGGCTCATTCATGCAATGCAATTCACAATCACACCTCCTCAATCATACACTGCATCATCTAAGCTGACTGGTTTCCCTCTAACTTAGTGCATCCCCAGTCATCCCTTACACTATTGCACATACCACGTCGTTAACAACCATTCTAACCTACCTATGTCCCCTACTACCTGTACCATGTCACTACTTAAATCTAAAGTTACCTTTGTCATTTCTATGTCCCTAACAATTATCCAAACCTTCCCTGGCATGGTTTGCACCGCCAAAACCCCATAACTAATGCTCATGTGCCCGGGGGATGTGAGGGATGGTGGACTAACCATCCCTCTACATCGGGCATCTCTCACTATCAATTTTTGCCCATCAAATTTTGCCCATCAAATTTTGCCCATCAAATTTTCCCAATCAAATTTGCCAATCATTACTGCCAATCAAATTAGCCCATCATCACTAATCCCAATTTCGACTCACTATTAATTCCAAGCCAATTCCAAATCCCTATCACCAATTTCAAATCACTACATCGGGTATCAATCCAAACCAACACACTATCATCATCACAGTCAGCTATACTTGAGCCTCTCGGTACGTTCATTCATTTTCAAAGCTCGGCTTCGCAAAGCCGCACAATGCATACGGGTGGTTTGGTCGCCTGCAGGTTGGGTCCGTCCGGCATTCGGTTCAGGGGAGGAGGTTTGGTTGGGCCAAGGTTTAAAGCACCATCCCGGCGTGGGGCCTTTCGCTCCCATGCGCGGTGGGCCAACCTTGCCGGGTGGAACGCTGCCACCACAAGGGGGCGCCGTTCTGACCCCTCCTGCCTTCCCTCGAACCGGGCCGGTCGCCTTGCCCGGCAAAGTGCAGACGCGACCGTGCAGGGCGGGGCCCGGCGCGGATCGTGCATGACGCTCCGAACAGGAGCAACGCGGCACCGATCCCCGCCGGCTCCCGCAATACACAAAGCCCGGCACGGACCGGGAGCTCGCGTCGGCTATACGTCGGTCTGAATGCTATCCCGTTTAACGTCGATGCTCCCCGTACATGCTCACATCCACACGCGACCCCTCTCATACTCACAAAACCCGGCGTCTCAGCGCATGTCATGCATTCCACACACTCCGTCCATTCCACGACCGCACTCCCTGTTACACACCACTCCTCTCGCACACCTTCTTGCACACACTCGTCGTTCGCACACTTCCTTAACACACCTCCTCGCGCACCGTCTTGCGCACTCTCCCTTGGTGCGTACTCCGTACCACTCATGGGGGTGAACTCTTGCATCCACCCACTCACGTGCTCCGATGTGCCCTCCCGCACATGCGCCACAACCAACCCAGGTGTGCGTTCTCGCACACTCTCTCCATCCATCTCACTCTCCGCATCACTCTCATCACACTTACACTCTGACGTGCATTCTCGCTCGCACTCGGTTTCACTCCCACACTTGGTCGTGCATTCTCCCTCGCACACGGTATCACACTCGCGCTCCGACGCCATTCGTATACGCGCGCCGTTCACCTTCACACACCTTTTCCTCACACACGCGCCATTGCCATTCACACAGCGCACCACGGACCTTTTACGAGCGCCCGGGTTACGCTGGAATCCCAAACGCGTGAAAAATATTTTTGCGCTAAACACCTTCCCGCAAAACCTCTTAGCACCCACCATACATAGCCCGTCTCAACTTTGGGGTTCTTCTTCTTCGCTCCACGTGCACCTGCAAATCTTTATTGGGGTTATTAATCACAGCATCATGATGTGAGCACGGACTTTGCACATTTTCCATCTTTTTCCTCCCGCTGTTGCTCTACCAAGTCCGTCTCTCCAATCCCAATTTCCACTATTTCCTTGCTTTTAATTGCTTTTTCCTCGATGGCCGCCTGTTCTAATAAAATAAAATTCTCTACTTCGGCGGTCGCCGGCTTTTCCATACCCCGGGTCGCGATCTCTATACCCATCATTTTAACCGCGCTCTGCTCCGCCTCGCTCAAGCCGCGCTTCTCAAACCGCGTTACCTCATCGTGCACTCCCGTGACCTCTTCGCCCACTTCGCGGTCTCTCTCCCTCTCCACCTGCCTTATCTCATACCTGGCCTGCCCCCTCGCTAACCCCTCATTGATTTCTTTGGCTTGGCCAATTATGCCCCCCAATTTGCCCCCTAATCTGCTTCCGAATCCCTCCAATTTGCTTCCTAGCCCCCCAAATTTGCCGTCGAGCCCCCCTATCTGGCTTCCCATGTCATTTCTCAATTCCCCGATTTGGCCTCCCATCTCAGTTTTTAATCCATTAATTTGGCTTCCCAATTTATTCATTTCCCTGCTGGATTTGTCCCCATCATGCCTAGCTTCGTCCCTCTGCATTTCTATAGACGCTCGTAGTTGCTCTACGAGCAAATACAGGTTCCAACCCACTGGTCCCGCAGGCTCGGCTCTCGCCGCCATGTGCGAGGCGCCATTTTTGTGCCCCTCTAACCTCGTGCGAGGCGCCGCCATCTTGTGCGCCTGCAACCCCCGCTACCGCACCCTCATTGCTCTCCTCCTCCAATTCCTCCCTGGGGTCCTGGATTGCCTCTAACTCCTCATTCTCCCCTACCGGCACCCGGTCGCCTTGTTCATCCATGGCACGATTTAAATTTAAGATCTTAATAAAAATTTCGGCCACTCGTAAATTTTTGACCAAATTGTTTAGATGTTTTAAAAATTTGCTTTGGGTCCAAATCCCAACTCCTCGACACCAATTGTTACGGATCTCGGTTTCGGCACTCCCTTTACCGAGGGGGGTTTAACCCCCTCGTCTTTTAAGCTGGCCATCCGAGTCCTGGAACTATCTCGCCACTTCTGGTCAGCGCTGAATAGGGTAGTAGGCCAATTATTCCTATGACCTAATTACCAGCGCCTTCTGGTAAGCGAGGAAATGAGCCCCGCCCGAGCCGCGGCTGTAATGGACACGCCGAGTGAAGCGAGCCATGACTCAGGCCGTTAACAAAAGACAACCCGATTTATAAAGCAGTTGGCCAAATCGCGCCACAGGTACTCAATTGGAAGAAGGGACTAAAGCGATCGGGGGAGAATTAAACCAAAAGGGTAAGAAATAACAGACATTTATTAATTATGTACAAAACCAAAACCAAAGAAGAAACGAAAGTAATATACAGAAGAAGAAGATACACAGGGCAGCCTTAAACAGTCTTATATTATCAACGCCCAGGACAGACAAACAGACTTACACGAAAGGGGAATAGCAGGCAGGAATGACTGGAAGGGATGAGAAGGCCCAGACAGACGGTAGGCGTCGAGGTCCCGCTCCAGGAGTCGACTCGCGTCGTGGCGGGAAAACCCTGACAGGCAGAGAGCGCGTATCGTTGACTGCGAGCAGACGTTGCATATAGCGGTGGGACTGTGATTCTCCGTGTGTAATAAATGGCTCGTGCCAACGCTCTCTCTCTTGAACAAGATGGGGGGAGATGCCAGTTCGTAGCGCACTCCAGCTCCTTCTCTTCTCATCGGTACCTTCTCATGCGTCTCTCTGAAGCAGTCCCTTGCAGCCGCTTTTATTGTCTGTGTCAGAATCAAGCCGCCGCCTCTGATGACACGCCGAACGGTTGGCTCACCTCGGCGCTGGTTGGTCAGTAAGGGCTTGCTGACTCCATCTCTGCTGACGAGTCGACGTGCCACACCTTGTTCTGGTGGCTTCGCCCCCTTTTTCCTCGGCTTGACCGCATGGCTTATGGCTGCGTGGTGCCAGTATAACAGCCCAATGCAACGGTGGCGAACGCGGCTGGCAAGCGAAGTATCACGATTTGGAGAGGGAGAGAGCAAAATGGACGGAATGGGGCCTATCTTATTTGATTAATGCAACGCAGATTCAACTATTGGGAACAGATCCTTAACTGAAACACACAATAATGAAATAACTACGGAGAGGTCCTATGGTTCGCTACGTGTTGTACATGGACTAACAAGGGTGCGATCTTTAACAAAGCCAATTGATGGGGATATTTACAGGGGGTCGTTTATAGGGGAAACATTTACTAAATTTTACTAGTGAAGGTTCTAAAAACCATAACAATATATATGTATATGTATATAAATATATATATATATATATATATATATATATATATATATATATAGATAGATATATATAGATATATAGATATATACATACATATACAGTGCATTCAAAGTATTCAGACCCCTTCACTTTTTTCACATTTTGTTATGTTGCAGCCTTATGCTTAAATCATTTAAATTCATTTTTTCCCTCATCAATCTACACTCAATACCCAATAATGACAAAGAGAAAACAGGATTTTAGAGAGTTTTGCAAATTTATTAAAAATAAAAAATTAAAATATCACATTGACATAAGTATTCAGACCCTTAACTCAGTACTGAGTTGAAGCACCTTTGGCAGCGATTACAGCCTCGAGTCTTCTTGGGTATGATGGGACAAGCTTTGTACACCTGCATTTGGGCATTTTCTGCCATTCTTCTCTGCAGATCCTCTCAAGCTCTGTCAGGTTGGTTGGGGACCATCAGTGGACAGCCATTTTCAGGTCTCTCCAGAGATGTTCGATTGGGTTCAGGTCAGGGCTCTGGCTGAGCCACTCAAGGACATTCACAGAGTTGTCCCTAAGCCACTCCTGCGTTGTCTTGGCTGTGTGCTTAGGGTCATTGTCCTGTTGGAAGGTAAACTTTCGGCCCAGTCTGAGGTCCTGAGCGCTCTGTTTCAGGTTTTCATTAAGGATATCTCTGTACTTTGCTCTGTTCATTGTTCCCTCAACCCTGACCAGTTCCCCAGTACCTGCTGCTGAAAAACACCCCCACAGCATGATGCTGCCACCACCATGCTTCACCGTTGGGATGGTATTGGGCAGGTGATGAGCGGTGCCTGGTTTCCTCCAGACATGATGCTTATAATTGAGGCCAAACAGTTCAATCCTGGTTTCATCAGACCACAGAATCTTGTTTTTCACAGTCTGAGAGTCCTTTAGGTGCTTTTTTGCAAACTCCAGGCGGGCTTTCATGTGTCTTTCACTGAGGAGAGGCTTCCGTCTGGCCACTCTGCCATAAAGCCCAGATCGGTGGAGTGTTGTATTCAGACCCCTGTTGTATATTTCTTAATATATATATTTACTAGTAAAGAAAACTGTCAAATATGATGGGTGGGAACAGTTTATTCGATGGTGCAGCCTAGTGAGCGTGCCAAAGTCTGAAGCCTCCGCCTAGCGTCAGGTGTGCTTATATATTCTTTATTTTTTTTAGACATCCTACGGATGTAAATGAACACTCGGTTTTCACTTTGCGCGTTGCACATCACATGCAGCGAATTTCACTTCCCTGTGCCTCGTATATATTGTTATTTAAAAACAATACCAAAAGTCTAACAGCGGCGTAGCTGGGCTTGTAAAACATTATAAACCACAAACACATATGATTAGCTTTTTAAATAGTCGCTAATGCTGTTTGTAACATTAAACAAAGAAATTTGGAGGAATCCTGCAATCCGTGAGGTAAGTTTTCCTTGCAGAACTGAGGGAAGATCCACTGTAATCTAGATTATACCTCACAAGGGTTGGTTATGTACCATTTTGTTGGAAGAGACGTAACGCCGATGCTTTCGATATTTGATGGTTATTTTAACAATCGGTTTGGTTGCGTTTCACACTGAATGAAAACCGTAAAGGTAGAGAATGGCGATTGTGATATATGACAGGTTCGACGATGAACGGCATGAACGGCGTATAAATCAAAATGGTGGTGTGTAGAGTGTCAGCCGCCATACCGCCGTAATGACATCAGACATAATCACATTACCCTGTCATGTGAACAGATCCTCAACTCTGATTGGTATACGTTTGAGTGGACATATACATACATACATACATATAGACGGACAAACACTGTTCTAGACTGCTTTGCCCTATGGGCTAGGCCGTAAAAACGCTCTGTACACCGCCCTTGAGGCTCGGTTTGCAAGCCACAATCTGCAATTCCAATAGAAGCGACATAATTACTTTTTTTTAAGGAAAATGGGTTTCAAGTTTGTTTTATCTATCTATAATTCCAGCAATCTCTCTGTGTGTGTGTGTGTGTGTGTGTGTGTGTGTGTGTGTGTGTGTGTGTGTGTGTGTGTCTGTGTGTGTGTTTGTTTGTCTGTGACCGCTGTTTCTCGACAACCACGTGTCCGATATACTTGAAACTTGCCAGGTATATTGCTGGGGACCCGAGGATGTGCCTTTTCAAGGTTTTAAATTAATCGCAGAAGTAGTTACCGAGCTATGTCCAAAAAACGATTCAACCAATCAGAGAGCAGCGAGCTATCACGTGTGCCGAACGTGGCGAACAGACTCTGCCTCGGATGGCACATTTGAGAGCGTATTCATTTATTTCCCGTCGGCAAACTATGTTGGCGCTATGTTGGCGTTAAACGATGTTTTAAAACTAATTAAAACTAATTTGCGATTCTTTCGCTTTCCTGCGATATGCGACCTTCCGGAGCTCCTGTGAGAGCGTGCGCCATTACGGATAGTACGGGTACGGGCATGCCATATGTTGGCGTTAAACTATGTTTTAAAACTAATTAAAACCATTTCATGTAAATAGAGGGGGGGGGGGGATTGTCACTGTACTCGCAAGCCGTTCGCCGTTCGCTTTGGCGTTGCGAATGAACCAAAACATTTCATGGACCAAACCATTTCATGTAAAGCGTTCGCCGTTCGCTTTGGCGTTGCGAATGGACCAAAACATTTCATGAACCAAACCATTTCATGTAAATAGAGGGGGGGGATATAATTTTAGATATATATATAGTACGGGCATGCCCTAGTCTTCAAAAATAGACCATAGTGAACACACATTTTTGTTAAAAGATTGAACTTTAAAACCTACCCTTATGAAACGGGACAGACATCTGTACAAACACACAAACTGATATTGTGTTTTATATGGTAGATTGTATATGGGTGGAGGAGTTATACTCGTATAGAAGAAGAAGAAGAAGAAGAACCACCATTTGAGGCCATTTTTCCCCGAAGAGCAGGGGTTGGCCTTTTTCTGGCACCGTGGTCACCTTTTTGAAGAAATGTTTTATGGCCAGATGCCCTTCCTGCCGCCAACCCTGTTAGTTGCCTCTTGCGACACCCAGGGAATTACCAGCAAGCGGGTACTCAATTTGCCGACGTTGGAAGGATGACAGGCTGAGTCAACCCCCCTGGCGTTAATTCAGCGATCGACCGGGATTCAAACCCAGGATCCTCGGATCCCAAGCTGGCACCCAAACCCAACACTCGTATATGCAAATAAAATTAATATTTAAACTAAAAGTGTTTTTATTATCATTATCCTTTTTGTAGGGCGTGGTGGAAGGAAGGCGGTTGTTGAGAGGGGAATACACAAAGTGCAACCACACATAGACCCTCTCATAGACATCACAATCACCCATGTATACGATCACCCATTCATAAGAAAGCTACCTACCTGTGCTGCCAATATCTCTGTATCCATCTATCTCCAATGCTTGGAGGTACCTATGTACCGTTTCCGCTATCACTACCATTCCATGCATTAACTACTCTTGGACGGAAAGACCCCCCTGCCTTATTACTCTCCTAACCCTCCGCTTCTTTAATGTCTTTCCAGATGATCTCCTCAGAGGTAGTGTTAACACTGTTGCTGTGGCCTATGATCCTATCACTCTATTCTGCTGACAAACTCTTCTGCACTTATTTTGCCTGTACTTTTCATTATGTTAAACATCTCAATCAAATCCCCTAGAAAATGCCTCCTAATGTATAAAGTCCTGTCTCCTTCAGCTGCTCTTCAGAGCTGAGTCTGCGTAGGCCGGAATCAATGTAGTAGTCCAATGCTGCACTGTCTCTCTCTGGCAGCTATGTCCTTCCTCGTATGTGGTGACAAAAACTGCACAAAACATTCAAGGTGAGGCCTCACTAAATTCCTACACAAGTGTTAACACTCCCTCATTTTGATTTATAATTTATCCCCCAATGGATACACCCTAAAATCCCATTAGCTTGCCCTCTGCCTACCCCCACATCTATTAGGGCCCGCAGATACTTCTCCTGTGTGACATGCTCTAACACTGCCCCTTTCATCATGTGATCCCTATTTGGATTATTCTTACCTATCCCCAGAACCTTACATTTCTTTATGTTAAACTGAATCTGTGAATCTTTTGCACAATCTATGAAAGTATCTCGACTATCCTGAATCTGGTCGTCTCCTTTTTGCTATCTTTCATCTGCAAATTTGGAAAGCTGACTTCTCGATTGGTCACAGATTGGTCACCACGCTGACCTATTGAGTGTGCACATTTTCCCTTCTCGTTGATTGGTCATGAAACTGACCAATTGGGTGTGCCTGTTTTCCTGGTGATTACAATGCGGCATCTTTATCACACACTTTCCTCACCTCGTATTACCTCACCACTCACCTTGTGTTACGTAGCAGTGGTGGTGGTGGTTTGTATGCAGTCTGTCAAACTCAGGAGCCCAAGATCTCAAGCCAGCCAACTCAACTATCCCAAACTCTAACTCTAAACAGAATCCTTGCACACACACTTGTTATGGTTACTTGATCATAAATGTTCTCCTCTCTCCACCTCCTCCACCATATTCGGATCAATACTTAAAAGGAGATGTAACATTACACTCCCCCAGATTGGACCAATCTCCAAGCTGGGTTATAAAATCCTGACAAATCTCACACTCTTACGATGTCTCTCCGAAAAGACCGACTGGACAACCCTCCCATCCACTTTCTGAATAATCCTCTCCAAGAAGTTCTGTCACGCAAGCTTTTGGGTCTCACTATCTGCCATGATCTTTCCTGGGAAAACCACATTTCAAATCTGGCCTCCATAGCCAGTCGCAGACTGGGCATCCTCCATCGTGCGAAGTCCTTCCTTGGCACACCTGAGCTCCTCACCACATACAAGGCTTTCATCCGCAGCTCAATGGAATACTGTTCTCCCCTCTGGGTTGGTGCTCCTGCCTCACACCTTGCTCGTCTTCACGCTGTTGAAACCAAAGCGTTCAGAATCATTGGAATCTCCCGTGATGAAGCTAACTCCAAGGGCTTTTCACTTACTCACCGCAGGCAGGTTGGTGGTCTCTCTGTCTTCTACCGACTCCTCTCCGGCCTTGCTCCCCCAGCTCTCTCTGGGCTCTGTCCCCCAAATATTCCTAGAGGTCGCACAAGATTTGCCAGCAACCCTCTTATGGTTCAACTGCCAAAATCAAGACTCTCTGCTTACCTTCACTCCTTCATTCCTCTTTTTTCCCGCCTCTGGAACAAACTCACTCACTCTCTTCAATCCCACTCCTCCCTCCAGGTCTTTAAATCAGCTGTTCACCACCATCTCTTATCTTCCCCAATCCAAAACCTTGATCTTTTCTACACCCGCTAATTTCACCCCAAATCCACTTTTTTGAAATACCAACTTCTTTCCTGGAAGTCCTTGGTGTCCTTGTGTTTGTACTTCTCCCACCACCCCCCCCCCCATTCCCACGCCGCCTCCCTCCAAGCCCTCTCCCTCCCACACATTCCCGATGTCCCTGCTCTCAAATGTTGTGTTTATGTGCTTCCCCTTCTCTCCCCATCTTGTCTACCGCTCCCCTTTTTATATACTTTGTTTGTTTGTCGGTTTGATTTGTTTGTGTGATAAATGTTAGCTCTTTCACGAGCCTCGATTCTGTATACAAAAAAAAAAAAAAATCCTGGACGGAATTTAGAAAACTCTCATCTGCTCTACCCTCTCCCTTGTTCCCGGATCCAATCTATCCCTGGCAAGTAAAATCCCCCATAATCAATACTCTTCCATTACCACATGCCCTTCTGAATCATTCATATACTCCTTCTTTCCTGCTCTTCCCTCACACCAGGAGCCCTAGTATAATAGCATTTTTCAAGTATCTTGCTGTTCTTTCAAGGTCCAATTTCTATCCATACAGAATCCTCCACATGGCATTCCTTTCTCTCAATACAGTGCTGGCTTTTACCCAAAATGCTGCTCCCCTCCTATTTTCTTTCCTATCTCACCTACACCTATTGTGACCTTCTAATCCTGTCCTCCAATTACTCTCCCCTTTAAACAATGTCTCACTTACTGCAACTATTTCATATTCCTCACTATTCACTTTGGCTTCAAGCTCTTGCATCTTAATATGTAAACTCCTGGCATTGGTCTGGAGTATTTTTGAACTTTTCCCTTCCTGTAATTATTTTTTGCTGCCTGGCCTTATAATCATGTCAGCAGTTGCAGTTGCTACCTTTATAGCCTCTCCTCCCTCATCGCACCTAAAAACGCTTTAATTCCTTCCTCGATTCCCACTACAAATCTTACTGCCCCCTTTCTGTTTAGCATATGGCCATCATCCTGGAAACACTTATTTTGCACCCGAAATGATTGACACTGCTTTCTAAACATAAAATCTTGATGCCTACACCATTCTAAGCCGAAATCTATCGTTCTACTCAAACTCTATTCCCTTTCATAACCACAGAAAAATATCATATAAAATTACCACATTTTTTATTTACTCATTACTTCAAAAATGACCTCAATCCTTAAATTTATGATTATTAGCAATGGTACCCGCCCTACGGGCGGGGCTTCAATTGGAAGGCCCAAATGAAAAGGCAAAATATCAGACATTGAAGGCTTTTTAAAAATTATTTTAAACGATTTATATAAACATCCGTTAAATCATATCACACACAAATCATCAAAATCTAAACAGTATTTGTAGAATTTCAATAAAAGCCACATCACTGTTCATATCGGTAAATATTATTCCATCGTGTTTGGAAAAATTGGAAAAATTGGAAATTGGAAAAATTGGAAAAACAATAGAGCCTATTTTACTCCAGGAGGTCCCAGGAATACCCACCCAAAATATCGTTGCGATCGGTTCAGCCGTTTTTGCGGTACCTGGGAACAGACAGACAGACAGACAGACAGACATTTGGTGAATTATAGTAAGATTTTTTTTTGGGTTGTCCGTCCATCCGTCCATCCATCCTTCCATACGTACCTACGTTGTCCGTATGTGCATCCGTCCGTACAGGCTAAACCTCGTTTTTCTCAGCAAAAACATGTCCAATTGAGACAAAACTTTCAGGATAGGAGTGACATCCATGAAGAATGTTTTTGTGATAATTGTGATGTCATAGATCACGTGGTATGGCAGCCAACTTAGATTTCGACGATATGTTCATCGAAAATGTTCGATATGTGCTCCCACCCCACCTTGGTCTCTTAAACCGGCAAATAATTAAGAATTTCTCGGAAACCGCTGAATGGAAAAATTCAAAACTTGGCACATTGTCAAATACCAATGGGGAACAAAAGCATTATAATGATGCCATCATCAGTGAAGTGGTATACCAGCTATAGATGTTTTAATTGAATGCCTTATTGCACACATTGCACACACATGATCTATGATCCATTTCTATTGAAATATTAAATTTATGACATCATAGGTCACATGGTTTGGCAGCCATATTGGATTTAGCCGAAAACCAAAAAAACATCTCCCAAACCACAAAAGCGATTGACTCAAAACTTTATGTGTCATCAATTGGGCATGTCGATTAAAAGTTGATCATGAAAACATTATCGGTCAAATGGTGTGGCAGCCATATTGGATTGACATACCCAAGAAGACTTGAAGCTGTAATCGCTGCCAAATGTGTTTCTATGAAGTGTTGACTTTGGGCGTTTAGGACTTATGTAAATTAGATATTTCTGTATTTCATTTTTGATTTATTTAGTAAAAATGTATCTTACTATAATTCACCAAATGTCCGTCCGTCCATCCGTATGTCTGTCTGTCTGTTCGCTGGTACCACAAAAATGGCTGAACCGATCACAACGATATTTTTGGTGGGTAATCCTGGGACCCCCTGGAGTAAAATAGGCTATATTGTTTTTCCAATTTTTCCAATTTTTCAGTTTTTCCAAACACGATGGAATAATATTTACCGATATGAACAGTGATGTGGCTTTTATTGAAATTCTACAAATACTGTTTAGATTTTGATGAGAATTATGAACCTGCCGCGAATGCGGAAGTGGACCGATTACGGCAATGCGCGGGTTTGATAATATCCCAATACAACCGTCATTCAATCGTAATGTTAAATCGTTAAACGTTAATCGTGTTAATCGTTTTGTTAAAGTATCAATTGATGATTGGAATTGAGTGAATACAATTACGATTTTGAATTCGTAATTGTATTCACCCAACCGTACAGAACTTCACATCAGGATTTCAATATTTGTTTATGTCACAAATGTTGTAAAATTTTATTTTTAGCCGCGTCGCAGACGCTGCTCATAGAGTGCCCTCTGCTGTTGTTCTTGTTCTTGTTCTTCTTCTTCTTCTTCTTGTTGTTCTTGCAGAGAAGACAAAACCTCAAAGCTCCACCCATTCTGGGAACCATAGCTCCACCCATTGTGGGAGAGGCTTCATATAAACAAATATCCACCATTTTATTAACTCGCATAGCTTTGAGGCCTGTTTTGTAGGCCCGTGGTGTCTTGCTCTCTCACACAGTTTTCTTTCAAATCAAATTCGATATATCATTTCATTTTTCACAGTCGCTAACATAGTTTTAGACTCGGTTGAAAAAAAACGGGAAGAAAATCCGATGAAAGTTGCCCTTTATAGAACGAAATGAATTCTCAAAGGCCTGTAACTTCAAGTCCATTGAGATATATTTTGTTTAAATCGCGGCATGGTCAGTCATACACCGCCCGAAATAACAGACGGGAAAATTCCGAGATATATATATTTTGTTTAAATCGCGGCATGGTCAGTCATACACCGCCCGAAATAACAGACGGGAAAATGCCGAGATATATATATTTTGTTCTAAATCGTGGCATGGTCAGTCATACACCACCTGAAATAACAGACGGGAAAATGCCGAGATATATTAAAAATTCGTCCATTTGATGACAATCGTCACGATGAAATATTTAATTTATACGTCGTCACAATAATGTGGAGAGAGGAGCATAGCTTCGTTCACGTGTCGCCACACACGGGAAATTGCCGAGATATATTTTTTTTAAATCGCGGCATGGTCAGTCATACACCGCCTGAAATAACAGACGGGAAAATGCCGAGATATATTAAAAATTCGTCGCCACACACGGGAAATTGCCGAGATATATTTTCACTTTGCACAAAAATAACATCAAGTAATCGAATCAATAGGAATGTCCTGTGCCTATAACATCGACGTTATAGGCACAGCTGCATCTAGGCATTGTGTAACATCGACGCGGCTTTTGTTTTCATTAAAACTTTTTGTACTTGTTCATATTAATGTTATTAAATATGTGATTGGAGTTATGCTGTTTGGAATGAAAAAAGAGATATCGATTTCAAGTGAATGGCGGAATGCCATGACGGTTTCTACTTTCTAAACGTGATATTCCCGGATTGCCATATGCAGATTCGCCATTGACTGGGTATAGAACAAACCTTCGTTCGTTTGTTTGCGAACAGGTACGTTTTTCAAGGAAGTCATTCACGAATTTGCTGTCCATGTCTGACGTGCGACTGAAGGTGCTACAGGAATGTGGAATTTATTGGTTTCATGCTTTTGCATTCGCCGTTTCTGCATTGTCTGTTTGCTTCTGGCCTCCCACCCATGCGTAGCATGGGTACCTCACTCGTCTTAAAAATTCCAGTTTGACATTATTGGGTATTATGTGTAGATCAATAGCCTGTTTGTTGACTTAAAGGTTAGGTTACTGGCTTGGGGTTCCAGGGTCCTGAGTTGAAATCCCCATCAGTCATTGAATTAACACCAGGTGGGGTTGACTCAACCTGTCATCCTCCCGAGGTCGGAAAAATGAGTATCAGCCTGCTGGGATGAATGAGCCATTTGAGTGTCCTGCATAGGGGGTGACGCCCCGACAAGGATGGTGCCCAATAGCCAAGAAACTGCTTCAACGAATCAACAGCCATATGCATCTGATGATGCAGGAGTGGACATCATCATCATCATCATCATGTGTGGACCAGAGACAAAAAATATCTCAATTTAATCCATTTAAAATTTAGGCTGTAACACAACAAAATGTGAAAAACGTCAAGGGGTGTGAATACTTTCTGAAGGCACTGTATGCTCAAGAAGTAAGAGTGCATTTAAAAATCCCACCTTATTTAGATGCCTCATTTCAAGGTGCAAAAACATGTGGAGGTCGATTTATTTTCTGTGGAATAACCTGAATATGGCAGGTCCAGAAATCATATTCGGCCAAAGACTCGAAGCTGAAACCAGCCATCTGGCAGATGCTTGCAGTTGAGCTTGTGTGTCTCTCAATAACCTGATAGCCCGGAACTGAAATCACAGCAATATTCATCTCCGATCCTGTTGCACATGGACCCAATTCCACTTGTGGTTTGCTACACACAAAAAGGAAGCTTGCTCCACTGCCACCATTTGTATTGCACCCATAATACCTGAGTACCTCCTCTCCAAACAGCTATCGTGACTCGTTAGCAATGTACAAAGGAAAAACAAGGGAGTAATTTTACTGATTTTGTAGCACCAGGGATTCCAGGACTTGGCAGAGAAGTTACTTTGTGATGGACATGGATGTTTTCTGTCTAGTGGACCTGACTGCCTCTGGTTCATCTTACTATAATTCACCAAATGTCCGTCCGTCTGTCTGTCTGTCTGTCTGTTCGAAGGTACCGTAAAAACTGCTAAACCGATCTCAACGATATTTTGGGTGGATAATCCTGGGATCTCCAGGAGTAAAATAGGCTATTTAGTTTTCCCAATTTCAGCTTTGGTTTCCAGCATTCTCAGGTTGGACTCCCGCATAACATTCGCGTTCGCATAACCTTCATTGTTCTCATTGTGACGATGTTGCTTTCCCGGGTGCCGCACAAACGGCTGCACCGATCGCTGCACAGCTGCACAGATCGAACTCGGTGACCTCGGACAAAGACCTTTTATAAGGACACGGGTTGAATCCCTGCTTGAGAGAATTACATCCCCCTCGCCGCCATCACGGCCGTCTCTCCAACTTACAATTCCACGAGATATGTGGAAAGGACGACCAAAAACCAATATAAACATCATTCGTATGTAAACATCATTAAAAGTAAATAATGACCTCGGCCAAAGTTCAAACGCCGTTTAATCTCCACATGAGAGAATTCCACATAGCTATTTGGGCGGTGAATATGCCAACAGATCGCTGTCTCCATCGATCTTGCCAAGGCCGTAACAGCTATCGGCTCAAAATCCTTTTAACTGTTGATTTGGTACAGTTACACGTATCGGGAATTTGGTACACGTATCGGGAGTACATACGACACAGCGATTGTGAACACTATTATCGATCACGATTCACGATCATGATCACGATGGAATAATATTTACCGATATGAACAGTGATGTGGCTTTTATTGAAATTCTAAAGATACTGTTTAGATTTTGATGATTTGCGTGTGATATGATTCAACGGATGTTTATATGAATCGTTTAAAATAAAAAACATTCAATTTCTGATATTTTGCCTTTTTTTTTTGGTATACAGAATCGAGGCTCGTGAAAGAGCTAACATTTATCACACAAACAAATCAAACAGACAAACAAAATATATAAAAAGAGGGAGCGGTAGACAAGATGGGGAGAGAAGGGGAAGCACACAAACACAACATTTGAGAGCAGGGACATCGGGAGATGTGTGGGAGGGAGAGGGCTTGGGGGGAGGAGGCATGGGAAGGGGGAGGAGGGTGGGAGAAGTATAAAACACAAGGACACCAAGGACTTCCAGGAAAGAAGTTGGTATTTCAAAAAAGTGTATTTGGGGTGAAATTAGCGGGGGTAGAAAAGATCAAGGTTTTGGATGGGGGAAGATAAGAGATGGTGGTGAACAGCTGTTTTAAAGACCTGGAGGGAGAAGTGGGATTGAAGAGAGTGAGGGAGTTTGTTCCAGAGGCGGGAGAAAAGAGGAATGAAGGAGTGAAGGTGAGCCGAGAGTCTTGATTTTGGCAGTTTAACCATAAGAGGGTTGCAGGCAGATCTTGTTCGACCTGTAGGAATATTTGGGGGACAGAGCCCAGAGAGAGCTGGGGGGGGGGCAAGGCCGGAGAGGAGTCGGTATAAGACGGAAAGACCACCGACCTGCCTGCGGTGAGTGAGTGAAAGGCCCTCGGAGTTAGCTTCATCGCGGGAGATTCCAATGATTCTGAACGCTTTGGCTCTAATTTCCTGTTTGGCATTGAGGACCTCCATCCATTGATGAGAAAGCAGAAGCAGCATGTCCAGAGTAGAGTGACCTGGTCTGAAACCAAATTGATGATCAGAGATCAAGCCATTGGAGAAGAGGAAAGATTTCATATCCGAAGCAATGATGGATTCCATGACTTTGCTGATAATTTCGAGAAGGCTGATTGGTCTGTAGTTGCTAGGATCTGTTTTTGCACCTTTTTTTTGCAAAGCGGTGATGTTGGCTGATTTCCAAGCAGATGGCAGATGACCTTGAGGAAAAGAGAGGGAGTGAAAGAGCGGAAGAACAGGATTTTAGGATCCTTGGGCTGATGCCGTCATGTCCAGTTGCAGAATCAGAGTCGAGGGTTGACAGAAACTTTTCCACCTTGTCAGGAGGAAAGGACACAGAGACCAGGAGCAGCTGGTTAGACTGGGTTTGTTGGGTACAGAGAGGGATGGGTTTGGGACACAAGATTTAGAGGCAAACACAGAGTTGAGGCATTCAGCTTTTTCACGTTCGGAGTCAGCTGTGTAGCCATTTGACGTGAGGGGGGGGGGGGGGAAGGAGGGGGAACACACACCAGAAACAGATTTGACCAGACGCCACCAGGATTTGGAAGAGGGAGACAGATAAGAGAGTTCAGTCTTGAGAATGTAGAGATATTGTTTCCTGGCTCTCCTGAGGGTGGACACACACTTGTTTCGGGCTTTGTGAAAGGAAATGAGATTTTCTTCCGTTGGATTTGCTTTCCAGGAGACGAACACAAGTTGTTTCTGGGCAACAGCCTCACCACAAGATTCCATGTACCATGGACGGGAGGAAGGGTATGAAAACTGAAGACGAAATGGGATAAATCTGTGTGTGAGAGAGAGCAATTTACTTTGGAAGAATTCCCAGGATGAGTTGATGTCAGAGGCGGTAGAGATGGGAGACCAGTCCAGATGATTGATGGCTGCTTGAAGACCGTGCCAGTTGGCCTGAGTGAAATGTGTTACGGACTCCTCCCCAACCCCCGGTCACGGTGTACCTCCGAGCTCCGAGAGGAGTCATGGCAGAAAAATGTGTTATTCTGTATGTCAAAGATCAATGGTGAAGCCACACCAATTGTTACCATCAAACAAATATTGTATTAAGATCACACAAGAATAACAGTACAACAACAATAGTAATCAATTGTACAACCAATATATATTTCCTATGATGGTACCATCAGGTTCGTACAATATAACTCACTGTGCTCCAAGTGAGCGAAAAGAAGAACATTCCCCAATGTCTCTATTCCGGCATGAAGCCCAAGTCAATCCGCTCCAGCGATCGTCAGAACGATGTCCAATCGAGACCAGAAGCCCGTTCGGATGACAGTCACAGTCACGCGGCCATAGCTGCGCAAAGGTGCCGTCAAGGAAACTGGGAAATCACAAAGGCGCCCTCCAGGCGGCTGGGAAATCACACCCTCGGGTATGGACGTTTCACGGCTCCAAATCGGCGAACCGCAGATTTAACTTCAAAATCCATGTGACACACACACACACCAGATAAACGTCTGGATGCAGTGAAAATGGTTGAAGCGAAGCGAAAAACCTTGCGCGATGCGCAAAGCGCGCAAGTCACAATGGCTGACGGCCCGTTCTAGAGGCGTAACGGCACGACGATGATTCTCCTCGGAATCAACCGCCAAAACCTGACACGCAGGTTGATCTATCAAAGCAATAACAACTCTGTCGCAAGAATCCCTTTCCCGGGAAACCTGAAGTTCGCTCGTGACCTCCGTTCGTCAACGTTTGCTCCAGACCTCGAAGCAGCTAGGCTTCTTCCCCGACTCAATTGCTCCGCCTTCTTCTCCTCCTCTTCCTCTTTGTCGTCGTCCGGTTCCGGTTTCATTTAAAACATTGACTTTTTTACCTTTTGAAAATAGTAACCTCGATCTCCCTTAAACGACAACAATAATAGTATATGGAATCAAAAATGTTTGCAGTGGATGAAAACCACAACAACGGAAGTGACGAATCCGTAACAAATGCCAGACTCGTCGACGCTGAGGAGGCTCCCTGAGAATGGTCAGAGAGATGTCCACTTAAACAAGCACATAATCAGATGAGCCGATTGGAGCAGAAGAAGAGCAGCAGACATTTTCAGGGAAGTTTGTCATAACCAAGTCCAGAAGAGAAGATGCTCCGTTGACTGAGATCCGGGTCGGGAAATTGACAGATTGTGTCAGTTCCAGTGAGTCGCAGAAGTCCTTTGCTGAGGAGCCATGGCTGGTGAGAGAGGTACCCACACCCAGCCAACTGGCATGGTGACAATTGAAATCACCACATATGAGGAAGAGAGATTTGGAATGGGTCGATAGAAGTTGGTCCATATTATCACACAGCGAGATGTAGATGGAGTCATCACTGTTTGGTGGACGGTACAACACACATATGAACAAAAGGTGGGAGAGAAGGGGAAGCCGTAGCCAGAGGTATTCCTGGGGGTGAGGTGGAGAGAGGGCAGTGCAGGGCGAGTGAGGAAGAGAGTTTTTTTTATAAAGATAGCAACCCCACCTCCAGGACGAGGCTCAGGTCTATCATACCGGAGGAGGGAGTAACCTGGGAGAGATACTAAGGAATCAGAGACATCATGTAGGAGGAACGTTTCTGTTAAGCAGATCACGTCTGGTTTGTCAGAAGCAACCTGTATGGAGAAATCAGTTAAGTTTGAACGAAGGCCCTGGATGTTTGAGGTCCATGCCGTTAATGAAGAGGAAGGGGGAGCATCGGATACAGAACAGGGGGGAGGAGGGGTAGGGTAAGATGTGGAAGAGGAGGAAGTGGTAGGGAGAGCTGTTGAAGGTGTGTCAGAGATTTCAGAATAGCTCGGAGAAAGGGAAGGATGGGGCGGACAAAAGGTTTGATGGTGATTGGGTGAGGCACAGTGAGGTGTTATTTTAGGAGGGGGAAGAGCGAGGCAGAAGGTTGGGGGAGATGAAGGTGAAAGTTGGAAGGGGGAAGAAGTGGGGAGGACGCTTTGAGGAGGAGGGGTGAGAGCGGAGTCCAGGAGGGGAGGAGCGAGGGAGAGTCTCGGAGGGGAGGGGAGTGGGGGGAGTTTAGGAGGGAAGGGGCAAGGGAGGAGATTTGGAAGGGATGGGTGATGGGGAAGATTTGGAGGGGAGGGGCAAGGGGGAAGATTTGAAAGAGATGGGTGATGGGAAAGATTTGGAGGGGAGGGGCAAGGGGGTATATTTGGAGGGGAGGGGTGATGGGGAAGTTTTGGAGGGGAGGGGTGATGGGGAAGTTTTGGAGGGGAGGGGGAAGATTTGAAAGGGATGGGTGATGGGGAAGATTTGGAGGGGAGGGGCAAGGGGGAAGATTTGAAAGAGATGGGTGATGGGAAAAATTTGGAGGGGAGGGGCAAGGGGGAAGATTTGAAAGAGATGGGTGATGGGGAAGATTCGGAGGGGAGGGCCAAGGGGGTAGATTTGGAGGGGAGGGGTGATGGGGAAGTTTTGGAGGGGAGGCTTCATTTGAAGCCTTCATTTCTTTTGGGCTTACCAATTGAAGCCCCGCCCATAGGGCGTGTACCGTTGCGAGTAGCCAAAATCCTTTTTGGCTCACCATCCATCTGTGGTAAGATCTCTTTCACTGGCCTCAATAAGGCAGGAAGTGTTTTTTTATGGCTCAGGGCAAGGATCACATGATATATATATATACCTGCTTTTAGCGAATGCAGCAGGAAAGCCATTCAGAGGTTCTACATAATGTACAGGGTGGCCACAATGTCTTGCCACCCCTTGTAAAAATTGTGACATTTCCTTTCATCAAATCATCTGACAACACTAGGTGGTCCTACAAGTTATACCACATACATTTGCAGTAATGTTTTACTTTATTAAATATTTTACAGCACAAGACACAAGCCTTAAGTGTCCAGTGCATCAGTTTGTGCTCCATCATTGTCATTACAGAGAATCGTTCTTTGGGACATTTTCTGGGGCATTTGTGGGGTGATACGATTAAGAACAAGTCTCTCTGCTTGGTTAAGGTCATCAGTGGTTTCATAGCATTGCTGTGAAACAATCTCTTTGATGAATCCCCAAAGAGCTCCATCACATGTGGGTGGGAAATCTCCCAAGGGGAGGTCTGGCCTTTCCCTGTTTGTGGACGTTCGTGAACCCAGACACTGACAGCAATCCGTTGTTCAATATTGTAATTGCTTGTATCACCCATGGTTACAGTGCACTCAATGTAAAAAAAAAAAGGGAAATTAATTAACATTCTGCATAGAAAGGCAATATCTCAATTTTTGTAATGGTTGACCAGAAATTGTGGCCACCCTGTACAATGCGGCCGAGCTTAAACTAAATTAACTTGCACACACATTTCTACATCGTGATTGAAAATTCTACATCGTGGTATTCAGCTGAGCTCCCCATTTTTTCAAAGATTCAGCAAGTAAACCTAAAATTTAATATTCTTGAACAGGCTTATCTCTTCTCTTCTCTGCTAGAGTCAGTTAGGTCTTTGAGGCTTCAGGCAAATTGATCTACGTGCAGATGCATGCGTAATCAATCGGTCAGACATGGCAGGGTGTGAAGCAAGCAGGATCGAGTGCAACTAGAAACAGACGGTTTTTCCATTTGATTAATTGAGCTGCTTGAGAAATAACGTTGATGCATGCGATACAGAGTTGAGAGGGCGTGTTTGAAGTGCACTGAACATCTCTTTTGCTGACGGTTGTTGATTTTTATTTGTCGATGGAGTTGTGTTATGTTGTGGTTGCCAGCATAATTTGTTAATATGTCAGCTGTCAGTTCATGGGTCGGACGGAGGTGACCGTGGCTCAATGTAATCTTCCCAGTGGGGGTGAGGTTAGGGAGAAAGATAGAGTGAGGAGAGAGAGAGAGAGAGAGGAGAGAGGAGAGAGAGAGAGGAGAGAGGAGAGAGGAGAGAGGAGAGAGAGAGAGACACAGAGAGACGAAGAGAGAGAGAGAGACAGAGAGAAAGGGATAGAGAGAATGAAGTTGGAAATGAAGAGAAAACAGAGGGAGAGAGAGAGAAGTCAAACCCAATGACCTTGGGTGTTCAGATGGGAGTAATACCCACACTTGCGTCTCTTAAAGTGCTGTCCTTAGGCAATGGAAAAGCCTTAGTGCTGATTCAGGATTGCTTTTGCCAACGAAACGTGTTTTTCTATATGTCAGTGGTATGATCCACGAGCTTGGAAAATATGTCTTAAAAGTCAAACTACAGCTCTCACCTCCAAATGCTTTCAAATTTTCAAATACTAACCCAAACACTTTGTTCGGCAAAGTGGGCCAATAGCTGGTAGGAAGCCAAGTATATATATATATGTATACAGTCACGTGAAAAAGGAAGTACACCCCATGTAAAGTTTTGACCTTTTCAATATATTTCAACATACAGCTATTTGATCTTCATTTCAACAATATTGATAGATAAGGTGATATAATATAACAAATATCATGAAACATTTACATTTTGTAGTCCATTCTATAATTTAAATAAACATGAATGCAAATTTCGCATGTGGAAAAAGTAAGTACACCCTTGGCTCCAATAGGTTGTATTTCCCCCTTTGGCAGAAACAACCTCAAGTAGGCGTTTCTTATAACTGTCTACCAGTCTCTGACATCGACTGGGAGAAATTTTTGCCCACTCCTCCATGCAGAATTATTTCAGCTGTGCGATGTTTGAGGGGTTTCTTGCATGCACAGCCCGTTTCAAATCCCCCCACAACATCTCGATGGGATTTAGATCCGGGCTTTGACTTGGCCATTCCAGAACCCTCTATTTCTTTCTTTTCAGCCATTCCTTGGTGGATTTACTGGTATGTTTAGGGTCATTGTCATGTTGCAAGGTCCACCTTCGGTTGAACTTCAACTTTCCGACAGATGGCCTCACATTATCCTCAAGCACACTCTGGTACAATGAAGAATTCATAGTGGATTCTATTATGGTGAGCTGCCCAGGCCCTGATGCAGCAAAGCTGCCCCAAACAATAATATTTCCACCACCATGCTTTACAGTTGGTATCAGGCTCTTGTGGTCAAATGCTGTCTTTGGTTTTCGCCAAACATGTCTTCTGGTACTGTGGGCAAATAGTTCTACCTTTGACTCATCTGTCCAGAGAACATTGTTCCAGGAGTGCTGGTCTTTGCCTCGGTGTTCATTGGCAAACTTTAGTCTTGCCCTGATGTTCTTTCTGGACAGCAAAGGTTTCCTCATGGCACCCGTCCCATGTAGAACAAATTTGTGCAGCCTCTTTCTAATGGTAGACTCGTGCACTTTGACATAAACAGTGGCAAGAACTACCTGTAGGTCCCGTGATGTCATTCTGGGGTTCTTAGAGACTTCTTTCAGCATCTTGCAGTCTGCTCTCGAGCTGAACTTGCTGGGGCGGCCTGGCCTGAACAAGTTGGCAGTTGTTTGGAATCTTCTCCACTTGTAGATGATCTTCCAGACAGTCGAATGATTGATTTCAAATTGTTTGGAGATCTTTTTAAATCCCTTCCCAGACTCGTAGGCATCTATAACCTTCTTGCTGAAGGCCTCAGAGAGCTCTTTTGATCTAGGCATGGTGATGCCGCACACTTCAACAACAAAGAGCAAACCAAAGTAAATGTCTGAGGTTTAAATAAGACACGTTCCTCCAAGATCCTCTCTAACGATGTTCTAATCATTTGCACCTGAGCTGGTGCACCTGATTCTAATTTTAGGTATTTGAAGTAGTGATAAATGTAGGGGTGTACTTACTTTTTCCACATGCGAAATTTGCATTTATGTTTATTTAAATTATACAATGGACTACAAAATGTAAATGTTTCATGATATTTGTTATATTATATCACCTTATCTATCAATATTGTTGAAATGAAGATCAAATAGCTGTATGTTGAAATATATTGAAAAAGTCAAAACTTTACATGGGGTGTACTTCCTTTTTCACGTGACTGTATATATATAAATATCCTGCAGTTGAACATCAAGCATGGACTTCTCCACTTGTAGATGATCAGTGAAGGACTTCCACGTTCGTGAAGGACTGAAGGACTTCAGTTCGTGAAGGACTTCCACGAAAAACATACCCGTTAGAATGGTTCCATATCCAATCAATGTTGAATCTTTAAATGGTGATCCGAATGTCACGTTTAGAAAGTAGAAACCGTCAGGGCATTTCGTCATTCACTTGAACTCAATATCTCCATTCCAAAGAGCATAACTCCAATCACACATTAAATAGCATTAATATATAAAATAAACGTTTACCAACATTCATGACATAAATAAATTTGGCTCTTTTCAGATCCTTGATTCTTTAAATACTGTTACGTTTGGCCAGACGGAAGCCAAACAGTTCAATTATGGTTTCATCAGACCACATAATCTTGTTTCTCACAGTCTGAGAATCCTTTAGGTACTTTTTTGCAAACTCCAAGCGGCTTTCTTGTGTCTTTCACTGAGGAGAGGCTTCCGTCTGGCCACTCTGCCATAAAGCCCAGATCGGTGGAGTGTTGTAGTGATGGTTGTCCTTCTGGAAGTTTCTCCCATCTCCACACAGGATCTCTGGAGCTCAGCCAGAGTGACCATCGGGTTCTTGTTCACCTCTCTTACCAAGGCCCTTCTCCCCCGATTGCTCAGTTTGGCCGGGCAGCCAGCTCTAGGAAGAGTCCTCGTTGTTCCAAACTTCTTCCATTTAAGAATTATGGAGGCCACTGTGCTCTTGGGAACCTTCAATGCAGCAGAGATTTTTTTGTAGGTTTCCCCAGATCTGTGCCTCGACACAATCCTGTCTCTGAGCTCTGCAGGCAGTGCCTTCGACCTCATGGCTTGGTTTTTGCTCTGATATGCATTGTCAGCTGTGAGACCTTATACAGACAGGTGTGTGCCTTTCCAAATCATGGCCAATCAATTGAATTTACACCAGGTGGACTCCAATCAAGGTGTAGAAACATCTCAAAAATAATCAAGAGAAATTGGAGGCACCTGAGCTAAATTTCAAGTGTCATAGCAAAGGGTATGAATACTTATGTCAATGTGATATTTCAGTTTTTTCTTTTTAATAAATTTGCAAAACTTTCTAAAATCCTGTTTTCTCTTTGTCATTATGGGGTATTGAGTGTAGATTGATGAGGGAAAAAATGAATTTAAACGATTTCAGCATAAGGCTGCAACATAACAAAATGTGAAAAAGGTGAAGGGGTCTGAATACTTTCTGAATGCACTGTATTATTGAGCGATACAAATGATAGCCCAAAGATTGCCAGGTTAGGTTGATGGTTTTGATCCGAGACTGCTGACCCTGTATGGCTACACCCTTCAGGGGTTTAGACCCCATTGGAAATGCACACAAGAGAAACATTCCCCAGCATTTTGTAACGGAATCCCATGATGTCTCCACAGTTTCGCTGCTGCGGCGTAGAGAACTACACGGACTGGTTTACAGCTTTTGGTGAGGATAAAGTTCCAGATTCGTGCTGCCTTGAATATGGGAAAGGCTGCGGTGCCACATTATCAAAGACCAACTTCCAGGAGGTGAGCAACTTATTGGGTGCCTCTCCCTTTTCTCCCCTAATACCTCCCTGCCCCCAATAAAAATATATATATTATAACAGGTCTATATTGATCATTATGATTCTCGTGAGAATTCCGCAATCGAATTGTTAACTTCAGTTCGTTCTTTGTGTTTCGCTTCCCAAAGAAATCTAGTTAGACTCACCCATTCCTATAAGGGATTGGAGAGGCACCTGCAGAACGCACACACACACACACACATCTACTTTCATATAGATCAATTTTTTTTGAATCTACTGAGATTGTAACAGTGTTGTCGCTATTTATCCAGACTGTAACCTCTCACATACCGACCAAGTGGTGGGATCCATCTCCATTCATTTACACTGGAATCTGAGCAAATTCTGTAACTTTTACTTTGGATATTGAGAACAAATAGCGAAACACCCCACAGGAAATAATTAAACGTTAATGTACCGAATGAGTTCGTCATTTAACGGGATATAAATGGCTTTTCGATAAACTTGCTCAAAATTATTCCTCTTATGGTTTGAGAAGTACTTGCAGACTATTGAGTAGACTATTTCAGTGTGATAAGTAGGGGAAGTGCTGTTAAACAGCGAAATATTCAGCAATAAAAAGGGTAATGAAATACTTTGTTAATTAACTTTTCACGCATTTTTATTTAAAAAAAAAAAACCATTGACTGCTATATCATTACATCCAATCTGTTAACAACGAGAGGCACCGCACTATACATGCACAATGATGTGGACGGAAGTTTACAGTTGCATCCTGTCCATTGAGGATTCTAATACGGGATTCGGCAACAAGGCAACATAAGCTCCGTCCACTCTGCAACTTACTTAACGACCCCAATTCTTCCCCTCTTGTTGTAGGGTCGGCTACTGAGGGTTTTTAAGGCCAAGTCTTTCACGAACCGGCTGGACAGGTCTGATGTTTGACCCAAGGTGATTTGGGCAGGAGTTAGAAATTTGGCCAATGAAATGCACCGTGGGATCTTTAACGTCCACCCTGTGACATTGATGAATTGATTAGATTTTGGTGAAGATCCGGATCCAGATACAACAATTTTCAAATATAATTGATTCTACATGATTGAAAGACATGGCCAAAAAACATATATAGGACGATATTTCAAAAAGTTTTGGACAGATTCGGATAAAAATTTGTGGACAGGTTGGGTGTGTGACGAGGAGAAATTGATTCCATTTTGGTGAAGATCTGGATCCAGATCCGGGCTACAGTGGGACACAAAACGTAAACTGTTTAGCCTGGCGGAGGAATGCGCTCTACCGCGTACCATTCTATTGTAACAATAGTGTTAATTTCGACAAAAATAAACAAGGAAAGAGAATGAAGAAGAAGCAATATTCTCTAAATACCACGATACAAAGATGTATATGAGATGCAAATCATGCTGTAGTAATGAACTATATGAACCACCGCAAACAACGTTATGAACCACGATCATGGGCCTTAAAAATGCAACAACAATTATAGAAAAAACGACGCAGGAGATTTTCATTGTTCATTCCAGCAGATTTTCTTGCTAAATGTAGCAGCATAATTGGCGTGGATAATTGTGGTTTGGTGTTCAATCTCATTGGAGGACTTGTCGAGGAAATGTGATAAACAAAATTAAAACACATTCAAAGTGAGTAAAACGACACTTGGACTGACCTGCCCACATCACACCACAGATTGAGCATTTCTGTTTAGGATCGGTGCATTCATAATGAGCTCGGGTATTGTGGACTGCCCAGTGAGATTTGTACTTGGCTCTTGACTATGTGAAGTCAATATCTTCCCTGGGCATCGATGTGTGTTGGATATATGAGAATGCACTACAGTAAAAACTTCCACATACAATGAGATTCAAAAGAGGAACAATTTGTGATGATCTGCAATATATATATATATATATACATTAGGTCGAGAAAAATATATTTCCGGTCTCTGGTCAGCGCGCGCATCGATTTTGACCCTGCGCGTCACCAATTTTTTTTTTTAAATTTCCAACGGTACCGACAACAGCGCGCACCTGTGTTGCCGGGCCGGCGCGCTATCTCGGGAAATACGGGTCTGTGAGGGTCGCCATTGGTATCGACGTTCGCGCACGGTTCTCCCCTACAAAACTACGTTTAGTTTGTCCAAATCCAACCAGCCGTTCCAAAGATATGTGTAGTGTTTTGTGCCGTGACGTCATGAATCCAATCGGCTGGATATTGTCATTTATTCAAACGAAGACGTTCTTTGTCGGGTTCGTGTGAAGCAACCAGAAGGCCTAGAGAGCTGCGGGTGGTCTCGTTAGTTAGGCCTGGATCCTATCACGTTTGCCATGAAGTTGTAAGTGTCTGTGATAATCTGGTGGACTGGGAGATGAGATCGTGGGAGACCATCGGCCTGTTAGACCACTTGCGCATGCGCAGTGTTGACGCGATCGACGCATTGGAATGTTGTACGGCGAGGCGATCTCGAGAACGAAATGGCAGTCTATAATATATATGTCAATGGTTGTTCGAAACATGTCAATGTCAATGTTTCGAAACATGTCAATGTTTCGACTTATAAATACGCCTCTATATTGTATATATATATATATAAATATACAGTCGTGGCCAAAAATATTGGCACCCTTGCACTTTTCTCAAATAATTCACAATTTTCCCTAAAAATAAGTTGAAATTGATAAAAGTATTTGGTCTCCAAAATTATTTATTTCACTGTTAATATTACAGAACCTTTGTTTTTGATTCAGAACTTAATATATCCTATTAAAACATGAAAATAAAAAGAAATGGCATTGACAAAATTATTGACACCCCAGACTTAATATTTGGTAGCACAGCTTTTGGACAAAATAACTACAGTCAAGCGCTTCCTATAGCCATGAATGAGCTTCCGACACCTCTTTTCTAGCAGTTTGGCCCACTATTCTTGTGCAAACTGCTCCAGCTATCCCAGATTTGAAGGGTGCCTTCTCCCAATTGCTGTTTTCAGATCTCCCCATAGATGTTCAATGGGATTTAGATCTGGACGCATTGCTGGCCACTTCAGAACAGTCCAGCGTTTTGTGTTGAACCATTCCTGGGTACTTTTTGAAGTGTGTTTGGGGTCATTGTCCTGCTGCAAGACCCATGACCTTCGACGGAGACCCAGCTTTCTGACACTGAGTTGAACATTGCGCTCAAAAATGCCTTGGTAATCTCCTGATTTCATGATGCCATGCACACATTCAAGGTACCCAGTGCCAGATGTAGCACAGCAACTCCAAAACATCACTGAACCTCCTCCATGTTTGACTATAGGGAAGGTGTTCTTTTCTTTGAAGGCTTCGTTTTATTTTCTGTAAACATAGAGATGATGTTCTTTACCACAAAGCTCTAATTTTGTCTCATCTGTCCACAGGACATTCTCCCAGAAGGATTTTGGGTTGTTCAGGTGTGTTTTGGAAAACTCCATTCGGGATTTCTTATGTCTCTCTCACAGCAGCAGTGGGGTTCTCATGGGTCTCCTACCATAGAACAACCTTTCATTGAGTTGGCAACCGATGTGTGAGTTGAAACTGTCGTCCCTTGTGCCTGAAGGTCACCTTGAATATGTTTGGCAGTTGATCGAGGTGCTTTCTCTACCACTGGGAACAATCCTTTGCGTCACTCTTCGATCAAGTTTTCTCTTGCAGCCACGTCCAGGGAGGTTGGCTGCAGTGCCATGGTCTTAAACTTTAAATGCCACGGAAGCCAAACAGTTCAATCTTGGTTTCATCAGACCACAGAATCTTGTTTCTCACAGTCTGAGAATCCTTTAGGTGCTTTTTTTGCAAACTCCAAGTGGGCTTTCATGTGTCTTTCACTGAGGAGAGGCCTCCGTCTGGCAACTCTGCCATGAAGCCCAGATCGGTGGAGTGTTGCAGTGATGGTTGTCCTCCTGGAAGTTTCTCCCATCTCCGCACAGGATCTCTGGAGCTCAGCCAGAGTGACGATCGGGTTCTTGGGCACCTCTCTTACCAAGGCCCTTCTTCCCCAATTGCTCAGTTTGGCTGGGCGGCCAACTCTAGGAAGAGTCCTGGTTGTTCCAAACTTTTCCCATTTAAGAATTATGGAGGCCACTGTGCTCTTGGGAACCTTCAATGCAGCAGAGATTTTTTTTAGGCTTCCCCAGATCTGTGCCTCGACACAATCCTGTCTCTGAGCTCTGCAGGCAGTTCCTTCGATCTCATGGCTTGGTTTTTGCTCTGATATGCATTGTCAGCTGTGAGACCTTATACAGACAGGTGTGTGCCTTTCCAAATCATGTCCAATCAATTGAATTTACCACAGGTGGACTCCAATCAATGTGTAGAAACATCTCAAAGATGATCAAGAGAAATTGGAGGCACCTGAGCTAAATTTCAAGTGTCATAGCAAAGGGTATGAATACTTATGTCAATGTGATATTTCAGTTTTTTCTTTTTAATAAATTTGCAAAATTTTCTAAAATCCTGTTTTCTCTTTGTCATTATGTGGTATTGAGTGCAGATTGATGATGGAAAAAATGAATTTAAACGATTAAAGTATAAGGCTGCAACATAACAAAATGTGAAAAAAGTGAAGCGGTCTGAATACTTTCTGAATGTACTGTATATATATATATATATATATATATAATATATATAATATATAATCTAACATAAACTGTTCAGTCTGGCCTATGCTCTTAACTGAGTGTTTCTCGTTGTAGTTGTTATATTGTTTCGACTGATAAACTAACAAACATGCAGAGAAATAGACAAACAATCTTAAGTGAAGTGCACACAATCTTAAGTGAAGTGCACAGAGAGACTTCGACGGTGGAGTGTATCACGGACAGGTCGAGAATCCCAAACTTGTTTGTACAATCATTAATTGAATCATTCATTTAAATACGCCTCGAGGAAATATACACACCTGGGACATCTCACCAGTTTATGAAGTTCACCTTGTCAAACTCATTCTGGCTGATAGAATCCAGCTCCTTTCCTTCCTCCCAATGCACCCACATCAAGATCCACTACCAGACACCTGTTCCTGTTCATTAAGCCGGTCATTCTGCCAGTCCCTCGCGAGTCAAATCAAGATTAGATTCCAGAAGAATAACTCGAGAATGCTTGGATTGGATGGATATTAATCCTGTGTATTTATCTGAAATTACAATATAAATGCATCAATATGTTTGTTCGAATTTTATAATCACCAGCAAAATTAGACTTCCTAAATTGTTAGCTTCATCAGTAACAAACCAAATGTGATTCAACTGTTGTATAAGTGGTGTTACATAATCGAAGTTAACTTTATGACAACCGTACGATCGAGAACGAAAAGTGAAATCAATACTTCTTTGGGTTAAGTTGTTAGCAGAGGGTCCTTAAGTTATCACCGGCACTCTGAACAAATTTAAAAATCCCGTAACCTGCAATTTAATATCATGCCTGGCCAGCCGGTTCGTGAAAGAATTGGTCAAAATATAGTTTCCCACAAACACAAATCGACAAACTGGACGCCAAAACAAGGAAACAGCAAATGGTCGAGAAAATATTCCAGAACAACCATTGAATGCCAGATAACGAAAATATTCAGGTCGAAGGAGGAAGAGGAGAACTCCTAATTGGAGTTAACCAAGTTCACTGATTCTCAACCACAGGATTGACAACGTATGCATAAGGCTAAACAGATCAACAAATTTGTACCAAAAGCATGAATAAAGGCCAAGTCAATATTCTTCATTCATTTTGCAAGAAATTTTCAGTGACAAGTGCAATAGACCAGACGGATTTCTGAGAAATGTGAATGTTCGGTGCATTTTTTTGGGTAAAAGTTGCCAACCTCACTTTTTCACATAAATAGCGTATGATTAATTTGATTAACTCGGTTCCCAAGCCGAATTTTGAGTTTTTGACCTTATAATTAGCATAAACAAAATGGCCGCAAAATTGCCATTTTTGGACAATTTCTTTGAACAAGCATTTATACAGTCACGTGAAAAAGTAAGTGCACCCCATGTAAAGTTTTGACTTTTTCAACATATTTCAACATACAGCTATTTGACCTTCATTTCAACAATATTGATAGATAAAGGTGATATAATATAACAAATATCATGAAACATTTACATTTTGTAGTCCATTGTATAATTTAAATAAACATAAAGCAAATTTCGCATGTGGAAAAAGTAAGTACACCCTTGGCTCTAATAGGTGGTATTGCCCCATTTGGCAGAAACAACCTCAAGTAGGCGTTTCTTATAACTGTCTACCAGTCTCTGACATCGACTGGGAGAAATTTTTGCCCACTCCTCCATGCAGAATTCTTTCAGCTGTGCGATGTTTGAGGGGTTTCTTGCATGCGCATTCGGGTGGAGTGAAAATAGCCGAATTTTGGTTTTTGAATTTTCACTAGCTAGATATGCCAAAAGGTGCCATTACATCTATAGAGCACTGTGTTAAAATTGTATTAAAATGTAACAATATTTTGATCTCCCTCAGTAACTTTTTATTTTACTATACTATGCAACATAGTAAAACAGCTCATAGATGCATTCAAATCATAGGTCTATTATAGTTTGTCTCAGAATGTTACAGTCACACAGTTACAATGTGAAGTGTGTGAAGTCGTGCTTTGATTCAAACGATGGCATCATCTGTCGCGAGGCGACACGGGCACGGATGAAGCCGTCTCGCCTTTTCTTGCCACACACAGCTTGAGCGGCCTCGGTCACGAGTTTCACAGTCCTTTCCACAGCCTGTGTGTGGCAAGGGAATTTAGGGAAGAGGACAGTTGGGGTGACATCCATCGTGATAAGTTCCTTCAGCTCAGGGTCTGACATGCCTCGGATCACGGGAGGCTCCGAGATGGCGCACGCTCCCCAGTCAATTAGGTCGAAGTACTCCACTGCGTCAAAGTTGAGTTTAGCGGGGACCTTGAACCGTCGTATCTGTCCATTAGGCTGTCTGTCTGTTGCTCTGGCTTTCATCACTCGCCGCAAGCCCCATTCTCGTATTTGAGGTCGATGGTCAGTTATCATGGCCAGGAGTATATTTTCCGGATGTGTAAAGTACGCGTTGCGGTGCATAACAGGGTCAACGATCTTCTTGTGTTTAGCGCTAAGGTATCGTGACTTGACGATCATCTGGTGGATGTGCCTGGCTCCATCTTTGCATGACGAGTGGACTCTGATGGAAAACCACATTGGAGCATACACTCGAATGATATATGTCACCATGGTTTTCAACTTCTCGGGTGGTGTATTGACGCTGACGTACAGTCGGAGTATTCTATTAGCTGTTGTAAGCCACCGAGAGTGATTCAGGCATCCAGGGTTTTGTAGGGCCAGATCGACGCTGCATTCACCTTCGCTAATGCCATTGCACATTTCCAAGAGATATCGCTGGTCTGTACTCCAGTCTCTCGGGTCCACATTCGGCAATGCCTGACTCAGTTTCACTGGCGTAAACGATGATACAGGCTGTTCATTACACGTTGATAGACGTTTTCCGATGGGTCCTGAGAATCCACGCGGGCCTGTAGTTGTGCCGTCGAGTTCCTCGAACAGATGCCGCAGCGGAAGTTCATTGGCATGAAGAAGACATACCAGCCACTGCAGTGGACGATTGAAGGTTTCTTCCAGTTGTCGTATAACACCTCCTGTATGTCCCGTATTCACGTTAGTGCAGTCACACCCGACTACATTGATGTCCTCTGTCTTCACATTCCGTTCCTTCAGACTTGCGACTAAAGACTCTGCAATGCTTTTGCTGGATCCTGATGATGGAGTTGTATGGCTGAAGTACGATGAACCGGGTTCTGCGATGATGCTGACTTGTTCTTCTTTGACTGTTGTTCGGTGATTCTTGTTGTCAGTGCCGTGAACCTGAGTCATGGTGTTATCCTTCCTGCCATCAAAGTATAGTCCCTCTATGACGGTGCAGACATCACTTTGAAGTTCTCCTCGAGTTTTGCTACGTTCTCTGCGGATCTTGCTGCGATCAATTATTTTAGAATGGTCTTTTGGTGAAACTACGCCGAGATCGTGTAGAACTGATGTAGCTAATATAGCAGCTGATCTGTCAGAGACGCCAGTTCGGTCGCAGGTTTAGCGAGCGAAGGTAGTGAGATCGTCATTTGTTGCTGTTGTCGAACCGGTTTTGGTGTGCTCTGGAGATTAACTGATTCAGAAATATACTCATCGTCAGTCGCGCTATCCGCATAGTCTTCTTCGCTTTCGTCATACGTAGAAGCAATCTGACTTTTGGCATCTTCGTAGTGAGTTTTCATTCGTTTGAGATTGGTCTCTTCTCTTTCCGCTTTCCTCTTCAATCTTGATGTCTCTTCTTGATCTATTCCACCAATTACCATGTTCCTCGGTCCTCTCTGGTCTTGAAGGAACTCTCGCTCTTTTTGCGGCACTTTATGTTCTTTCAAGCAGTTACAGTTAGACACCATGTCAGAACATTTACATTTGCTAAGATCAAACAGATTGTTGGATTTGTCGAGAAAGTCTGTGAGCCGTTGTTTGTAGGTGGCTTGATCCTTTCTTCCCTTGTAGACTTTTAGGATTGAATTGTACTTGTCATGCAAAGATCTGAGTTTTTCAATCGCTTGCGTGCGCGTGCGATACCGTTGGAAGAGAGGCCGTTTCCCATACCTCTTGAATTTCATAGCACAGTTTTTTTTTTTTTGTATACAAGATCGAGGCTCGTGAAAGAGCGAACATTAATCACACAGAAAGACAAACCGACACATAAAACATATAACATCGGGAGCGGTAGACAAGATGGGGAGAGAGGGGGAAGGACACAAACACAACATTTGAGAGCAGGGACCGAGAGACATGGAGACATCGAGAGATCTGAGAGAGGGCGAGCGCTTTGGGGGGGGGGGCATGGGAAGGGGGCGGTGGGAGAGGTATAAAACATATGGACACTGCCAGGACTTCCAGGAAAGAAGTTGGAATTTCAAACAATTCAGTTTGTGAGATATGTCACCAAATGAAGGGTATTTGCCATTCTCCGTCCTAAGTTGTTGCCGAGATTGAAGGTATCCTTTCATGACATCAGCGTACGTTGGGAGAACGTTAGTTTGGATGTTTCGTGGAGCTCCAAATATCACGCATGTAACTTGATCTCTTGTGACCGCCATCGTTCTGAAAACAAACAAAAACAACTTATTACAGGCTTAACTTAGGGTTCCCCAGACAGACAGACAGACAGACAGACAGCACAAACAACATGAACTCACTCACACGAATTGAAGGGGGGTGGCAGGAGTGCAGCAATCGCCCAAGTGCAGCAAATCGTCTCATCTGGCACAAATAGTCCCAGCCAGTGCTAATATAAACGGGGTGCGTATCACTACGCAGCTCACCAAACCACCCACGTCGGTGACGCTCCTCAGCCCTCATTGGCTGGCTGAGGGCTTTGTGGCCACGCCTTTGATGACGCGGGGGTGGGCCACACCCTGTTCTGCCGCCCCGCCCCCTTCTTCTCCAAGTCACCTCGTGGTCAATGGCGGATCAAAGCATGTATCACGAAATGCGCTACATGTCGAAATGCGATAATATGCCAAAATTTCAATCAGATTGAGGGCGATGAATGAGTGGTCAGAAATAATTATAATTTTACAGGATTGTTTCTATGGTCATTTGGCACATTTCCCATATACTAGCTTATAAAAAAAAATTAAATGATATTTTTACTCCACCCTCGTTTCAAATTATGGTTTGGCACCTTGCCAAATTATGGCAATTATGGCAAAAATTATGGCTTGGTCAAATTATGGCACCTCGTTTCAAATTCCCCCACAACATATCGATGGGATTTAGATCCGGGCTTTGACTTGGCCATTCCAGAACCCTCCATTTCTTTCTTTTAAGCCATTCCTTGGTGGATTTACAGGTATGTTTAGGGTCATTGTCATGCTGCAAGGTCCACCTTCGGTTGAGCTTCAACTTTCCGACAGATGGCCTTACATTATCCGACAGATGGCGTACAATGAAGAATTCATCGTGGATTCTATTATGGTGAGCTGCCCAGGCCCTGATGCAGCAAAGCTGCCCCAAACCATAATATTTCCACCACCATGCTTTACAGTTGGTATCAGGTTCTTGTGGTCAAATTCTGTCTTTGGTTTTCGCCAAACATGTCTTCTGGTACTGTTGCCAAATAGCTCTAACTTTGACTCATCTGTCCAGAGCACATTGTTCTAGAAGTGCTGGTCTTTGCCCAGGTGTTCATTGGCAAACTTTAGTCTTGCCCTGATGTTCTTTCTGGACAGCAAAGGTTTCCTCCTGGCACACCTCCCATGTAAATCCAATTTGTGCAGCCTCTTTCTAATGGTAGACTCGTGCACTTTGACATAAACAGTGGCAAGAGCTACCTGTAGGTCCCTTGATGACATTCTGGGGTTCTTAGAGACTTCTTTCAGCATCTTGCGTTCTGCTCTCGGGCAGAACTTGCTGGGGCGGCCTGGCCTGAACAAGTTGGCAGTTGTTTGGAATCTTCTCCACTTGTAGATGATCTTCCAGACAGTCGAATGATTGATTTCAAATTGTTTGAAGATCTTTTTAAATCCCTTCCCAGACTCGTAGGCATCTATAACCTTCTTTCTGAAGGCATCAGAGTGCTCTTTTGATCTAGGCATGGTGATGCCGCACACTTCAACAACAAAGAGCTGAGGTTTAAATGTCTGAGGTTTAAATAAGACAGGTTCCTCCAAGATCCTCTCCAACGATGTTCTAATCATTTGCACCTGAGCTGGTGCACCTGATTCTAATTTTAGGTATTTGAAGTAGTGATAAATGTAGGGGTGTACTTACTTTTTCCACATGCGGAATTTGCATTTGTGTTTATTTAAATTATACAATGGACTACAAAATGTAAATGTTTCATGATATCTATATTATAATAGCCGTAGATGATTCTGTCTGTCTGTCTGTCTGTCTATCTGTTGGGTGTCTGTCCGGGGTGTGGCTTACTCGGTTTGCAGAGTAGCTCCACCCATAGCTCCACCCATTCTGGGAGTGGCTATAAACAAATATCCACCATTTTATTAACTCGCATAGCTTTGAGTCCTGTTTTGTAGGCCCGTGGTGTCTTGCTCTCCCCCAGTTTTATTTCAAATCAAATTCGATAAATCATTTCATTTTTCACAGTCGCTAACATAGTTTTAGACTCGGTTGAAAAAAAACGGGAAGAAAATCCGATGAAAGTTGCCGTTTATAGAACGAAATGAATTCTCAAAGGCCTGTAACTTCAAGGCCATTGAGTCTCTCTCACGCCTTTATCTCCAATCTAACTCACCATATGATTTCATTTTTATCGATGGTTTTACTTTTAGACTCGGTGTCAGCAATAATTGAGAACAATCCACACACGCGGGAAAATGCAGAGATATATTTTTTAAAATCGCGTCATGGTGTATCATACACCGCCCAACATGACACCGCCGGCAATGTGTCGATATATATTAAAAATTCGCTTTTGCTTTTCCGTTATGATATATTACTATTTCGTTTGATGATAGTCGTCACAAAAACGTCAACAATGATGCCGACATATTTCTTCGTTTTTATTTCATTCAACATATTAGCCGGAAGTAAAATATGTTTCAGGAAATTACCGAGAGATATTTCTTCGTTTTTTTTATTAGTTATGTGCGCATACACTTTAAATAGGTTTATTTGAAATCTTTAATTTTCCACAAACATTCCACACACGTGGGAAAATGCAGAGATATATTTTTTAAAATCGCGTCATGGTGTATCATACACCGCCCAACATGACACCGACGGCAATGTGTCGATATCTATTTTAAATTCGATATATCATTTCATTTTTCACAGTCACTAACATAGTTTTAGACTCGGTTGAAAAAAAACGAGAAGAAAATCCGATGAAAGTTGCCGTTTATAGAACGAAATGAATTCTCAAATGCCTGTAACTTCAAGGCCATTGAGTCTCTCTCACGCCTTTATCTCCAATCTAACTCACCATATGATTTCATTTTTATCGATGGTTTTAGAGTCGGTGTCAGCAATAATTGAGAACATTCCACACACGCGGGAAAATGCAGATATATTTTTTAAAATCGCGTCATGGTGTATCATACACCGCCTAACATGACACCGACGGCAACGTGTCGATACATATTAAAAATTCGATATATCATTTCATTTTTCACAGTCGCTAACATAGTTTTCGACTCGGTTGAAAAAAAACGGGAAGGAAATCCAATGAAAGTTGCCGTTTATAGAACGAAATGAATTCTCAAACGCCTGTAACTTCAACTTCAAGGCCATTGAGTCTCTCTCACGCCTTTATCTCCAATCTAACTCACCATATGATTTCATTTTTATCGATGGTTTTGGACTCGGTGTCAGCAATAATTGAGAACATTCCACACACGCGGGAAAATGCAGAGATATATTTTTACAAATCGCGTCATGGTGTATCATACACCGCCCAACATGACACCGACGGCAACGTGTCGATATATATTAAAAATTCGCTTTTGCTTTTCCGTTAAGATATATTACTTTTTCGTTTGATGACAGTCGTCACAAAAACGTCAACAATGATGCCGACATATATTTCTTCGTTTTTATTTAATTCAACATTATTAGCCGGAAGTAAAATATGTTTCAGGAAATTACCGAGAGATATTTCTTCGTTTTTTAAAATTAGTTATGTGCGAATACACTTTAAATAGGTTTATTTGAAATCTTTAATTTTCCACAATATAATTTACTTGCCATTTATCATTTGATGATTACGAGACAAATTCCTCTTGAGGATCGTGACAATTCATGCGCTGCGTGGAAACTTCTATTTCCAAAATGAATGAGACGATCGATGAAGAACGCAGACTTGAACAGGATGCAGCAAGAAAACGAATGAGACGGGCGAACGAGTCCATCGACGAACGTCAATGCAAACTTGCGGGGTCACCCGTGGGAATCCCACGGGCATGGATGTGTGTGACATTTCGACATATTGAGTTAGATGCTGCACATTCATTTTTACAAAATGGTTACTGGCAAGTCATCAGATCCAGAAATGGTGTAAAAACCACCGTTTAGAGGCCATTTTTCCCCGCAAAGCGGGGGTTGGCCTTTTCGGGGACCGTGGTAGTTGTTGTTTTTTTGTCCCCTTTTTGAAGCAATGTTTTACGGCCGGATGCCCTTCCTGACGCCAACCCTTTTTGCCGCCTTCAACGACAAACAGGGAATTACCAGTGAACTGGTACTCAATTAGCCGACCTCGGAAGGATGACAGGCTGAGTCAACCCCCCTGGCATTAATTCGGCGATCGACCGAGATTCGAACCCAGGATCCTAAGCCGGCACCCTAGCCGCTAGCCCAACACCAGAAATGGTGTCATGAACACAATTTATTTACGCACAAGCACAAAAGCAAGACGGGCCGATTTCCGATTCCGACGGGCCGACGGGCGAGACGGGCCGATTTCCGATTCCGACGGGCCGATTTGGAGCAAGAAAAAGAACGAGACGGGAGAAAAAGGAGAGAAACGAGACGGGGAAAGCCGATTGGAGAGGCGAGTGAGGCGCGATTGGAGAGGAGTGTGAGGCGCGATTGGAGAGGAGTGTGAGGCACGATTGGAGAGGAGTGTGAGGCGTGATTGGAGAGGAGTGTGAGGCACGATTGGAGAGGAGTGATTGGAGGGGAGTGTGAGGCACGATTGGAGAGGAGTGTGAGGCACGATTGGAGAGGAGTGTGAGGCGCGATTGGAGAGGAGTGTGAGGCGCGATTGGAGAGGAGTGTGAGGCGCGATTGGAGAGGCGTGTGAAGGATTGGAGAGGAGAGGAGTGTGAGGGATTGGAGAGGTGAGGGATTGGAAAGGAGAGGGATGTGAGGGTTTGGAGAGGAGAGGAGTGCTAGGTGGAGAGAGGAGAGTGTCAGGTGGAGACAGGAGAGTGTCAGGTGGAGACAGGAGAGTGTCAGGTGGAGAGGAGTGAGGGGTCACATATTATGTGAAATAACTAAATTCACACCATTTCTGGATCTGATGACTTGCCAGTAACCATTTTGTAAAAATGAATGTGCAGCATATAACTCAATATGTCGAAATGTCACACACATCCATGCCCGTGGGATTCCCACGGGTGACCCCGCTAGTTTGTTATATTATATCACCTTTATCTATCTATATTGTTGAAATGAAGATCAAATAGCTGTATGTTGAAATATGTTGAAAAAGTCAAAACTTTACATGGGGTGTACTTACTGTTTCATGTGACTGTATATCATGTACATACATGCAGCTCTTTTACTTTGACTTTGCAACTTTTACCCCAAAAGGCACCTAGAAGCTTATACATGGCCTTTTTCATAAATCCGTCTGGTCAATATTATGGTTGGCGGCATATTGAAAGAGAAATTCAAACAGATATTGAAATTGGACACTATAAAATGGGAACTGGTTTCATTAAGACAATGTTTCATACAACCATTTATTCTAAAGTTAAGTATACATGGCCATGAAGCACAAACATTCAGGAATGTCACACATGTTGTTTTGCCAAACTACATCAAATTCATACAAGGGGTCTGATCATCACTCTGTTGCTGACTGGCACACATTGATGTGCACCTCAACTCTGAATAGCGACATTTGCAGCGTCGAGTCTTGCATTGCTTCTGGCATGCACAACAAATCATCTCGAGGCAACTTTCTGGGATTGGACTCAGTGACATCAAATTAGGCTCTCATCCTGAATCACCACGTTTCCATCCAATTTCCACAGGTGCAGGAAGGTCAGGTATGGCACAATGAGCATTTCTCCATACCATGGCTTGATAGTATACTCCCATCAAATAGAAATGAAGAGCATCACTTGTCGGTGACATTGCTTCTGGTTTCCCAGTCTTGGAGAGCAACATATGTCGTGCTGAATCAACAGAGGTTGTTCTGTGCACATTATATATTCTGCAGACGAACGATTCTGCAGATTTGATTGTCTCCTCTGTGAATTCACCAATGCCCAAGTTCTTCAGCAGTTTATTCAAAACTCAAAATAAAATACTCAAAATTCGACTTGAGAACCGGGTTAATCGAATTCAGCATACCCTAATTATGTTAAAAAGTGAGGTTCCCAACTTTCACCCAGAAATGCACCTGGAAGCTCATACATGGCCTTTTCCCATAAATCCGTATTGTCTACAAGGAATTTCAGTACTACTGTACTTGAAAGAGGGACGTCAGAGAAGACAGCCCCAAGATGCTATGAAAGCAAAATAAAACTAGAGCAACACTTGGAAGAGAGCATACCTCCACCTGACTGAACAGTTTATATTTTGTACCGACTGGTAGGCTGAATCTGGAGTCAGACCTTAATTAAAATGTAATTGGCTTTTTCTTGTCACAACTCGTCCACAACATTTTGAAATATCGTGCTATATATCCGTTTTTGGTCCGATCTCTCAATTACGAAGAATCACTTTAAAAATTAGAAAAACTCTCATGTCCGGATCGGAATCTGTATCATCACCAATACCTAATCATAAATTTCATCCTTGTCACATACCAAGCTTGTTCACCATATTTGGTCCGAATCAGTCAATAACTATTTTTAGATATCGTGCTATATATATCGTTTTTGGCCCTATCCCTCAATGGTGAAGAATCACTTGTAAATATACCTAGTATCCAGATCCAGATCATCACCAAGATCTAATAAATTTGTCCTTATCACACACCCAACCTGTCAACCATATTTCGTCCTAATCCGTCCATAAGTTTTTGAGATATCCTGCTCGCAGACAGACAGACAAACAGTGGTGAAAACATAACGTACATCCGTCCACCTTCAGTGGCAGACATAACGACGAAATGTCAAAACTTTGGCAGTGACAAGACGAAGGAGTTATTATTCCAAAAGAATAGTTGGGCATTCCTAACCAACTACCTTTCGTTAAAAATGGCTCACTGGAGTAGTGAAGAAGAGGCAGCTGAACTGGGATGGACAAAGTCAAAATAAAAACCCCAAATCAATGACTGAAATAATGGATTTAAGAAGACGGCAGGATTGAGCCGACCGATCGGCCAAGTTCAGGTTCAGCAAAGTCGAAACACAATTCCCCATCACCTTGTCGATGGCGTTTTATATCAGGAGATTTGTTCACGCTGAAGGTAAAACAACAGGTGCAGAATTCTGTCCATTTGGCACAAAATTCAATGTCTCAGTTCTTGAAACGACATGAAAACACCGATCAATGATGTACCATATTGGCTTTACAGGGTGTCGCTGCTGCTGGATGATTTGGTCATGCTGGATGATTTTGTCATGTTTGGTGATTTTGTTATGTCAGGTGATTTGGTCATGCTGGGTGATTTGGTTATGTAAGGTGATTTGGTTATGCTGGGTGATTTGGTTATGTTAGGTGATTTGGACATGCTGGGTGAGTTGGTTAGGCTGGGTGATTTGGTTATGCTGGGTGATTTGGTCATGCTGGGTGATTTGGTCATGCTGGGTGATTTGGTTATGTTAGGTGATTTGGTCATGCTGCATCATTTGGTTATGTTGGATGATTTGGTTATGTTAGGTGATTTGGTCATGCTGGGTGATTTTGTTATGTCAGGGGATTTGACATGCTGAGTGATTTGGTCATGCTCGGTGATTTGGTCATGCTGGGTGATTTGGTTATGCTGGGTGGTTTGGTTATGCTTGGTGATTTGGTCATGCTGGATGATTTGGTTATCTTCGGTGATTTGGTTATGTTCGGCGATTTGGTCATGCTGCATGATTTGGTTATGCTAGATGATTTGGTTATGTTATGTGATTTGGTGATGCTGGGTGATTTGGTCATGTTGGGTGATTTGGTCATGTTAGGTAATTCGGTCATGCTGTGTGGTTTGGTTATGTTAGGTGATTTGGTTATGCTTGGTGATTTGGTTATGCTTGGTGATTTGGTCATATTGGCCTGAAAGATTTGGTTATGCTTGGTGATTTGGTTATGCTGGGTGATTTGGTTATGCTTGGTGATTTGGTCATGCTGTGTGGTTTGGTCATGCTTGGTGATTTGGACATGCTGGGTGAGTTGGTTATGCTGGGTGATTTGGTTATGCTGGGTGATTTGGTCATGCTGGGTGATTTGGTTATGTTAGGTGATTTGGTCATCCTGCATGATTTGGGTATGCTGGATGATTTGGTTATGTTAGGTGATTTGGTCATGCTGGGTGATTTTGTTATGTCAGGGGATTTGGTCATGCTGAGTGATTTGGTCATGCTTGGTGATTTGGTCATGCTGGGTGATTTGGTTATGCTGGGTGATTTAGTTATGCTGGGTGACTTGGTCATGCTGGATGATTTGGTTATGTCATGTGATTTGGTTATGCTGGGTGATTTTGTTATGTTAGGTGATTTGGACATGCTGGGTGAGTTGGTTATGCTGGGTGATTTGGTTATGCTGGGTGATTTGGTCATGCTGGGTGATTTGGTTGTGTTAGGTGATTTGGTCATGCTGCATGATTTGGTTATGCTGGATGATTTGGTTATGTTCGGTGATTTGGTCATGCTGGGTGATTTTGTTATGTCAGGGGATTTGGTCATGCTGAGTGATTTGGTCATGCTGCATGATTTGGTTATGCTAAATGATTTGGTTATGTTCGGTGATTTGGTGATGCTGGGTGATTTGGTCATGTTGGGTGATTTGGTCATGTTGCATGATTTGGTTATGTTAGGTGATTTGGTGATGCTGGGTGATTTGGTCATGTTGGGTGATTTGGTCATGTTAGGTAATTCGGTTATGCTGTGTGATTTGGTTATGTTAGGTGATTTGGTTTTGCTTGGTGATTTGGTTATGCTTGGTGATTTGGTCATATTGGCCTGAAAGATTTGGTTATGCTTGGTGATTTGGTTATGCTGGGTGATTTGGTTATGCTTGGTGATTTGGTCATGCTGTGTGGTTTGGTCATGCTTGGTGGTTTGGTCATGCTGGGTGATTTGGTTGTTAGGTGACTTGGTCATGATGGGTGATTTGGTCATGATGGGTGATTTGGTCATGCTGGGTGATTTGGTTATGCTGGGTGAATTGATCATGTTTGGTGATTTCTTTATGTTGGGTAATTTGGTCATGCTTGGGGATTTGGTTGTGCTGGGTGATTTGGTTATGCTTGGTGATTTGGTCATGTTTGGTGATTTGGTCATGCTTGGTGATTTGGTCATCCTGGGTGATTGGGTTATGTTAGGTGATTTGATTATGCTTGGTGATTTGGTTATGTAAGGTGATTTGGTCATGCTGGGTGATTTGGTTACTGGGTGATTTGGTCATGCTGGGTGATTTGGTTATGTAAGGTGATTTGATTATGCTTGGTGATTTGGTTATGTGAGGTGATTTGATTCTGCTTGGTGATTTGGTTATGTAAGGTGATTTGATTATGCTTGGTGATTTGGTTATGTAACGTGATTTGATTATGCTTGGTGATTTGGTTATGTGAGGTTATTTGGTCATGCTGGGTGATTTGGTTATGTAAGGTGATTTGGTCATCCTGGGTTATTTGGTTATGTTAGGCGATTTGATTATGCTTGGTGATTTGGTTATGTAAGGTGATTTGATAATGCTTGGTGATTTGGTTATGTAAAGTGATTTGATTATGCTTGGTGATTTAGTTATGTAAGGTGATTTGATAATGCTTGGTGATTGGGTTATGTGAGGTGATTTGATTATGCTTGGTGATTTGGTTATATTAGGTGATTTGATTATGCTTGGTGATTTGGTTATGTAAGGTGATTTGATTATGCTTGGTGATTGGGTTATGTAAGGTGATTTGATTATGCTGGGTTATTTGGTTATGGAAGGTGATTTGATAATGCTTGGTGATTGGGTTATGTGAGATGATTTGATTATGCTTGGTGATTTGGTTATGGAAGGTGATTTGATTATGCTTGGTGATTTGGTTATGTGAGGTGATTTGATTATGCTTGGTGATTTGGTTATGTGAGGTGATTTGATTATGTTCGGTGATTTGGTTATGTTAGGTGATTTGGTCATGTTGGGGGATTTGGTTTTGCTGGGTGAGTGGGGGCTTGGTTATACTGGGTAAGTGGTGGCTTGGTTATACTGGGTGCGTGGTGGCTCGGTTATACTGGGTGAGTGGTGGCTTGGTTATATTGGGTGAGCGGTGGCTTGGTTATACTGGGTGAGCGGTGGTTTGGTTATATTGGGTGAGCGGTGGCTTGGTTATATTGGTTGAGCGGTGGCTTGGTTATACTGGGTGAGCGGTGGCTTGGTTATATTGGGTGAGCGGTGGTTTGGTTATACTGGGTGAGCGGTGGCTTGGTTATACTGGGTGAGCGGTGGCTTGGTTATATTGGGTGAGTGGTGGTTTGGTTATATTGGGTGAGCGGTGGTTTGGTTATACTGGGTGAGCGGTGGCTTGGTTATACTGGGTGAGCGGTGGCTTGGTTATATTGGGTGAGCGGTGGCTTGGTTATACTGGGTGAGCGGTGGCTTGGTTATATTGGGTGAGCGGTGGCTTGGTTATACTGGGTGAGCGGTGGCTTGGTTATACTGGGTGAGCGGTGGCTTGGTTATATTGGGTGAGCGGTGGCTTGGTTATACTGGGTGAGTGGTGGCTTGGTTATATTGGGTGAGCGGTGGCTTGGTTATACTGGGTGAATGGTGGTTTGTTTATACTGGGTGAGTGGTGGATTGGTTATATTGGGTGAATGGTGGATTGGTTATACTGGGTGAGTGGTGGATTGGTTATACTGGGTGAGTGGTGGCTTGGTTATATTGGGAGAGTGGTGGATTGGTTATACTGGGTGAGTGGTGGATTGGTTATACTGGGTGAGTGGTGGATTGGTTATACTGGGTGAGTGGGGGATTGGTTATACTGGGGGAGTGGTGGATTGGTTATACTGGGTGAGTGGGGGCTTGGTTATACTGGGTGTGTGGTGTCCTGGTTATACTGGGTAAGTGGTGGCTTGGTTATACTGGGTGAGTGGTCGCTTGGTTATATTGGGTGAGCGGTGGCTTGGTTATACTGGGTGAGCGGTGGCTTGGTTATATTGGGTGAGCGGTGGCTTGGTTATACTGGGTGAGTGGTGGCTTCGTTATATTGGGTGAGCGGTGGCTTGGTTATACTGGGTGAATGGTGGTTTGTTTATACTGGGTGAGTGGTGGATTGGTTATATTGGGTGAATGGTGGATTGGTTATACTGGGTGAGTGGTGGATTGGTTATACTGGGTGAGTGGTGGCTTGGTTATATTGGGAGAGTGGTGGATTGGTTATACTGGGTGAGTGGTGGATTGGTTATACTGGGTGAGTGGTGGATTGGTTATACTGGGTGAGTGGGGGATTGGTTATACTGGGGGAGTGGTGGATTGGTTATACTGGGTGAGTGGGGGCTTGGTTATACTGGGTGTGTGGTGTCCTGGTTATACTGGGTAAGTGGTGGCTTGGTTATACTGGGTGAGTGGTCGCTTGGTTATATTGGGAGAGTGGTGGCTTGGTTATACTGGGTGAGTGGTGGCTTGGTTATATTGGGAGAGTGGTGGCTTGGTTATACAGGGTAAGTGGTGGCTTGGTTATACTGGGTAAGTGGTGGCTTGGTTATACTGGGTGAGTGGTGGCTTGGTTATACTGGGTGAGTGGTGGCTTGGTTATATTGGGTGAGCGGTGGCTTTGTTATACTGGGTGAGTGGTGGATTGGTTATACTGGGTGAGTGCTGGCTTGGGTATACTGGGTGAGTGGTGACTTGGTTATACTGGGTGAGTGGTGGCTTGGATATACTGGGTGAGTGGTGGCTTGGTTATACTGGGTGGGTGGTGGCTTGGTTATACTGGGTGAGTGGTGGCTTGGTTATACTGGGTGAGTGGTGGCTTGGTTATACTGGTTGAGTGGTGGCTTGGTTATACTGGGTGAGTGGTGGCTTGGTTATACTGGGTGAGTGGTGGATTGGTTTTATTGGGTGAGTGGTGGCTTGGGTATACTGGGTGAGTGGTGGCTTGGTTGTACTGGGTGAGTGGTGGCTTGGTCATACATACTGGGTGAGTGGTGGGTTGGTTATACTGGGTGGGTGGTCGCTTGGTTATACTGGGTTTGTGGTGGCTTGGGTATACTGGGTGAGTGGGTGGCTTGGTTGTACTGGGTGATTGGTGGCTTGGTTATAATGGGTGAGTGGTGGATTGGTTATACTGGGTGAGTGGTGGCTCAGTTATACTGGGTGAGTGGTGGCTTGGTTATACTGGGTGAGTGGTGGCTTGGTTGTACTGGGTGAGTGGTGGCTTGGTTATACTGGGTGAGTGGTGGCTTGGTTATACTGGGTGGGTAGTCGCTTGGTTATACTGGGTGAGTGGTGGCTTGGGTATAATGGGAGAGTGGTGGCTTGCTTGTACTGGGTGAGTGGTGGCTTGGTGAAACTGGTTGAGTGGTGGCTTGGTTATACTGGGTGGGTTGTCGCTTGGTTATACTGGGTGAGTGGTGGCTTGGTTATACTGGGTGAGTGGTGGATTGGTTATACTGGGTGAGTGGTAGCTTGGTTATACTGGGTGGGTGGTGGCTTGGTTATACTGGGTGGGTGGTGTTTTGGTTATACTGGGTGGGTGGTGTTTTGGTTATACTGGGTGGGTGGTGTTTTGGTTATACTGGGTGAACGGTGGCTTGGTTATACTGAGTGAGTGGTGGCTTGGTGATACTGAGGGAGTGGTGGCTTGGTTATACTGAGTGAGTGGTGGCTTAGGTATACTGGGTGAGTGGTGGCTTGGATATACTGGGTGAGTGGTGGATTGGTTATACTGGGGGAGTGGTGGCTTGGTTATACTGAGTGAGTGGTGGCTTGGGTATACTGGGTGAGTGGTGGCTTGGTTATACTGGGTGAGTGGTGGATTGGTTATACTGGGTGAGTGGTGGCTTCGTTATACTGGGTGAACGGTGGCTTAGTTATACTGGGTGAGTGGTGGCTTGGGTATACTGGGTGAGTGGTGTCTTGGTTATACTGGGTGAGTGGTGGCTTGGTTATACTGGGTGAACGGTGGCTTAGTTATACTGGGTGAGTGGTGGCTTGGTTATACTGGGTGAGTGGTGGCTTGGTAATACTGGCTGAGTGGTGGCTTGGGTATACTGGGTGAGTGGTGGATTGGTTATACTGGCTGAGTGGTGGATTGGTTATACTGGCTGAGTGGTGGATTGGTTATACTGGGAGAGTGATGGCTTGGTTATACTGGTTGAGTGGTGGCTTGGGTATACTGGGTGAGTGGTGGATTGGTTATACTGGGTGAGTGGTGGATTGGTTATACTGGGTGAGTGGTGGCTTGGGTATACTGGGTGAGTGGTGGATTGGTTATACTGGGTGAGTGGTGGCTTGGGTATACTGGGTGAGTGGTGGATTGGTTATACTGGGTGAGTGGTGGATTGGTTATACTGGCTGAGTGGTGGATTGGTTATACTGGCTGAGTGGTGGATTGGTTATACTGGCTGAGTGGTGGATTGGTTATACTGGCTGAGTGGTGGATTGGTTATACTGGGAGAGTGATGGCTTGGGTATACTGGGTGAGTGGTGGATTGGGTATACTGGGTGAGTGGTGGATTGGTTATACTGGGTGAGTGGTGGCTTGGGTATACTGGGTGAGTGGTGGATTGGTTATACTGGGTGAGTGGTGGATTGGTTATACTGGGAGAGTGATGGCTTGGGTATACTGGGTGAGTGGTGGATTGGGTATACTGGGTGAGTGGTGGATTGGGTATACTGGGTGAGTGGTGGATTGGTTATACTGGGTGAGTGGTGGCTTGGTTATACTGGGAGAGTGATGTTTTGGTTATGCTGTGAGATTGTATTCAACGTGTTCAAAACAAGAATTAAATTTTAATAAAACGGATGTGTTTTAATGATGTAGAAAAAACAAATCAAAATGGAATCGGAAGTTTACCAGCATTGATGCACCCTCTTTTACACCACTGTAAAGAACTCGTTAAATTACAGCTGTTGGGGATGCCTCTTCGCGATGGTTGTACCTTCCCAACGCAAGTCAGTGGCCAAATCTTCCTCGTTCTTCCCTGCTGCCCGGATTCGTCAGGGCAGCGCGGTCACGGTTGGAGTGCCGATCGGTCCCCATGGACTGGCCCATTCCCTCATCTCTCTGTTTCTCTTTCTCTTTCTCTTTCTCTTTCTCTCTCCTTCTAACTCTGTCGTGGCCCTGACTTTGTGAAGGCCGGGTACACCATTTGGGGGATATCTTGGTCGCTCCTGCGAGATTGATCGGATGTCTCCGTGCTGCGGACTTGTTCAACAGAACTGTCCGGGGTTATACAACAACAACAATAACAACAACTCGTTCAATTTGTTCTCGGTGCCTGTTGTTTGTGTCCTTTATGACGTCCTTAACAACAGCAAGTTTCCTGTTCCTGTTCAATTTTGTTTTGCTGCCAGACAGACTGAAACGATGACCTTGCTCCTTTGAGCTTCGCGCGCCATATGATGATGGAAAAATCATCAGATCATGTACCATACTTTATGCAGTTTCAGCACCAGGATGAAAATCCTGGATGAGTCGCCATTCTGACACACACAGGGTAATTGGAATTTGGACAGCATGCCGCCGATAGCTCACCTACTCTTCACGAAGGACACCGCGGGGTATTTAGCATCCGCAAATTAATGTCGGCAGAAGGGACTCCCGTTTAACGTCCATCCGAGGGACTTCCCACACCAGGATGGCAGTTTATAGTTGGGTCGGGATTCAAACCTAGGATAGAGAGCTTCGTGGCGTCGTTTTCACCATGAGAATGGAATTTTTAGTCCTATTTGACTAAACCGGGAATCGATCCGGATAACTGATAGTTGAACCGAAACCTGCGAGCATTCCCAAAAATTGGGAATATTTTATATTTTGTTTTCGTTATGAATTAAGAAACAGCAGGTATACACATTCTGGCATATTCCTTGATATCCATCTCAGCATTTTCTGTGAAGCTCCTGTAGCTACAAATTAATCGGATGAATCATTGAAGTCGTTAATTCAAAGCGACTCGGTCCAAGGACCACGGTTCATTTTACGTTGAATGGAGACGCGCGTCGTACCTGCAGGTCGGTCGGGGATGCACCTGTCCCACCACGTCAGCCATTGTTAAAGGGGATTTCTCATTTTGCGCGTCAAAATTACAAATTTACATCCGAAGGAATTGCTTTTGTGTTTGTAATTGCCAGGAAAGCTGTAATTGCGTTGGGATCAAGGTGTTGTGCGCCTAGGGGCTTCATTTGGATGTACTGTAGCGGCTACCGTTGGGTTTTCACAATCGCCTTGCACCTATCAAGGACGCGGAGCGATCACCATGCCGGGCTCGTCCAGGACGCCCGGGCAGGCCCGCGCTCAACTTGCCAGGCCTCGGTCGGGACGCCCGGGCATGCCCCCTCTCGCCTTTCCTGGGCAAACGCTCCGGGATAATATGTATATATATTGCTGCCCGATAAACGGGCTTTTCAGAGTGCCTGAGTGTTTGGTTTGATTAAAGCAACTCGGATGAATTCCAGCTTTTTGTCGCGTCCATTCTTCCGATCGACGTGGGAGCCCCAGCTCCTTCATTGGTGACCTACCGACATAGACACGGCAGTCGCCCTTAAACTGCCTACCTTCTGGGAGGCTCACGCGGCGGTTTGGTTCGCACAGGCGGATTCCCTGTTCGCCCTGCGAGGCATCACGGCCGACGACACCCGCTTCCACCATGTGGTAGCAGCGCTCGGTTCGGCCACCGCGGCCCGCGCCCTGAGCCTCCTCGAGAGCCCGCCAGCCGCTGACAAATACGGCGCGATTAAGAAGCTTCTCCTCGACGCTTTCGCCCTCCCATCGGCGGAACGCGCACGGCGCCTGCTCGACCTGCCCGAGCTCGGCGACACGCGCCCTTCCGAGCGAATGGACTACATGCTTTCACTGCTCGGCGAGCACTCTCCGGCATTCCTGTTCCGGGAGCTGTTCCTCCGTCAGCTGCCTAACCCGGTACGCCTCGCCCTGGCAAGCACGACGATCACAGATCCCCGGGCCCTTGCCAGAGAAGCCGACAAGATCTCCGCCGCAGGACAGCGCATCGCAGCGGCGACATGGGACCCACCGCCGTCCGACGCAACACCCATGGCGCCCGAGCACCCGGCACGGTCGACGACCGAACTGCCGACGCAATTGGCGGCCGCTACACCGAGCCGACCACCTCCAGCACGACGACCGGGGCCTCCACCTGACCAAGCGTGGTGTTACTATCATGCCAGGTTCGGACAGAAGGCCCGGACATGCCGACCCCCGTGCACCTTCGGCAGGCCGGGAAACGGCCGGGCCGGCGTTCATTACCAGCCATGAGCGCCGGCCACACGGGCAACTTACTGTTCATCACGGATAAAGCGTCCGGACGGCGCTTCCTGTGCGACACCGGCGCCCAACTGAGCGTCATACCCGCCTCTGACCAGGACAGGCAATCCGCGGTTTGCGGCCCCTCCTTGGTTGCGGCCAACGGATCGACCATCTGCACCTTCGGCCCACGCAACGTCACCCTCTGCTTCGGTGGCCAACGCTTTGCTTGGACGTTTGTAACCGCAAACGTGCCCATGGCTCTGCTAGGCGCCGACTTCCTCTGCGCACACGGACTGCTGGTGGACGTCCAACGGCGTCATTTAATCAATGCCGAAACCTTCAGCTCCCTGGTATGCACATTGAGCAGCTCCGCGCCGACCGAGCTGGCATGCGCCGTCCCGGCGGCGAACGAGTTTGCTCGCCTGCTCATGGAGTTCCTGGCCCTCACGCGGCCGACGTTTTCGGCCGTCGCAGTACGGCATGGGATCGAGCACCACATACCAACCACGGGCCCGCCGGTCTACGCCAGGGCCCGCCGCCTCGACCCAGCCAAGCTCGCCGTGGCGAAGGCCGAATTCGACGCGTTGGAGCACCTCGGCATCGTGCAGCGCTCCGATAGCGCGTGGGCCTCGCCACTGCACATCGTGCCAAAGCCGGGGGGTGGATGGCGCCCGTGTGGCGACTACCGCCGTCTCAATGACGCTACCACCCCCGACAGGTACCCGATCCCGCATATCCAAGACTTCTCCGCCCGTCTGGCGGGACGGGTCATTTTTTCGAAAATTGATCTCATACGGGGATATCACCAGGTACCTGTCAGGGCGGCCGACGTCCCTAAAACGGCAGTCATCACGCCGTTCGGCTTATTCGAATTCTTGTGGATGCCGTTTGGTCTCAAGAACGCGGCTCAGGCGTTCCAGCGCTTGATGGACGGCGTGCTGCGTGACCTGCCGTTCCTTTTCGTTTACCTGGACGACATCCTCGTCGCCAGCACGTCCCGGGCCGAGCACCTCCTCCACCTCTGAACACTGTTCGGGCGCCTCAGCGAGCATGGCCTCATCGTCAACCCGGTCAAATGCCACTTTGGCACGACGGCCGTTGATTTTTTGGGCCACCACATCACCAAGAACGGGGCCATGCCGCTGCCAACCAAGGTCGAGGCCATCACCACGTTCCCGCGTACCCGCACCATAAAGGCCCTGCAGGAATTCCTGGGAATGGTGAATTTTTATCACCGCTTCGTGCCCCGCGCTGCTCAACTCATGCGGCCCCTCTACGAAGCCCTCCGGGGCAAGCCGGCCAAGCACGACATCGCCTGGTCTGCAGCAATGGATGCGGCCTTCCAAAGCTCAAAGCAGGCCCTCACCGACGCAACACTGCTCGCTCACCCGGTGCTCAACGCTCCCATCGCCCTCACCACGGATGCCTCCGACTACGCGGTGGGCGCCGTACATGAGCAATGGGTGAACGGGGTTTGGCAGCCACTCGCTTTTTTCAGCCGGCAGCTCCGGCCGAACGAGCTCAAATACAGCACGTTTGACCGGGAGCTCCTCGGTCTACACCTGGCCGTCCGCCATTTCCGCCACCTCCTGGAGGGCCGACATTTCACGGCGTTCGTCGACCACAAGCCGTTGGTTTACGCCATGGCCAAGGTCAGGGAGCCGTGGTCGGCCCGCCAACAGCGCCACCTCTCCGCCGTGTCGGAGTTTACCACGGACATCCGGCACGTCGCCGGCAAAAACAACGCCGTGGCCGACTGTCTTTCCCGGGCCAGCGCGAACGCGGTCCACCTGGGCATGGACTTTGCGCTTATGGCGGTGGACCAAACCACCGACACCACGGTGCAAGCCCTCCGGGTGGCGGACACGGGCCTCCGCCTGGCCGACATCCCCTTCGCGGACACTGTCCTGCTCTGCGACGTCTCCCAAGGCCAGCCTCGCCCCATCGTGCCCGTCACCTGGCAACGCCGCATCTTCGCCTCCCTCCACGGCCTTTCCCACCCGGGCCGGAAAGCTTCCCAGAAGCTGGTGTCGGCGCGATTCGTCTGGCACGGCCTTCGTCGGGACGTCCGCGATTGGACCAGCACCTGCACGGCCTGCCAACGGGCCAAGGTCCACCGACACACCCAGGCCCCGCTGGCACCTTTCACCGTGCCGAACGACGTTTCGACCACGTCAACGTGGATCTGGTGGGCCCCCTCCCCCCGTCGCGGGGGTTCACACACCTGCTCACCATGGTGGACAGGACCACCAGGTGGCCGGAGGCCGTTCCCCTCGTCTCCACCACCACCGCCGACGTGGCGCAGGCTTTCATCGCCACCTGGGTCACCCGCTTCGGCGCACCGGCGGACATCTCGTCAGACCGCGGACCACAGTTCACCTCCGAGCTGTGGGGCGCGGTCGCCCGCAACCTGGGGGTCAAGCTCCACCGTACTACGGCCTACCACCCCCAAGCAAACGGGTTGTGCGAGCGATTCCACCGCTCCATGAAGGCCGCGCTCATGGCCGGCCTTCAAGACGGCGGTTGGGCCGACCGGCTGCCGTGGGTCCTTTTGGGCCTCCGCACGGCCCCCAAGGAGGACCTCCAGGCATCCACCACCGAGCTTGTCTATGGCCAGGCGCTACGCCTCCCGGGCGAATTCGTGCCCGACGCTACCAGTCCCTGGTCCGCAGCTCACCAGCGCTCGGACCTCCAGGAGGCCGCCCGACGGTTTGCCCCCGTGCCAACATCCCACCACGGTGACCCCCAGTCCTACGTCCCCCCAGCACTTCGCACAGCGGAGTATGTTTTTGTGCGTCACGACGCACATCGGGGGCCACTCCGGCCGCCGTACGACGGGCCCTTCCGGGTGCTGCGACGGGACGACAAGTCGTTCGTCATCGACATCGGCGGCAGGTCGGACCGGATTGCGGTGGACCGCCTCAAGCCGGCGCACGTGGACGTCGACCACCCACCACGGGTGGCCCTTCCGCCGCGGCGAGGCCACCCCCCGTCCACGGTGCCCCCCACTCGACCGCCCACCACCACACCGGACCCCCTCCCACGACCCGCCAGGGGTCGCTTCGGCCGGGTCATCAGGACCCCCCTCAAATTGACCCTGCCGGTGCAAGTCGATTCTGGGGGGACGTGTGTAGCGGCTACCGCTGGGTTTTCACAATCGCCTTGCACCTATCAAGGACGCGGAGCGATCACCATGCCGGGCTCGTCCAGGACGCCCGGGCAGGCCCGCGCTCAACTTGCCAGGCCTCGGTCGGGACGCCCGGGCATGCCCGGGCAGGCTCGCCCTCAACTTGCCAGGCCGCAGCCAGGACGCTGGGCCACGCCCCCTCTCGCTTTTCCTGGGCAAACGCTCCGGGATAATATGTATATATATTGCTGCCCGATAAACGGGCTTTTTAGAGAGTGCCTGAGTGTTTGGTTTGATTAAAGCAACTCGGATGAATTCCAGCTTTTTGTCGCGTCCATTCTTCCGATCGACGTGGGAGCCCCAGCTCCTTCAGTACTGTATTTAATTATGACGTAGATGATGTCACTGCATTAGAAAGAGATGTACATGTTACATGGGCAGAAATGAATTCATGCTCCAAAGTAGATGTGTGTACATATTTTGACATCAAATGAATAATATTATTATCTCTATCTTTATCTTCCAGCTGCTCCACCATTTACTATATCTTGGACGACATGTGTTTCTTCCGTAATAATTCCGGATTCCATTAGATCCATCTCCACTGTTTGCTTCCATCTCGCTCCTGGCCTCTACTGGCCCTCGACTGTTTATCTTTTTTTGACTGGTCATTCCTCTTCCGTTGTTTCAACATGCCTAAAGCAATTCAGTCGAGATTTACCTATTATTAGCTCACCTGGAACGAAGTTCAGGGGAGATTATGCGATGACGCATCGTCCGTCCGTCAATCAGTCCGTCCGTCAATCCATCCGTCCGTCAATCCTCCCTCCTCCCCCCTCCTCCTCAAAGCTGCCTACTCCCCACTTCGTCTCCCTTCTATCTCATACCTCCACCCCCCCAACCTTCTTCTTTCCTCTGCCCCCCCTCAAACAACCCCTCTCTGTGCCTCATCCCTTCACCTTCAAACCTTTCATCCTCCTCATCCTTCCCTTTCTTGGAACTCTTCTGCAATCGCTGACACACTAACAACTGCGCTCCCTACCTCCCCCTCTCATCCTTCATCTTACCCTACTCCTCCCCTCCCCTGTCCTGTACCCGATGCTCCCCCTCTCTCTTCATTAACGGTATGGACCTCAAACATCCGGGGCCTTCGCTCAAACCTGACTGATCTCTCCATACAGGTTGCTTCTGACAATCCAGACTTGATCTGCTTAACAGAGACTTTCCTCCTTCAAGATGTCTCTGATTCCTTAATATCTCTTCCTGGTTACTCCCTCCTCCGGTATGATAGACCTGAGCCTCGGCCTGGTGGTGGGGTGGCTATCTTTATCAAAAACTCTCTTCCTCACTCTCCTTGCACTGCCCTCTCTCCTCCTCACCCCCAGGAGTACCTCTGGCTACGGCTTCCTCTCCGCTCCCACCTTTTGTTCATATGTGTTCTGTACCGTCCCCCAAACAGTGATGACTCCATCTACATTTCACTGTCTGACAACATGGACCAACTTCTATCCACTCATCCCAACTCTCTCTTCCTCATATGTGGTGACTTCAATTGTCATCATGCCACCTGGTTGGGTGTGGGTTCCTCTCTTACCAGTCATGGCACCTCAGCAAAGGACTTCTGTGACTCACTGGGATTGACACAATCTGTCAATTTCCCGACCCGGATCTCAGCCAATGGAGTATCTTCTCTTCTAGACTTGGTTATGACTAACTTCCCTGCTAATGTCTGCTGCTCTTCTTCTGCTCCAATCGGTTCTTCTGATCATGTGCTTGTCAAAGTGGACATCTCTCTGGCCATTCTCAGAGAGCCTCCTCAGCGTCGACGAGTCTGGCATTTCACTCAGGCCGACTGGGACGGTCTTCAAGCAGCCATCAATCGTCTGGATTGGTCTCCCATCTCCACTGCCTCTGACATCAATTCTTCCTGGGAATTCTTCCAAAGCAAACTGATCTCTCTCATGCACAGATTTATCCCATCTCGCCTTCAGTTGTCTTACCCTTCCTCCCGTCCATGGTACACTGAATCTTGTGGTGAGGCAGTTGCCCTGAAACAACTTGCCTTTGCCTCTTGGAAGGCTAATCCAACTGAAGTAAATCTCAGTTCCTTCCACCAAGCTCGGAACAAGTGTGTGTCTACCCTCAGGAGTGCCAGGAAGCACTATCTCTCCTCACTCAAGAATGAACTCTCAAACCTGTCTCCTTCCTCCAAATCCTGGTGGCGTCTGGTCAAATCCGTTTCTGGTGTTTGTTCCCCCTCCATCCCCTCCCTTACCTCAAATGGCCACACAGTTGACATCGCACGTGACAAAGCCGAATGCCTCAACTCTGTGTTTGCCTCAAAATCCTTAGTCCCAAACCCATCTCTCTCTGTTCCCACCTTTCCCAGTCGAACCAAACTGCTCCTGGACTCTGTGACCTTCTCTCCTGACAAGGTGGAGGAGCTTTTGTCAAACCTCGACTCTGATTCTGCAACTGGACCAGATGGCATCAGCCCACGGGTCCTAAAATCCTGCTCTGCCGCTCTTTCTCACCCTCTCTCTGTTCTTTTCACCCTATCCTTTGCTCAAGGTCATCTGCCAGCATCCTGGAAATCAGCAAACATTACAGCTTTACACAAAAAAGGTGCAAAAACAGATCCTTGCAACTACAGACCAATCAGCCTGCTCCCAATTATCAGCAAAGTCATGGAATCCATCATTGCTTCGGATATGAAATCTTTCCTCTTCTCCAATGGCTTGATCTCTGATCATCAATTTGGTTTCAGACCAGGTCACTCTACTCTGGACATGCTGCTTCTGCTGTCTCAACAATGGATGGAGGTCCTCAATGCCAAACAGGAAATCAGAGCTGTCTCCCTTGACATATCACGTGCCTTCGATACGGTCTGGCACCCAGCTCTGCTCACCAAACTCTCCTCCTATATTATCCATGGAAATCTCCATGCATGGCTTGCTGACTTCCTCTCTGGTCGTAGTCAACGTGTGGCCCTGAATGGATTTCTCTCATCTCCCCTTCCCGTTCAGGCTGGAGTTCCCCAAGGCAGTGTGCTGGGCCCTGTGCTTTTTCTGGTCTTTATCAATGATCTCTCCGACTCTCTGGAAAATCCTCTGTATCTCTTTGCTGATGACTCCACTCTCTGCCGCTCCATTCCTCTTCCCTCAGATCGGCAGTCTGCAGCCTCCTCACTCTCTGAAGACCTGGACAAAATCACAGACTGGTCAAACATGTGGAACATGTCTTTCAATCCTGACAAATCTCACACTCTTACTATGTCTCTCCGAAAAGATCGACTGGACAACCCTCCCATCTACTTTCTCAACAATCCTCTCCAAGAAGTTCTGTCGCTCAAGCTTTTGGGTCTCACCATCTGCCATGATCTTTCTTGGGAAAACCACATTTCCAAGCTGGCCTCCAAAGCCAGTCGCCGACTGGGCATCCTCCGTCGTGCGAAGTCCTTCCTAGGCACACCTGAGCTCCTCACCACATACAAGGCTTTCATCCGCAGCTCAATGGAATACTGTTCTCCCCTATGGGCTGGTGCTCCTGCCTCACACCTGGCTCGGCTTCACGCTGTTGAATCCAAAGCTTTCAGAATCATTGGAATCTCTCGCGATGAAGCTATCTCTGAGGGCCTTTCACTCACTCACCGCAGGCAGGTAGGTGGTCTTTCTGTCTTCTACCGACTCCTCTCCGGCCTTGCTCCCCCAGCTCTCTCTGTGCTCTGTCCCCCAAATATTCCTACAGGTCGCACAAGATCTGCCAGCCACCCTCTGATGGTTAAACTGCCGAAATCTCGGCTCTCTGCTCACCTTCACTCTTTCATTCCTCTTTTCTCCCGCCTCTGGAACAAACTCCCACACTCACTTCAATCACACTCCTCCCTCCAGGTCTTCAAAACATCTGTTCACCACCATCTCTTATCTTCCCCCATCCAAAACCTTGATCTTTTCTACCCCCACTAATTCACCCCAGATCCACCTTGTTTGAAATTCCAACTTCTTTCCTGGAAGTCTTGGCAGTGTCCATATGTTTTATACCTCTCCCACCCCCCCCCCTTCCCATGCCTCCCCCCCAAAGCCCTCTCCCTCCCACAGTTCTCTCGATGTCTCCATGTCTCTCGGTCCCTGCTCTCAAATGTTGTGTTTGTGTCCTTCCCCCTCTCTCCCCATCTTGTCTACCGCTCCCGATGTTATTTGTTTTGTGTGTCTGTTTGTCTTTCTGTGTGATTAATGTTCGCTCTTTCATGAGCCTCGATCTTGTATACAAAAAAAAAAAAAAAAAAAAAAAAATCCGCCAATCAGTCCGTCCATCACTCCATCAATCAGTCTGTCCATCCATCAATCCGTCAATCAGTCCGTCCCTCAATCCGTCAATCAGTCCGTCCGTCAATCCGCCAATCAGTCCGTCCATCACTCCATCAATTTGTCTGTCCATCCATCAATCCGTCAATCAGTCCGTCCCTCAATCTATCAATCAGTCCGTCCATCACTCCATAAATCAGTCCGTCCATCACTCCATCAATCAGTCCGTCCATCCATCAATCCGTCAATCAGTCCATCCCTCAATCCATCAATCAGTCCGTCCATCAATCCGTCAATCAGTCCGTCCATCCATCAATCCTTCAATCAGTCCGTCCCTCAATCCATCAATCAGTCCGTCCATCAATCCATCAATCAGTCCGTCCGTCAATCCGTCCGTCCGTCAACCCATCAGTCAATCTGTCAATCAGTCGTCCATCAATCCATCAATCAGTCTGTCCGTCAATCCGTCAATCAGTCCATCCGTCAATCCGTCAATCCGTCCATCCATCAATCAGTCCGTCCTTCAATCAGTCCGTCCATCAATCCATCAATCAATCCGTCAATCAGTCCGTCCATCAATCCGTCCGTCAATCCGTCAATCCGTCCGTCCATCCATCCGTCAATCCATCAATCAGTCCGTCCGTCAATCCATCCGTCCGTCAATCCGCCAATCAGTCCATCCATCACTCCATCAATCAGTCCGTCCATCCATCAATCCGTCAATCAGTCCGTCCCTCATTCCGTCAATCAGTCCATCCGTCAATCCGCCAATCAGTCCGTCCATCACTCCATCAATCAGTCCGTCCATCCATCAATCCGTCAATCAGTCCGTCCCTCAATCCATCAATCAGTCCGTCCATCAATCCGTCAATCAGTCCGTCCATCACTCCATCAATCAGTCCGTCCATCACTCCATCAATCAGTCCGTCCATCCATCAATCCGTCAATCAGTCCGTCCCTCAATCCATTAATCAGTCCGTCCATCAATCCGTCAATCAGTCCGTCCATCCATCAATCCTTCAATCAGTCCGTCCGTCAATCCGTCAATCCGTCCGTCCGTCAATCCATCAGTCAATCTGTCAATCAGTCGTCCATCAATCCATCAATCAGTCTGTCTGTCAATCCATCAATCAGTCTGTCCGTCAATCCGTCAATCAGTCCGTCCGTCAATCCGTCAATCCGTCCATCCATCAATCAGTCCGTCCTTCAATCAGTCCATCCGTCAAGCCGTCCGTCCATCCATCCGTCCATCAGTCCGTCCGTCAACCCGTCACTCCGTCCGTCCATCAATCCGTCAGTCCGTAAACACTTGCAACTTCTTCTCCGAAACCGCTGAAGTGATTGTGACCAAACTTGGTACGAATTATATTTGTTGCGTTGCAACTAAAGTTTGTTCATGGCATTAAAACATCAGGGTATAAGGGGGTTTACCGGGGTCAAAGTGGATCCAGGTTTGACCCCCCAAAATAGGTATTTGCTTTCTTCTCAGAAACTACACACATTATTTTGATGAAACTTTACCACAACCTTCACCACCCATGATGTACCAAAGTTTATTCAAGGCGTTAGAAAAACTGGGGCCTGAGGAGGTATACGGGGTTGAGGGAGGAGAGGGGATTGCCCCCAAAGTAGATATTTTTTGTTTGTTCGTTTAAAGTCTTATGACTATGTTAGTATGATTCTACATGCTGCCCTGTCTTCTTGTTATTCGTCTCGCCCTGAAAGGATGCGAGACCATTGCAACGCCCTTGTGTGTGCGTCTGTCCGTCTGTCCGCATCTATATATTTTGCTTTTAAAATTGTCTTGTCTGCAAACGCTTATCCGATCAATGCGAAACTTTGAACTCCCCATGGAGAATATTTTATTGCTAATTCTGACGTCATAGTTCTCATGGTATGGCAGCCATATTAGATTAAAGAAAAGATTTGGACATCATTTTAAACTAAACCGCTCAACGAAAAAAAATTGAAACTTGGTAATGCCATCAACTTCCCATGGGATATATAGGATGATAACGATGACGTCATCGGTGGAGTGGTATTCCAGCCATAATTGTTTGAATTGAAACCCTTATCTGAAAAATCTGAAACTTCATATATCGGATCTATAACCTGATGTGTGAAGAATTAAAAATGAAAGAGTTGGAGAACTTTCTCAGTTTGCCCAAAGGACTGAGATGTTGCAGCTGCACATACTGTCAAAGCTCCTGATGACGTTGGCCGGTGCAATGCCCGAAGGATCATGGATGGGCGCACCATCATTGCCAGTGAGTGGACTTTGAAACTTGCGGAAGTGCCTCGAGTGAACATGGCTGGCTGGGTTATTTATTTACTGGATGACTGCAATTGGAATGACGATACCGTGCGTCATTACCAACAAAGTAATGGCTACCAAGTTCGACAAAGGGCATCCATCGTCGTGTTGTAAAAACACACAAAGCTTGTGCCAGCTATATTTATGTGGGGACAATGTGTTACAGACAGACTTCCTGGAGGGAGAGACTGTGTCTGGTTTGGATGCTTCGAAGACCGATAGGAAGGTCAAGTCTGGGGATGAGAATGCACAGGCTAGGTTTAAACTTATGGCCTAGAGTTATGCACACTCGCCTCTAAGCTGCCCAACATGGGTTTGAATCCCAACCCAGCCATAAACTGTCATTCCTGTACCTCCCAGGTAGGGTGATTCATCAATGTGTGTGTCCATATATATATATATATATATATATATATATATATATATATATATATATATATATATATATAAATCAAACAACACTGTCCGTCTGTCCATGACGCCATTCCTGAATGTGGCTCTTAATTACATTCTGTTTGAAAGTCAGTTGCACCCTGAATACACATACGTCTATTAATTACGTACCATTGGAACATACATTTTAACCTTTCGACCCTTTAGACTGATGTTACCCCTAAAACCTTTGAAGACCCTTTAAGACTCTATTGATTCCATTATGCATAGACCTCTTAGAATCCTCTATAACTTTAGACCCCTTGAGACCTTATAGTCCCCTAAGACCCGATAGAACCTGAAGACCCTTGAAGGCCCCTAAGGCCATTAAGACCGACAAGAACCTTAAACACTCCTAACACCCCCCAAAACCCCCTAGACCTCTGGATCTCCCCTGCTCTCTCTTATGCATTATTTTGAACACTGCAGAGTCATTCCATCTCGTCTTCAGTTATCTTACCGATCATCCCGTTCTTGGTATATGTGTGTGCATGTATGTATGTATGTATGTATGTATGTGTGTGACTCTTCTTGATGATTACATGAACTTGTATACAAATATTGGAAATAAAATGGTAAACTTTTCTTGGGCTATTGTGAGTGTCCAGTTAGTGGGACCTTTTGAACACCCCATCCATACATACTATGGGAATGTTGGCTTATCAGGAAATGAAAAGAATTGCACATGAGTGCATCCATGGATTGATAGCTTAAACTGTGTTTCGGTGTTATCCAAGAACATTCATTGCCACCATTCCCCAAGGAACACAACTCATCAGGCAGGAATTTATCTTCCAGCAAGGCATTGATCCCAAGCATACAGCAAATGTAGTGCAAATGACATATCGTGATGGAGCATTCACAATCATGGCTTGGCTTGCACGGAGTCCATATAGCAACAATGCTGAAGCTATATCGACATATGTAAATAGGAACAATGCTGAGGTTTCTGAACAATGCTGAAGCTGTATGCCAAATACGATAAGTGTGTGCCCATAGGAACATGTAAATGTTTAAAAAATGGAACATCAACATCCGACGTCCCTGTTCCCTGCTGTTGTACTTGTGTGCTTCCCTCTCTCCCGATCTTGTATCCCGCTCCCTTTATTGTATGTTTTGTGTGTCCGTTTGTTTTTTCTATGATTGATGTTAGCTCTTACACGAGCCTCGATCTTGTATACAAAAAAAAAGAAAAAAAAGCGAACAAAGTACATGATCCCCCTAACATGCCCATAACATCCCTATAACATGCCAATATTATCCCCCAAACACGTCCTTAGCATCCCCCTAAGATGCCCGTATCATCCCCTGAACATGTATTTAGTGTCCACCTAACATGCCACAGCATCCCCTTAACATGCCATTAGCATCCCCCTAACATGTCCTTAACATCTCCCTCACATGTCCTTAGCATCCCCCTAACATGTCCTTAGCATCCCCCTAATATGCCCTTACCATCCCCCAAACATGCCTTTAACATCCCCCGAACATGCCACAGCATCCTCTTAACATGCCCTTAACATCCCCCAAACATGTCCTTATCATTCCCCTCACATGTCTTTAGCATCTCCCTCACATATCCTTAGCATCCCCCTATCATGCCCTTACCATCCCCCTAACATGCCTTTAACATCCCCCAAACATGCCGCAGCATCCCCTGAACATGCCCTCAGCATCCCCCTAATATGTACTTCGCATCCCCCTAACATGCCCATATAATCTTCCTAACATTCCCTTAGCATCTCCCTAATATGTAAATAGGGACAATGCTGAAGCTGTATCGGATTACCGAGCAACCTGTCCGAATTGTGCAGAGTAATATGGGACAACAACAACACAACAACATGCATTTTAAGGCCATGTTCCCTGCTAGAGCGGGGGTTAGCCTTGCGGTCCCCATGACAATCTTCTCCATTTTGCCCTATTTTCTGCATCTCTCCTTGTTAACCCCCTTGCCCGCATTTCTTCTTCCACCATCTTTAGCCAAGTCTTTCTCGGTCTTCCCCGTCCTCTACTTCCTTCTACATTAACTTCCATCACTCTTCTCAACCAGTCACTTTCATCCTTCCTCAACACATGACCAAACCATCTCAACCTGTTCCTCTTCACAGCATCAATCACAGGCTCTTTTCCCATCATCTTTCGCAATTCATCATTTGTCTTCCTCTCTCTCAACGATACTCCGCACATCCGTCGAACCATTCGCATTTCCACCCTTTCCAGCCTTCGTTGCTGCTCTACGTTCATTACCCATGTCTCGCTCCCATAAATCATAACACTTCTCACACATGCAGCATACACCTTTCCCTTCAGCTTCAGTGACACTCTCCTCCTCATCAGCACGCCACTCAGTTCCCGAAACTTCTTCCATGCACATCTCACTCGAGCAACCGTTGCCGAGTCTGATCCATCCAATATGGGACACTTGCAGCAATATTATACAATTGTACTTTGATAAGTGTGTGAGGGAGTAACAACAAGTTATAATGCTTTGTGTGAAGCAAAGTGCTCACAAACAAAATACAAGTGCATTGTACATCTTGCTTTTCTACTGTATTGTTGTGTGGACAACAAAATACAAGTGCATTGTACATCTTGCTTTTCTACTGTATTGTTGTGTGGACAACAAAATACAAGTGCATTGTACATCTTGCTTTTCCACTGTATTGTTGTGTGGACAACAAAATACAAGTGCATTGTACATCTTGCTTTTCTACTGTATTGTTGTGTGGACAACAAAATACAAGTGCATTGTACATCTTGCTTTTCCACTGTATTGTTGTGTGGACAGCCCACACTCAAAATCACAAACGATACGAGATGGGAATGGCACAAGTCGGGAATTGATGTGCCAGAGATAGGATTACACAAATTAACTCCTCCCGTGCTCTTCGAGCCAAATAAAGCTGCGTTAAGGAAGCAAGAAAAGCTGCACATGGTTTTCAAATTTTTTGAAAGATTTGTTTTTGAGAAAAAAGAAAAGAAAAAATGTTTTTTGAAAAACAAAACAAAAAGGATTTCCTTTGGCTGTTTCAAACTCTACACAAGTTTCTCTACAGCTGCAGACATTCACAAGTAGTACGCACATAGCAATCCCAATGCTACGCACCCCTCACATCCGCCAGACCGGTTTCATCACTTTTCGTGGGTCATCTGATAGCACCACTGCACTGAGGCTCCCAATCACGTACCACATGCAATGCCAATAGCAGTTAACATATAAATAACAACATCCAATCACATCTCTCAACCGTAATTGGAGGGAATAACCAATCAGCTGTTACGTAATCAATTATTGCCGGTGGCTAGGATTCAAAAAAGGATTCAATTTATGTAATTCTAGCTAAAATGTATGTGAGTAGTTTGATTATGCTCTGGATTGCATCACAAAACTGTTGGGTTCATATTGACTCGAGATAATCCACAAACGAATTGAATCGATACTAAGTGGGGTTTATGCCGTTTTGTGGTCACACTGATTATTGTATATATGCAAATTTCGATTTTGATTTTCTCCTATTATAACACGCGTTACTTCCTATGTCTTTAAGCGTTCATTTAAATCACTGGAAAGTACTTTTGGTTTCATATTATCACGATTTATTTTGATATCACATCTAATTGAATAAATTTGGAATCAGATTTCTGTATGTGTGTGTGTGTGTTTTTTTTTTTTGTGTGTGTGTGTTTGTGTGTGTCGTTGGTTGTTATCTCCATATGCAGATTTGAGAACGTGGAACGGATCCCTCCCAGGTCTCAAAGTGCCCACCCTCGTGTGTGTGTTTGAGTGTGTGTGTGTGTGTGTGTTTGTGTGTGTGTGTATGTGTATGTGTATATGTGTGCATGTGTGTCGGTGTACATGTACAGTCACGTGAAAAAGTAAGTACACCCCATGTAAAGTTTTGACTTTTTCAACATATTTCAACATCCAGCTATTTGATCTTCATTTCAACAATATTGATAGATAAAGGTGATATAATATAACAAATATCATGAAACATTTACATTTTGTAGTCCATTGTATAATTTAAATAAACATAAATGCAAATTTCGCATGTGGAAAAAGTAAGTACACCCCTACATTTATCACTACTTCAAATACCTAAAATTAGAATCAGGTGCACCAGCTCAGGTGCAAATGATTAGAACATTGTTAGAGAGGATCTTGGAGGAACGTGTCTTATTTAAACCTCAGACATTTAGTTTGGTTTGCTCTTTGTTGTTGAAGTGTGCGGCGTCACCATGCCGAGATCAAAAGAGCTCTCTGAGGCCTTCAGAAAGAAGGTTATAGATGCCTATGAGTCTGGGGAGGGATTTAAAAAGATCTCCAAACAATTTGAAATCAATCATTCGACTGTCCGGAAGATCATCTTCAAGTGGAGAAGATTCCAAACAACTGCCAACTTGTTCAGGCCAGGCCCCCCCAGCAAGTTCAGCCCGAGAGCAGACCGCAAGATGCTGAAAGAAGTCTCTAAGAAACCCAGAATGTCATCACGAGATCTACAGGTAGCTCTTGCCACTGTTGATGTCAAAGTGCACAAGCCTACCATGAGAAAGAGGCTGCACAAATTTTGATCTGCATGGGAGGTGTGCCAGGAGGAAACCTTTGCTGTCCCGAAAGAACATCAGGGCAAGACTAAAGTTTGCCAATGAACACCTAGGCAAAGACCAGCACTTCTGGAACAATGTGCTCTGGACAGATGAGTCAAAGGTCGAGCTATTTGGCCACAGTACCAGAAGACATGTTTGGCGAAAACCAAAGACAGCATTTGACCACAAGAACCTGATACCAACTGCAAAGCATGGTGGTGGAAATATTATGGTTTGGGGCAGCTTTGCTGCATCAGGGCCTGGGCAGCTCACCATCATAGAATCCACTATGAATTCTTAATTGCACCAGAGGGTGCTTGAGGATAATGTGAGACCATCTGTCAGAAATTTGAAGCTCAACCGAAGGTGGACCTTGCAACATGGCAATGACCAAAAACATACTAGTAAATCCACCAAGGAATGGCTGAAAAGAAAGAAATGGAGGGTTCTGGAATGGCCAAGTCAAAGCCCGGATCTAAATCCCATCGAGATGTTGTGGGGGGATTTGAAACGAGCTGTGCATGCAAGAAAGCCCTCAAACATCGCACAGCAGAAAGAATTCTGCATGGAGGAGTGGGCAAAAATTTCTCCCAGTCGATGTCAGAGACTGGAAGACAGTTATAAGAAATGCCTACTTGAGGTTGTTTCTGCCAAAGGGGGCAATACCACCGATTAGAGCCAAGGGTGTACTTACTTTTTCCACATGCGAAATTTGCATTTATGTTTATTTAAATTATACAATGGACTAAAAAATGTAAATGTTTCATGATATTTGTTATATTATATCACCTTTATCTGTCAATATTGTTGAAATGAAGATCAAATAGCTGTATGTTGAAATATGTTGAAAAAGTCAAAACTTTACCTGGGGTGTACTTACTTTTTCACGTGACTGTATGGATGTGTATGTGTGTGTGTGACCCACTCTCCCCTGTGTGCTTGATGTGGGAGGGAGAGGATTTGAGCTCTTAAAGTCACAATTTACATGCGATACATGTAAAATGCATCATTTCATTTGTAAAATGTATCAAATGTTACATTAACACATTTGAAACTGTATTTCCCATGTGCACGCACATGCATTCACATGTTATCAGAAGTAAATACATTGCCAGTAACCATTTTGTGAAACTGAATGTGCAGGTGCAGCATCTAACTCAATATGTCGAAATGTCACACACGTCCATGCCCGTGGGATTCCTACGGGTGACCCCACTAGTATATATATACTCGAATATATATATAATATACATAGCATAAAAAAAAATATATATATATATTTGTTGTTGTTCAAGCTCCCAGCAACTGGAAAGGGAACAAAAATTGTTGAAAGAAAGATATAGGGATGGTTTCACATGGTAATTTCTTGTGAGCTTCCTCACATTGTTTGCATACTTTTTGGCATACCACCCGTACATCCTGTTTTTTAAATTACTTTCTGTATTAAAAAAATATGTATTAACATGCTGGAGAATTTTATTTTGTTTGCAATATTTCCTAGAACGGCACTTGGTAGAGTGCAATCCTCCGCCAGATTGAACAATTTACATTTTGTATCCCCCTGAAAGGACGGATCTGCATCCGGACCTGAACCAAAATCTAATTGCCTTCTTTTTGTCACCAACCCAACTCATCCATCAAGTTTTGTTGTAATCCATCCACAACTATTATAAATATCGTGCCATATATCGTTTTTGATCTGGATATCATCAGCAAATTTTGCAATCAAACAATAATTGCTAAAAGACGACTTACAGTCATACATGAAAAGCGAATATAATAAATGAGAAAGAACACCATCCTGGGGCATACTTGTGTTCAAGATGATATATTTTGAAATCAACTAGCCAATTTTAACTACCTGCGGCCTTTCCGCAAAAGAAAGTCCAACAGCCAGCGACATATCGATCCGTCAAGACCGAGTTTAACAAGTTTCAACGATAATTTATATGGTGAAATGTGTTAAAAGCAGAATTAAAATAAATAATTAATCGAACATATGTAGAAATTATCTTATCTAAGTGCTGCAAAACATTGTGTACAATAAGAGAAACAGCGTCAGCAAAATTGTGTACAGTAAGATAAACAGCAATGGCGTCGGGAAGGATGTATACAGCAAACAAGACCAGTGATGAAATCTAGACCATTGAAAATGGACGACATTTTTATACCACATAAACATGTGGTATAGGAATGCAATAACACCTATGTATTAGTACACCACAATTGATATAGTACACTCACGGCCTCAAAATCACGATCCGACTGATGCAGCTTAAATCTGTGGATCCAGATAACAGCATCAAGTAGCGTGGAGTCGAGCCAACTTTCAGTAGAAATGTATATAGAACATGTATATATATACAGTGCATTCAGAAAGTATTCAGACCCCTTCATTTTTTTCACATTTTGTTATGTTGCAGCCTTATGCTGAAATCGTTTAAATTCATTTTTTCCCTCATCAATCTACACTCAATACCCAATAATGACAAAGAGAAAACAGGATTTTAGAAAGTTTTGCAAATTTATTTAAAAAAAAAAAATTGAAATATCACATTGACATAAGTATTCAGACCCTTTGCTATGACACATGAAATTCAGCTCAGGTGCCTCCCATTTCTCTTGATCATCTTTGAGATGTTTCTACATCTTGATTGGAGTCCACCTGTGGTAAATTCAATTGATTGGACATGATTTGGAAAGGCACACACCTGTCTATATAAGGTCTCACAGCTGACAATGCATATCAGAGCAAAAATCAAGCCATGATATCGAAGAAACTGCCTGCAGAGCTCAGAGACAGGATTGTGTCGAGGCACAGATCTGGGGAAGCCGACAAAAAAATCTCTGCTGCATTGACGTTCCCAAGAGCACAGTGGCCTCCATAATTCTTAAATGGAAGAAGTTTGGAACAACCAGGACTCTTCCTAGAGCTGGCCGCCGGCCAAACTGAGCAATCGGGGGAGAAGGGCCTTGGTAAGAGAAGTGACCAAGAACCCGATGGTCACTCTGGCTGAGCTCCAGAGATCCTGTGTGCAGATGGGAGAAACTTCAAGAAGGACAACCATCACTGCAACACTCCACCGATCTGGGATTTATGGCAGAGTGGCCAGATGGAAGCCTCTCCTCAGTGAAAGACACATGAAAGCCCGCTTGGAGTTTGCAAAAAAGCACCTAAAGGACTGTCAGACTGTGAGAAACAAGATTCTGTGTATGTATATATATATATACATACAGTCACGTGAAAAAGTAAGTACACCCCATGTAAAGTTTTGACTTTTTCAACATATTTCAACATACAGCTATTTGATCTTCATTTCAACAATATTGATAGATAAAGGTGATATAACATAACAAATATCATAAACATTTACATTTTGTAGTCCATTGTATAATTTAAATAAACATAAATGCAAATTTCGCATGTGGAAAAAGTAAGTACACCCCATGAAATGGTTTTTATAATCTTTTTAACATATGTGGACATATCAATATTTGACCTTCATTTAAACACTATCTATCGATAAAGGTGATCTAATTGAACAAAAAACAATGTAAAATTGACTTTGCAATAATTTATTCAACAAAAAATTAACAGAGATGCCATTTCCTTCTGTGCAAAAAGTAAGTACACCCTTGGCTCTAATAGGTGGTATTGCCCCCTTTGGCAGAAACAACCTCAAGTTGGCGTTTCTTATAACTGTCTATCAGTCTCTGACATCGACAGGGAGAAATTTTTGCCCACTCCTCCATGCAGAATTCTTTCAGCTATGCGATGTTTGAGGGGTTTCTTGCATGCACAGCTCGTTTCAAATCCCCCCACAACATCTCGATGGGATTTAGATCCGGGCTTTGACTTGGCCATTCCAGAACCCTCCATTTCTTTCTTTTCAGCCATTCATTGGTGGATTTACTGGTATGTTTAGGGTCATTGTCATGTTGCAAGGTCCACCTTCGGTTGAGCTTCAACTTCCCGACAGATGGCCTCACATTATCCTCAAGCACCCTCTGGTACAATGAAGAATTCATAGTGGATTATATGATGGTCAGCTGCCCAGGCCCTGATTCAGCAAAGCTGCCTCAAACCATAATGCTTCCACTACCATGCTTTACAGTTGGTATCAGGTTCTTGTGGTCAAATGCTGTCTTTAACATGTCTTCTGATACTGTGGCCAAATAGCTCTACCTTTGACTCTCTGTCCAGAGCACATTGTTCCAGAAGTGCTGGTCTTTGCCGAGGTGTTCATTGGTAAACTTTATTCTTGCCCTGATGTTCTTTCTGGGCAGCAAAGGTTTCCTCCTGGTACACCTCCCATGTAGATCAAATTTGTGCAGCCTCTTTCTAATGGTAGACTCATGCACTTTGACATCAACAGTGGCAAGAGCTACCTGTAGGTCCCATGCTGACATTCTGGGGTTCTTCGAGACTTCTTTCAGCATCTTGTGGCTGCTCTCGGGCTGAACTTGCTGGCGCGGCCTGGGCTGAACAAGTTGGCAGTTGTTTGGAATCTCCTCCACTTGAAGATGATCTTCCGGACAGTCGAATGATTGATATCAAATTGTTTGGAGATCTTTTTAAATCCCTTCCCAGACTCGTAGGCATCTATAACCTTCTTTCTGAACGCCTCAGAGAGCTCTTTTGATCTAGGCATGGTGACGCCGCACACTTCAACAACAAAGAGCAAATCAAACTAAATGTCTGAGGTTTAAATAAGACAGGTTCCTCCAAGATCCTCTCCAACGATGTCCTAATCATTTGCACCTGAGCTGGTGCACCTGATTCTAATTTTAGGTATTTGAAGTAGTGAAAAATGTCGGGGTGTACTTACTTTTTCCACATGCGAAATTTGCATTAGGTTTATTTCAATTATACAATGGACTACAAAATGTAAATGTTTCATGATATTTGTTATATTATATCACCTTTATCTATCTATATTGTTGAAATGAAGATCAAATAGCTGTAAGTTGAAATATGTTGTAAAAGTCAAAACTTTACATGGGGTGTACTTACTTTTTCACGTGACTGTATATATATATATATACATATATATATATATATATATATATATATATATATATATATATATATATATATATATATATATTATATATATATATATATATATACAGACTTGGCATTTAATATGGATTTTTTTTTCTTTCTTGACTTGGGTTTACTTTCTTAACTCAGTATATCAATCTGGTGAGTTTCTTTTACACTTTGGTGATTTATTTGTTAAAAGAACCATGTCACTGATTGTCTGTCGCAGGAAGAAGTGAACAACATGATTATATCACAGGTGGCATGGCAAAATGTACGGACAGGTGCATTTGACGATTTGCTTCACAGTCGGGTATACAAGGGTTGTTGCGTTCTGTATTAGTGGAAAACAACTGCTGCACGTCTCTAAAAGTTATTGCCACTTCCTCTGGAGATGGTCCGTCAACTCGACAATGCTGTTTGTCATGGAGTGGTGGCTTTACGAAATTACGGCATGAAAGAGCGTGCTATTGCTCGGCAGTATGGCATCAATCAAGGTCAGGTGTCAAAGATCCTGAAACGAAATGCTCAGAGGGGTGTCCCTACTCCAATACCGAGGGCAGGACGTCCCCGCAGAACCACAAGGAGGGATGATCACCAGCTGCACCGGTTAGTCCGCAATGGCCGTACAAAGTCAGCTAATCGGCTTAGGGCTGAGTGGCAGCAACTGACAAATGTGCCTGTATCCAGAAGGCTAGTCAACCAACGACTGGTTCAAGCAGGCTATTGTGCCAGGCGTCCCCTGAGAAAGCCACGCCTGACCAGACAACACCGCCAGCGCCGATTGCAGTGGGCCATAGATCACCGTCAATGGCAGCCAGGACACTGGAATCACGTCATCTTCAGTGACGAGTCTATATTTCTGGTCTATCGTCAAGATGGCCACGTCCGAGTGCGCAGACAAGTGCATGAAGCCTACAACAAAGATTGTATAGTGCCAAGAGTCCAAGCTGGAGGTGGTAGTGTGACCGTTTGGGCTGCTTTTCATGCAGGGGGCAAAACTGACCTGGTTGTTCTGAATGGAAACCTGAACCAGTTCAAGTACAGGGCCATTCTGGAAGAAACATTGCTTCCATCTGCTCGTGCAGCCTTTCAAGGAAACTTTGTCTTCCAAGATGACAATGCACGTCCTCGTCGTGCTCACATGATCCAACACTTTCTTGCTGACCGTGGTGTAGAGCATATGGAGTGGCCTGCCATGTCCCTGGATATGAATCCGATAGAGAACTTGTGGGCAGAATTATCGCGTCAAATCGACCACTTGGACCAGCAGCCGACCTCTGTGTGTGAACTGCAGCAGGCTATTGTCACTGCATGACAAGCGATTCCTGTCCAAACCTTGGCAAATCTCGTGAACAGCATGCCTCAACGTGTATGTGCTCTCCTGAATGCTCGTGGGGGTTACACGAAGTACTGAACTGTAATTTTACTGTCTGTAATCCCAGTCGTAATTTAACTTTTGTTTTTGTTAAAAAAAAAATTGGCTAATGTGCAAAATAAAGAGATACTTCTGGAAAACGTACAGAAGTTTAACACAATACTGTCCATGAATTGAGTTCGATATCAGTTTACATCACTTTCAAGGATCAATTTATTTGTTTGGAAATGTCAAATGTGGTTTTTGTTTCTTTTAAAGGTCACATTAACAAAATCTAGAATAATTTCAACATAATTCCAATGAACTTTTGGTTCTAAGACATCTTGAAAAGTAAGTTCACCCCCACAAAAAAAATATTCCATATTAAATGCCAAGTCTGTATATATATATATATATATATATACATATATATATATATATATATATATATATATATATATATATATATATATATATATATATATACATACAGATACAGATATATATATATAGCATGATATATATCAGATGAATGAACAGGATTAAATAATAAAATTGATATATTTGGGAACATTACATGCCCAGGTCCTCTGGAAAACCATACCAGTTCTCTGCCATCAGACACGTTAGGTGTCTGGGTTGGTCTCTCAAAAGTGTTGTTTACCTGTGTGTTTCCACTAAGCAGATGCACAGACTGGTAAGCGAAGAATATTAATATATAAATTGAAAAGTTTCCATCTTTGTAGTTTCCTGTTTCAAATTGACTATGGAGTCGAATAACAGCAAAGTCAAATATGATTACAATAATTGATGACGAGCAATGAACAATTGTTTTTTTCATCGGGATTAAAGTAATCTGCTCTTGTCTTTCCGAAGGGCTGTTATGTGAAGGTCATGGATGTCCTGGAGCAGTACTTGCTCGTCGTTGGAATTTTTGGACTTTGCATTGCAGCCATTCAGGTATGTGGTGGCCTTTTTATTCTTCACACAGTTTACTGCTTTATATCTTTGTTCCCTTTCCCCATTATTATCTCTCCACCTTTGGCCTCTTTGATTGACATTTATGGTGTTATATATATATATTTATTCTCTCTCTCTCTCTCCTCTCTCTCTCTCTCTATCTCTATCTCTATCTCTATCTCTCTCTATCTCTATCTCTATCTCTATCTCTCTCTCTCTCTCTCTCTCTCTCTCTCTCTCTCTCTCTCTCTCTCTCTCTCTCTCTCTCTCTATCTCTATCTCTATCTCTATCTCTCTCTCTCTCTATCTCTATCTCTATCTCTATCTCTATCTCTATCTCTATCTCTCTCTCTCTCTCTATCTCTATCTCTATCTCTATCTCTCTCTCTCTCTCTCTCTCTCTCTCTCTCTCTCTCTCTCTCTCTCTCTCTCTCTCTCTCTATCTCTATCTCTATCTCTCTATCTCTATCTCTATCTCTATCTCTATCTCTATCTCTATCTCTCTCTATCTCTATCTCCTGTGTGTATATATATATATATATATATATATATATATATATATATATATATATATATATATATATCATATTTCTTTCCTTGATTCATTTGCAATCAATGAGTCGTTTTGGTTAAAATCTCTTTTCTTTACTCCCTTGGGTGAGTTCCTGCACACGTTACTTTAGGTTTTCCCTTCATTTCCCGAGCACACTTTATATAACATTGCCAATGACACTGAGAGATGTTAACGCTGCATGTAATCGGGAGGCATTGTCGAGTTTAGAGGTGGAACACCTCAATGAAGCATGAGGTTCCTGAATCCCGTTATCTCTTGGGCTTTATGAATGGCGTACACTTCCCATATATTTTGGAGGTAATCTCGTTTGCTGGTGTAGTGGTCACCATTCTCTCAATCCCTGGGCTATCATTTCATTGATGGGTGGCAGGATAGCTCAATTAGTAGCCTGCTTGTCTTTAACATGTTTCATTCCCAGTAGGTTCAAATTCAACTAAAGCTGTTGTTTCGTTTCAGGCAGAGTGTATTGCATCTTACAAGAAGCTATCCATCGATTTATATATAGACAGTAATGTTAGTCTGCTGTCTTGTATCTTATCACTTGCGAGAGCATTGGAAAGATGCAAGGAAACCTTTTTAGGAAAGTTTCCTTCAGGTTAGTGCACGGTGATAGTACATTATGTAGGTCGATGGGACACCACAGTGACATTTCTACAAGCAATTAAAGCCAGTGGCACCCATCGGCCGAGCTGTCTCAACAGTCTGGGAATCGAATCCACACCACTGATGACAATGCAACAAGGCGTTCACCACTAAACCGCACCAGCAGCCTATCCTAATTTCAAATTTGTTGCTTCAGTTTGTCAACCTGAACAGGGTGCACAGCATTAGCAGCTGAGCTTCACCGAGTACACACACAAACAACAACAACAACATGCATTTTAAGGCCATTTTCCCCGCCAGAGCGGGGGTTAGCCTTGCGGTCCCCATGACAATCTTCTCCATTTTGCCCTATTTCCTGCATCTCTCCTTGTTAACCCCCTTGCCTTCATTTCTTCTTCCACTATCTTTAGCCAAGTCTTTCTCGGTCTTCCCCGTCCTCTACTTCCTTCTACATTCATTTCCATCACTCTTTTCAACCAGTCACTTTCATCCTTCCTCAACACATGACCAAACCATCTCAACCTGTTCCTCTTCACAGCATCAATCACAGGCTCTATTCCCATCATCTTTCGCAATTCATCATTTGTCTTCCTCTCTCTCAACGATACTCCGCACATCCACCGAACCATTCGCATTTCCACCCTTTCCAGCCTTCATTGCTGCTCTACATTCATTACCCATGTCCTCGCTCCCATAAATCATAACACTTCTCACACATGCAGCATACACCTTTCCCTTCACCTTCAACGACACTCCCCTCATCAGCACGCCACTCAGTTCCCGAAACTTCTTCCATGCACATCTCACTCTAGCAACCGTTGCCGAGTCTGATCCACCTTCTCCATTCAGCATGTCTCCGAGGTAGCAAAATGTTTTCACACCTTCCAGCTTCATGCCATCTCCAAGATCCAACACAACATTTCCTCCATCTGCAGCTCCCTCTGTGCACACCTTACATTTGAATGTAGCTGCCACACTGGTTAATGACCCTCTCAGACCACTACATTTTTGATGAACCCACTCAGCGCACATTGTACATTGAATGGAGTTCACTCTGACACCCTTCCTGCACACAGCACACGGCCACTTCCCAGTTCTTTCCACGTCACCACATGCTTTACCACTTGCCATCACCTTCGTCTTTCCTATATTCACCTTCAGACCTTTTGTCTCCATACATTCCTTCCACTTGATCATCTTTTCCTTCAGTCCATCCATACTTTCTGCAATCAACATCAGGATCATCTGCATACAACAACTCCCACGGTAAACCCTCCTTTACGTTCTGAGCCAGCACCTCCATCACAGCTACAAATAGTAGTGCACTTAGTACCGATCCCTGATGCACTCCCACCTTCACCTCAAACTCACCACTGTTCCCATCCTTCTTCCTTACAGCTGTGCGCGCTCTTTTGTACATTGCCATCACAACTCTGATCAACCATTCCTCCACTTCTAACTTCCTCAATGCCCATGTCAATGCCCTCAATGCCGAGTGCACACACACACACACACACACACACACACACACACATATATATATATATATATATATATATATATATATATATATATATACAGACTTGGCATTTAATATGGAATATTTTTTTTGTAGAGGTGAACTTACTTTTCAAGATGTCTTAGAACCAAAAGTTCATTGGAATTATGTTGAAATTATTCTAGATTTTGTTAATGTGACCTTTAAAAGAAACAAAAACCACATTTGACATTTCGAAACAAATAAATTGATCCTTGAAAGTGATGTAAACTGATATCAAACTCAATTCATGGACAGTACTGTGTTAAACTTCTGTACGTTTTCCAGAAGTATCTCTTTATTTTGCACATTAGCCAAAAATTTTTTTTCAACAAAAACAAAAGTTAAATTACGACTGGGATTACGGACAGTAAAATTACAGTTCAGTACTTCGTGTAACCCCCACGAGCATTCAGGAGAGCACGTACATGTTGAGGCATGCTGTTCACGAGATTTGCCAAGGTTTGGACAGGAATCGCTTGCCATGCAGTGACAATAGCCTGCTGCAATTCATGCGCAGAGGTCGGCTGCTGGTCCAAGTGGTCGATTTGACACGTTAATTCTGCCCACAAGTTCTCTATCGCATTCATATCCGAGGACATGGCAGGCCACTCCATATGCTCTACACCACGGTCAGCAAGAAAGTGTTGGATCATGCGAGCACGATGAGGCCGTGCATTGTCATATTGGAAGAAAAATTTTCCTCGAAAGGCTGCACAAGCAAATGGAAGCAATGTTTCTTCCAGAAAAGCCCTGTACTTGAACTGGTTCAGGTTTCCATTCAGAACAACCAGGTCAGTTTTGCCCCCTGCATGAAAAGCAGCCCAAACGGTCACCCCACCACCTCCAGCTTGGACTCTTGGCACTATACAATCTTTGTTGTAGGCTTCATGCACTTGTCTGCGCACTCGGACGCAGCCATCTTGACGATAGACCAGAAATATAGACTCGTCACTGGTGATGACATGATTCCAGTGTCCTGGCTGCCATTGACGGTGCTCTCTGGCCCACTGCAAACGGCGCTGGCGGTGTTGTCTGGTCAGGCGTGGCTTTCTCAGGGGACGCCTGGCACGTTAGCCTGCTTGAACCAGTCGTTGGTTGACTAGCCTTCTGGATACAGGCACATTTGTCGGTTGCTGCCACTCAGCCCTAAGCCAATTAGCTGACTTGGTACGGCCATTGCGGACTAACCGGTGCACCTGGCGATCATCCCTCCTTGTGGTTCTGCGGGGACGTCCTGGCCTCGGTATTGGAGTAGGGACACCCCTCTGAGCATTTCGTTTCAGGATCTTTGACACCTGACCTTGAGTGATGCCATACTGCCGAGCAATAGCACGATGCCGTAATTTCGTAAAGCCACTACTCCATGACAAACAGCATTGTCGAGTTGACATACCATCTCCAGAGGAAGCGGCAATAACCTTTGGAGATGTGCAGCAGTTGTTTTCCACTAATACAGAACGCAACAACCCTTGTATACCCGACTGTGAAGCCAGTCATCAAATGCACCTGTCCGTACATTTTGCCATGCCACCTGTGATATAATCCTGTTGTTGACTTCTTGCTGCGACAGACAATCAGTGACATGGTTCTTTTAACAAATAAATCACCAAAGTGTAAAAGAAACTCACAGATTGATATACTGATTTAAGAAAGTAAACCCAAGTCAAGAAAAAAAAATTATTCCATATTAAATGCCAAGTCTGTATGTATGTATATATATATATATATATATATATATATATATATATATATATATATATGTATATATATATATATATATATATATATATATATATATATATATATATATATATATATATATATATATATATATATACAGTATATATATGCAGTATCTGTGTTGTCTTGTCACTGAACTACTGCCTCAAACTTTTGTGAAATCGTACGAAACTTCTGGTATGCACCTATCTCTCCCGTCAGTATGTCCTAAGGGTACTTTTCTGAAAAAAATTCAAATTTTATATATTTTTTGGGGGGGAATTTTTTTTTTTGCAACTTAAGTTTTCAACTTCAATTGTTTATAAAATATAATATCACGTATATTACAAATACATTTGTGCATTATGCTTGTTTGAATTATGATTGGTGTAAACCATGACAAAACAGCAACTCAGGTACAGTCTTTTATCTATATATCTACATATCTGGGCAGTGTCTGTTGTCACTGAACTACTCCATGAATATTTTGTTTCCGTGCTTGTGAAGTGTTTTTAATAACGTGGTGGTGGTTTTGAATCACGTGGTGGTGAGGTATTTTGAATTATGTGGTGGTGAGGTGCTTTTAAATCACGTGGTGGTGAAGTGTTGTGAATTACGTGATGGTGAGGTGTTTTGAATTACTTGGTGGTGAGGTGTTTTTAATTATGTGGTGGTGAGGTGTTTTGGATTACGTGGTGGGGAGGTGTTTTAAATTACTTGGTGGTGAGGTGTTTTAAATTAGGTGGGGTGAGGTGTTTTAAATTATGTGGGCATGAGGTGTTTTAAATTACGTGGTGGTGAGGTGTTTTGAATTACGTGGTGGGGAGGTGTTTTGAATTACGTGGTGATGAGGTGTTTTGGATTACGTGGTGGTGAGGTGTTTTGAATTACGTGGTGGGGAGGTGTTTTGAATTACGTGGTGGTGAGGTGTTTTGAATTACGTGGTGGTGAGGTGTTTTGAATTTCGTGGTGGTGAGGTGTTTTGAATTATGTGGTGGTGAGGTGTTTTGAATTACGTGGTGGTGAGATGTTTTGAATTACGTGGTGGTGAGGTGTTTTGAATTACGTGGTGTTGAGGTGTAATCGTTCCAAACTTCCAGTCTGCACCTACCCCTCCCGTATGTTTGTGCTGAGATGTTCTTTTTTGAATTCATATATTATATTTTTTCAACCGAAATTGCCTATAAAAATGTAATATCACAAACACAACAAATACATTTGTGCAAAAAAATTGTTTGTATTATGATTGGTGTAAATCATGCCAACACAGCAACTCAGGTACAGTCATTATCCTCAGCTAAAATAAGCCCATTCCTCAGTAACGACGCGTGGTGATGCGAGTGCAGCGAGCAACCACAGTATGAACCCCAAGTGTCTTTAAAAGCATGATTTTAAAACATCTCACCACCACGTAATTGAAAACACCTCACCGCACCTAATTTAAAACACATCACCACCAAGTAATTTAATACACCTCACCGCCACGTAATTTAAAACACCCCACCACCACGTAATCCAAAACACCTCACCAACACATAATTAAAAACACCTCACCACCACGTAAATTAAAAAAACATCACCACCAAGTAATTCAAAACACCTTACCACCACGTAATTCAAACACCTCACCACCACGTAAATTAAAAAAACCTAACCACCACGTAATTTAAAACACCTCACCCCCACCAATTTTATAACACCTCACCACCACATAATCCAAAACACCTCTCCACCACATAATTAAAAACACCTCACCACCATGTAATTCAAAATACCTCACCATCACGTAGTTCAAAACATCTCACCACCACTTGATTTAAAAGCACCTCACCACCACATCATTCAAAATACCTCACCACCACGTGATTCAAAACCACCACCATGTTATTAAAAACACTTCCCAACCACGGAAACAAAAGATTCATGGAGTAGTTCAGTGACAACAGACACTGCCCAGATATGTAGATATATGGATAAAAGACTGTACCTGAGTTGCTGTTTTGTAAATGCTTTACACCAATCATAATTCAAACAATCATAATGCACAAATGTATTTGTAATATACGTGATATTACATTTGATAAACAATTGAAGTTGAAAACTTAAGTTGAAAAAAAATAAATCCCCCCCCCCCCCCCCCCCAAAAAAAAATGGATTTTTTTCTAAAAAATACCCTCAGGACATACCGGCGGGAGAGATAGGTGCATACCAGAAGTTTGGTACGATTTCACAAAAGTTTGAGGGAGTAGTTCAGTGAGAAGACAACACAAGACAACACAACACAAGACAACACAAGACAAGACAACACAGACACTGCACAGATATATATATAGATTACGTGGGCGTGAAGTGTTTAAAATTACGTGGTGGTGAGGTGTTTTGAATTACGTGGTGGTGAGGTGTTTTGAATTATGTGGTGGTGAGGTGTTTTGAATTACGTGGTGGTGAGGTGTTTTGAATTATGTGGTGGTGAGGTGTTTTGAATTACGTGGTGGTGAGGTGTTTTGAATTACGTGGTGGTGAGGTGTTTTGAATTACGTGGTGGTGAGGTGTTTTGAATTACGTGGTGGTGAGGTGTTTTGAATTACGTGGTGGTGAGGTGTTTTGAATTACGTGGTGGTGAGGTGTTTTGAATTACGTGGTGGTGAGGTGTTTTGAATTACGTGGTGGTGAGGTGTTTTGAATTACGTGGTGGTGAGGTGTTTTGAATTACGTGGTGGTGAGGTGTTTTGAATTATGTGGTGGTGAGGTGTTTTGAATTATGTGGTGGTGAGGTGTTTTGAATTATGTGGTGGTGAGGTGTTTTGAATTATGTGGTGGTGAGGTGTTTTGAATTATGTGGTGGTGAGGTGTTTTGAATTATGTGGTGGTGAGGTGTTTTGAATTATGTGGTGGTGAGGTGTTTTGAATTACGTGGTGGTGAGGTGTTTTGAATTACGTGGTGGTGAGGTGTTTTGAATTACGTGGTGGTGAGGTGTTTTGAATTACGTGGTGGTGAGGTGTTTTGAATTACGTGGTGGTGAGGTGTTTTGAATTACGTGGTGGTGAGGTGTTTTGAATTACGTTGTGGTGAGGTGTTTTGAATTACATGGTGGTGAGGTGTTTTGAATTACATGGTGGTGAGGTGTAATTGTTCCAATCCTCCAGTCTGCACCTACCCCTCCCATATGTTTGTGCTGAGGGGTTCATTTTAAATTCATATATATCTTTTCAACCTAAATCTTCAACCTAAATTGCTTATAAAAATGTAATATCACAAACACTACAAATACATTTGTGCAAAATAATTGTTTGCATTGTGATTGGTGTAAATCATGACAACACAGCAACTCAGGTACAGTCATTATCCTCAGCTAAAATAAGCCCGTTCCTCAGTAACGACGCGCGAGCCGAGCCAAGCTAGTATATATAATATATATATATATATATATATATATATATATATATATATATATATATATATATATATATATATATATACATTGCATTCAGAAAGTAATCAGACCCCTTCACTTTTTTCACATTTCGTTATGTTGCAGCCTTATGCTGAAATGGTTAAAATTCTTTTTTTCCCTCATCAATCTGCACTCAATAGCCCATAATGACAGAGAGAAAACAGGATCTTAGAAAGTTTTGCAGATTTATTAAAAAGAAAAAACTGAAATATCACATTTACCTGTGGTAAATTCAATTGATTGGACATGATTTGGAAAGGCACACACCTGTCTATATAAGGTCTCACAGCTGACAATGCATATCAGAGCAAAAACCAAGCCATGAGGTCGAAGGAACTGCCTGCAGAGCTCAGAGACAGGATTGTGTCGAGGCACAGATCTGGGGAAGCCTACAAGAAACTTCTGCTGCATTGAAGGTTCCCAAGAGCACAGTGGCCTCCATAATTCTTAAATGGAAGAAGTTTGGAACAACCAGGACTCTTCCTAGAGCTGGCTGCCCGGCCAAACTGAGCAATCGGGGGAGAAGGGCCTTGGTAAGAGAGGTGACCAAGAACCTGATGGTCACTCTGGCTGAGCTCCAGAGATCCTGTGTGGAGATGGGAGAAACTTCCAGAAGGACAACCAGAAGGGCAACAATTCCACCGATCTGGGCTTTATGGCAGATTGGCCAGACGGAAGCCTCTCCTCGGTGAAAGAGACATGAACGCCCGCTTGGAGTTTGCAAAAAAGCACCTAAAGGACTCTCAGACTTGTGAGAAACAAGATTCTGTGGTCTGATGAATCCAAGATTGAACTGTTTGGCCTCAGTTCTAAGCGTCATGTCTGGAGGAAACCAGGCACCGCTCATCACCTGCCCAATACCATCCCAACGGTGAAGAATGGTGGTGGCAGCATCATGCTGTGGGGGTGTTTTTCAGCAGCAGGGACTGGGGGACTGGTCAGGGTTGAGGGAACAATGAACGGAGCAAAGTACAGAGATATCCTAATGAAAACCTGAAAGAGAGTGCTCAGGACCTCAGACTGGGCCGAAGGTTCACCTTCCAAAAGGACAATGACCCTAAGCACACAGCCAAGACAACGCAGGAGTGGCTTAGGGACAACTCTGTGAAGGTCCTTGAGTGGCCCAGTCAGAGCCCTGACTTAAACCCAATCGAACATCTCTGGAGAGACCTGAAAATGGTTGTCCACCGACGGTCCCCATCCAACCTGACAGATCTTGAGAGGATCTGCAGAGAAGAATGGCAGAAAATCCCCAAATCTAGGTGTGCAAAGCTCGTCGTGTCATACCCAAGAAGACTCGAGGCTGTAATCGCTGCCAAAGGTGCTTCAGCTAAGTACTGAGTTAAGGGTCTGAATACTTGTGTCAATGTGATATTTCAGTTTTTTGTCTTTAATAAATTTGCAAAAGTTTCTAAAATCCTGTTTTCTCTTTGTCATTATGGGGTGTTGAGTGCACATTGATGAGGGAAAAAATGAATTTAAACGATTTCAGCATAAGGCTGCAACATAACGAAATGTGAAAAAGTGAAGGGGTCTGAATACTTTCTGAATGCACTGTGTGTGTGTATATATATATATATATATATTGTTACGGACACGACTTAGATGTTATGATGGGCCGAGCGGAATGGCCGCCGTGTTCGCACAAGTTACCCGATTACACTTGAACGTTGGCCGAATCGCGCTACACTAGATCAATGAAGGAAAGGACACAACGGCTGGGTTAAATGACATGACACCAGGGGTACAGTTCTCAAGACCTCCGGAGGAGGATATAATATGGGTTATGCAGAACGTTTAGATTACACGGGACAGAGGTACAGCACAGAAAGATAAGCACTTATACACGGTCTTATCTTAGCCCCGACAGACCACAGACAAACGGGACAAGACTGACTCACACAGGGATTGATGGCAAGGAAGGGCAGGTAGTCGATGGCTCAAGGTGCACCTTGGCTCAGGGGCAGAATCGACTCGGTCCGGTCCAGAGATGCGGGAGGTATCTCTCAGCGCTAGGAGGTGGCGTCCTTTCTTCTTCGTAGCTGAGGCGCATCTGACGTCACCTCCGTCTTCCTGCGCATGTCCAGCGGGGAGTGACACGCCCTCGGCTCGTTAGCTCCGCCCCAGATGGAATCGGTCCCCCGCTTCTTATTGGGTGCGGGGGGTTACCGGGCTCCGCCCTTGACGAGGAGCTGACAGTGAGCCCCTGCGTGGTAACCCCGTCGGAGCACATGGTCAATGGCGGCTAACCAAGCCGGAGTGAGGACGCACACTCCCCGCGCCGCCGCCGCGCCGCCCCCGCTGTTGTTGTTGTTGGTGTTGTTATTCCATGAGGAAGAGATGCGGGGAGGTATTGGGAGGTCCTAAACTTACTAACGGTGCCATACAATCACATTCTGGTGCAACGAAGAGTCAGAATTAATGGAAACGAGTCCTTAACTGACATAGACTAAGAATAACTAGCAAGATGTCCTATAGTTGTCTACGTGAGATGCGGTGAACCTGGGCACGACATTTAATGGGGGAAAAAGGGGAAGGTCGGGGCTACAGAGTGTTGTTTACAGACAATGGGACTAGGGAATGGGGGATTGGGGATAGTTGGGGAGTATTGGGGAAATAGGGGAATATTTACAAGCGGATATGGATGGAGGCCAAATCCCATATCCGCAACATTGCACCCTTCTCTACCTCGGGGCGTCCCGACCCGATAAATTTTTACTTGCTTTAGTGTGGCACTCAGATGTAGTTCCCTCTACTATTAACTCAACCCTGAGTGCGACAGTTTTACAGATGTTCACAAATGAGTAAATATGTCCCCCTGCGACGTTGCACCCTTCTCCTCACAGAAACACACCCACAGGATAACCGAATCGCGGAAAGAATCCTCAAACTAAACATACAGCCGGTAGGGAGCATTATTTACACAAGACTACACTGATATTTACACTACGATCCAGGACCTGTTTTTGGAGGAACACATGCAGATGTTATGCATAGAGAGAGCGCGCATGCCAGCATCGATACACCAACCCACGAGTGCCCTGTGGCCTTACGGCCTTTAATAATGTGCAGAGCACCCCATCCAAGCACCAAAAGCACCACCCCATCATGTACAGTCAGCACCATCCGGTGCACCAGTAAAGTGTTCAATAATCACCGGTGGTGTCGCAGCCGGCCGATGTTCTGCCGCTGGTCTTGCCTTCATGGAGCACTTGGCCTTCTGGCTTCTTTAAAAATAAAGAAAGGCGCCAACCGGACGCATTTCTGTATTGTGGCCGTCAGGGGGCCAACTAAAAGTGGTTCACCTGTATGGCATAGGTGCCACGTTGACCCATAGGCCCATCAACGGGTGGTGCTTGCCCGCAAGAGAACTGCGGTCCATGGTGGGCGGCCACAAAAATTGCGGTCCAGATGGTGTATCGATCCAGGCAGCAAGCAGCGAAAGTGCAGGCCCACAACTGCGGAGCCAGCACCTCTCTTTCCTCTCTCTCTGCCCCAAAGCCAGATCCTCGGAGGTGGGAGACAAAAGAAGAAGACAAGTGAGTAAGGTGGTAAGGGCGCAAAAGTGCACGCAATACAAGATGATGCACACTGGGGGCACATGGGAACCAGGTGAGACAGGTACGTTCCTACCGTACGCCCCCCCCCCCCACCAGGTAACCTACATTGCCCCTCCCTTACCCCTTACTGTATCCACAAAACACAACACTACCCATAAACATCTACTTTACAAATCAACAAACGTCCCTACTGTCTTCCCCGTTCCTCCCATAAACCAAATTCGTCTTCTCTCCCTCCTAACCAATCAAATTTGCCATTTCCAACTCTCATCACAATTTGCCATCTCCAATTCCTCATCAGTCCCTCCTAAGGAGGGAGAGATGGAATCACCCCAATGTCTCATCCACGTCGTGATGCGTCTCACCAATCCAACCAGCAATTCTTATTTCCTGCAACACAGAATAAAGGAACACAGGTGTGGAGTCATCATCATCACCTCAGGTAAGTGGCTGCGTATGGTGCGACAGGTTCATCAATCCTAACTATTTCCTAAATGACTTTAACAACTTTACATTACCCGGGGTCTTTCTCCTGCCAAACCATTGGCCCTCTTACACTATGGGTTCTAAAAACCAATTCCCATTGACCAAACTGTGGTGCTTTTCAATTTGGGGTCTCACTCCCCCGATTCAACACTCGGTGCTCTCACACAATTTCTGGGCTGTGACGTGTAGCTCTCCTAGCAGGTCTACCCACCTGCACACCTCCACCACTGTAGTTGCCTCCGAGCTTACCTGCTCCTTACCCTAACCTATCTACCTGGGGAAGGCCCTCTGGTGCTCTCCCCACTCGGTGCCCTCTCTGGCACTGGGCTACCCGGGTCCGTCCTCCGGATCCTCGGGACCCATCCACAACTCTACCGGCTCCCAGAGCCCAGCTGCGGCCTCACCTGGCCGACATCCTCACAGTGGTGGAGTGCCCAAACCAACTACACACACTAACAGGCTACACGCCCAGCCATTTCCACACACTAATGCACCCATCCACAATACCATTCTGCAACCGCACCACAAATGCCAATATCCAACCACAATTTACCTATACCCTCTACCTAACACTTACACTACCCGCCCCGGGTACTCGTGAAAGGGGTCCACTCTTCCCCCATCCACACCTTCGCACCATGCACACCACTCCGTACCACTTACTCCCTGTACTCCACGTATTCCACACACCTGCACTTGCACACCTGTGCTCTCACACCTGGTGCCACCTGCACCCTTCTCTCCCCAAGCGCATTCGCGCTGATCCACAACACTCACTACTCATACACTGCTCCACACACCTGTCCAGTTCTCACACAGCATCATCTCATCTAACTACTCCCCTCTGAAACTTGCGCTTCCCAGTCGTCCCTTTAAACTATTGCGCTCCCTCGTCATTATCATCCACTCTAATCTACCTGCGTCCCCTCTACAGGTATCAGTCACTAACTAAACTTAACGTTACCTAATGTCATCTTCTAGGGCCCTAACAATATAACCTAACCCACCCGGGCTAGTTTTCACTGCCATCAACCCCATAAGCTATTGCGCATTTGCCCCACCTGGGAAGGGTGGCAGGGATGCCACCCTTACCCACCGGGCCCATCGCTCACTACCAATTTTGCACATCAAATTTCAACAAATCAAAAATTTGCCAATCACTGCTCATCATCTGCCAATCATTACTGCCAATCCTTTGCCAATCATCAAATTTTGTTTTTCTAATTTCGGGTCCAAAACACTAACCTCATCACACAGTCTACTCACTAATGCCTCTCGGTGCGCCAATTCCTGTCCAAAGCCCGGCTTCGTAAAGCCAAGCCATGAATGCGGGTTGTGTTGTGCCAGCGGCTGGACGCGTCCGGCACTCGGTGCAGGGACGGGGGCTTACCCGGGCCGAGATCCCACGCCCCACCCCGGCGTGGAGCCATCCAATGTCCCGATCTCGACCTGCCGGAATGCCTCAACAAAAAGTGGTCGCCATGACGACCCTTCCTATCGGGCTGCCCGCTCCGCCTAGTGGAGCCCGGACGCGGCCGTTCCACGCGAGGCCCAGCATGGATCGCGCACGGCGGTCCTTTCGAACCCGCCGTGGCTCGGATCCCCGCTGGTTCTCGCGGCACGCGAAGCCTGGCACGCACCGAGGGCCCGCTTCGGCTAAAAGTCGACCTAACCTCTAACCCGGTTACCGTCGATGCCTCATCTGGATGCTTACAAGCATACGCTACCCCTTTCGTGCTCATACATCCAGCCGTTTCCATGCTCCTCGTCGTACCTTCTCTAACACACCCAGGTACACTCATTCCACTCCCAGCCTTGGTCACACACCTGACCACCGAACACTTTGGCACACATTCGTTGGTCGCACACCTCACCAACACACCTCTTCGCGCCCCCTCCTCGGTCACCTCCTCTGTGAGAATCACAGGTGTGCTCTCACTCGCACACCCAACCACGTGCCTCACTACCAATTCCAGCGTGCATTCCCACTCACGCTCTACCATTCCAGGTGTGCATCCTTCCATTCCAGGTGTACATCCTCGCTCACCTGTCACAACCAACTCACGCTCCTTGTCACTCTCACTACTCTCACCTCCACTCTTGACAGCGCACTCACCCTTACTCTTGACAGCGCACTCTTTCCTCATGCACCCGTCCATTACACACCTCTCTCGCGCACACTCTTGCGCACACTCTCCCGTCACACCCTCTGTAACACTTACCACACCGCGCTTCCATGTGCTCCCTCGCACACGCGCTACGACCGACTCACTCTCGCCAGCACCCTCACTCCTTGGCACGCACTTTTTCCTCACACACCCCAGAGTCGGACTTTCTCGCACACCTCCTTTTTCGCACACCAGACCTGTCGCACACTTCACCAACGGCCTCTCACGAACACCCGGGTCCATCTCGACCCCCAAGCTTATTAAATCACCTGGCGCATCATACGCACGACCTTATTGGTCACCACTTACACCGGGTCCTCTTTCTCTTCGCTTCTCCTCCATCACCTGCGAATCCCTCATCCGGTTAATGAGCACATCATCACGATCCGAACACAGACTTTGGACCAATTCTTTTACTTCCTCCTTTATCTCTTTCTTATCCTCTCTCCGTCGCTTCTTAATTTCGCTCACCCCTTCTTCCACTTCCTCTAATTTCTGCTTCACCTCCTTCATCTCCTCGTGCGCCCCTTTAAGTTCTTCCTCTAACTCCACTTTATTTTTTTCTATGTGCTCCCGCACCTCCCGCTCTTTAACCTCCATCACCTCTACCACCTTGTCCATTTTCCTCGTCAGGTCCTCATGTACCGTCTGACACTCTTTTTTAATTACCCCTACGTCCTTTTTCATCTCCTTCTGTGTCGATTTTAAACCCTCTATTACCGCTGTGTTCTTCTTTACCTGGTCCCCCAACTCCTTTTGTCCCACTGTCAGTTGTTCTACTCCCAGCGTCAACTCCTCTATACCCCCTTGCAATTTTACAGTCCCCTTTCTCACCTCCTTCTCCATGCGCTCCTTACAGTGCCTCACCTCCTCGCGCACTCCTCCGACCTCCTCACTCACCCCTCTTCTGATCTCTTCTCCCATCACTTGCATCTCCTGCCCAGATGCCACCCTCATCTGCTCCATTTCCACCCTGTGAGCATCCAGTTTGGTTTCTACCCCCATTCTGACCCCCTCTATCTGCTGCCCCATTTGTTTAACTTCCCTTTCCGCTTGGTCCCTCATGTCCCTCAATTTGCCTTCCATACTGTTTTCTAACCCCTCTAACCCCTTTTGCATTTCCCCTAATCTATTGTCTAATCCCTCTATTCTACTCCCTAACCCTCCGATCTGGGCCCCCATGTCATTCCTTAAACCCCCGATCTGGTTTCCCATTTGTCCCATTCGCTCACCCTGAGCATCCATTTTTGCTTCTAGCCCCATATTTGCCATTAGTATGGTTGCATTAATCTGCGCCATGAGGTCCCGCACATCAATTCCCGCTATTTGCGCAGCGGGCGCAGCTACCCCGCGCTCGTGCGAGGCGCCTTTTTGCGCGCCTGAAACCTCGTGTGCGAGAGCGCCATTTTGTGCACCTGTAACCTCGTGCGCGACGACGCCATTTTGCGACCCTGCTACCCTCACTGCTTCGCTCTCCTCATGTCCCTCAATTTGGTCCTGGATCGACCCTGCCTCACTCTCCTCTACCGGAACCCAGCCGTCTTGGTCTGCCATAGCGCGACTTTCAAAATTCGGGTTTTTTTATTTTTTTTATTTTATAAAACACAATTAAATTTCGCCGTTATAATTTCGAGCGCGTGAAACGCGCTCCGGGACCGATCCCACTTCCCGACACCAATTGTTACGCACACGACTTAGATGTTATGTAGGGCCGAGCGGAATGGCCGCCGTGTTCGCACAAGTTACCCGATTACACTCGAACGTTGGCCGAATCGCGCTACGCTAGATCAATGAAGGAAAGGACACAACGGCTGGGTTAAATGACACGACACCAGGGGTACAGTTCTCAAGACCTCCGGAGGAGGATATAATATGGGTTATGCAGAACGTTTAGTTTACACGGGACAGAGGTACAGCACAGAAAGATAAGCACTTATACACGGTCTTATCTTAGCCCCGACAGACCACAGACAAACGGGACAAGACTGACTCACACAGGGATTGATGGCAAGGAAGGGCAGGTAGTCGATGGCTCAAGGTGCACCTTGGCTCAGGGGCAGAATCGACTCGGTCCGGTCCAGAGATGCGGGAGGTATCTCTCAGCGCTAGGAGGTGGCGTCCTTTCTTCTTCGTAGCTGAGGCGCATCTGACGTCACCTCCGTCTTCCTGCGCATGTCCAGCGGGGAGTGACACGCCCTCGGCTCGTTAGCTCCGCCCCAGATGGAATCGGTCCGCCGCTTCTTATTGGGTGCGGGGGGTTACCGGGCTCCACCCTTGACGAGGAGCTGACAGTGAGCCCCTGCGTGGTAACCCCGTCGGAGCACATGGTCAATGGCGGCTAACCAAGCCGGAGTGAGGACGCACACTCCCCGCGCCGCCGCCGCGCCGCCCCCGCTGTTGTTGTTGTTGGTGTTGTTATTCCATGAGGAAGAGATGCGGGGAGGTATTGGGAGGTCCTAAACTTACTAACGGTGCCATACAATCACATTCTGGTGCAACGAAGAGTCAGAATTAATGGAAACGAGTCCTTAACTGACATAGACTAAGAATAACTAGCAAGATGTCCTATAGTTGTCTACGTGAGATGCGGTGAACCTGGGCACGACATTTAATGGGGGAAAAAGGGGAAGGTCGGGGCTACAGAGTGTTGTTTACAGACAATGGGACTAGGGAATGGGGGATTGGGGATAGTTGGGGAGTATTGGGGAAATAGGGGAATATTTACAAGTGGATATGGATGGAGGCCAAATCCCATATCCGCAACAATATATATATATATAATATATATATTAATATATATATTAATATATATATATATATATATATATATATATATATATATATATATATATATATATATATATATATATATATATACACACACACACAGTTGTGGTTAAAAATATTGGAACCCTTGCACATTTTTCAAATAATACACCATCTCTTCCAGAAAATTGTTGAAATTAAACAATCTTTTGTTATCCACAAATGTATTTCTTTGGTTTGCAGTGGAACAAAACAAAAAAAGCTGAAAAGACTATTAAATCTTAGCTTATTCCACACAGAAGTCCTAAAATGGCCGGGACAATATTATTGGCACCTTTTAGAATTTGCTAGAAATAATTAGAGTTCAAGCAGGTGATTCTCCTTTACTTTGGAATTGAAGTCATCTGTGGTGACTTGCAGGTGCCTGCAATATTAAAATCACTCATTCAACCAGTTTTAATGGAGAAAAGGAGTCATTGTGCTGTTTTGTGTCACTGTGTGTACCACAATGAGCATGGAGAAAAGAAAGAAAACCACAGAATTGTCTGAGGAGGTCAGACACAAGATTGTAGCCAAGCATGGACAATCTCAAGGCCACAAGTCCATCTCCAGAGACCTTGATGTTCCTGTGTCCACCATACGTGATGTTATCAGAAAGTTTAAGGCCCATCGCACTGCAGCCAACCTCCCTGGACATGGCCGCAAGAGAAAACTTGATCGAAGATTGCAGCGAAGGATTGTTCAAATGGTGGAGAAAGCACCTCGATCAACTGCCAAACAGATTCAAGCTAACCTTCAGGCACAAGGTACGACAGTTTCAACTCACACCATCCGTCGCCAACTCAATGAAAGGGGGTTCTATGGTAGGAGACCCAGGACTGAGAGAGACATAAGAAAGCCCAACTGGAGATTGCCAAAACACACCTGAACAAGCCAAAATCCTTCTGGGAGAATGTCCTCTGGACAGATGAGACCAAATTAGAGCTTTCTGTAAAGCACATCATCTCTATGTTTGCAGAAAATAAAATGAAGCCTTCAAAGAAAAGAACACCTTCCCTATAGTCAAACATGGAGGAGGTTCAGTGATGTTTTGAGGTTGCTGTGCTGCATCTGGCACTGGGTACCCTGAATGTGAGCATGGCATCATTAAATCAGGAGATTACCAAGGCATATTGGAGCGCAATGTTCAACCCAGTCTCAGAAAGCTGGGTCTCCGTCAAAGGTCATGTGTCTTGCAGCAGGACAATGACCTCAAACACACTTCAAAAAGCACCCAGGAATGGTTCAAGACAAAACGCTGGACTGTTCTGAAGTAGCCAGCAATGCGTCCAGATCTAAATCCCATTGAACACCTGTGGGGAGATCTGAAAACAGCAGTTGGGAGAAGGCACCCTTCAAATCTTGGAGAACTGGAGCAGTTTGCACAAGAAGAGTGAGTCAAACTGCCAGTAGAGAGGTGCAAGAAGCTCATTCATGGCTATTCGAAGCGCTTGACTGCAGTTATTTTGTCGAGACTATACTACCAAATATTAAGTCGAGGGTGTCAATAATTTTGTCAATGCCATTTCTTTTTATTTTCTGATTTAAAAGGATATATTAAGTTCTAAATCAAAAACAAAGGTTCTGTAATATTAACAGTGAAATAAGAAATTGTGTAAACCAAATATTTTTGTCAATTTAAACTTATTTTTCGAATAAATTGTGAGTTATTTGAAAAAACTGCAAGGGTGCCAATATTTTTGGCCATGACTATATATATACATATATATATATACATATATATATATATATATATATATATATATATATATATCTATCTATCTATATATATATATATATATATATATATATATATATATATATATATATACACAGACTTGGCATTTAATATGGAATTTTTTTTTCTTTCTTGACTTGGGTTTACTTTTTGAACTCGGTATATCAATCTGGTGAGTTTCTTTTACGCTTCGGTGATTTCTTTGTTAAAAGAACCATGTCAATGATTGTTTGTCGCAGCAAGAAGTCAATAACAGGATTATATCACATGTGGTGTGACAAAATGTATGGACAGGTACATTTGATGATTGGCTTCACAATCGGGTATATAAGGGTTGTTGCGTTCTGTATTAGTGGAAAACAACTGCTGCACATCTACAAAAGTTATTGCCGCTTCCCCTTGAGATGGTCCGTCAACTCGACAATGCTGTTTGTCATTTAGTGGTGGCTTTACGAAATTCCGGCATGAAACAGCGTGCTATTGCTCGGCAGTATGGCATCACTCAAGGTCAGGTGTCAAAGATCCCGAAACGAAATGCTCAGAGGGATGTCCCTACTCCAATACCGAGGTCAGGACGTCTCCACAGAACCACAAGGAGGGATGATCGCCAGCTGCACCGGTTAGTCCGCAATGGCCGTACCAAGTCAGCTAATCGGCTTAGGGCTGAGTGGCAGCAACTGACAAATGTGCCTGTATCCAGAAGGCTAGTCAACCAACGACTGGTTCAAGCAGGCTATCGTGCCAGGAGTCCCCTGAGAAAGCCACGTCTGACCAGACAACACCGCCAGCACCGATTGCAGTGGGCCAGAGAGCACCGTCAATGGCAGCCAGGACACTGGAATCACGTGATCTTCAGTGACACGTCTAGATTTCTGGTCTATCGTCAATATGGCCGCGTGCGAGTGCGCAGACAAGTGCATGAAGCCTACAACGAAGATTGTATAGTGCCAAGAGTCCAAGCTGGAGGTGGTGGGGTGACTGTTTGGGCTGCTTTTCATGCAGGGGGAAAAACTGACCTAGTTGTTCTGAATGGAAACCTGAACCAGTTCAAGCACAGGTCCATTTTGGAAGAAACATTGCTTCCATTTGTTCGTGCAGCCTTTCGAGGAAACTTTGTCTTCCAAGATGACAATGCACAGCCTCATCGTGCTCACATGATCCAACACTTTCTTGCTGACCGTGGTGTAGAGCATATGGAGTGGCCTGCCATGTCCCCGGATATGAATCCGATCGAGAACTTGTGGGCCGAATTAATGCGTCAAATCGACAACTTGGACCAGCAGCCTGCCTCTGTGCGTGAATTGCAGCAGACTATTGACACTGCATGGCAAGCGATTCCTGTCCAAACCTTGGCAAATCTCGTGAACAGCATGCCTCGACGTGTACGTGCTCTCCTGAATAGTCGTGGGGGTTACACGATGTACTGAACTATAATTTTACTGTCCGTAATCCCAGTCGTAATTTAACTTTTGTTTTTGTTTAAAAAGTTTTTTGGCTAATGTGCAAAATAAAGAGATACTTCTGGAAAACGCACAGAAGTTTAACACAGTACTGTCCGTGAATTGAGCTCGATATCAGTTTACATCACTTTCAAGGATCAATTTATTTGCTTCAAAATGTCAAATGTGGTTTTTGTTTCTTTTCAAGGTCACATTAACAAAATCTAGAATAATTTCAACATAATTCCAATGAACTTTTGGTTCTACGTCATCTTGAAAAGTAAGTTCACCCCCACAAAAAAAATATTCCATATTAAATGCCAAGTCTGTATATATATATATATATATATATATATATATATATATATATATATATATATATATATATATATATATATATATATATATATATATATATATATATTATAGTATTACATATACCTTTTGCTGATTATTGATTATACGTAAAGACAGATTTGATTTTACTTTTATAATAAGTGTTGTCATATCTTTGAGACTTAATGAAAATCCATTGAAAGTCATTTTGGTTTACTGTGACAATGATTTATTTTGTTATCACATCTCAATTAATAAATTTCCCACCGGACTCATACTTTGCACCCTACTATATACATCATCCTCAAAAGCAAAACTGGAAATAATTCCTTATAAAGGCAAGTCCCCAAAAGTCTTTGGAGTTTTCATAAAATGTATTTTGAAGAAGCAACCCCAAAGTCCACAGGCAATCCATAATGGAGGAGTCGAGTGTTCTTTGTCCACAGGCAATATCGCTCCTCATCATCACTCTTCATGTTCCGAGTCACACTTCACTTTGTGCCACATCATCCTGCATCCACAACCAGCTCAAGCCAGCCAATAAGTTCCAAATACTATTGTTCAAAAAAATTTGCTCTGTTTTAAATTTCGTTTATCAATGACTATTTCCTTGTTCATGCAGTGGAAGTGCTTTGCGGTCCGTAAATTTGCAGTCCCAACCTTCCTATCCAATTCCAACTTCAAATTTTCGGTCCAGGTAAACATGGCCCAACTTCAAATTTGCGGTCCGGATAAACATGTCCCAACTTCAAATTTGTGGTCTGGTTAAACATGTCCCAACTTCAAATTTGCGGTCCGGGTAACCCTGTCCCAACTTCAAATTTGCAGTCTAGGTAACCATGTCCCAACTTCAAATTTGCAGTCAGGGTAACCATGTCCCAACTTCAAATTTGCAGTCTTGGTAAACATGTCCAAACTTCAAATTTGCAGTCTAGGTAAACATGTCCCAACTTCAAATTTGCGGTCTTGGTAAACATGTCCAAACTTCAAATTTGCAGTCTTGGTAAACATGTCCAAACTTCAAATTTGCAGTCTTTGTAAAGATGTCCCAACTTCAAATTTGCGGTCCACGTAACGATGTCCCAACTTCAAATTTGCAGTCTAGGTAAACAGGTCCCAGCTCAAATTTGCAGTCTAGGTAAACATGTCCCGACTTCAAATTTGCAGTCTAGGTAAACATGTCCCAACTTCAAATTTGCGGTCCGGGTAACCATGTCCCAACTTCAAATTTGCAGTCTAGGTAACCATGTCCCAAATTCAAATTTGTGGTCTGGGTAAACATGTCCCAACTTCAAAGTTGCGGTCCGTGTGAACATGTCCTACTGTCCTAGCTTCAAATTTGCGGCCCGGGTAAAGATGTCCCAACTTCAAATTTGCGGTCCAGGTAAATAGGTCCCAACTTCAAATTTGTGGTTCAGGTAAGCATGCCCTTCAAATTTGTGGTCCGGGCAAACATGTCCTCGCTTCAAATTTGTGGTCCAGGTGAATACTAGAGTAGCTCATGGTGGTTGAGTATGCACTTTATTGTACAGACCTAAACTCTTCAGGAATTCACTAATTGAAGGTCCAGGAACAATATTTGGTTGGTAACACATTTGCCACTGACGGCGAAATAGCTGAAATGGCCACACCCCTTTTTGGGCCACGCCCCCTTTTTTGCCGTGACTGTATCTACAGAACCGTTGGACCTAGGAGGTTGCCCGACCACTCAAAATTTGCGCAATGGCCACATTATGGGGGGTCAGTAATACATTTACATATCCAAAAGTCAATGGTTTTTAAGATAATTGCCAAAAACCGATTTCAACATGTTACGAACTACAATATTATTCGTAATTGTTCCTGTTCCTGTTCCTATTGTTCATTTACTTGATTCCTGAAGAGTCTAGACTAGACTAGAGTCTAGACTAGAGTCAAGACTAGAGTCTAGACTAGAGTCTAGACTAGAATTTAGTCTAGAGTCTAGACTAGAGTCTAGACATGGCTAGAAATTCCGGTCATGGGTGTTTTGTCGTTTCAGCTGTGCGGAGGTGCATGCCTTTGTTCTTCGGGTTTGGCCGGACAAACTATAGCAGATGGGGTACGCTGTTCCTTGAAGATTGCCTGGACCTACAAAGGAAGTTCCCGGGTATCTACAGATGCTTTACAGATGGTGGATGGGTGATGTACCACACTACCCGACAAGGCAGTGCAGTAGGATTTGACATGGCACTCGAGAAGTGTTACAATAAACCCGCCAAGGTTGCTGGAGGTATCATTGGGATGACCAGACAGAAAGAAGCAGTAGCCTTATGGAATCTCCTAAAGCATGAGAAAGATCTTCATGTGGCACAGCTGCTGGAATGGTGCAACTTGGGAGACAAAGATGACAGTGAGCTGAGCCTACACCATGAGTTCAATCCAAGTTCTACGAAGATTGGCCATGTTCGTGCAAAGGCCCTTCTGGATTACATAAAATCCATCAACAATCCGTTCGACGCTGGAATCAGACTTCAGAACATCTCTACTGGAGCTGACATTCCCCAGGAGGTTGTCGACGGATTACTTGAATGCCTGGAAATTGGTGAGAAGAGTTATGAAGAGTTTGTTGAGACCAGATTTCAGGATAAGGAGAAGCACCTACATGATACAATCCCTACCAACCGCAAGACTGTTTTCGTGAAACGTACTTCTACTCCGTTCACAGCGAAGAAATCGATGGCGAAAAAGGATGCAGCGGAAACGGTTAGGTACATTGACTATGCTAGAGAAAGAGGGTACAGCATGCTAGAACTCCTGAAGTATGAATTGACCAGCACATCCCAGTTCCTCACCACTGAATGTAAAGATGGCATCAAATTGAAGAAGCCCGATAAAGCCTCCTTAGCCAGGGAACTTGTCAGTCGCCTTCCACAGGAGACGAGGAATGTAAAGAGTGACGCTCAGATGACAATAGTGGACTTCATGGCACTTGTGCGTAAACTACCGATGAAAAAGATGGGCCTTCACACATTCGGGGAATTGGCTGAGAGTCTTTCCAACAGGATTCTTGCTACAGGCTCCGTGTCCACAAGAATAGACATTATTTTTGATGTTTATCAAAAATCAGCAATCAAGCAAATGGAACGGGCACAGCGAAGTTCCTCAGAACAAATCACAATCACCATTGGGTCTGACAATCAGAAACTCCCTGTCGATCTTGATATGTTCTGGAGCTCAATGTTGAACAAAGTTCGGTTGCAGGAGTATGTCTTCAAGTGGATGCTGCAGAATGTCGAGTCGGACAAGGAAATATTCTTTGGAGGAGTATATGGGGGTGAATGCAGGAAACTGTTAGCTGGCACTGAAACACAGATCGCAGAGCTCTCAAGCAACCAAGAAGAAGCCGACGACAGAATCATGTTCCATATTAATGATGGTGTTGTGAAACACGGGGTTCAATCAGTCTTGGTCGACTCGCCTGACACAGATGTCTTTGTCAACCTCATCTTCCACTTCAACACAACCTGGCAACTACAAAAGCTGTACGTGAAGCTTGGTAACCGGAAAACAAAGAAAACTGTACCAGTCCACATGTTGGTTGATCAACTGGACAACGGTTTGGTGTCGTGTCTCCCAGCCATTCATGCTCTCAGCGGTTGCGACAGTACCAGCAAGGTGGGTCCAAAGCTGTCTGGCCTGAAAGCATCCATCGATCTCTCCCTACTGGAAGGGTTTGGTGTAGAAGAACTGTCACCACAGATAACAAGCAATGCTGAAAAGTTCCTTGTGTCTGGATTAAAGAAGACCGACTGTTCCACTTTCGATGAATATCGATGGGAGCAGTACCACAACTCCAAGAAAGAACTGGACTTCAACCAGCTTGTGTGCTGTTCATCAACGCTACGAGAACACATAAAGTGAGCATTTCTTCAGTGTAAGATGTGGTTGCAAGCCCCAACTCCTGCCGTCACCAAACCAGATCCACTCCAGTATGGGTATGAAGCAACGGACGTTGGCATAACACCAGTGATACTGCCAGTATAGTGCAGGCCCGATGACCTGCCTCCTCCATGCAAATGCCCAAGAGCATGTATGAGTACCAAAACGTGCACTTGCAGAGACAGGAACATTAAATGTGTCACGTTTTGTGGCTGTAGTAAAGGCGAAAAGTGTAGAAATCCAAATAAGTAAATTCCAAAATAGGATGATGCAAAAGGTATAAGTGTCATATAATGTTGTGGCCTTGGTGGTATCATACAATTGTAGTTCGTAACATGTTGAAATCGGTTTTTGGCAATTATCTTAAAAACCATTGACTTTTGGATATGAAAATGTATTACTGACCCCCCATAATGTGGCCATTGCGCAAATTTTGAGTGGTCGGGCAACCTCCTAGGTCCAACGGTTCTGTAGATACAGTCACGGCAAAAAAGGTGGCGTGGCCCAAAAAGGGGTATGGCCATTTCAGCTATTTCGCCGTCAGTGGCAAATGTGTTACCAACCAAATATTGTTCCTGGACCTTCAATTAGTGGATTCCTGAAGAGTTTAGGTCTGTACAATAAAGTGCATACTCAACCACCATGAGCTACTAGAGTAGAACGTGTACTAGCTTCAAATTTGTGGTCCAAGTAAGTATGTCCCAACTTCAAATCTGCGGTCCGGATAAACATGTCTCAACTTCAAATTTGCGGTCCAGGTAAGGATGTCCCAACTTCAAATCTGCGGTCCGGGTAAACATGTTCCAACTTCAAATTTACGGTCCGGATAAACATGTCCCAACATCAAATTTGCGGTCCGGGTAAATATGTCCCAACTTCAAATTTGTGGTCTGGGTAAACATGTTCCAACTTCAAATTTGCGGTCCAAATAAATATGTCCCAACTTCAAATTTGTGGTCTGGGTAAACATGTTCCAACTTCAAATTTGCGGTCCAGATAAACATGTCCCAACATCAAATTTGCGGTCCGGGTAAATATGTCCCAACTTCAAATTTGTGGTCTGGGTAAACATGTTCCAACTTCAAATTTGCGGTCCAGGTAAGGATTTCCCAACTTCAAATCTGCGGTGCGGATAAACATGTCTCAACTTCAAATTTGCAGTCCGGATAAACATGTCCCAACATCAAATTTGCGGTCCGGGTAAATATGTCCCAACTTCAAATTTGTGGTCTGGGTAAACATGTTCCAACTTCAAATTTGCGGTCCAGATAAACATGTCCCACCTTCAAATTTGCGGCCGGGTAAACATGTCCCAACTTCAAATTTGCGGTCTGGATAGACATGTCCAAGCTTCAAATTTGCGGTCCGAGTAAACATGTCCTAGCTTCAAATTTGCGGTCCGGGTAAACATGTCCCAACTTCAAATTTGCGGTCCAGGTAAACATGTCCTCGCTTCAAATTTGCGGTCCGGATAAACATGTCCCAACTTCAAATCTGCGATCCGGGTAAACATGTCCTAGCTTCAAATTTGCGGTCCGGGTAAACATGTGCTAGCTTCAAATTTGCGGTCCGGGTAAACATGTCCCAACTTCAAATTTGCGGTCCGTGTAAATATGTCCTAGTTTCAAATTTGCAGTCCGGATAAACATGTCTCAACTTCAAATTTGCGGTCTGGATAAACATGTCCTAGCTTAAAATTTGCGGTCCGGGTAAACATGTCTCAACTTCAAATCTGCGGTCTCCATAAACATGTCCCAACTTCAAATTTGCGGTCTCGTTAAACATGTCCCAACATCAAATTTGCGGTCCGGGTAAATATGTCCCAACTTCAAATTTGCGGTCTGGGTAAACATGTTCCAACTTCAAATTTGCGGTCCAGATAAACATGTCCCACCTTCAAATTTGCGGTCCGGGTAAACATGTCCCAACTTCAAATCTGCGGTCTCGATAAACATGTCCCAACATCAAATTTGCGGTCCGGGTAAATATGTCCCAACTTAAAATTTGCGGTCTGGGTAAACATGTTCCAACTTCAAATTTGCGGTCCAGATAAACATGTCCCACCTTCAAATTTGCGGTCCGGGTAAACATGTAACAACTTCAAATATGCGGTCCTGATAAACATGTCCTAGCTTCAAATTTCCGGTCCGGGTAAACATGTCCTAGCTTCAAATTTGCGGTCCGGGTAAACATGTCCCTTGCACATGAGCGTTTTGGCATGCAGGTAAAGCAATTCTATCATCTCCACACCCCTCCCCCCTCTCACCCCCCCCGGCCCCCACAGGTGCTTGGCATGGCGTTCGCCATGGTAATGTACTGCCAGCTACGGAAGGAGAGCAGTAAATACTACTAACGGTGGCTGAACCAACGGCGCTTTGCATCTGAAGACTGTCGAGTGCCGCTTGTTTTTTTTAATAACATGCGAACTTTTTTTTTCTTTTTTCTTTTTGTTGTTACCCCATTCCCACAACTAAAAGTACATATTCCTTAAATCACCACTCTTTCATTTCCCACCAAAGACTTATTCATTGCAGAATCTTATTCATTGCAGTCTTTTCCATCGATGAATGATTTAAGTCTCGGTTTATACTTGTTGATTTTTACTCCATATCAGAATAATTTAATTGACTCCCTCCAAGCTGATTGTCCTTCTTGTATATTGTCCATCCAGATGTATAAGCGATATTAAAGCCAGGACTTAAGTTACGTTTTTAATATTTTGTCTGGAAGTAAACTTTGAATTTATCGGCCTGGTTTGCCTTTGATCTCTGTATTGGTGGGTTTGTGGGAACAGCACAGCATGCCATTGGCAGCCTCTCTCTCTATGTGGCGACCGACATCTCGGGCATCATGAAACAAGGCAAAATACATCAGCCACTGAAATGGACTCTCCCATCATAGTCAGGTTCACTCTCTTAACAAATATCATTTCGTTCAAAAATTTGGGAGATTAGCAAACCTGTACATTTTTGGAATCATCAGAGCATGGAGAATCCGAAAATAAATGTTGGCATTTGCACAGACACCTGCATGGTCGCCATTTTGGATTTTCAAAATGGCCGCCATAAAATACATATTTTGCGCTATCTCGGGTTCTAGTCAACCTAGAAAATTCATTAAATATGCAAATACTATGTTTTTGGGGTCAAGGAATCCAATAAAGGCCTCAAAATAGTGCTCAGGATTATATAAAAGCAACAAACAAAGGTAATTGAAAACCATTGTCTTTATATTTGTGATATAACTGTATTACATAATACATGATATTGCAAGTCCTTTGAAGTTATAGGTATGGGTTTATAAAGCAAGAAAGCAGCCTTGTTAGTATCAGATTGAACTATAAGTCCTATACACAGGATCTACTAGGTCTATACCGTTCAGGAATATGCTTTTACAGATCTTCATCACTGTCCTGAGTGTCATCTGGAAAGTCCTAAAAGTGAAGCAAGTGTTAGGATTAGAAGTCTAATGATCCCACCAATGGTTCTCTTGACCCAGAAAACATAGGATTAGCATATTTAATTAAGTTTCTAGGTTGACTAGAAGCCGAGATAGCACAAATTATGTATTTTATGGTGGCCATTTTGAAAATCCAAAATGGCGGCCATGCAGGTGTCTACGCAAATGCCAACATTAATTTTTGGATTCCTCATGCTCTGAATATTCCAAAAATGTATAGTTTTGCTCATCTCCAAAAATTTTGAACGAAAAAACATAGTGAACCTGACTATCATTTACCTTTGCAGCTGAGTTCCGAGGAATCTTCAAATGCCGTGCAGGTCGCTAATAAACCAGGGCATTGCGTGAGGAAAAACACTTGAGAAACTCTGATACCTGAGGGTTAATTTTTTTTTATTTACATATTTGCCCATAAACTCTATAACCTTCTGACATCTACATCTTGCAAATGTGTGACGTCTCCACCAGCACATCGTTCCTCAGGGCTTTTGGGTTGAATCGAGGTTTCCATTTGTGAAATCTGCTGAGTGCCACAGCCCAAAAACTAAGCATTCTGGGTGTTTTTCAAACACGTTCTTGAACCTCCATTTGTAGGACGTGTAATCACATCAGAGGCAATATTTTTGCTACGTATGTTTTTTGTTCTTTTTTTTTTCCAGAAAATTTGTCTTTCTCCATAACCCACATCCTGACCCCTCTACATACTGGCCGTCACCTCCCCCCAACCTCCTCTACTACCTCCAACCACGTATCCATATATATATATACATAACGAAAAAGCATGCCAAAATGCAAAGCTTGTCCGCATCCGCTCTGTACTCAAACTAAACTTGATGAAAACAACAGCTAAAAACAATTGTAAAATTTATTTATTAGTGTTCTCCACATTCTCATAATAAAGGTTTGTTGAAAATTTATGACAAAAGCTCAAATGATAAAAGCTCAGATTATACTAGAAAGCATCTCAAAATGCAAGTGGACAAAATGAAGAAACACAGAAGTGATTACAAAAAACCGGCCGCCTCGTGTTGACGCGCAGCGGACAGGCTAATAAGGCATACTTGTAATTACTATGACTTTTCCCTTTGACATTTTGATCCAATTATTCATTAATCTTCTTCATATTCTCATAAGTGTTTGTTGGAAAATCTATAATAACAGCTCCAACAGTTAAAAAAGTTATGCTCTGGACACACACACACACACACACACACACACACACACACACACACACACACACACACACACACACACACACACACACACACACACACACACACACAATGGTGGTGCGACAATATGCCTTGTTTCTCCCTCGCCATCTTTCTTGACGATTCCCTTGCCTGAATCCACCTGTGATGATTCATGTGCCTCCATTACCAAAATGGAAAGATATAAACACCTTCAATGGAATGAGAGAGAATGGAGGCAGCGAAGAAGGAGGTGGGGATGGAATTGAGAGGCAGCAAGGCACGAGGCGGCATGACATGGAGCAGAAGCCTGCGCTGGACCACCGATATGGGAATGATGCAGGGCGCTTATGAAATGGAGACGGGCAGTGCTCAGACAGATATTGCCGCATGGAGCCAAAGGTGAGAGAGGGGCGCACGGTTTGTAGCAGCAAGATATGTGGCCCCTGAGTGAAGCAACGAGGCTACCATCTCGGTTTGGACAATGAATGGACTGTGTGACGGCACTCGGCTGAGAATGAAAGCTGATGTGAGTGAGACCATCAGGGTGGAGTTACTGCTTAGTTACGAAAGGTTGATGGTGCCCCTCTGAGGCCTCGAGAGGGTCTCCAGAAGCCGTGAGGAAGGGGAGTGTCACCACTGTGGATACAGGAACGAGTGTGAGTGCAATGGAAGCCATGTGCATGACGCACATGTGTGCAGGTGTGTTGGATACATTAAAATAAAAACTCCAAACAAAGGGTCACAGGCCCATACAGAGAAAGATCTGTGAAGTCTGTACAGACTTATCAGGAAGTCGAGGTGTGTCCTGCTAAGATAAACGGTGACACCTCCCCCAAAAAGAGGCAGAACCCTGCATCAAAGCAAGTCCACCTCTTTCATCCTACTCCTGTTAAAACACCCCAAATCCACCTCTTTCAATCCCAAACTTCTTTCCTGAAATTCCTCGTAGTGAAATTCCTAGTAGTGTTCATTTGCTTCATACCGTGTACCCCATCCCTCCTTCCCAGACAACCCCCTTCCACAGATCTACCGACATCCTTGTTCTCTACTGTTGTTGTGCTTGTCTGCTTCCCTCTATCTCCCCCTCTTGTCTCCCGCTCCGTTCATTGTGTGTTTTATGTGTCTGTGCATGTTTTCATGTTCAATGTGTTAGCTCTTACACGAGCCTCGATTCCGTATACTCACAATAAAGCGCAAAGCTAGGACGATGCTGCCTGTTTCAAAGGAAAGACCTAAGCAGGGCAGCAAACAAAGAAATAATGAAAGCTGGAATGCTGAGGGGGTGGATGACATCTTTCCCCACAAAATCAATGTGCTCATCATTTGAAGTGTGGGGGATGGGTGGTGGAGGAGATGGCTTCATGGCTACAGAACACACAGAAAAGAGATAAAGGACAGATGATAATGGGCAGCATGAAGTGGAACAAAGGAGAGGAGGTGGAGGATGATGAGGAACAACATGATGTGGAAGAGGAGCTGTATAATAAGATAGAGGAGGTTAGAATGACACCAACTGAAGAAAGGCCATGACTAATTTGACGAAATAATGCACAAAAACACTAATCAGAAGAACAAACAAATCTTGAAAAAATATACGAAAATCAACCCCACTGAAAGAAATAAACATGAGTTTTTCAAAAACACTATTCACTCAGGACAAAAATAATAATGAAACACCACAAGAACAGAACAAGAAACACCAAGCAACACCATGGAAGCAAAGACTCAAGAGATGGAGGAAGCTGCTCAGAAAGGAGACAGAATAGGTTCAGCAATTCCAAACAAAGGGGAAATCAAAGCTCAAAACTAAAGAGGAGAATCCAAAAAATAAAAAACAAATATGAAAGTGAAGATAGACTTACAGGTAATGGTGGCTGAAAACAAACTCAAAATAGAAATGATAGCAAGGGAAACAAAAAATTATGACGAGGCTTATGGCAGGAGAAAACAAGGCCAGATGTTTGAAAACACCCCAAAAGGATTATACCGTGAACTGGGGAAACGGAAGCTCAATGTGTCATCCCCTCCTGAAAAGATGAACTGGTACGATTCTGGAAAGGAATTTATGAATATCAAAATAACAAAAACTGTTTTTGACCAGACTCTGATTTTGGGAGGTCAGTCGTTCAAACCCTGGCAGAGTCCTACCGAAGACGTTAAAAATGGTACGTGCTGCTTCCTTGCTTGACGTTCATCATTTAAAAGGATAGAGCATGGACAATCCCCAACAGTTGGCATCCATGGAGGAGGAAATGCACCACTGAGTGCGGTGAGAAAATCAGCGCCATGGTTATGACGTCGCTGGTACCCATAGTATCCCGAGAAGTCAGGCACTTCCCTCAAGCTCATTGACTGTGTAAAATGTTTGTCTCGTCAGTATACTTTTTTTTTTTTTTTACGGCATAGCCCATAGGGCAAAACCGTCTGGAACAGTGTTTGTCTGTCTGTATGTATGTATGTATTGTTACAGACACGACTTTGATGTTAGGGTGGGCCGAGCGGAATGGCCGCCGTGTCCGCACAAGTTACCCGATTATACTCGAACGTTGACTAAATCGCGCTATGCTAAATCAATGATGGAAAAGACACAACGGCTGGATTAAAATGACACGACACCAAGGGTTCAGTTCTCAAGACCTCCGGAGGAGGTTATATTAGGGCGGAAGGTCAGATTACAACTACAAGAGGGACAGCATAGAAAGACAGGCACTTAGACACACTTATCTTATTCCCTGACAGACGACAGATAAACAGGACAAAAACTGACTCACACGGGGATTGATGGCAAGGAAAGCGGAATCGATGGCTCCAGGTGCACCTGGGTTCAGGGCAGGATCGACCCGGTCCGGTCTAGAGATGCGGGGAGGTCGCTCAGCGCTCGGAGGTGGTCGCGACTTGTCTTCTTCAGTCGGGGGCGCATCTCCCCTCACGTCCGGTAAGTGGCCGCGTATATCCGGCGGGGAGTGACACGCCCTCGGCTCGTTAGCTCCACCCCAGATGGAATCGGCCCGTTGCTTCTCATTGGGTGCGTGCGGGGGGGGTTACCTGCTCCGCCCTTGACGAGGGGCTGACAGGGAGCCCCTTCGTGGTAACCCCGTCGGAGCGCATGGTCAATGGCGGCTAACCGAGCCGGTGTGAGGACGCACACTCCCCCGCGCCGCGCCGTTGTTGTAGTTGTTGTAGTTGTTGTTGTAGTTGTTGTTGTAGTTGTTGTTGTAGTTGTTGTTTGGGGAAGAAGATGGGAGGAGGTATGGGAAGGTCCTAAACTCACTACTGGTGCCATATAATCACATTCTGGTGCAACGAAGAGTCAGAATTAATGGAAACGAGTCCTTAACTGACATAGACTAAGAATAACTAGCAAGATGTCCAAAAGTTGTCTACGTGAGATGCGGTGGACCTGGGCACGACATTTAATGGGGGAAAAAGGGGAAGGTCGGTTCTACAGAGTGTTATTTACAGGCAATGGGACTAGGGAATGGGGGATTGGGGATAGTTGGGGAGTATTGGGGAAATAGGGGAGTATTTACAAGCGGATATTGAGGCCAAGTCCCATATCCGCAACATTGCACCCTTCTCTACCCTCGGGGCGTCCCGACGCGATAAATTTTTACCTATTTTAGTGTGGCACTCAGATGTAGTTCCCTCTACTATTAACTCTACCCTGAGTGCGACAGTTTTACAGATATTCACAAATGAGTAAATATGTCCCCCTGCGACGTTGCACCCTTCTCCTCACAGAAACACACCCACAGGATAACCGAATCCGGAAAGAATTCGCAAACTAAACATACAGCCGGTAGGGAGCATTATTTACAAGACTACGCTGATATTTACACTACGATCCAGGACCTGTTTTTGGAGGAACACATGCAGATGTTATGCATAGAGAGAGCACGCATGCCAGCATCGATACACCAACCCACGAGTGCTCTGTGGCCTACGGCCTTTAATAACGTGCAGAGCACCCTTTCCCAGCACCAAAAGCACCACCCCTGCACCAATCGGTGCAGTCACCATTGTTCAATGAATAAAAATAAATTCAACAACCCCTAACCCTGCAGGTGTCTCTTGCTCTTCGTGTGGTGCACTTGGTGTTCTGGCTTCTTTCAAAAATAAAGAAAGGCGCCAACCGCGTCCATTTCTGTATTGTGGCCTTCAGTGGTGTCAACTAAAAGTGGTTCACCTGTATGGCATAGGTGCCACGTTGACCCATAGGTCCATCCATGGGTGGTGCTTGGCCGCAAAAGAACTGCGGTCCATTGTGGGTGGCCACAAACATTGCGGTCCATATGGTGTATCGATCCAGGCAGCAAGCAGCGAAAGTGCAGGCCCACAACTGCGAAGCCAGCACCTCTCTCTCCTCTCTCTCTCTCTGCCCCAAAGCCAGATCCTCGGAGGTGGGAGACAAAAGAAATAGACAAGTGAGTAAGGTGGTAAGGGCGCAAAAGTGCACGCAATACAAGGTGATGCACACTGGGGGCACATGGGAACCAGGTGAGACAGGTACGTTCCTACCGTACGCCCCACCCCCCCCCCCACCAGGTAACCTACATGGCCCCTCCCTTACCCCTTACTGTATCCACAAAACACAACACTACCCATAAACATCTACTTTACCAATCAACAAACGTCCCTACTGTCTTCCCCGTTCCTCCCATATACCAAATTCGTCTTCTCTCCCTCCTAACCAATCAAATTTGCCATTTTCAACTTTCATCAAAATTTGCCATCTCCAACTCAACATCATAATTTGTCATCACCAATTCATCATCAGTCCCTCCTAAGGAGGGAGAGATGGAATCACCCCAATGTCTCATCCACATCGTGATGCGTCTCACAAATCCAACAGCAATCCTTACTTCCTGCACCACAAAACAAAGAAAACACAGGTGTGGAGTCATCATCATCACCACAGGTAAGTGGCTGCGTATGGTGCGACAGGTTCATCAATCCTAACTATTTCCTAAATGACTTTAACAACTTTACACTACCCGGGGTCTTTCTCCGGCCAAACCATTGGCCCTCTTACACTATGGGTTCTAAAAACCAATTCCCATTGGCCAAACTGTGGTGCTTTTCAATTTGGGGTCTCACTCCCCCGATTCATCTCCCGGTGCCCTCGTACAATTTCTGGGCTGCGACGTGTACCTCTCCCAGCGGGTCTACCCACCTGCACACCTCCACCACTGCAGTTGCCTCCGAGCTTACCTGCTCCTTACCCTAACCTAACTACCTGGGGAAGGCCCTCTGGCGCTCTCCCCACTCGGTGCCCTCTCTGGCACTGGGCTACCCGGGTCCGTCCTCCGGATCCTCGGGCCCCATCCACAACTCTACCGGCTCCCAGAGCCCACCTGCGGCCTCACCTGGCCGACATCCTCACAGTGGTGGAGTGCCCAACCAACTACACACACTAACAGGCAACACGCCCAGCCATTTCCACGACACTAATGCACCCATTCACAATACCATTCTGCAACCGCACCACAAATGCCAATATCCAACCACAATTTACCTATACCCTCTACCTAACACTTACACTACCCGCCCCGGGTACTCGTGAAAGGGGTCCACTCTTCCCCCATCCACACCTTCGCACCATGCACACCACTCCGTACCACTTACTCCAACTCTCTCCACACACCTGTACTTGCACACCTGTGCTCTCACACCGGGTGCCACCTGCACCCTTCTCTCCCCAAGCGCATTCGCGCTGATCCACAACACTCACTACTCATACACTGCTCCACACTGCTCCACACTGCTCCACACACCTGTCCAGTTCTCACACAGCATCATCTCATCTAACTACTCCCCTCTGAAACTTGCGCTTCCCAGTCGTCCCTTTAAACTAATGCGCTCCCTCGTCATTATAATCCACACTAATCTACCTGCGTCCCCACTACAGGTATCAGTCACTAACTAACCTTAACGTTACCTAATGTCATCTTCTAGGTCCCTATCAATATCCTAACCCACCCGGGCTAGTTTTCACTGCCATACACCCCATAAGCTATTGCTCCTTTGCCCCCCATGGGAAGGGTGGCAGGGATGCCACTCTTACCCACTGGGCCTATCGCTCCTCAATCCCCCAGTCCTCTGGCACTAATAAGCCCCCCTTATTCAGAGGTACTGGGTCCCGCCTCGGCATCTAAAGCCGAGGCAATCCACGGGGGTGCCTGCTCGCCGGTGTAAGGTCTTATCCGGTCGGCGTGGACGATCCGAGGGAGGGCTCGTGGCCCCATTTTGATCTTAATGACCACGTCACAGATTTGCGACAGGACGACTCCTGGGCCTTGCCAGGGGGAGGTGAGCTTTGGGCACCTTCCCTTCCGCCTCCGGGGATTAAAGAACCAAATCTTCATCCCCGGAGCGTATTGACTTCCCTGGCTCCGGTCGTCGTACCTGCACTTCATCTTTTCCCCCGCCAGATGGAGTTGGCGGCGGGCGAAGGCATGGACTAGCTCCATGCCTTCCTCTAGGTGACGTGCGTACCCCTCCCTCGGCGGGTTAACCACTGTGTCTGGCACGGGACCGCATAGCAAGTCGGCGGGAGCCCGTAACTCCCGCCCATACATAAGCAACGCTGGACTGCATGCGGTGGCCCCGTGCTGGCTGGTTCGGTAGGCCATAAGCAAATAAGGGAGATGTTCGTCCCAGTCATCCTGACGGGTGGCGGTGAACAGTGCCAGTTGTTGGATTAGAGTTCGGTTAAATCTTTCCACCATCCCGTCAGATTGAGGTCTTAAAGGCGTTGTTCTGGTTTTCCGAATTGACAGGAGACTGCACACATCTTTTAGCAATTTGCTCTCAAAATTTCGTCCCTGGTCGGTGTGCAACTCCTGTGGAATCCCATGCCGGCACACAAATCCTTCCACGAAGGCCTGCGCTACCACCCCTGCTTCTTGGTTGGGGAGGGCGTAGGCCTCCGGCCACTTGGTGAAATAGTCCATTACAACGAGGATATACTTATTACCTTGGCGGGTGCGGGGCAGCGGTCCTAGAATATCCATAGCCACCCGCTCAAGGGGGGCCCCCACCTGATGTAATTGAAGGGGGGCCCTCATCCTCCGTGCTGGTCCCTTTTTGGCAGAACAGGCGTCGCATCTCCGACACCAGTCCTGTATGTCGCGCCCCATATTCACCCAATAGAACCTCCGGCGGACCCGAGATATTGTCTTTGTCCTGCCCAAATGGCCGCCGGAGCGGGTACCATGCACCTGTTGCAATATGACGTTCTTGAATTTGTCAGGGACTATCACCAGCCAGGAAGTTCTATTAGAGGGAACCTCCACCCACTTGCGATACAAGATGTTGCCTTTCAATTCCAGGGTCTGCCACTGAGCCCAATATGCCTTTGTTTGTGCCCCGAGGGGGGTGACCTCTTCCCCCTTTGGTCTTTGCCCCAATTTGACCCATCGGAACACCGGCCCCAGAACAGGATCCTCCTGCTGGGCCGTGCTCCAAGCCAACTCTCCAAATTCTTCGTCCGCGGTTAGTGGCAAAATTGGCCCTCTCACCCGGGTTGCCCGGACAACGAGGGTCGGGTCCGAATCGCCCAATTGTTCCCTCTCCTCGTGTCTCGCACAAAATTTGCAGTTTTCTCCCAGACAAGGACGCCGAGAGAGTGCGTCCGCATTACCATGGGCCTTCCCGGCCCTATGGGCCACATCAAAATCGTACTGCTGCAACTTTTCCAACCACCTTGCAATTTGGCCCTCCGGTTCCTTGAACCGAAGGAGCCATTGCAAGGAGGAATGGTCAGTTCTAACCAAAAATTTCCGCCCGTACAGGTACGGGTGAAAATGGTTCATGGCAGCCAGCATGGCCAATAACTCTTTGCGAGTGACGCAATAATTTCGCTCGGGCCTACTTAAGGCCCGACTATAATAACCAATCACTCTCTCCACGCCCTCCTGTGTCTGAGACAAAACTGCGCCCAATCCTTCCTGGCTCGCATCCGTGTCCAGGGTAAATGCCCCGTTGCTAGTGGGGTACGCTAGAAGGGGTGCGGATGTTAGACACCCCTTCAATTTTTGGAAGGCCTCGTGGCACTCCCGTGTCCAATTAAATCGCGTCCCCTTCTCCGTAAGCCGGTGGAGGGGACGGGCCAACTCCGCAAATTTCGCCACAAAGCGCCGGTAGTAGGAGCAGAGTCCCAAAAATCCCCGCACCTCTTTGATGGTACGTGGTGCGGGCCACTCCTCTACCGCTTTACTTTTGTCTGGGTCCGTTTTTACCCCCTCGCGGCCGATCACGTGACCTAGATAGGCCACCTCTCTTGCAAACAAAGTGCACTTACTCGGGTTCAGCTTCAACCCTGCCTGTCTGAGGCACCCGAACACCTGGTCCAAATTAGCTACTGCCTGGGGGAACGTTTGGGCATGTACCAGGACGTCATCCAGGTACACCAGGCATGACTGCCATGGCATGCCGCCTAGTACATGCTCCATCAATCTTTCAAAGGTGGCGGGGGCGTTACACAAACCAAACGGCATCACAGTAAACTGATACAGTCCCTTACCTGTGGAAAATGCCGTTTTCTCCTTCCCTGCCCTATCCATTTCCACCTGCCAATACCCACTCTTGAGGTCCAAAGTTGAAAACCAATTTGAGCCCGCAACGGCATCGAGGGTGTCATCAATCCTTGGCAGGGGATATGAGTCCTTGAGTGTCACGTTGTTTAGCTGGCGATAGTCCACGCAGAACCGCGTGGTCCCATCCTTCTTTTTGACCAGCACAACAGGTGACATCCAAGGACTTCCCGAGGGCTCGATCACGCCTGCGTCGAGCATTTTTTCAACCTGCTCGTCAGCTTCCGCCCTCTTGCTCCAAGGGAGCCGTCGGGCGGCCTGACGAATAGGCCGGGCCTCACCGGTGTGGATCTGATGTTTCACCAGGCCCGTACGTCCAATATCCTCGGTGGACAGGGAGAAGAGGTCCAAATGGGACCCAACCAGTTTGTGTAAGGCCTCCCTCTGGGTACCTCCCAACTCTACGCTACTACGATTTACCATCTCGCAAATGGGATCGGGCCAATTCCTACTTGTTATTGAAGGCTCCCCCCGGGGTCGGCTCGGCTGGACGTTCTCGCCCCTCACTGTCGCGACTTCCTCAACTGGGGTGCAGCCAGCTACCCTCGTGCCCCTTACTATAGTGCGTGGTTCTGTACTCATATTTATTACTCGGACGGCCACTACCGGTCCGTCCGTTTTTACAAGGGTGCGGCCCACGATTAAACCCGGTATGGACTGCGCTGCCACCGGTTCGACCAGGCCGCAGGACTCCTGCCATGTTGGGCGAGCTGCCCACCGGGCCGGCACTATCGCCTCGGCCCTTGGGGGGATGGTCACGGCCTCGGATAGTCTAGTCAAATTTCTGGGAAACGTGAATTCATGAGGCATTTTTGAGTAAAAGCAAGCAAACCACTTTTTCTGGGGTAGTTTTTCGTGCTGAATACGAATCTGTTGTTTGCCAAGCCCAAAAATGCGTAATTAGGTCACTAATCAAGGTCAAAGGTCAATGAGTGCAAAATTCAAAATCTTTGAAAAAATGTTTTATTTTACATCACCTATCTGTACATTTCAATTATTTTACAGTATTTTGTCTGGTAAGGTTACTACAGCTTTTCACAATTATGAAAGTAAAGGGAATTGTGAAGGGAAAAAATCAGATTTTTGTGAATATATCCGTAATGAAGCAACTTTTCGTTTTTTGACATACTGTTTTAATTCACTTGAATTGTTGCCTTAAATACCATCAGTGAAGTGGTTTACCTGAGTCCTATATAATAGCAAGATTGTTTTCTACACTAAATGTCAATATTTGACTAATTAGCCACTTAATTAAGGCTAACGGTCACAAGGCGCAAAGTGCACTTACATGGCACAAGGCGCAAAATGCACTTCATGGCAAACATGTTTGGAGTGCAGGCAGTTGATCATTATCACATGTATTCTTAATTAATCCTGAATCAATTGCAGTCTGTCAGACTGATTGGCTGGAAGGAGGAGCCATCCAGGGGAATGCCAATTAGCTTAACTGTGTAAGCTCTGACCCCCCCCCCCCCCTACTTTGGCCTGTTTCGACATGGTGTTTCACTGGCATTGCACTTGCAGGCCTCAGTGCAGAACTGTTTCCCCCACTTCCGACAAGAGCAACTATCAGAACTGCAACCTTTCTTGCAACCACACTGAGTAAGTTCTCGGCATCCCTTTGGAATTGACGGTAAAGTTGTAAGAACCGGTGACAACTTGTCATCAACGAGTTTCCATCCACAATCAGTCGGCGGTGGCAGATCTGTCATTGGATTACTGGCCTCTCTCCAAATGAAACTTTGGTAGTTTGCACGCTCTATGTGGAACTTTGCTGCATCACTAGATGGAGGTAGGGTCTCTGTTGCATGGCATTTGTTGAACAGTTTAATGCGGGCTTGATTACAGTTCTCAGATGGTTATTTGTAGATATGGCAAATGAACTTTTCAGCATCTTCTGTGACCTTCTTTGATGGTGTCGGAAACTGCTGTTGTTGGATCTTTTCAACTGCTGTTGGTATATCCAACGTTGACGTATTGGATGGTTTGATGTCTCCAAGACCGCTTTCAGCAGATGGCCCCCTCTGCCAGGCAGCTAACTGAGTAGCGTGAAATGTATTTTTGCCATCTAGGGTAGAGTCATTGATGTCAATATTGTCGCCAGAAAAATGCACAAATCGTCCCGAAACCAGGTTGCTGGTAACAACTGCCCCAGTTTCTTGATCAAGCGCTTTCAGAGTGTTTTCAGCCATGGCAGTGTCATACCTAAGAACCCGGTTATAGCTGATTATGTGCCCAGCATTATGGAATAGCTCAACTAATTTCTTTGATCGAGTTGACTGGTGCAGCGTCATACCCATTCCAACGTGTTTAGGCGGTGCCTTCTTGTCTCCACATACACCATAGACCATGTCTTGTCCAATGCTAAGGACCCTTGTCTTCTTCACCCAACCAGTTTCAGACATCTCACTTTCGTCAAACTCAGCATCGACACTACTTTGGCCTCCAAGCAAGATATTCACAAACATGAGTACAGATGGTGGTACACTTGCCAACTCTGCTTTTTCGCTTACATCGCAACCTTCGAATGCAGGATGTGACATGATATCACTGCGGAGTTGCAGAGCAACGTGCACTAAAGACAGAAAATGATCATCCTGTTGTCTAAATATGGGAATATAGTCTGCACTGTTCTGACCGCACACCATTTCTGAAAGAGGTATGTGACTGAAATGTCGTGGAAGAAGCAAAGTTTGTTTCTCTGAAGGCGCCAAATTTCTTAGCACAAGAAATTCATAAATGTCCCCAATGCAATTCGACAAAGTTTCTTTAAAAGTCCCCAGTCTACTAAGATACGATGTAGGAATTGTGCCGTCGCACTCACCGGCTAACTCTTTGTACCTCTCGAACACTGCAGATAGTTCAAATACGTGCCCTTTCTCAGCAGAGTGACGCAGCTCTTGACACAACCATGATATCGCCATGTCTGCTGATTTGCTTTCAGTTTCCGCCCTTTTGACATCCCTAAAGAATTTACTAAGACAGTTAACATGGTAACATGCCTCAGCTGAGATTAAATCATTCTCATTTGCAGTACGGACTAAGATGTTATGTACAAATTTAGCTTTTTCCGTAATTTAATTACTCATTTTGAAGGTTGTGACACGACTTGTCTTCTGCTTCTTGTCAAAGTTCTGGCAGAACATACACAATGTCCAGTTCATCTTAGTAGTACTACTGCGTAAAAACGGACATGCTTCAGCCGAAACACTCTTTCTTTCAGGATCTTTTTCGTTTTTCGATTGTTCCTTGGCTAGCTTAGCATTTATTTTCCCCTTGTGTGTGTATGCAGAGTAACATAGCTTATGCCATTTAAGTTTGGGGAGACTTTCTGGAGGCTCTGCAAAGAGAGTCGAAAGCCTGTCCACGGCTGATCGAAATTCATAGTGTCTAAGTTTGCATCGGAGCTCGGTCGCCTCTCTGATGGCAGCAATACCCTGGTTTGTCTGGTTGAAAATCGTATCTTTGACCTGGCTAGTTCCCTGACAAATGATACAAAGTTCAAACGACACATCCTCACGCTGTCGCTTGAGGCTGGCAATAGGTTCCATGGTTGGCCTGAGGGGAGAAACAGAAACCAAACTAAGCACCAGGCACGCATGTTCTGACCATGAAAACTACAACGTTGTATGATATACTGCAACAGCCCTTAAATGATCGAATAAGCGCAGGCAGTGTTGGCCCGGGTTTTAATCTTATTCTCAAAGACACAAAGTAAAGCTTCTTCAAGACAAAACATCTAACCGATATCACTAATTCATTAGTGGTAGATGCATTAGGCACTCATCGTCAATGCCCATGCCCTGCCTGTCTTTTTACTACTGTTAGGTAAATGTACATGTATGTAGGCCTGCCTATGATGTGAGATGTCAAGCATACATTACACATTTGTATGTACATGTATCTCACCAAAGAAGAATGCATTCCTTTACTTTCATTTGATTTTATATTTCATTTTTTAACAATCTTAAAAAGACCCTTACCTGTACTCCTGAAATGTTTAATGCCTGATGCCTAGGGTACGAACTAGATGGCTTATGCTAGGCTATTAGATTCATTCTTCATCATTAAGGGTCTATTGAAGAACACCCTGCTCTGTCTGAATGGAAATGATTTGACAAACATGGCAAATGCATTGGGGTCAGAAAGATGAAGCCACTTTCACTGTTGAGTGAAAGGGATGGTTTCAAGTGCAAGTAACTGTTACGTCATTGCAAGACTTTCGCACTCATTGACCTTTGACCTATGTTGTTTACCGGTGACATTTAGATTCTGTCTTTATAAAATCTATCTCTAGACCATCAATAGGAGCATAAAAACTCTGCCCCATTGTGCATTTAGAGGTTAAACTGCAAGCAAATTACGCAAAAACTAATTGTCGCCCCTTACAGAGATAAAGGCAAATGAGCATAGATGTGTCCTCACGTTTTCCTTTAAAAATAAGATTTTGAAAAGCTTTAGCAACCTTACTAGACAAAATATTGTAAAATAATTGAAATGTACAGATAGGGGATGTAAAATAAAGCATTTTTTCAAAAAAATTGAATTTTGCACTCATTGACCTTTGACCTTGATTAGTGACCTAATTACGCATTTTTGGGCTTGGCAAACAACAGATTCATATTCAGCATGAAAAACTACCCCAGAAAAAGTGGTTTGTTTGCTTTTACTCAAAAATGCCTCAATCATTCTATAAAGGCACATTTTCAGATTTTTTGACTAGGCTAGGAAGCCTCCAGCTCCGCTCTCTCGGCCGTGCTCACTCCCCCTAACGGCAGCTCTTCTACTCCCACCTGCAGGATCCCCCGGCACAAGTCGATTTTACAGCCGCTGGCAGTCAACAGGTCCAACCCTATTAAACATGGGTCGCACACCTCCGCCACCCAAACATCTATCTCCCTCCTTACCGACCCTAACTTGAGGGTCACAGAACCACGCCCTATGATCGGGGCCGTTACCCCGGTAGCAAGCTGCAAACTATAATTTTGCAGGCGCTGGATCTTATCCCAGCCACCTGCGCTCGAATCAAGGACCACAGGGCTGATGATAGTGGCGCTAGCTCCTGTGTCCACTACGGCGTCTACCCCCACGCCGGCAATTTTGCATCTAATTGTCAGGCTACCGGTTCCAATTTGGCCACAATAAATGACCTGTCGCGTCAATGAGGGCTCTCCTCCATCCTCTGCTGCTGAACACCGCCCTACGTGCCCGACACCTTCTAGTTTCCCGGGGTCTGGCGGGGGGGTGTCTGGGGTCGGCTAACCCGCTCCCCCCTGGGCGGAGTTGAGGACCTCAACTGCCGGGGATCATCCCGGCGCGCGGCTCGACAGTGCCGCGCCAGGTGACCCAGGCGGTTGCAGGTATAGCACCTCACCTGATAAGGTGCTTGCCTCCGGAATTCCAAATTTCCCCCCCTGTAGGTCCGAATTGGATTACCCGCTCGTGGTCCACCGCGGGCCACCTCCGGGGCCGCCTGCCATGGTCCAGGTCCTGCCAGGCGCTGGTCCACCAGCCTCCGGACCATGCCCGCCAGGTCAGGACCCACGTCGTGGGCGGGCCCCCTAAGGGGTCCGCCCTCCATCGGGGGTCCCACCTGGCGGACCGCCATTGCGAGACGCTCGCCCCCCCGGGCCAGGGGCCTCGCTGCTTCCCAACGGGCCGCAGCGTCAGCCGCCTGGCTCAGAGTCTGCGGGCGCCACATGGCGAGCTGTTGCCGGAGCTCAATGTCCGGGAGGGCCTGGATAAAATGGTCCAGCGCCAGGCTTTCCCGGGAATCCGCTGCCATGCTAGCATGTGCGATCCCCACTGCGCGGCGAATGTCGTGGGCAAGTTCCCCGATGGCTTCCTGGGGCTTGCGCTTTCGCAGCGTGAGCTGAGCTTTAACAAGCTCGCTCTGCTGTTCTATGCCGAATCGATTAAGTAGGGCGTCGCGGAGGGCTGGCAGGGTGAGAGCACCCGCTGGTAATGCCGTCAGCACCTCCGCCGCCGCGCCGCGCAATGCGGCCACCAGGTGTACTCCACCTTCGTCCTCACCCCAACCGTTGCCCTTACACACACAGTCGAACTGCGCCAGGTACGCGCGTAGATCACTCTTGCCATCATACGGCGCGAGTGGGACCTTGTGGGACCATCTCGTATGCGAGTCGTTGCCCGCCTGCCGGACCCCGTGCGTCGCCCCTTGCGGGGTCAGCGCGGGGCCGAACCGGCCGGGCCCCCACAGTACATTACCCCCAAGGGGCTCTCGTGCCTCCCCGGTCCCTCCAACAACTACCCCTGTTGGTGTCGATGCATGGGTCACACCTCCGCAACCCGCTACCCATTCCATACCACCACAACCTTGCTCACCCACACCTCGCACCTCTCGTTCCATACCCTCCGGACCAGCCATACACCTCACTCGTGGCCTCTCACGAACATCCGGGTCTATCTCGACCCCCAAGCTTATTAAATCACCTGGCGCATCATACGCCCGACCATATTGGTCACCACTTACACCGGGTCCTCTTTCTCTTCGCTTCTCCTCCATCACCTGCGAATCCCTCATCCGGTTAATGAGCACATCATCACGATCCGAACACAGACTTTGGACCAATTCTTTTATCTCCTCCTTTATCTCTTTCTTATCCTCTCTCCGTCGCTTTTTAATTTCGCTCACCCCCTCTTCCACTTCTTCTAATTTCTGCTTCACCTCTTTTATGTCCCGGTACGTCTCCTCAAGCTCATCCTCTAAGGCTACCTTGACCGTTTCCATGTGCGTCCTCACCTGCCGGTCCTTCGTCTCCATTACCTCTATCACCTCGTCCAACCTCGTTGTCAGTCCCTCACGTACCATCTGACATTCCCTCTTCGTCGCTATCAAGTCATCTTTTAGTTCTTTCTGTGTCGCTTTCAACCCTCCTAATACCGCAGTGTTCCTTTGAACCTGCTCCGTTACTTCTTTTTGTCCCTCCGTCAGCTGTTCCACCTCCTGCGTCAGGACCTCTATGCCCCCTTGCAATTTTACAGTCCCCTTTCTCACCTCCTTCTCCATGTGCTCCTTACAGTGCCTCACCTCCTCGCGCACTCCTCCGACTTCCTCACTCACTCCTCTTCTGATCTCCTCTCCCATCACTTGCATCTCCTGCCCAGATGCCACCCTCATCTGCTCCATTTCCTTCCTGTGAGCATCCAGTTTGGTTTCTACCCCCATTCTGACCCCCTCTATCTGCTGCCCCATTTGTTTAACTTCCCTTTCCGCTTGGTCCCTCATGTCCCTCAATTTGCCTTCCATACTGTTTTCTAACCCTATTAACCCATTTCTCACCTCTTTTATCCCGTTGTCTAACCCCTCAAAATTATTGTCTAACTTCCCAAATTTCTTGTCTAACTCCTCAAAATTATTGTCTAACTTCCCAAATTTCTTGTCTAATCCCTCAAAATTATTGTCTAACTTCCCAAATTTCTTGTCTAATCCCTCAAAATTATTGTCTAACCCCTCACTGGTACCCCTCGCTTCGTCCCTCATTACCCCCATTTGCTCACTCTGAGCCTCTATCCGGTTCCCCATTACCCCCATTTGGTTTCCCATTACCCCCATTTTTGCTTCTAGCCTCTCCATAAGGGCCCCCATTTGCAGGAGGAAAAGGTTCGAATCCACCAGGGGCGCTGCCACGGTCGCGGGCGTGGGCGCCGTGGCCATGTGCGAGGCGCCATTTCGCGCGCCCGCCATGTCGGGCGCAACGACGCTAATTTGTGCGTCTGCTACCCTCGCTGCTTCACTCTCCTCGCGTCCCTCTATTTGGTCCTGGACCGACCCTGCCTCACTCTCCTCTACCGGAACCCAGCTGTCTTGATCCGCCATAGCGCGACTTTCAAAATTCGGGTTTTTATTTTCGTAAAACAAATTCAAATTTCGCCTTTATAATTTCGAGCGCGTAAACGCGCTCCGGGTCCGATCTCACTCCTCGACACCAATTGTTACAGACACGACTTTGATGTTAGGGTGGGCCGAGCGGAATGGCCGCCGTGTCCGCACAAGTTACCCGATTATACTCGAACGTTGACTAAATCGCGCTATGCTAAATCAATGATGGAAAAGACACAACGGCTGGATTAAAATGACACGACACCAAGGGTTCAGTTCTCAAGACCTCCGGAGGAGGTTATATTAGGGCGGAAGGTCAGATTACAACTACAAGAGGGACAGCATAGAAAGACAGGCACTTAGACACACTTATCTTATTCCCTGACAGACGACAGATAAACAGGACAAAAACTGACTCACACGGGGATTGATGGCAAGGAAAGCGGAATCGATGGCTCCAGGTGCACCTGGGCTCAGGGCAGGATCGACCCGGTCCGGTCTAGAGATGCGGGGAGGTCGCTCAGCGCTCGGAGGTGGTCGCGACTTGTCTTCTTCAGTCGGGGGCGCATCTCCCCTCACGTCCGGTAAGTGGCCGCGTATATCCGGCGGGGAGTGACACGCCCTCGGCTCGTTAGCTCCACCCCAGATGGAATCGGCCCGTTGCTTCTCATTGGGTGCGTGCGGGGGGGGGGGTTACCTGCTCCGCCCTTGACGAGGGGCTGACAGGGAGCCCCTTTGTGGTAACCCCGTCGGAGCGCATGGTCAATGGCGGCTAACCAAGCCGGTGTGAGGACGCACACTCCCCCGCGCCGCGCCGTTGTTGTAGTTGTTGTAGTTGTTGTTGTAGTTGTTGTTGTAGTTGTTGTTGTAGTTGTTGTTGTAGTTGTTGTTTGGGGAAGAAGATGGGAGGAGGTATGGGAAGGTCCTAAACTCACTACTGGTGCCATATAATCACATTCTGGTGCAACGAAGAGTCAGAATTAATGGAAACGAGTCCTTAACTGACATAGACTAAGAATAACTAGCAAGATGTCCGAAAGTTGTCTACGTGAGATGCGGTGGACCTGGGCACGACATTTAATGGGGGAAAAAGGGGAAGGTCGGTTCTACAGAGTGTTATTTACAGGCAATGGGACTAGGGAATGGGGGATTGGGGATAGTTGGGGAGTATTGGGGAAATAGGGGAGTATTTACAAGCGGATATTGAGGCCAAGTCCCATATCCGCAACAGTATGTATGTCTCATCAAACGTATACCAATCAGAGCTGAGGATCTGGTCACATGACAGGGTGATGTGATTATGTCTGATGTCATTACGGCGGTACAGCGGCTGACTCGACACACACCACCATTTTGATTTATACGCCGTTCATGCCGAACATATCGTCGAACCTGTCATATATCACAATCGCCATGCTCTACATTTACGGTTTTCATTCAGTGTGAAACACAAACAAACCGATTGTTAAAATGACCACGAAATATCGAAAGCATCGGCGTGACTTCTCTTCCAACAAAACGGTACGTACCCAACCCTTTTGGGGTATAATCTAGATTACAGTAGATCTTCCCTCAGTTCTGTAAGGAAAACTTACCTCTCGGATGACAGGATTCCTCCAAATCTCTTTTTTTTTTTTTTTTTTTTTTGTTGTATACTGAATCGAGGCTCGTGAAAGCATTGCATTGGCGACTGTTTCAAAAGCTAATCATATGTGTTTGTGCTTTATAATGTTTTACAAGCCCAGCTACAACAGCTACAATGCTGTTAGACTCTTGGCCTTGTTTTTAAATAACAATATATACAAGGCACGGGGAGGTGAAATTCGCTGCATGTGACGTGCAATGCGCAAAGTGAAAACCGAGCGTTTATTTACATCCGCAGTATGTCAAAAAATTAAGAATATATAAGCACACCTGACGCTAGGCCGAGGCTTCAGACTTTGGCACGCGCACTGGGCTGCACCATCGAATAAACTGTTCCAACCCGTCATATTTGACAGTTTTCTTTACTAGTACACACACACACACACACACACACACACACACACACACACACACACACACACACACACACACATATATATATATATATATATATATATTGTTACGGAACCCAACGTCGGCCTATGGTTCCCCTTTGAGGGGGGATTAGTCCCCTCGCTTGTCACTGACCGACGTGGTCCCTGAAGCTGCACCGCGACCTCCGGAAAGGCCGGTGAGCAGCTTCATTCGTGACCGCGGATAAGATGTTAATTTGCCGAGCGGATGGCAGCCGCGGCCCGAACCGTTAACAAAGACTAACCCGATTCTGAACGTTGGCCAAATCGTGCCGCAGGTATTCAATTTGGAAAAGACAAAGATGACGGATGTGAAGAAGAAGAAGAAGACAAGAGGTAGGAAATACGAATATGATTTATTATTACTATTTACAACCGAAAGAAACCAAGGAGCTTTAAGGATAATCAAATAAAGGCAGAAAGAGGGACGGACCAGAAGGACACAGTGAAACCTAGCTTACCTATTACAGTCTTACTTAGAAACCCAAGGACAAGACAAAAGACAGACTACGATCACACTTACATGACTGGGGAATGGAGGCAGGAATGACTGGAAGGAGGAATGGGAAGGTTCAGCTGGGGCAGATGGTTCGGGCTTGATCCCGCACGGGACGTCGGGCTGGACCTCGACGGTCACCGATGCCGCCGATCCTGGTTCCCGCGGGGTAACAGGTCGAAGCTGCCTGGTGGAGCCCACGATGCCTGGTGGAGTCAACGCTGCTTGTGGAGCCAAAGCTGCTGGTGGAGCCAAAACTGCTGGTGGAGCCAAAAATGCTGGTGGAGCCAAAACTGCTGGTGGAGCCAAAACTGCTGGTGGAGCCAAAACTATGGGTGGAGCTAAAACTGCTGGTGGAGCCAAAGCTGCTTCTCTGGCTCACCTCAGGACGCGTCTCCCTTCTCTCTTCGAGGGCTCGTCTCGACTCATCTGCCAGCTCCAGCGCAACTCCTTTTTCAGAACTCAGAACTCTTCTGGCGTGGGGAGCGTCCCGCTGTGGGTTATATAGGCCCCGCCCTTCAACCTTTGCGAACCTCCCCAATCGCTCTTCCTCCGCCCTCTCAAGCCAAACCCCTCGTGCTTGGTTGGTCGCGCGGGGCCGACTCACTCCTCCCCTCTCTGACGAGGTGGAGACACGCCTTTCTTCTCCGAGCCGGAGCACATGGGCAATGGCGGCGAATGCAGTTGGCAGTAGAGGCTTTGGGAATGGGAATGAAAGGGGATCTATCTATATGAATTCGGTGCAATGGAGTGTCAATTAATGGAAGACACAGCCTTAACCTACATAGAATAAGGAAATAAACTACCAACAAGGAGGAAATCTATGATTGGCTAACGTGATTGTATATGACCTAACTACGGGATGCCCTTTTGACCTTTATACACAACTGGAGGAAGGAGGGTGATATTTTACAACAATTAACACAACAATAAAAGAAACACTATTCTCATATCCACAACACTGCACCCTCCTCCTCTTAGGCACGTCCCGGGCCTATTACTTTTACTTTTAGTGTGGCACGTAGGTGTAGTTCCCTCTACATTTAACCTGACCCTGAGTGTGACAGTTTTAAAACACAAATAAATATGTCCCGCTGCTCCATTGCACCCTACCTAACAGACTCACGCCCACAGCTAACCGAATTGCGGAATTGTCTTCAAACTAAACACTTACGGTGGGGGCGCATTATTTACTATTGACGCTATTTTTATTTACAATGGCAACCCAGGACCTGTGATTGTTCTTTTGGGGGGGAGACAGTCTGCTCTGCATCGACGCACCATGAAGCACCCAAAAACGCACCAAAAACACCATCAAGCACCAATCGGTGCACAGTCACCACAGTTCAATAAAAATAAACAAACCCCTGGTGCTGGTCTTCCTCTTCGGCTCCCTCTGCTGGCTATGGTTCTTCCAGTTGTTGTCATCTTCTTTGCTGGCGGCCTATTTGGACACAATAAAACTTGCACAGAAAACGTGTCCGTCTTTTATTTATTTATGGCCCACAGGGCCGACTATGTGGTTCACCTGTGTGGCATCCGCCAGCAAGCCCTGTGACCAAGGTCCACCAGCAAGATCTCGGGCCTTCATGGCCGGTTCCAGCAGAGGGGCCATGCCCCAACCCATGGGGTCCATAAGGTGGTGCATCGATGCAGACAGCTGTGGTTGCGAGAGTTTCGGGTGCACAATGGCGGACTCCCGCACGCTCCCCTCGGCGCCCAGTGGCGCACAGTCCTCGTGTGGGAGACAAGGGGGGGGGGGGGGAAAGACAGGTGAGCGAGGGGTAAGGTCACAAGGGTACATATCAATAAAGGCAATGCAAGGCGAGGTGCGTATGGAGATGGAGCGGAGAAAAGCTCGTCCCTACCATACGTCACCCCCCCCCCTGTTACCTACTCTACCCTTGCCCTTACCCCATATTTACAACAATCTACACATTTACAAATTCGTCACTAATGTCTCGTCTTCCCCATATTTCCCCGATACCAAATTCGTCTTCACAATCCCTCTAACCAAAATTTGCCATCACCAATTCATCATCAATCCTCATAAGGGGGAGAGATGGAACAACAGCACAATGTCACACCCACGTCATGATGCATCTCACATTCCAAACATTTGCACAATAAAAAATAATCAAACCTGGCATGGTGTGGAGCTTCGTCACCTCAGGTGAGTGGATGTAGATGGTGCAAGGAGATTTCAAACCTAACTACTTCCTAAATGACTTTAACACACTTCACACTACCCGGGGTCTTTCCCTGCCAATCCATTGGCCAACTTACACTATGGGTTCTAAAAACCAATTCCCATTGCCCAAACTGTGGTGCTTATCAATTTGGGGTCTCACTCCCCCGATTCATCTCCCGGTGCCCTTGCACAATTTCCGGGCTGAGTCGTGTAGCTCTCCCAGCAGGTCTACCCACCTGCACACCTCCACCACTGTAGTTGCCACCCGAGCTTACCTAGCTCCTCACCCTAACCTATCTAACTGGGGAAGGCCCCTCCTGGCTCTGTCACCCCTCGGTGCCCTCTGGCACTGGGCTACCCGGGTCCGTCCTCCGGATCTTCGGGCCCCATCCACAACTCTACCGGCCCCCAGAGCCCACCTGTGGCCTCACCTGGCCGACATCCTCACAGTGGTGGAGTGCTCAACCAACTACACGCACTAACAGGCTACACGTCCAGCCATTTCCACGACACTAATGCACCCGTTCAACCATCATTCTTCCACCACGCACCACAGATGTCAATATCCAACCACAATTTACCTGTACCCTCTACCTAACACTTAGACTACCCTACCTGGGTATTCGTGATGGGGGTCCATTCTTCCCCCATTCACACCTTCGCACCATCCACTCCACTCCACAGTTTCCACCATACTCACTCCACGACCATCCATTCCATACTACATGTATTCCACACAACCATTCTCCATTCACCTGCAGTTGCACACCTGTGCAATCTCACCTGGTGCCACCTGCACCCTCCTTCCTTCCTGGACCATTTGGTCAACACCACACACATCACCATCTCTCACTCATACACTGCTCCATCCACCTGTTCAGTTGCACACCTGTGCAATCCCAATCGTTCCTCACTCACTGCTCCATACACTTCCACGCTCAATACCCTTTCGATCCTCAAACACTCGGCATCATCTCATCTAACTACTCCCCTCTGGAACTTGCGCTTCCCAGTCGCCCCTTTAAACTATTGTGCTCCCTCATCATTATAATCCAAACTAATCTACCTGCGTCCCCACTACAGGTATCATTGTCACTACCTAACCTTAGCGTTACCTATTGTCAATCTCTAGGTCCCTACACACGATATCCTAACCCTCCCGGGCTAGTTTTCACTGCCATAAACCCCATAACTAGTGCTGCTTTGCCCCCGCTGTGAGGGATGGCAGAGTTGCCATCCCATCACATCGGGTATCTTCCACTATCAATTTTGCTCTCCAAATTCCAACCAATCAAAAATTGTCTATCCCAAAATTTCGAATCCAAAAACACTATCACCATCATCACAGTCCGCTATATCCTAGCCTCGGTGCATCATGACATCATTAAACTCGGCTTCGTAAAACCAAGCAATGAATGCGGGTTGTTTGGTCGCCTGCAGTTGGATTTGTCCGGCATTCACGATTCTGGGGAGGAGGCATGCTCGGGCCAAGGTTCCACGCATCATCGCGGCTCGGAACCTTGCGGTCTCCGGCCCGACAACCGAGGCTCGCCCGGTCAGAACCCCGTCCCCACCACCAGGGGGCACCGTTCCGCTTCCTCCTACTCGCCCCTGAACCGGACCGGTCGCCTCGCCCGACAAGGCCCGGACTCGACCGTGCGGGGCCTCGCATCCAACAAAGGGCGCCACGCACCGTGCGCCCGCGTCGGCTATCCGTCACCCTAAACGCTAACCCGTTCAATGTCGATGCTTCACTTGCACACGCGACCCGTTTCACACTCACAACGCCCGGCATTCCAACGCCGTCCGTACATTCCACACACTCCGTCCATTCCACCAACACACTCCCTGTTACACACCACACCTCCCGCGCACCTTCTTGCGCATACCCGCCGTTCGCACACCTCGGTCCACACCTCTCCTCCGTTACGTCCTCCGTAACACTTGCCATGGGCGTGCACTCTTGCATCCACCCACTAACGCGCTCCGATGTGCTCTCTCGCACTCGCGCCACCATCAACTCACTCTCTGTGTCACACTCCGTACACCCCGACGTGCATTCGCGCTCGCACTCGGTTTCACTCCCACACTTTATAACACACCCACTCGCCGACGCACACTTTTTCCTCACAAGCACGCCATTTCCACTCACACGGGACCCTTCACCAACGCCCGGGTGCCATATCGACCCCAATCGCGCGACAATTCTCTTAGCGCCAAACCCCCTCTTACAAGATCTCCCGGCACCACATGCAGCCCGTCTCACCTTCGGGGTCCTTCTTCCTCCCTGCACCAACACCTGCAAATCTTTATAAGGATTTTTAAGCACAGCATCGTGATGTGAGCATGGACTTTGTACAGTTTCCATTCCTTCCTCCGATTCCTGGGCTACCTCCGTCGTCTCTTCAATTTTAACTATACCCATTATTTCTTTTTCTTTATTCACCACGACGACCGCTGGCTTTAATAAAATTCCCTCTACCTCAGCGGTCGCCGGCTGCCCCATACCCCGGGTCGCGATCTCTATACCCGTCATTGTACCCGCGCTTTTCTCCACTTCGCTCAACCAGTGCGCCTCGACCCGCTTTACCTCGTCGTGCACCCTTGGGACCTGCTCGCCCAACCTGCGGTCTCTGTCCCTCTCCAACCCCTCATTAATTTATTTGGCTTGGCCAACCATGCCCCCAAGTTTGTCCCCTAATCTGCTTCCGAGTCCCTCCAATTTGCTTCCGAGTCCCTCCAATTTGCTTCCGAGCCCCTCAAATTTATTGTTCAACCCCTCACTTAATTGCTCACTGTCAGCCCTCCTTCTGTCTTCCATGTCTTCACCCGACTTAACCATAAAGGCCTTTATTTGTTCCATAAATAGGCCCCAATCCATCGGCGGCGCTGCTACGGTCGCGGCGACATTTGGTGCCGCTGTAACCACATGCGCGAGCACGCCATTTTGTGCGCCTAACACCTCCTCAACCACATCATCATTTCTCTCCTCCATTTCTTCCCTCTGGTCCTGGGTTACCCCTAACCCCTCTTCTAGTTCCCCCACCGGCATCCGATCGCCTTGATTGTCCATGGCACGATTTTCAAATTTCGGATTTTATAAAACAAAATTTCGGCCGCTCGTAATTTGAGCGCGCTAAGCGCTTCAGGTCCGTATCTCGCTCCCGACACCAATTGTTATGGAACCCAACGTCGGCCTATGGTTCCCCTTTGAGGGGGGATTAGGCCCCTCGCTTGTCACTGACCGACGTGGTCCCTGAAACTGCACCGCGACCTCCGGAAAGGCCGGTGAGCAGCTTCGTTCGTGACCGCGGATAAGATGTTAATTTGCCGAGCGGATGGCAGCCGCGGCCCGAACTGTTAACAAAGACTAACCCGATTCTGAACGTTGGCCAAATCGTGCCGCAGGTATTCAATTTGGAAAAGACAAAGACGACGGATGTGAAGAAGAAGAAGACAAGAGGTAGGAAATACGAATATGATTTATTATTACTATTTACAACCAAAAGAAACCAAGGAGAAGGAAGGATAATCAAATAAAGGCAGAAAGAAGGACGGACCAGAAGGACACAGTGAAACTTAGCTTACCTATTACAGTCTTATTTAGAAACCCAAGGACAAGAAAAAAGACAGACTACGCTCACACTTACACGACTGGGGAATGGAGGCAGGAATGACTGGAAGGAGGAATGGGAAGGTTCAGCTGGGGCAGATGGTTCGGGCTTGATCCCGCACGGGACGTCGGGCTGGACCTCGACGGTCACCGATGCCGCCAATCCTGGTTCCCGCGGGGTAACGGGTCGAAGCTGCCTGGTGGAGCCCACGCTGCCTGGTGGAGTCAACGCTGCTTGTGGAGCCAAAGCTGCTGGTCGAGCCAAAACTGCTGGTGGAGCCAAAACTGCTGGTGGAGCCAAAACTGCTGGTGGAGCCAAAGCTGCTTCTCTGGCTCACCTCAGGACGCATCTCCCTTCTCTCTTCAAGGGCTCGTCTCGACTCATCTGCCATCTCTAGCGCAACTCCTTTTGCAGAACTCAGAACTCTTCTGGCGTGGGGAGCGTCCCGCTGCGGGTTATATAGGCCCCACCCTTCAACCTTTGCGAACCTCCCCGATCGCTCTTCCTCTGCCATCTCAAGCCAAACCCCTCGTGCTTGGTTGGTTGAGCGGGGCCGACTCACTCCTCCCCTCTCTGACGAGGTGGAGACACGCCTTTCTTCTCCGAGCCGGAGCACATGTGCAATGGCGGCGAATGCAGTTGGCAGTAGAGGCTTTGGGAATGGGAATGAAAGGGGATCTATCTATTTGAATTCGGTGCAATGGAGTGTCAATTAATGGAAGACACAGCCTTAACCTACATAGAATAAGGAAATTAACTACCAACAAGGAGGAAATCTATGATTGGCTAACGTGATTGTATATGACCTAACTACGGGACGCCCTTTTGACCTTTATACACAACTGGAGGAAGGAGGGTGATATTTTTACAACAATTTACACAACAATAAAAGAAACACTATTCTCATATCCACAACAATATATATGCTCGCAGTGTTAAGTGTGGAAAAGTTCTGAGGAGATTGCGGTTGGCTCAACAGCACAGTGGGCTGTTGACGCGTTATCAACGGAGGTCTGTGGTTCGAGCCCCGCATTGAGTCAGAATTTTTTCACACTTAGCGCCTCGCAGGAATTTGATTCCTGTTTATTAAATTATATATATATATATATATATACTAGCGAGGTACCCGTTCTATGCACCGGTGGGAGGCCACAAGCAAACAGACAATGCAGAAACGGTGAATGCTAAAGCATGACACCAATAAATTCCACATTCTGTGCCACCTGTAGTCGAACATCAAACATGAACAGCAGGTTAGTGAAGCACTTCCACAAAAAACGTACCTGTTTAAATGGTTCTATACCCATTATATACATATATCTACTATGTAAGAGAGCCGTTGGTCTGTCATCTGTCTGTGTTGCCATTTTTTTCAGAGATGGCTGAACGGATCTTTGTCCAATGTCATAGGTTCATCAGCGATTGCTTGGGAGTGTTTTTGGCAAAACTAAAAAAACCCCATTTTTTGTGGAAAAAAATAAAGTTCGTTTTTTGGGATTAAAAAAAAATCAATCTATAGTGCCTAAGCCTTTTTTGATTAATGACAGTTATATACAAGTACACATTCGCATAAATAAATACAAAACAATCGCCAGACATTTGAACACAAATAAATCAAACAATTCCGGAAGCGGTTGAAATTGGTAATAGTGCTTCTTCTTCTTCCTGAAAGTCATTATACTTAACTCAGAAACGTGGTGAATGGCACATTCACCAGCATATATTCAACGAAAAGGTAAAATGATGAATTAACATTTGTGATATGGATTCTGATTTGGATGTAATTGCTTTTCCATTATATTTGCCCTCATTTCAAATATGTTAGTTTCTTTTTTGCTTGAGCAACGCCAGGTACTCCAGCTTTAAACACTTATGTACTTCTCTCGGTATACAAATACAAATACAACTTTGTCTGGGGGGTATCATAGGCTATGTTGCCGCGGCCTCATACGGGAGTGTCGGGGACCTGGAAAGGAGCGTAAATTCTCTATGTAAATGTGTCTTGTGTAGCGCCACCTGTTGATGGTGGCAGAGTATTGCAATTTCCTTTTTTACCTGGGCAACACTAAGGTTAAAACACTCTGCACGGATAAATTTTTCCTCCTTCCCTTCACCCCTCCCACAAAACGGAGGAGCCTGTCAAAGCCCACCCTCGCCAAAAAGATGTATATGTAGTATATTGTCGTGCAATTGCCCCTTGGTTAAGACCAGGGGATTGCGGATGGAATATCGAGCTTAATGAGGTGTTTATGCAATCCAATTGATGGCGGTTCGATACACGAGGATGGGGTTCGGGGGAGAATGCCGGCTTACCTGACGGTCCTGAGATGTCTTCACCCTTGGAAAAGAACACACAAACGAAAACGGGATTAAAGTTGGTTGGGAAAATAATACAAGGGTTTATTTAATAAATATGGGGACAGGAAAAGAAGGCGCCGGTAATAACTAAACCCCATAATGAGCGCTCTTGCATACACACTTCGAATACAAACAAATGGGAATGAAGCAAATAAAATGTTGTGTTCGTTCGTGGGGGCTTAGCTCTGTTTGTGGCGAGTCAGGACCGCAAGCGCCGTCGTCCGATGTGGCTCTGTGCTTGGCGGGAAGTAGGCCTCGATGCCCCCGTTCGCAGGCTGCTAGCCACCGAGCCACTCGCTCGCCCTGGTCTCGCCTGCTCCAGTGGCAAGCCTTGCTCGTTTCGTGAATGCCAGGGGGGAGAATCGCTGGCGCTCCAATGTTGCTCCAACAGGTAATTCGCAAAAGGAAGGTCCAACCGGGAACGAAAGGCAAAGCAGAAGGGTGGTCCGGGCAGGAATGAAGCCAAAGCGAGAAGAAAGGTCGAGATGGAGGTCTGGGCAGGATGGATCCAGGAACGAGAAGGCCAAGGGAAAAAAGAGCAAATGTCGATCTCCGACCACGTGCTTTCACATCCAGCACAAGAGAGAGAAAATGTCGGCTTCTCTCCACTTTTATCAAAACCCTTTGGCCAATCAGCTCACTCCTCCTGGTGGTGGGCGTGGCCTCAGCCTGCCTCATTGATGTTCCATCGCCATGGTGGCATACTGCGTGGTTGCTTGAGGTTTATTCTTCCTGTCAGTCTTATTGTGGTGGAGGGGAATTAATTTATGTGGTGCACTAATGGGCCTATCTAATATTTATGGGATGTATTGCCATAAGGGACACCGCGATGTTCACAGAGGGAACGACACACAATGGAGTGAGCATATTCCCTACAACTACTTAACATGCCCCGCCCCCTCGTGGCAGGAACTAAGAGACGCACTTATTCCAACATACGAGCTAAACACAGAACTACTTATTGGACATCGAGGTGGTTCTAACTATCATGACAGACGAAGCATGATACCTACACAGATCTACCTAAATCTAGATATGCCTACCCAACCGACATAACAATTTCTTTCCTCTCTCTCTCCTCACCTCTCCTCACCCCTACCCCTTCCACTCACCCCACTCCCTTCCTCAACCCTCCCTCTCCAGCCTCCGCCCCCCTCAAGCGGCAACGCCATGTACTCGTGCTAGTATATATATATATATATATATATATATATATATATATATATATATATATATATATATATATATATATATATATATATATATATATATATATATATATATATATATATATATATATATATTGTTAAGGAACCCAACGTCGGCCTATGGTTCCCCTTTGAGGGGGGATTAGTCCCCTCGTTTGTTACTGACCGACGTGGTCCCGGGGGTATGATGCCACGCCCGGTCGGCGCTGGGTAGGGTTTTAGGCCCACAAGTCCTATGACCTAAATACCAGCGCTTCCCGGTACGCGAAGGAACACCCCCCGCTCACGGCCGCAGCGTAATGGATGTTGCGCCGAGCGAAGCGAACCGCGGCGTGAGCCGTTTACCAAGACTAGACCCGATTCTGAACGTTGGCCAAATCGTGCAGCAGGTATTCAATGGGGAAAAGACAAAGATGACGGATGTGAAGAAGAAGAAGACAAAAAGGGTTTGAAATACGACTATAATTTATTACTACTATTTACAACCAAAAGAAACCAAGGAGAAGGAAAGATAATAAAATAATGCAGAAAGAGGGTCGGACCAGGACTCAGTGAAACTCTAGCTTAACTAAACAGGCTTAACTTATACCCCAAGGACAAGACAAAGACAGACTACAAGCACACTTACACGGGGGATGATAACAGGAATGGCAGGAGGTGGATGGCTGGAGGGAGAGGAAGGTTCAGCTCGGACTGAAGCACGGTCGGGCCGGAGGGAGCAGCCGCCGCCCTCTTGATCGGTCTCGCACGGCGCGTTCCTTTGCGGCCACGGTCGATCCTGCCGGTGAAACCCGAAGCTGCTGTGGCTGAAGCTGCTGCGTGCCGCTGCTCTTTCAGGGATTCCTCCGCCTCATGCGCCACGTGCTCTCCACCGGTTCATCTGCCTTCTCTCTTGTATCTCGTGGGGGCGTTGCGTGACGGGTTCTCTCCCTGACGCATCTGCTCGTGGGGATCCCTTACTCATCTGCCGTCTCTCTGGCGCAACCCTTCCAAAGGCTTCCGCGCACGCTTATATCTCCTTCGGGCGATCAAGCTGCCGGCCTCAAGGACACGCCCATCGGTGAGGTCGCCTCGGCCCTGATTGGTCACGAGGGCTCACCGATCCCGCCCTTAGAGGAGGCGCTGGCAAGGCCACGCCTTGTTCCCGGCGCTTGGCCGACTCCTCCCACCTTTGGCTCCGAGACGACCTCGTGGCTAATGGAGTCTTGCAGCGAAAACAACAACCCACAGCTGCAGCAGAATTCTGCGAACCGCTCAATGCAGTTGGCAATTGAGGAAAGGGGAATGTGCAGGGAATCTACCATGTCTGAATTCGGTGCAATGGAGTGTCAATTAATGGAAGACACAGCCTTAACCTACATAGAATAAGGAAATAAACTACCAACAAGGAAGAAATCTATGATTGGCTAACGTGATTGTATATGACCTAATTAAGGGACGCCCTTTTGACCTTTATACACAACTGGAGGAAGGAGGGTGATATCTTACAATTTATTACACAAAAAAAAACACAATTCTCATATCCACAACAATATATATATATATATATATATATATATATATATATATATATATATATATATATATATATATATATATATATATATACACAGTCACGTGAAAAAGTAAGTACACCCCATGTAAAGTTTTGACTTTTTCAACATATTTCAACATACAGCTATTTGATCTTCATTTCAACAATATTGATAGATAAAGGTGATATAATATAACAAATATCATGACACATTTACATTTTGTAGTCCATTGTATAATTTAAATAAACAAATGCAAATTTCGCATGTGGAAAAGGTAAGTACACCCTTGGCTCTAATAGGTGGTATTGCCCCCTTTGGCAGAAACAACCTCAAGTAGGAGTTTCTTATCAAACCTCAAGTAGGCGTTTCTTATAACTGTCTACCAGTCTCTGACATTGACTGGGAGAAATTTTTGCCCACCCCTCCATGCAGAATTATTTCAGCTGTGCGATGTTTGAGGGGTTTCTTGCATGCACAGCTCGTTTCAAATCCCCCCACAACATCTCGACGGGATTTAGATCCGGGCTTTGACTTGGCCATTCCAGAACCCTCCATTTCTTTCTTTTCAGCCATTCCTTGGATTTACTGGTATGTTTAGGGTCATTGTCATGTGGCAAGGTCTACCTTCAGTTGAGCTTCAACTTTCCGACAGATGGCCTCACATTATCCTCAAGCACCCTCTGGTACAATGAAGAATTCATAGTGGATTATATGATGGTGAGCTGCCCAGGCCCTGATGCAGCAAAGCTGCCCCAAACCATAATATTTCCACCACCATGCTTTACAGTTGGTATCACGTTCTTGTGGTCAAATGCTGTCTTTGGTTTTCGCCAAACATGTCTTCTGGTACTGTGGCCAAATAGCTCTACCTTTGAATCATCTGTGCAGAGCACATTGTTCCAGAAGTGCTGGTCTTGCCAAGGTGTACATTGGCACACTTTAGTCTTGCCCTGAAGTTCTTTCTGGACAGCATAGGTTTCCTCCTGGCACACATCCCATGTAGATCTAATTTGTGCAGCCTGTTTCTAATGGTAGACTCGTGCACTTTGACATCAACAGTGGCAAGAGCTACCTGTAGGACCCGTGATGAAATTCTGGGGTTCTTAGAGACTTCTTTCAGCATCTTGCAGTCTGCTCTCGGGCTGAACTTGCTGGGGCGGCCAGGCCGGAACAACTTGGCAGTTGTTTGGAATCTTCTCCGCTTGTAGATGATCTTCCGGACAGTCGAATGATTGATGTCAAATTCTTTGGAGACCTTTTTAAATCCCTTCCCAAACTCGTAGGCATCTATAACCTTCTTCCGGAAGGCCTCAGAGAGCTCTTTTGATCTGGGCATGGTGACGCCGCACACTTCAACAACAAAGAGCAAACCAAACAAATGTCTGAGGTTTAAATAAGACAGGTTCCTCCAAGATCCTCTCTAACGATATTCTAATCATTTGCACCTGAGCTGGTGCACCTGATTCTAATTTTAGGTATTTGAAGTAGTGATAAATGTAAGGGTGTACTTACTTTTTCCACATGCGAAATTTGCATTTATGTTTATTTAAATTATACAATGGACTACAAAATGTAAATGTTTCATGATATTTGTTATATTATATCACCTTTATCTATCAATATTGTTGAAATGAAGATGAAATAGCTGTATGTTGAAATATGTTGAAAAAGTCAAAACTTTACATTGGGTGTACTTCCTTTTTCATGTGACTGTACCTCTCCCCAAGAAACAAAATCAAAGCCATAAACCAACTAGCAGTACTAGTGTTCCAGTACAGCTGTGGAATCGTAAACTGGCCACAAGTAGATATCAAAAATCTAGATATCAAAATAAAGGAACTAATCACTATCCACAAAATATTCTTCAAACATCAGTGCATGCCAATGAAAGAAGGAGGTGGCTGAGGATGGAACTCGATGAAGTACACAGAGTGACAACTGATGGATTAGCAGAGTACGTGAAAAGTTAACAGACTACCAAATACAATTGAAGACCATATAATTATAACCAGGCTAAGTCACATTTTATTTTTTTTTCCCCGTTTTTCACGTTTGTCACGTTTTTCAAAATATTTTTCACGTTTTTCTCGAAATGACTAAAATGTGACTTAGCCTGGTTATAATTCTATGGTCTTCAATTTGTGTCCAGGCAAGAACACAACAAACCAGAGAAGGTATCTCTCACTCATCTTGCAAAAAAAACCCTCCAAAAACAGGTGCGAATAGAATATGTCACACACCAAACTGAAACAGCAACAAATACAGCCCCAACAATTGCACAAAAGACAAAAGAAAATGATGTGTTGGAATATCAACAGATATATAGTAACAACTGGGAGAAAGACAAAAGAGCAGGGAAATGTAAAAAAATAAAATAAAGAGTTGGACAGATTGGGGATAGACAAAGAAGGCTATTTGGAATGGCTAAGAGAAGAGGTCAGCTCAATTGGGAAGGAGGACAAATAATAATAAATGCCCAAGACCAAGGGCACAACACGAATGGATTTAAAAAGATGGTGGGATTGAGTCAATCGGACATACTGTATGTAGGTTCTGCAAGGTAGAAACAGAAAGCACGAGCCACCTCCTATCGTGATGTAAAATACACACAAAGGAGAAACAAGGAATGCAGTGTAATCCACTGGCACATCTGCAGAGATTCCAATATCTCAGTTCCAGAAAACTCAGGGGAACTTAAACCAAAAGCAATCATTGAAAATAAGAACATAATGCTCACGTATGACCTGATGATCCCAACAAGCGTGAACATAGAAAACAAAGCCCTGCGACCAGATATAGTACTCGGAAAAAAAGGGAAATAAGGCATTGCTCAGTGAGGTTTCAGTACCCAGTGATTTTGGTCTAAGTAATGTGGAAATCAAGAAATGATCAATTATCAAAACCTCAAGAATGAAATAAAATATTGTTATGTTTGTCGGGGGTAGGCAGTGATCACTTTAGTACAGGTAGAATGTGTAGGTAATATGCTCCGAATGTCGTATAGACATATTTGATGTAAATAAGTCAGATCTGGGTGTTCGGATTAAGTGTTAAATGTGGCCATAAGGAGGGTGGCTCTTGTGTTAATTAGCGAGGGATTATGGGGAATTAATCCCCTGTGTGTCGTTACCTCTGTAATCTATTCCTTTGTTCCTCATGACTTGCACTAGACACCTAACCAGAATCCCACATTTAAACACACTAATTAATAAAAACTAACCGGAAGCCAGGCATCAAGCACTATCGCTGATTACCCGATTTGGTAAGAGGACACAGGACGGGCAGGCCGAGAGCCACGCCCCAAGGAGCAGTGATTGGTTGGGGTTTTGATTGACAGGAAGGCCTGGTAAGAAGGAACTCGCTGATTGGCGAAGCAGGACAGATGACGTCAGAGCCTGTCGATAAAAGAATGCTCTGGAGGCCATTTTGCTCCTCTTACGCTTTATCGTACCAGATGCCACAGCAGACGATTGTGTGCTGACATCGTCTCGCCCCTTCTGATTTGGACACCATTGTAACCGGCTGGGTTCCGAGATCTTGCTGGTGGTTGTGAGGAGGCAGAGCTGCGGACCGAGGGCTGCAGTTTCACGTATGAGGACGACAAGGACAGGCACGGCTGGAGGAGCGAGCTGCACGCCTGCTCGTTTGCTTCACGTGGGAGGCCTGGTCCACGCAAACTAGCGCGTTTTGTGCGCAAAGACGCAAGGCCTCAGATGATCTTGGACGAATCCTGATGAGATTTCGGAGATGCTCAGAGTTAAGTGCACACAGATGCATATTTATTACCCTCTCCTGAGGAGAGCGTATTGCATTTGAGTCCTTTTATTTGTTACTTGCCGGAAAAGATTCCAGCAAGTATGTTGGTTGGTTGGTTTGTCTGTCTGTCTGTCTGTTTGTCTGTGTGTTTGTGTGCAGGACTACATCTACATCATTGCACATCGAATCGCCATACTTTACACACATATTTGTCTTACCCTGGAAAAGACTGTCCCCAATTTTTAACTCTCTAGGCCCAAGGCCTCCATTATGATGTCATAATCATAATGGAAGCTTACGGAAAAAAAGGTTTTCCGGTCCGGTCGTGAGAGGACGCTGGCGTCGTTTGCTCGCCGCTTCTCTGACTGGACCATTGTCCGTGTCTTGCTTTCCTGGTGGTCGTGGCGGATTTATGGCCATTGAGTCTTCCTCTGCGCGGTCCCGGCTCTGCTCTGCTGCTCCGGGCTTCACCTGCTCGGCTCCATCGCTGTTTCCTCGGGCCCACTCCCGTTGGTTGTGTCGATTGTTTCGCCTCCTCACCCTTGGCCGCGTGCTCGCTTTGCCTTCGCTCCTGCTGGCATGGCTCTGCGGTACTCTGCCGCAAGGCTTCTCCTGCTTAAAACCCGCTCCACCCCATCATGCATCTCTGCAATCAGATCGAATGGACTCCTGCGTCGACCCAGGTACATTCACCGTGGCTCCGGTCGTAAGTTTGTTTATTTACAATCAGGTCACTCCATCCCCATCCTCTGGTCGGCTCAGCGCACTCCCACTCATCGTCCCAACACACCTGGTCACAACAACGCACAAAATCGCACCTCCTGTCTGCGAACCCTGGCCAAATCACCTGGATTCATACCCGCCGTACAAAACAACATCAAGCTCACCCTGTTCAATACCCGGTCCCTCAACAACAAATGCCTCATCCTGAACGACTACATCCTGGAAAATAAACTGGACTTTCTCTGTCTCACTGAGACCTGGCAACAACCACTGGACTACTACACGCTCAACCTCACCACACCCAATGGATATTCTTACATCAATAAACCACGCTCGGAGGGCCGAGGTGGTGGAATTGCCGTTATTCACCGACAAGACATCAAGACCAACCTCATCTCCATCTCATCTGCTCCATCATTTGAACACCTGGCTTTTAAACTCTCTGGTCACACACAGTCAGTCATGGCTGTTGTCTACCGCCCTCCCAAACCACACCCATCATTCCTGTCTGACTTCTCCTACTTTCTGACCCAGCTATGTTCCCTCTCCCCCTCAATCCTCCTCCTTGGTGATTTCAATATCCACATGGACTCCACTGACTCCACGCTAACCACTGACTTCACTGATTTACTCACCTGCTTTAACCTCACTCAACATGTCAACTTTCCTACCCATAACCGTGGTCACATTTTGGACCTTGTCTGCTCTACTGGACTAATTTTGCACCATCTCTCTGGCTCCGACCTCACTCTCTCTGACCACCTAGCCATCACTCTGACCATCAACATCCCCACCCCAGCACCAAGGCATTATCGCACTATCAACTTCCGTAAGCTAAACGCTTTTTCACCTGCCTCATTCTCATCGACCCTCTCTGAAAAAATGTCCACTTCTCCCTTCGTTGACCTCCACACCCCTTCTGACCTCACTGACTACTACAACCACACTCTCTCTTCCTGCCTTGACCAAATTGCGCCTATAAAAACCAAAACAGTTTCTTTCACCCATTCTGCTCCCTGGTTTACCCCTGAGCTCCGCCTAATGAAAACTCGTGCTCGCCAACTTGAAAGACTCCGCAATAAAACAGGTCTCACAGTTCACTCCCAGGCCTACAAGGACCACATACAACACTATAAAGATGCCCTCTCCCGCGCCCGCTCCGCCTACTACTCTCAAATTATCCACTCTGGCTCCGGAAACCCAAAAGCACTCTTCTCTACAATAAACAAACTCCTCAGCCCCCTGAACACCACCACCCAGTCATTCACAATAGACAACTGCATCTCCTTCCTTTCATTCTTCCAACGCAAAATTGAAAACATCTACAACAGCTTGACCACCGCCGCACCCGCTCCCCCTCAAACCACCTGCCCCCCCTTATCCTGCCATCCCCTGTCTCAATTCTCCCCAGTCTCCCCTACTGACCTCTCTGAACTCCTCATCGGAATGAAAACTGCCACCTGCACTCTTGACCCCATCCCCTCCAGCTTTGTCAAGGCCTCCCTTCCTGCTCTTTCTCCACTTATCATTGCAACAATAAACTCCTCCCTGTCTACAGGCATCGTCCCACCATCCCTCAAAATTGCTGCTGTTACCCCCATTCTGAAAAAACCTGGACTAAACCCTGACACCCTAAATAACTTCAGACCCATCTCCAACCTACCCTTTCTGTCAAAGGTTTTGGAACGCGCTGTAGCCACTCAACTCAAGCATCACCTCTCTGCCAATAACCTGTATGAAACATTCCAATCCGGATTCCGGTCCAACCACAGTACTGAAACTGCTCTCCTCAAAATCACCAACGACCTTCTCCTCTCCTCTGATGCTGGCAACCTCAACATTCTCATCCTCCTCGACCTCAGCGCTGCCTTTGACACCATCGATCACACCATCCTCCTCACCCGACTTGAAACCACCTTTAACATTACCGGCACTGCCCTCTCTTGGATTAAATCATACCTCTCTGACAGACGTCAGTTCATCTCCATCAATAACTGCAAATCCCCCACTGCTCCCCTCCCCCAAGGTGTCCCCCAAGGTTCAGTTCTTGGCCCCCTCCTCTTTATCCTTTACCTGTCCCCCCTCGGTCACTTAATCCGCCGTCATGGTCTCCAATTCCACTGCTTCGCCGATGACATCCAGCTTTTCATCTCCACCAAGTCCATCTCCACCGCCACCCACTCTATCCTGACAAACTGCATCACTGAAATAAAATCCTGGCTTCAAATCAACTTCCTCAAACTTAACTGTGATAAATCTGAAATAATCATCATTGGCCCAAAAACGCTCACCAAGTCCACCCATAACTTTGCCCTCAACATCGACGGTTTCCCAGTGTCCACCTCCCCTCACATCCGGAATCTTGGCATCATCTTTGACCAAACCCTCTCCTTCGACAAATACACTAAACAGATCACAAAGACAGCCTTCTTCCACCTGAAAAACATCGCCCGTCTCCGTCCATCCATCTCCTCTGTGGCTGCAGAAACCCTCATCCACGCCTTCATCACTTCCCGTCTGGACTACTGCAATAGCCTCCTTTATGGTTCACCCTCAACAATCACCAATAAACTCCAATACATTCAGAACTCCGCTGCCCGTCTACTCACCCATTCCCGGACCCGTGACCACATCACCCCCGTCCTTTACAAGCTTCACTGGCTCCCCATCTCCCAGAGAATCCAGTACAAAATCCTCCTCTTGACCTACAAAGCCCTCCATAACCTGGCCCCATCCTACCTGGCTGACCTCCTCTCCAGACACACTCCCACCCGCAACCTCCGCTCTGCTGGTACCAACCTCCTGACCCCCCCCCCATCCGGACCAAATTTAGATCCTGGGGGGACAGGGCCTTCTCCATCGCTGCTCCCACCCTCTGGAACTCGCTACCTCACACCATCAGAGACTCCTCCTCACTCACCACATTCAAAACATCACTCAAGACCCACCTGTTCAACACTGCATTCAACATTTAACCCACAGCATCTAACCCCTGACTATCTCCTCTCCTTCTCCCTCCTTTGTGCTTTGAATATTTCCCTATTGATTCTTCTTTTTTTGCAATTGTCTTTATGTTTTGCTATGCGTTATGTTTTGCACTCTGTCAAAGCGTCTTTGGGCTTCCTGAAAAGCGCTATATAAAATAAATGCATTATTATTATTATTATTATAATTCGATAATTTGACAAGACCAAAACCTCGTCCAATCAAGATACAATTTCTTGAGCGCCATGTCGGCATAAACTGGTGGAGAAAAAAAAATTATGACGTCATCGGTCACGTGGTTCGGCCGCCATCTTGGAAAAACCGAAAAAATTTGCACCTCTATATCTCCGAAAGTGCTTAATAGAAAAAATTGAGACATGGCTCATTGTAAAGAACTCTCAATGGGGAATAAAATATGTTAATGATGATGTCATAGGTTCCTCCATTATGACGTCATAATTCGACAACTACAAAACTTCATCTGATCAAGATGAAATTTCTTGAGCATAATCTAGGAATAAATTAGTTGAGAAAACTAATAATGATGACGTCATCTGTCACGTCGTTCGGCCGCCATCTTGGAAAAAATGGCCGATAAAAAAGTACATTCCGGCAAGTCCTCGGTCTCTGACCGATTTTTCATTTGTTTGTCTGTTTGTCTGCACAGAATATATATGATTTTCTCTGCAACTGTTGGTCAGATTGACAGGAAATTTTCACTATAGGTGCAACTCCACCGGTATAATTTTTAATGATAATTGTGACGTCATAGGTCACGTGGTTCGGCCGCCATCTTGGAAAAAACGAAAAACTTTGCACCTCCATATCTCTGAAAGCGCTGAATAGAACAAATTGAGACATGGCTCATAAATAACTCTCCATGGGGAATAAAATTTGTTAATGATGATGTCATATATGTCTCCCTTATGACGTCATAATTTGACAAGTACAAAACTTCATCCTATCAAGATGAAATTCTATGAGCGTCATGTTGGCATAAATTGGTGGAGAGAAAAAAATGATGACGTCATTGGTCACGTGGTTCGGTCGCCATATTTGTTTTAACACAATAGCCTTAAAAACAACTGAAAACACATCCTGACGAGGGTCTGCAAACTCTGATTGCTCTTTCTTGTTTCCAGTTATTTTTTCCCTTTTGTCTGTATTTGGGTCTGTTTGTGGGGACATCCAATTTAGGATTTTAGTTTTATTACCCTCGCCAGGGCAGAGGGTATTGCATTTGAGTCCATTTGTTACTTGCCGGAAAAGATTCCGGCAAGTATGTTGATCTGTTCGTTTGTTTGTCTGGTTGTCTGTCTGTCTGTTTGTCTGTTTGTCTTTTTTCAGCACTACGTCCACACTGTTGCACATAGAATCGCCAAACTTTGCACACGTATTTGTCTTGCCCTCTAATATACTGTGCCCAAATGAGGATGTCATTGGTCACGTGGTTTGGCCGCCATCTTGGAAAACCGAAAAACTTTGCACCTCCATATCTCCGAAAGTGCTGAACAGAAAAAATTGAGACATGGCTCATTGTAAAGAACTCTCGATGGGGAATAAAATATGTTAATGATGACGTCATTGGTCACGTGGTTCGGCCGCCATCTTGGAAAAACCGGAAAACTTTACACCTCCATATCTCCGAAAGTCCTGAAAAGAAAAAATTGAGACATGGCTCCTTGTAAAGAACTCTCCATGGGGAATAAAATATGTTAATGATGACGTCATCAGTCACGTGGTTCGGCAGCCATATTTGTCCTAAATGGCCGATAGAAAAGTACATCCCGGCAAGTCCTCGGTCTCTGACCGATTTTTCATCTGTTTGTCTCTCTGTTTATTTGTCCCCAGAGAATAAATATGATTTTCTCTGCAACCTTTGGTCTGATTGACAGGAAATTTTCACCATAGGTGCAACTCCACGTGTATAATTTTTAATGATAATTATGACGTCATAGATCACGTGGTTCGGCCGCCATCTTGGAAAAACCGAAAAACTTTGCACCTCTATATCTCCGAAAGTGCTGAATAGAAAAAGTTGAGACATGGCTCATTGTAAAGAAGCTGGTTCTGTAATTGTAAAGAAGTATTGTAAAGAAGCCGGTCCTCCTTAAAGCTGGTTCGGCAATCTGTTTCATAGGACGGTTTTAATCGCGAGGAACACAACAATATATTGGAAGCTTTAGAGTGCCAAAATAGTACCAGTGATAATTGGAACAACAGGAATGATAACGAAGAACTTTACAGAGGACTTAAAAACCATCCCTGGGAACATTACCACAAATGAACTGCAGTTGGAGGTTGTCCGGTCGATGATGATACTGAAAAGAGCACTCAGCTATGAAAACGACACAACTTAGTCCGCCCTCTTATTTTGCCTGGCTCTGGATCCACTACCTAGGTTGCTCCGGTATGGAGCATTTGTTTCCAGTAACAGTAAACGTAACAAATGTTGCTGCGTTAGTGTTGTGTATATATTGTACATAGCTTAAACTCAAGAGGGTAGGATAGCATCACAACTGTGAGATAGAGAGATAAGAACAGCTGGGTGTGGACTTGGAGTGTTTTGTTTACTTGAGCTATGAGACACAAATCATGGTAATGTATGTTGCCTGCCACAGTCTGCATATTGAACTTTTGATTAATCATTTCTAATCTCCATCACTGTATATGCACTCAACATTAACAAAACATTCACCTGTCTTTCCCTAATAATTTATTGGTCCCTTTCTCTAGCAAGTTTTTTGGTGGCTTTATCATGAACTGGAGATGTAGTTTGGGGGTTTATCAATCCAGACCGTTCACTGAAACGAAGGTGGATCCTTCGTGTCCTGGGAGAACTCCATTCCATCTTCTGAAATCAGTGTTATTGAGATAACAACCAACGACACACACACACACACCCAATTGCAAAACCCCATCTCCTGCTGTGCGGCGGAAGGGCTAACAGCACAACCAATAATTAGACTGGCACTCGGTAAAGTACATAGTCTCGCCTCGCATGCTCATTCTGAACAAAATTACCATCGTTAACTGAACACACTGCAATTATGTATGGCACACAACTATTATGGTCCATATATCGCTGTAAACCATGCACCCTGTTATGTCACATACATTGCCATTATTCTTAGCTATATTGAGTATTGATTATATTGATTGATTATTAGGATATTTAACGACTGCTTTTGTGCACATTCAGGCTAAATTGCACCAATGAAGAAGAACATGAAAAAATTCAAACAAGAAAGCATCTGAAAATGCAAAGCCTGTCCACGTCCGTTTGTATTCAGATGTCTTCTCATTCATCATTCAGATGTCAGACGTTTGTATTCAGATATGCTCAAAATAACGAAAACTTAAAAAAAAATACAAAATGAAAATTTATGATTTTATGCAGCAAGAAGTTTGAGCTTTAGATCTAAAAAGAATAATCAGCTTCTAGTTTTTGATTGGTGAAGCAATTCTGTGACCGAACATGCAAATTCTTAAAATTTCAGGTCAATTGGATGAAAATTAATGATTTTATGCAACTTTGACCTTGACCTTTTGATCTAAAAAAACAAAACAATCGACGCCTACCTTTTGATTAGTGAACCAATTCAGTGATCGGATATGCAAATTCGTTAAATTCCAGGTCAATCGGGTGAAAATTGGTGATTTTACTCAACCTTGACGTTTGACCTTGTGACCTAAAAATAATCATATTCCAGCTTTTGATTGGTGAACCAATTCAGTGACCCAATATGTAAATTCTTAAAATTTCAGGTCAATTGTCTGAAAATTAATGATTTTATGCAACTTTGACCTTTGACCTTTTGATCAAAAAAAACAAAACAGTCGACGCCTACCTTTTCATTCGTGAACCAATTCATTAATCGGATATGCAAATTCTTTAAATTCCAGGTCAATCAGGTGAAAATTGGTGATTTTACTCAACCTTGACCTTTGACCTTGTGACCTAAAAGTAATCAGATTCTAGCTTTTGATTGGTGAACCAATTCAGTGACCCAATATGTAAATTCTTAAAATTTCAGGTCAATCGGATGAAAATTGACGATTTTATGTGGCTCTGGAGAAGAAGGTTTTAAAAGTTTTTATTTTCAATTAAATATGGCCACCAGAACGCGTGACTGATGACGTCATAAATGTAATTCTTTATTCACATCTGGTCGTAGATCAGATATATGAAGTTTCAAATTTTTTAGAAAAGGTTTCCCATTCACCCAATTATCTATCTATAATTCCAGTAATCTCTGTACGTTTGTACGTTTGTACGTTTGTACGTCTGTACGTCTGTACGTCTGTACGTTTGTCTGTGACCGCTGTTTCTCGACAACTACCGGTCCGATATACTTGAAACTTGCCAGGTATATTGCTGGGGACCCGAGGATGTGCCTTTTCACGGTTTGAAATTAATCGGACAAGTACTTACCGAGCTATGGCGATTTAGCCGTTCGCCGTTCGCTTTGCCGTTGCGAATGGACCAAACCATTCATGTAAATAGAGGGGGGGGGGGGGGGTTCTGTGGTCGTTCGCTTTGGCTTTGCGAATGGACCAAACCATTCATGTAAATAGAGGGGGGATTCTGTGGTCGTTCACTTTGGCTTTGCGAATGGACCAAACCATTCATGTAAATAGAGGGGGGGGGGGGTTCTGTGGTCGTTGCGAATGGACCAAACCATTGTTTTTTTTTTGCAGTTTTTTTTTTTTTTGCAGTTTTTTTTTTTTTGCAAGGAACGGGCACCCACGTACGGGCACGTCCTAGCTTATATATAGTACGGGCATGCCCTAGTCTATCTATAATTCCAGTAATCTCTGTATGTCTGTACGTTTGTACGTCTGTTTGTTTGTCTGTGACCGCTGTTTCTCGACAACCACGGGTCCGATATACTTTTAACTTGCCAGGTATATTGCTGGGGACCCGAGGATGTGCCTTTTCAAGGTTTCATATTAATCGGACAATTACTTACCGAGCTATGTCCAAAAAACGATTCAACCAATCAGAGAGCAGCGAACGATCGCGTGTGCCGAACGTGGAGGACACACTCTGCCTCGGATGGCACATTTGACAGCGTATTCATTTATTTCACGTTTGCAAACTATGTTGGCGTTAAACTATGTTTTAAAACTAATAAAACCGAATTTGCGATTCATTCGCTTTCCTGCGCGTTTGTGCACGCGATGGCGATTTCTTTACCAAACTCCGGAAGCCGTTCGCTTTGGACCAAACCATTGCATGTAAATAGAGGGGGGGGATTGTCACCGTACTCGCAAGCCGTTCGCTTTGGACCAAACCATTTCATGTAAATAGAGGGGGGGGATATAATTTTAGATATAGATATAGTACGGGCAATGCCCTAGTCTATCTATAATTCCAGTAATCTCTGTTTGTACGTTTGTACGTTTGTACGTTTGTTTGTCTGTGACCGCTGTTTCTCGACAACCACGGGTCCGATATACTTTTAACTTGCCAGGTATATTGCTGGGGACCCGAGGATGTGCCTTTTCAAGGTTTCATATTAATCGGACAATTACTTACCGAGCTATGTCCAAAAAACGATTCAACCAATCAGAGAGCAGCGAACTATCGCGTGTGCCGAACGTGGCGGACACACTCTGCCTCGGATGGCACATTTGAGAGCGTATTCATTTATTTCACGTTTGCAAACTATGTTGGCGTTAAACTATGTTTTAAAACTAATAAAAACGAATTTGCGATTCATTCGCTTTCCTGCGCGTTTGTGCACGCGATGGCGATTTCTTTACCAAACTCCGGAAGCCGTTCGCTTTGGACCAAACCATTTCATGTAAATAGAGGGGGGGGATATAATTTTAGATATAGATATAGTACGGGCAATGCCCTAGTTATAATAATAATAATAATAATAATAATAATAATAATAATGCATTTATTTTATATAGCGCTTTTCAGGAAGCCCAAAGACGCTTTGACAGAGTGCAAAACATAATGCAAAGCAAAACATAAAAACAATTGCAAAAAAAGAAGAATCAATAGGGAAATATTCAAAGCACAAAGGAGGGAGAAGGAGAGGAGATAGTCAGGGGTTAGATGCTGTGGGTTAAATGTTGAATGCAGTGTTGAACAGGTGGGTCTTTTGTTTGTTTTTTTTGTTTTTTTGTATACAAGATCGAGGCTCGTGAAAGAGCGAACATTAATCACACAGAAAGACAAACAGACACACAAAACAAATAACATCGGGAGCGGTAGACAAGATGGGGAGAGAGGGGGAAGGACACAAACACAACATTTGAGAGCAGGGACCGAGAGACATGGAGACATCGAGAGAACTGTGGGAGGGAGAGGGCTTTGGGGGGAAGGCATGGGAAGGGGGGGGGGTGGGAGAGGTATAAAACATATGGACACTGCCAAGACTTCCAGGAAAGAAGTTGGAATTTCAAACAAGGTGGTTCTGGGGTGAATTAGTGGGGGTAGAAAAGATCAAGGTTTTGGATGGGGGAAGATAAGAGATGGTGGTGAACAGCTGTTTTGAAGACCTGGAGGGAGGAGTGTGATTGAAGTGAGTGTGGGAGTTTGTTCCAGAGGCGGGAGAAAAGAGGAATGAAAGAGTGAAGGTGAGCAGAGAGCCGAGATTTCGGCAGTTTAACCATCAGAGGGTGGCTGGCAGATCTTGTGCGACCTGTAGGAATATTTGGGGGACAGAGCACAGAGAGAGCTGGGGGAGCAAGGCCGGAGAGGAGTCGGTAGAAGACAGAAAGACCACCTACCTGCCTGCGGTGAGTGAGTGAAAGGCCCTCAGAGATAGCTTCATCACGGGAGATTCCAATGATTCTGAAAGCTTTGGATTCAACAGCGTGAAGCCGAGCCAGGTGTGAGGCAGGAGCACCAGCCCATAGGGGAGAACAGTATTCCATTGAGCTGCGGATGAAAGCCTTGTATGTGGTGAGGAGCTCAGGTGTGCCTAGGAAGGACTTCGCACGACGGAGGATGCCCAGTCGGCGACTGGCTTTGGAGGCCAGCTTGGAAATGTGGTTTTCCCAAGAAAGATCATGGCAGATGGTGAGACCCAAAAGCTTGAGCGACAGAACTTCTTGGAGAGGATTGTTGAGAAAGTAGATGGGAGGGTTGTCCAGTCGATCTTTTCGGAGAGACATAGTAAGAGTGTGAGATTTGTCAGGATTGAAAGACATGTTCCACATGTTTGACCAGTCTGTGATTTTGTCCAGGTCTTCAGAGAGTGAGGAGGCTGCAGACTGCCGATCTGAGGGAAGAGGAATGGAGCGGCAGAGAGTGGAGTCATCAGCATAGAGATACAGAGGATTTTCCAGAGAGTCGGAGAGATCATTGATAAAGACCAGAAAAAGCACAGGGCCCAGCACACTGCCTTGGGGAACTCCAGCCTGAACGGGAAGGGGAGATGAGAGAAATCCATTCAGGGCCACACGTTGACTACGACCAGAGAGGAAGAACGCAAGCCATGCATGGAGATTTCCATGGATACCATAGGAGGAGAGTTTGGTGAGCAGAGCTGGGTGCCAGACCGTATCGAAGGCACGTGATATGTCAAGGGAGACAGCTCTGATTTCCTGTTTGGCATTGAGGACCTCCATCCATTGTTGAGACAGCAGAAGCAGCATGTCCAGAGTAGAGTGACCTGGTCTGAAACCAAATTGATGATCAGAGATCAAGCCATTGGAGAAGAGGAAAGATTTCATATCCGAAGCAATGATGGATTCCATGACTTTGCTGATAATTGGGAGCAGGCTGATTGGTCTGTAGTTGCAAGGATCTGTTTTTGTACCTTTTTTGTGTAAAGCGGTAATGTTTGCTGATTTCCAGGATGCTGGCAGATGACCTTGAGCAAAAGATAGGGTGAAAAGAACAGAGAGAGGGTGAGATAGAGCGGCAGAGCAGGATTTTAGGACCCGTGGGCTGATGCCATCTGGTCCAGTTGCAGAATCAGAGTCGAGGTTTGACAAAAACTCCTCCACCTTGTCAGGAGAGAAGGTCACAGAGTCCAGGAGCAGTTTGGTTCGACTGGGAAAGGTGGGAACAGAGAGAGATAGGTTTGGGACTAAGGATTTTGAGGCAAACACAGAGTTGAGGCATACGGCTTTGTCACGTGCGATGTCAACTGTGTGGCCATTTGAAGTAAGGGAGGGGATGGAGGGGGAACAAACACCAGAAACGGATTTGACCAGACGCCACCAGGATTTGGAGGAAGGAGACAGGTTTGAGAGTTCATTCTTGAGTGAGGAGAGATAGTGCTTCCTGGCACTCCTGAGGGTAGACACACACTTGTTCCGAGCTTGGTGGAAGGAACTGAGATTTCCTTCAGTTGGATTAGCCTTCCAAGAGGCAAAGGCAAGTTGTTTCAGGGCAACTGCCTCACCACAAGATTCAGTGTACCATGGACGGGAGGAAGGGTAAGACAACTGAAGGCGAGATGGGATAAATCTGTGCATGAGAGAGATCAGTTTGCTTTGGAAGAATTCCCAGGAAGAATTGATGTCAGAGGCAGTGGAGATGGGAGACCAATCCAGACGATTGATGGCTGCTTGAAGACCGTCCCAGTCGGCCTGAGTGAAATGCCAGACTCGTCGACGCTGAGGAGGCTCTCTGAGAATGGCCAGAGAGATGTCCACTTTGACAAGCACATGATCAGAAGAACCGATTGGAGCAGAAGAAGAGCAGCAGACATTAGCAGGGAAGTTAGTCATAACCAAGTCTAGAAGAGAAGATACTCCATTGGCTGAGATCGGGGTCGGGAAATTTACAGATTGTGTCAATCCCAGTGAGTCACAGAAGTCCTTTGCTGAGGTGCCATGACTGGTGAGAGAGGAACCCACACCCAACCAGGTGGCATGATGACAATTGAAGTCACCACATATGAGGAAGAGAGAGTTGGGATGAGTGGATAGAAGTTGGTCCATGTTGTCAGACAGTGAAATGTAGATGGAGTCATCACTGTTTGGGGGACGGTACAGAACACATATGAACAAAAGGTGGGAGCGGAGAGGAAGCCGTAGCCAGAGGTACTCCTGGGGGTGAGGAGGAGAGAGGGCAGTGCAAGGAGAGTGAGGAAGAGAGTTTTTGATAAAGATAGCCACCCCACCACCAGGCCGAGGCTCAGGTCTGTCATACCAGAGGAGGGAGTAACCAGGAAGAGATATTAAGGAATCAGAGACATCTTGAAGGAGGAAAGTCTCTGTTAAGCAGATCAAGTCTGGATTGTCAGAAGCAACCTGTATGGAGAGATCAGTCAGGTTTGAGCGAAGGCCCCGGATGTTTGAGGTCCATACCGTTAATGAAGAGAGAGGGGGAGCATCGGGTACAGGACAGGGGAGAGGAGGAGTAGGGTAAGATGAAGGATGAGAGGGGGAGGTAGGGAGAGCAGTTGTTAGTGTGTCAGCGATTGCAGAAGAGTTCCAAGAAAGGGAAGGATGAGGAGGATGGAAGGTTTGAAGGTGAAGGGATGAGGCACAGTGAGGGGTTGTTTGAGGGGGGGCAGAGGAAAGAAGAAGGTTGGGGGGGGGGTGCAGGTATGAGATAGAAGGGAGACGAAGTGGGGAGGAGGCAGCTTTGAGGAGGAGGGGAGAGGAGGGAGAATTGGAGAGGAATGGTATGGGGGGAGATTTGAATGGGAGGGGTTGGGGGGGAGTTTTGAAGGGGAGGAGTGAGGGGGGAGTTTAGGAGGGGAAGGGCAAGGGGGGAGTTCAGGAGTGGAAGGGCAAGGGGGGAGTTCAGGAGTGGAGGGGTAGGGGGGGAGTTTAAGAGTGGCGGGGCAAGGGGGGAGTTTAGGAGTGTAGGTGCAAGGGGAGGGATTTGGATGGGAGGGGCAAGAGGGGAGTTTAGAAAGTGGATGATTAATGAAAGACGAACATTGAAAACAAATTGGGTTTGTTGTGATTTTCAAGTTAGCAATCCGGTTCAGAATGATGGAGGAGGGATGGAATGAATGTGAATTTAGACCATGTAGTGAGGGAGACGTATAAGATATTGAATTTCTTTTTTTTGAGGTGGAATGAGTTGGAGAGGAAATTGAGAAAAGCCTTTTAAATAGGAAGAAAAACAGCGTGTTGTAAAATACCACTGAGTAAAACACTGAAGGGGAAAGGTTATACATATTTAAATAATATTTAAACAGAACCGTGAACAATCTTATGTGCACAAAAATACCAACGGGGGGAGAGCCGAGAGGGACCACCACGAGTCACGTGAAGGGCAAACGGTGGATGGCAAGGAGTTAATGGGGGCGGGGCGAACAGCACACCTGGACAGAAAATACAGGATGAGTCAACAGTACACGTGGAGAAAGGAAAATAAATGTTTTTGGTTTTTTTTTTGTTTTGTTTGGTTTTTGGGGGTAGGGGGTGGGGGGGAGGTGGGGATTTAGAACGTTAGACAGAGTATTATGTTCGGGGTAGAAGGGAAAAAAACTAAGAGCCAAGCAAAACACGATTAAGATAACAAACACTGACGGGGGTACAACTACAAGGCCGCACACGAGGAGCAGAACACGATTAAATAATTACAAGTTACAAGAAATTCAAACCAAAAGTAACTATAATCAAAACAATAACGCATGGACGATAAAATAACGAGTTGAAATTTGACAATCTATCTGGGGAAATGGGGGAGAAACACGTGGTCGAAGAACGAACGAACGAACGAATAAGAATGAATAAACGAATGAGAACAGAGAAGGAAATGTTTTTTTTTGGGATTTTTTTGAGTTGTGATTTACACAAGGAAGAGGGCTATGGGGTGAAAAGATTGGGAAAACAGAGAACGAAAGTTATTGGATCACAAAAACACAGACCGCTGAGAGAAAAACAAAGCCTCAAGGTTGTACAGTGTTCACTGTACAACTACAAGGCCTCAAAACACGACCCGAATTAACACGATTTTCAATACAGGTATGAAAGATTTGCACCGAAAATCTTCGTCGGGAGACAATATATACACCATAAAATAAATAGTTATAACGAAAATACAAATGGGAACAATTACTTAACTTCGATTTCGATGGATAGCATGGAGAGCTGAGAATAAACGAACCCTCGCCAGCAAGACCGGAAACGGAAGTCAAGTGAGTCTTGAGTGATGTTTTGAATGTGGTGAGTGAGGAGGAGTCTCTGATGGTGTGAGGTAGCGAGTTCCAGAGGGTGGGAGCAGCGATGGAGAAGGCCCTGTCCTCCCAGGATCTAAATTTGGTCCGGATGGGGGGGGGGGGGGTCAGGAGGTTGGTACCAGCTGAGCGGAGGTTGCGGGTGGGAGTGTGTCTGGAGAGGAGGTCAGCCAGGTAGGATGGGGCCAGGTTATGGAGGGCTTTGTAGGTCAAGAGGAGGATTTTGTACTGGATTCTCTGGGAGATGGGGAGCCAGTGAAGCTTGTAAAGGACGGGGGTGATGTGGTCACGGGTCCGGGAATGGGTGAGTAGACGGGCAGCGGAGTTCTGAATGTATTGGAGTTTATTGGTGATTGTTGAGGGTGAACCATAAAGGAGGCTATTGCAGTAGTCCAGACGGGAAGTGATGAAGGCGTGGATGAGGGTTTCTGCAGCCATGGAGGAGAGGGATGGACGGAGACGGGCAATGTTTTTCAGGTGAAAGAAGTCTGTCTTTGTGATCTGTTTAGTGTATTTGTCGAAGGATAGGGTTTGGTCAAAGATGATGCCAAGATTCCGGATGTGAGGGGAGGTGGACACTGGGAAACCGTCGATGTTGAGGGCAAAGTTATGGGTGGACTTGGTGAGCGTTTTTGGGCCAATGATGATTATTTCAGATTTATCACAGTTAAGTTTGAGGAAGTTGATTTGAAGCCAGGATTTTATTTCAGTGATGCAGTTTGTCAGGATAGAGTGGGTGGCGGTGGAGATGGACTTGGTGGAGATGAAAAGCTGGATGTCATCGGCGAAGCAGTGGAATTGGAGACCATGACGGCGGATTAAGTGACCGAGGGGGGACAGGTAAAGGATGAAGAGGAGGGGGCCAAGAACTGAACCTTGGGGGACACCTTGGGGGAGGGGAGCAGTGGGGGATTTGCAGTTATTGATGGAGATGAACTGACGTCTGTCAGAGAGGTATGATTTAATCCAAGAGATGGCAGTGCCGGTAATGTTAAAGGTGGTTTCAAGTCGGGTGAGGAGGATGGTGTGATCGATGGTGTCAAAGGCGGCGCTGAGGTCGAGGAGGATGAGAATGTTGAGGTTGCCAGCGTCAGAGGAGAGGAGAAGGTCGTTGGTGATTTTGAGGAGAGCAGTTTCAGTACTGTGGTTGGAGCGGAATCCGGATTGGAATGTTTCATACAGGTTATTGGCAGAGAGGTGATGTTTGAGTTGAGTGGCTACAGCGCGTTCCAAAACCTTTGACAGAAAGGGTAGGTTGGAGATGGGTCTGAAGTTATTTAGGGTGTCAGGGTTTAGTCCAGGTTTTTTCAGAATGGGGGTAACAGCAGCAATTTTGAGGGATGGTGGGACGATGCCTGTAGACAGGGAGGAGTTTATTTTTGCAATGATAAGTGGAGAGAGAGCAGGAAGGGAGGCCTTGACAAAGCTGGAGGGGATGGGGTCAAGAGTGCAGGTGGCAGTTTTCATTCCGATGAGGAGTTCAGAGAGGCCAGTAGGGGAGACTGGGGAGAATTGAGACAGGGGATGGCAGGATAAGGGGGGGGCAGGTGGTTTGAGGGGGAGCGGGTGCGGCGGTGGTCAAGCTGTTGTAGATGTTTTCAATTTTGCGTTGGAAGAATGAAAGGAAGGAGATGCAGTTGTCTATTGTGAATGACTGGGTGGTGGTGTTCAGGGGGCTGAGGAGTTTGTTTATTGTAGAGAAGAGTGCTTTTGGGTTTAATGGTATTATGGCTGGAATAACCCTTCACCGATGATATCATCGCTATCACCTCATACATAAGTACATACATAAGTCAGCCTTCTTCATAAGTACATACATAAGCTGACACATACATAAGTCAGCCTTCTTTCACCTGAAAAACATTGCCCGTCTCCGCTCATCCCTCTCCTCCACGGCTGCAGAAACCCTCATCCACGCCTTCATCACCTCCCGTCTGGACTACTGCAACAGCCTCCTCTTTGGTTCACCTTCAAATATCATCAATAAACTTCAATACATTCAGAACTCCGCTGCCCGTCTACTCACCCATTCCCGGACCCGTGACCACATCACCCCCGTCCTTTACAAGCTTCACTGGCTCCCCATCCCCCAGAGAATCCAGTACAAAATCCTCCTCTTGACATACAAAGCCCTCCATAACCTGGCCCCATCCTACCTGGCTGACCTCCTCTCCAGACACACTCCCACCCGCAACCTCCGCTCTGCTGGTACCAACCTCCTGACCCCCTCCATCTGGACCAAATTCAGATCCTGGGGGGACAGGGCCTTCTCCATCGCTGCTCCCACCCTCTGGGACTCACTACCTCACGCCATCAGAGACTCCTCCTCACTCACCACATTCAAAACATCACTAAAGGCCCACCTGTTCAACACTGCATTCAACATTCAACCCGCAGCATTTAACCCCTGACTATCTCTTCTCCTTGTCCCTCCTTTTGCTTTAAATATTTCCCTATTGATTCTTGTCTTTTTGCAATTGTTGTTTTCATGTTTTGTTATGCATTATGTTTTCCACTCTGTCAAAGTGCCTTTGGGCTTCTTGAAAAGCGCTATACAAAATAAATGAATTATTATTATTATTATTATACACCCCATGGGGAGTTGTTGACATATGCCAAGTTTAAATTTTTTGTTGAGCGGTTTTGGAGATGTCCAATTTTATTCCTTTGATTCAATATGGCTACCATACCATGTGACCGATTACGTCAGAGTTGTCAATAAAATAGTCTCCATGGAAAGTCCCTCCTATGTTTAAAGTTTCACATCGATTGGACATGTGGTTGCAGAAAAATAAAATTTAATCAGACACACAGACGGACAGACAAATAGACAGACATGGTGGTACAATAGTCTCGCAACCCCTCCGGGGTGAGGCTATTGATAATACCTTATTAATAGTGACCAGACAGTTTATGCTTTGTATCCCAATGAAAGGCCAGAGGTAAAAAAAAAAAGAAAAAAAAAAAGGAATATTCATTGTGAATGTTGGTTAAATACTCCTAGGGGTCTAAAAAAAACTCTGTGGTACATTAAAAATTGCAGGTACAAATTGTAGAAACCAACCCCCAACAGGAAGAAGCCTTCCCCTATCCTATAGGGCGAGGCTCGATAACGGGACCCCCTTGGTTGCTCCGGTATGGAGAATTTGTTTTCAGTAACAGTAAATGTAACAAATGTTGCTGCGTTGGTGTTGTGTATATATTGTACATAGCTTAAACTAATAGTCAGGTTCACTATGTTTTTTCGTTCAAAATCATGGTAGATTAGCAAACCTATACATTTTTGGAAACGTTATTACATGGAAAATCTGAAAATCAATGTTTACATTTGCCAATTCCGACCAATTCGATTCGACCAATTCGACCAATTCGACCAATCGACCAATTCCATTCGACCAATTCGACCATTCGACCAATCGCTTCGATCGACCATTCGACCATTCGACCAATTCGATCGATTCGATTCGATTCGATACATCGAATTCGATTCGATCGACCATTCGACCAATTCGATTTGCCAATCAATTTGACCGACCTTTGCTTGTGTGGAACGGACTGTGAAAACGATGCGGACTATATTGTCGGATACGACACACAGGACAGTGATGACGAACTCTAAATGGCATATTCTGTAATCGTGTATGTTTGATGCCATTGACTGCCTGTGTATATTTTGTCATTGACTGCCTGTGTAGATGTGAAGTTATACTGACTGCATGTGTATATATGATTTTGCTGACTACCTGTGTATGTTTGGTGATATGAATTATTGTGACACATTTTGATGTTATTAACTGCCTGTACAAAATGATAACATGTATTTGATTATGCAACTTATCGCGAATATAAAGACAGTATTTTGCAATTCAAAACCTTTGATTCGTGTCTTACCATTCCCCATAGCACTAATTTGATACTTTCATTGGATTCCTTGTCCCTGAAAATATAGGTTTAGTATATTTTTAAAAGTTTTTAGGGTAATTAGAGGCAGAAATAGAACAAAATATGTATTTTACAGTGGCCATTTTGAAAATCCAAAATGGCCGCCATACAGGTATCTCTCCAAATGTAAACATTGATTTTTAGTTTCCTTTTGCTATAACCTTTCCAAAAATGTATAGGTTTGCTAATCTACCATGATTTTGAACGAAATATAATTTATTGACACAGTGAACCTGACTATAATGAGGGTAGGAGAGCATCACAACTGTGAGATAGAGAGATAAGAACAGCCAGGTGTGGAGTTGGAATGTTTTGTTTACTTGAGCTATGAGGCACAAATCATTGTAATGTATGTTGCCTGCCACCGTCTGCATATTGAACTTTTGATTAATCATTTCTAATCTCCATCACTGTATATTCACTCAACGTTAACAAAACATTCACTTTTCTTTCCCAAATAACTCATCGGTCCCTTTTGCTAGCAAGTTTTTTGGTGCCTTTATCGTGGACTGGAGATCTAATTTGGGGATTTATCAAAGGATTATAGGTCTTACCTCAAATATTTGAAGACCTCGGTGGTTGAGTCGACATGCATGCTTGTCGCCACTCTCACTCTTGCTGACTCTGCTTTCCTCTCTAGTCCTCTGTCTCCACTTTTATAAACGTGATCTAAGGCTCATGGCATTTCAACCTGAGTTGCCTGCATCATGAGCTAGGTGTGCAGATTGGATCAATAAGAGGCCAACCAGATTTCACACAATGTCCCTTTTGGGTGATGGTCCAGTTTTCCGTGCTGAGATTGTTTATCTGGGTTTGCACTCTCTTCACCAACTGTAACCCTCTTTCCTGTTGTTGGTGTGTCCCTACCAGCTAACTTTTGTTGTACGACTTCTTCATGAGCCTTAACGTCGATATTAAAAAAGTGAAGAGTTCGATAATCAAATTACAAGCAAATGACTGGGATAATAACGATATAGTGGCATCAGGCAGCTAAAACTTTGAGGGAGGGATACCAAATTGGAGGTATTTATGATATCAATACAGCAATACAGCGATTACAGTTGTGACCAAAAATATTGGCACCCTTGCACTTTTTTCAAATAACACAACTTTCTCTAAAAACAAGTTGAAATTGACAAAAGTATTTGGTCTCCAGAATTCTTTATTTCACTGATAATATTACAGAACCTTTGTTTTTGATTCAGAACTTAATATATCCTTTTAAATCAGAAAATAAAAAGAAATGGCACAGACAAAATTATTGACACCCCAGACTTAATATTTGGTAGGACAGCGTTTGGACAAAATAACTACAGTCAAGCGCTTCCAATAGCCATGGATGAGCTTCCTACACCTCTTTATTGGCAGTTTGATTCACCCTTCTTGTGCAAACTGCTCCAGTTCTCCCAGATTTGAAGGGTGCCTTCTCCCAACTGCTGTTTTCAGATCTCCCCACAGGTGTTCAACGGGATTTAGATCTGGACTCATTGCTGGCCACTTCAGAACAGTCCAGCGTTTTGTCTTGAGCCATTCCTGGGTGCTTTTTGAAGTGTGTTTGGGGTCATTGTCCTGCTGCAAGACTCATGACCTTCGACAGAGACCCAGCTTTCTGACACTGGGTTAAACATTGCGCTCCAAAATGCCTTGGTAATCTCCTGATTTCATGATGCCATGCACACATTCAAGGTAACCAGTGGCAGAGGCAGCACAGCAACCTCAAAACATCACTGAACCTACTCCACGTTTGACTGTAGGGAAGGTGTTCTTGTCTTTGAAGGTTTAATTTTGTTTTCTGTAAACATAGAGATTATGTGCTTTATCAAAAAGCTCTAATTTGATCGTATCTGTCCACAGGATATTCTCCCAGAAGGATTTTGGCTTGCTTAGGTGTGTTTTGTCAAACTCCAGTCAGGCTCTCTTAGCAGTGGGATCCTCCTGGGCTTCTTTCCATAGAACCCCCTTTTATTGTGTTGGTGACGGATGGTGCGAGTTGAAACTGTCATACTTTGTGTCTCAGCTTGAATCTGTTTGGCAGTTGATCGAGGTGCTTTCTCCACCATTCGAACAATCCTACCGCTGCAATCTTCGATTAAGTTTTCTCTTGCGGCCACGTCCAACGAGGTCAGCTTGAATCTGTTTGGCAGTTGATCGAGGTGCTTTCTCCACCATTCGAACAATCCTTTGCTGCAATCTTCGATTAAGTTTTCTCTTGCGGCCACGTCCAACGAGGTTGGCTACAGTGCCATGGGCCTTAAACTTCCTGATAACATTGCGTACGGTGGACACAGAAACATCAAGGTCTCTGGGGATGGACTTGTAGTCTTGAGATTGTCCATGTTTGGCTTGTGTCTGACCTTGTGTTTTGTGTCTGACCTCCTCAGACATTTCTCTGGTTTTCTTTCTTTTCTCCATGCACAAAACAAAAGTGACTCAAACCAGCAGAATGACTCCTTTTCTCCATTCAAACTGGTTGAATGAGTGATTTTTATATTGCAAGCACCTACAATTCACCACAGGTGAGTTCAATTCTAAAGTAAAGGAGAATCACCTGCTAGAAATGTAATTATTTCGAACAACTTAAAAGGTGCCAATAATATTGTCTGGTCCATTTTAGGATTTATATGTGGAATCAGCTAAGATTTAGTAATTTCTTCAGCTTTTTATGTTTTGTTCAACTGCAAACCAAATAAATACATATGTGGATACCAAAAGATTTTTTAAATTCAACAATTTTCTGGAAGAAATGGTGCATTATTTGAAAAAAGTGCAAGGGTGCCAATATTTTTGGCCATGACTGTATATGTATCTATATAATAATATACTTGTTTGTCTGTCCGTCTGTGTGTAACAATTAATTCCACCCATTGGTTGGACAGCTGGCCTGACTCCACCCACAATTTCAACTTTAAAAATTACAAGGCCACCATGTTGGTGCTTACTGCTATGCAAAGCCGAAGACATCTTTGGAGCTGTCACATTTACAATCGCTATGCCCTCGCTATAAGTTTCCACCTTCAGTATAAAATGACCAAAGCGACAGTTGAAAGGATTTTGAGCCGATAGGCATTACAGGCCTTGTGAAGATATGTCTCAGCAATCGAGGTAGCAGTATGTTGTTTATACACCGCCTAAATAACTATGTGGCATTCTCTCAACCAGGGCTTTTTGCAGAGGTTACGCAGGTCCTTGCTACGTATTAAATGACTTGAGCAGGGACCATAAACCAATATCATTATAGAGGCCTTTGTGAAAGAGGTCTTTATCATATCCCAAAGACTTCCCGGAATCTCTTGACATTGTGAAAGAAAAAATCAACATTATATACTTTTAACGATGCATATATATTGTTGCGGTTGTGCCATAAAGGCAGACCCCCTATAGTCAATTGCATGACAACATGTAGCCTGCATTAGTCAGTTATGTCTTATTGAATGTAAAGATTGGCCCTTTCCCATTGAGTAGTAAAAAAAAAGACCAAATATGCGTTGAGTTAGGCAGGATGTAAAACCTTAGTTGGTTAAGGGAAGCCATAACACCAGATGTGCAGAAAGGCGTGGCCAAAAGCACGGCCCACTTGACCAATGGCGAGCCGGGAACCCGTCGCCATGATGCGACAAGCCTCAGCCAATGGGAGGCTCTGGAACATTTTGAAGGGCGTGACCCATTCTGATAATATCCCACGCACAGGCATTATCATTCTCTTGCTTTTTGGGACTTCACGGAGGACACACCTGAGCTCTTGCCCCTTTCGCCACACCCACGGCGAGACCTTGCTTGCTTTTTCATATCTCCCATGACACGTGTTTGGCCTTGGTTCGATGCCCGACACCCATCGCGTCTGCGCCGATCCTTTGCGCCATCCGGCTGACCCGCAAGCGTTGGCATTTTCTACATGACTCACTTGAGCTGAAGTTGTCTGCCTGCGTGGCAGCTGGTCCCACCTGCGCTGAATTTACCTCATCCAGGCTGCACGTCACGATCGAACTGCGAGTCGCGCACACCAGACAATGTGGTCACCAGCGAGGAATCCCAGCACTTACATCGGTACGCCCTTTAACCAGAGTGTTATTCCCTGAGTGTGTGTCAGAGTGTGAAGGCGCCCGTGGGCTTTATTAGGGTAGGTAAGAATGGTTAAGGTAAATCTTCGTCTCTGTTTCTCTGTGCCTTCCAAATAAAAGGTTGTACATTTTGTTCTTACTTCCAACCTGTTCGGTACGTCTTTTCTCCATTGGCCTAGCATCATCCGGGACCGAATTTGGCTAGACTCAGATCCATAAATCTCGTGGGGTAACGCCGCTTTCCACACCGTGCAAAACCGCTCGGCACGCAATTGAATAAGGTGTGGGAAAGTGAGGGTCCGATCGCCGTCTTCGGCACGTGCATGCGCCTTGATCCGTGCACCTTGCACCCCTCCCGCAGCAAATTGTTGTTAAGGAGTGGGATAAATTTAGAACCCTCCCGGCCCCTCGTACTTCGGCCCCCCACAACAATATGCATTAAGAAGAAGATAATTGGTTTTCGGTCTTTCATATTGCAATTGCACAGGGTTTCTGCATGAACTGGCGAGATCAAACTCAACACTGTTATGATTGAAGGAGGAATTGAAGGAGGAAACATGTTCGGAATGCAAAAAAACCTTTGTGAATATACGTGAACACACCTTTGCGAATATACAAACATTTGAGTAACATTTTAAACCCCGTATTTAATATTTCTTAAAAGTGCAGTAAAGTTAAAGAACGTAACTTAAAATGACATATTATATGTTGAAATGAAAATATCCTTTCAGTATAAAACATCGTAAATGTATCGTAATGATTACTGCGAATGCTCTAATATCAAAATATATAGTTATTTGAATGTTAAATTTATACTTTTCTTTATTTGATTTACCCAGTTTAATACAGGGATGCGAAAAACATTGTATTTTTATTTTTAGGGAGAGACGTTTACAAAGTTCATCATTCTGCCCTGTTTATAAATTCATTTATCATTTTATGTTCATATTCATTAACTTTGTCATGGTTGTATGTCATTACCATGCAATAAATATTGTTTAAATCACAAAATAAATAGGGGGAGTGTTATAATCCTGGGGAGTCATTTAATCCTGCAAGGGGGAGTGTTAAAATCCTAGGGGGCTTGATTTCATCCTCGGATAAAACCACTCCAGAGTGATTTTATACTGGGGAGTGATTATATCCTCCGACACCGGAGATAGCTTGCCTGCTCTTCGTGAAGAACACCGTGGGATCTTTAAAGTCCACCAAATAATTCCGGCAAACAGGACGACTAGTTGAACGTCCATCCGAGGGACAGTACACACATTGATGGATCACCCTGCCCATGATACACCAGGATGTCGGATTACAGCTGGGTCGGGATTCGAACCTCAGCTAAAAAGCATAGAGGTGAGTATGCATGGGCAATCCTGCCAGCCTTGCATACCACATCATGGAAAAATTCAAATGCCTTCAACAATCCTTCCCCAAACCCCCCATTCAGACTCCTCTTTCTTGTGACGGAGGGGTGTAGGAGATGGAGTGGGTGGTAGGAGACGGAGTGGGTGGTTGGTGATAGTGTGGGTGGTAGGAGACGGAGTGGGTGGTAGGAGACGGAGTGGGTAGTAGGAGACGGAGTGGGTGGCAGGAGACGGAGTGGGTGGTTGGTGAGGGAGTGGGTGGTAGGAGACGGAGTGGATGGTAAGAGACGGAGTGGGTGGTCGGAGACGGAGTGGGTGGTAGGAGACGGAGTGGGTGGTTGGTGATAGTGTGGGTGGTTGGTGATGGAGTGGGTGGTAGGAGACGGAGTGGGTAGTAGGAGACGGAGTGGGTGGTTGGTGAGGGAGTGGGTGGTAGGAGACGGAGTGGGTGGTAGGAGACGGAGTGGGTGGTAGGAGACGGAGTGGGTGGTTGGTGATAGTGTGGGTGGTAGGAGACGGAGTGGGTGGTAGGAGACGGAGTGGGTAGTAGGAGACGGAGTGGGTGGCAGGAGACGGAGTGGGTGGTTGGTGAGGGAGTGGGTGGTAGGAGACGGAGTGGATGGTAAGAGACGGAGTGGGTGGTAGGAGACGGAGTGGGTGGTAGGAGACGGAGTGGATGGTTGGTGAGGGAGTGGGTGGTTGGTGATGGAGTGGGTGGTAGGAGACAGAGTGGGTGGTAGGAGACGGAGTGGGTGGTAGGAGACGGAGTGGGCGGTTGGTGACAGAGTGGGTGGTAGGAAACGGAAGGGTGTGAGGAGACGGAGGGGTGGTAGGAGACGGAGTGGGTGGTAGGAGACGGAGGGGTGGTAGGAGACGGAGGGGTGGTAGGAGACGGAGTGGGTGGTTGGTGAGGGAGTGGGTGGGTGGTGATGGAGTGGGTGGTTGGTGAGGGAGTGGGTGGTAGGAGACGGAGTGGGTGGTAGGATACGGAGTGGGTGGTAGGAGACGGAGTGGGTGGTTGGTGAGGGAGTGGGTGGTAGGAGACGGAGTGGTGGTAAGAGACGGAGTGGGTGGTAGGAGATGGAGTGGGTGGTAGGAGACGGAGTGGGTGGTAGGATACGGAGTGGGTGGTAGGAGACGGAGTGGGTGGTTGGTGAGGGAGTGGGTGGTAGGAGACGGAGTGGTGGTAAGAGACGGAGTGGGTGGTAGGAGATGGAGTGGGTGGTAGGAGACGGAGTGGGTGGTTGGTGAGGGAGTGGGTGGTTGGTGATGGAGTGGGTGGTAGGAGACGGAGTGGGCGGTTGGTGACGGAGTGGGTGGTAGGAGACGGAGTGGGTGGTTGGTGATGGAGTGCGTGGTAGGAGACGGAGTGGGTGGTTGGAGACGGAGTGGGTGGTAGGAGATGGAGTGGGTGGCAGGAGACAGAGTGGGTGGTAGGAGACGGAGGGGTGGTAGGAGACGGAGGGGTGGTAGGAGACGGAGTGGGTGGTAGGTGACAGATTGGGTGGTAGGAGACAGAGTGGGTGGTTGGTGACAGAGTGGGTGGTAGGAGACGGAGTGGGTGGTAGGAGACGGAGTGGGTGGTTGGTGATAGAGTGGGTGGTAGGAGACAGAGGGGTGGTAGGAGACAGAGTGGTGGTAGGAGATGGAGTGGGTGGTAGGAGACGGAGTGGGTGGTTGGTGATCGAGTGGGTGGGAGGAAACGGAAGGGTGTGAGGAGACGGAGGGGTGGTAGGAGACGGAGTGGGTGGTAGGAGACGGAGGGGTGGTAGGAGACGGAGGGGTGGTAGGAGACGGAGTGGGTGGTTGGTGAGGGAGTGGGTGGGTGGTGATGGAGTCGGTGGTAGGAGACGGAGGGGTGGTAGGAGCCAGAGTGGGTGATTGGTGATAAAGTGGGTGGTTGGTGACAGAGTGGGTGGTTGGTGAGGGAGTGGGTGGTAGGAGACGGAGTGGGTGGTTGGTGAGGGAGTGGGTGGTTGGAGACGGAGTGGGTGGTTGGTGAGGGAGTGGGTGGTAGGAGACGGAGTGGGTGGCAGGAGACGGAGTGGGTGGTAGGAGACGGAGTGGGTGGTAGGAGACAGAGTGGGTGGTTGGTGAGGGAGTGGGTGGTAGGAGACGGAGTGGGTGGTAAGAGACGGAGTGGGTGGTAGAAGATGGAGTGAGTGGATGGTGAGGGAGTGGGTGGTTGGAGATGGAGGGGTGGTAGGAGACGGAGTGGGTGGTAGGAGACGGAGGGGTGGTAGGAGACGGAGTGGGTGGTAGGTGACGTAGCCAGGCAAAGAGGCAATATTTTCTGGCTACTATATTATTTCGCACACGTAAACATTTGATCGAAAACAGATGGATGGACTTAAGGCAATTTATGACCATATCATGTTAAATAGAAAATAGAACAACATCTCATTTGTATGACCAGTCGATTCTTTAATTCCATCAACTATGACCGTTTCACAAAATAAAACTAAGAAATGTTTTGCTGATTTTTTTTTTGGAGATATCACATTTGAGGCTGGAGCTCGAGGGGAAGAAGTGACAAACTCAAAAGTGAGGACACGTGACCAGCATCCCTGTCGTTACAGGTAAAAAACCGTCTAAAGGTGTCAGTTTGGAGGATTGTATATTCTACCTAACTGTTGCAAACGAAGCTTGTCTCCGGAGAATGACACTATGTCACTATAAGATTATCAGTAAAAACCCAGCAGGCTCATTAATGACCTCCAGTGAAGGAGTAATATACCTGGTATTCACTATTGGAATGCTCTTCATGTTGTTGATTTTAAATGGCATCAGGTCATGTTGCGATGGGCACGAAAAGTCTACCTACACATTCTGAGAGGCAGTCCTACCCAGATTAAATATACTAGGGCATGCCCGTACTATATATAAGCTAGGACGTGCCCGTACGTGGGTGCCCGTTCCTTGCCAAAAAAAAAAAAAAAAAAATTTGTGTAGGGGTGTGTGTGTGTAAACATCCTAGGGCGTGCCCGTACGTGGGTGCAAAAAAACATGCGTGCAAACAACAACAACAAAAAAAAACTTTGAAACCACGTGGCAGTAACGACCACAGAACCCCCCCCCCTCTATTTACATGAATGGTTTGGTCCATTCGCAACGACCACAGAACCCCCCCCTCTATTTACATGCAATGGTTTGGTCCAAAGCGAACGGCTTGCGGTGTTTGGAAAAGAAATCGCCATAGCTCGGTAACTACTTGTCCGATTAATTTCAAACCTTGAAAAGGCACATCCTCGGGTCCCCAGCAATATACCTGGCAAGTTTCAAGTATATCGGACCGGTAGTTGTCGAGAAACAGCGGTCACAGACAAACATACATACAAACATACATACAAACATACACACAGAGATTAGTGGAATTATAGATAGATAACTTAATACCTCATGAGTCCCTTCCTATTTGTTATGTACATGTGAGATGAAGACAAAATTGAGAAAATGAAGAGTATATGGTGGGAGAATAGGAAAAAAGGAGCGTATGACAGAGTGGGTAGAATAGGAAGAGAAGTAGATATGGAGAAGAGGATGGAGCCTGGGAACAATAGCAGAACAGGATGGGGAAGATGGAGCAGGTCTGAGATAAAAGGTAAAGGGGATGGAGGGCAATGGGGGTTGGGAGAGGAGGGTTTAAATTTGGCCTTATTTGTATATGTAAACAAGAGAGTTCATAGAACGCTTTACCTTGCGGCTTGCACTGTCTTGACAAACAAGGACATGGGCGTGGTCTACGAGTGGCTAATTTGATTGGCCGTGATGTAAAATGCTGCAATATTTTGTTCAGGTACTGTGAAATGGAAAGGTTTCTGAAAGTACCAAGGAGACAATTTGTGATCTACGGTAGCCAAGTATATAATTCAATTGAAATATGATGAAGATTTTAAAGGTTGTTGAAAAAAAAAGGAAATGCCAGAAGTTTACCACCGTTGATGCAGCGTCTTTTACACCACCTTAATTAACTTGTTACATTCGTTTCTCGTGCCTGTTGTTTGTGTCCTTTATGACGTCACTAAAAAATAAGTTTTCTGTTTGGAATAATTTTCAATTTTTTTTGATTGCCAGGCAGGTAGACGGAGTAAAAATATTATCTCAGTCCGCTCTGAGCATGCGCATACAGAACAAATTCAGGGACAAAGTACTGCTAAACTACAGGTTTGTTTTCCTAATCATGTTCTGATTCGTGTTCAAAATATGGCATCAAATTGAAATTAATCTGAGGAGCTCTCTGCCAGGACTTGTTGGCTTTACGTAAAGATCCCAAGGTGTCTTTCTCTAAGAGCCCTCTGAACAAATGACAAATTCCTGCCGATTCTGCAGGTAGCAAGTGGTTTATTTTTCTTGGAGGTTCCTTGGCATAAGGTCACCTCAAACTGTGGTTGTTTGTTCTCTGGTTCAGAAGCTCCTCAACCATGAACAAGTTCACCTTTCCAGGTGGTTGGCATATCCTGTGCGAATCTTTGGCTACCAAAGGCAAATCCATTATGATTACCAGGATTTGATTACATCACTGCAGTGTTCTCCATACAACCTGCCACCTGGTAGTTTACATACACCTGCTGAACAGTGCACAGTATGTAGTAAAAAATCACAGCGTCCAAGCGCAGAACCTCCTTGGTAGTTGTACGTCGCCTAATGTAATGAAGGTAGGGCAGCGTAGTTTTACCTCCATTGGTAGTTTTATTTTAACTGAGCATCTATAACTTTCTATGTGTCCTCGAAGGAGAAAAGACAACTTTACGTTTCTCAATGAGCTGGACAAGCTCCTGTGGTCCTTCACGACCTGAAACTGAAGACCTCAACCGGAGGTTTCCTATGTAGAGTGTCGGAACAACATAACGTTCATCTGAATTCACTCTGGATATTTTATGGGGGAAATCTAGCAGATGGTAGGTCTTCTGGGGGTTGGGGTATTTAACAAGTTAGCTCTTCTGGGAGAAAATTTACCAAATGATAGTTATTTTGGGGAGATAGGCCTACTGAAGCCTGTTTTATGTTACCCGATAAACTGTCATTTTGTGTCATTCTATGAAGAAATTTACTCGATGGTGATTATTTTGGGGGAAAATTGACCATATGGTAGGTCTTATTGGGAGGAGGAAGTTAACCATATGGTTGTTTTGCCTGTACATTATCGGGAGTTGGAGATCTGCCACAAAGCTTGATTGGGTGGGAGAGGGAAGCACCAGGGGAAACGTCTCGGCCTATGGTGATGGGGGGAGTGAGAGATTCCCATGTTGCATTTGTCCAGGGGAAAGATTTTGTGGAGGGAATGGGGGGAAGAGAGGGAGAAGTATGCCATAGTGTGGTATGAAGTGTGGAAGTGTCCTCCGATGTGACAGATGTGTACAGCCAACCAGACAATGGAGGCCAACCTTGCTCGAATGCAAATCTTCTGTTTGGATTGTTTGCTGCTGCAATTGTTGTTTCTCCGAAGCTGTTGCGGTAAAAAAAAATGAGGAAACAGACAAAACCATTTTGTATACAGAGACGAGGCTCGTGGAAGAGCTGGAACACAGAACGGATCAGGACAGAACATAAGGAACAGCAGAAAGAGAAAGGGGAAATGCCAACAGCAGAAAGAGAAAGGGGAAATGCCAACAGCAGAAAGAGAAAGGGGAAATGCCAACTGCAGAAAGAGAAAGGGGAAATGCCAACTGCAGAAAGAGAAAGGGGAAATGCCAACTGCAGAAAGAGAAAGGGGAAATGCCAACTGCAGAAAGAGAAAGGGGAAATGCCAACTGCAGAAAGATAAAGGGGAAATGCCAACAGCAGAAAGATAAAGGGGAAATGCCAACAGCAGAAAGATAAAGGGGAAATGCCAACAGCAGAAAGAGAAAGGGGGAATGCCAACAGCAGAAAGAGAAAGGGGAAATGCCAACAGCAGAAAGAGAAAGGGGAAATTCCAACAGCAGAAAGAGAAAGGGGGAATGCCAACAGCAGAAAGAGAAAGGGGGAATGCCAACAGCAGAAAGAGAAAGGGGAAATGCCAACAGCAGAAAGAGAAAGGGGAAATGCCAACAGCAGAAAGAGAAAGACAAATGCCAACAGCAGAAAGAGAAAGGGGAAATGCCAACAGCAGAAAGAGAAAGGGGAAATGCCAACAGCAGAAAGAGAAAGGGGAAATGCCAACAGCAGAAAGAGAAAGGGGGAATGCCAACAGCAGAAAGAGAAAGGGGAAATGCCAACAGCAGAAAGAGAAAGACAAATGCCAACAGCAGAAAGAGAAAGGGGGAATGCCAACAGCAGAAAGAGAAAGGGGAAATGCCAACAGCAGAAAGAGAAAGGGGGAATGCCAACAGCAGAAAGCGAAAGGGGAAATGCCAACAGCAGAAAGAGAAAGGGGAAATGCCAACAGCAGAAAGAGAAAGACAAATGCCAACAGCAGAAAGAGAAAGGGGGAATGCCAACAGCAGAAAGAGAAAGGGGGAATGCCAACAGCAGAAAGAGAAAGGGGAAATGCCAACAGCAGAAATAGAAAGGGGAAATGCCAACAGCAGAAAGAGAAAGACAAATGCCAACAGCAGAAAGATAAAGGGGGAATGCCAACAGCAGAAAGAGAAAGGGGAAATGCCAACAGCAGAAATAGAAAGGGGAAATGCCAACAGCAGAAAGAGAAAGACAAATGCCAACAGCAGAAAGAGAAAGGGGAAATGCCAACAGCAGAAATAGAAAGGGGAAATGCCAACAGCAGAAATAGAAAGGGGAAATGCCAACAGCAGAAAGAGAAAGGGGCAATGCCAACAGCAGAAAGAGAAAGGGGAAATTCCAACAGCAGAAAGAGAAAGGGGAAATGCCAACAGCAGAAAGAGAAAGACAAATGCCAACAGCAGAAAGAGAAAGACAAATGCCAACAGCAGAAAGAGAAAGGGGAAATGCCAACAGCAGAAAGAGAAAGGGGGAATGCCAACAGCAGAAAGAGAAAGGGGAAATGCCAACAGCAGAAAGAGAAAGGGGAAATGCCAACAGCAGAAAGAGAAAGGGGGAATGCCAACAGCAGAAAGAGAAAGACAAATGCCAACAGCAGAAAGAGAAAGACAAATGCCAACAGCAGAAAGAGAAAGGGGAAATGCCAACAGCAGAAAGAGAAAGGGGGAATGCCAACAGCAGAAAGAGAAAGGGGAAATGCCAACAGCAGAAAGAGAAAGGGGAAATGCCAACAGCAGAAAGAGAAAGGGGGAATGCCAACAGCAGAAAGAGAAAGGGGGAATGCCAACAGCAGAAAGAGAAAGGGGAAATGCCAACAGCAGAAAGAGAAAGGGGAAATGCCAACAGCAGAAAGAGAAAGGGGAAATGCCAACAGCAGAAAGAGAAAGGCGGAAATGCCAACAGCAGAAAGAGAAAGGGGAAATGCCAACAGCAGAAAGAGAAAGGGGGAAATGCCAACAGCAGAAAGAGAAAGGGGAAATGCCAACAGCAGAAAGAGAAAGGGGAAATGCCAACAGCAGTCAGAGAAAGGGGGAAATGCCAACAGCCGAAAGAGAAAGGGGAAATGCCAACAGCAGAAAGAGAAAGGGGAAATGCCAACAGCAGAAAGAGAAAGGGGGAAATGCCAACAGCAGAAAGAGAAAGGGGAAATGCCAACAGTAGAAAGAGAAAGGGGAAATGCCAACAGCAGAAAGAGAAAGGGGAAATGCCAACAGCAGAAAGAGAAAAGGGAAATGCCAACAGCAGAAAGAGAAAGACAAATGCCAACAGCAGAAAGAGAAAGGGGAAATGCCAACAGCAGAAAGAGAAAAGGGAAATGCCAACAGTAGAAAGAGAAAGGGGAAATGCCAACAGCAGAAAGAGAAAGGGGACATGCCAACAGCAGAAAGAGAAAGGGGAAATGCCAACAGCAGAAAGAGAAAAGGGAAATGCCAACAGTAGAAAGAGAAAGGGGAAATGCCAACAGCAGAAAGAGAAAGGGGAAATGCCAACAGCAGAAAGAGAAAAGGGAAATGCCAACAGCAGAAAGAGAAAGGGGAAATGCCAACAGCAGAAAGAGAAAAGGGAAATGCCAACAGTAGAAAGAGAAAGGGGAAATGCCAACAGCAGAAAGAGAAAAGGGAAATGCCAACAGTAGAAAGAGAAAGGGGAAATGCCAACAGCAGAAAGAGAAAGACAAATGCCAACAGCAGAAATAGAAAGGGGAAATGCCAACAGCAGAAAGAGAAAGGGGAAATGCCAACAGCAGAAAGAGAAAGGGGAAATTCCAACAGCAGAAAGAGAAAGGGGAAATGCCAACAGCAGAAAGAGAAAGACAAATGCCAACAGCAGAAATAGAAAGGGGAAATGCCAACAGCAGAAAGAGAAAGGGGAAATGCCAACAGCAGAAAGAGAAAGGGGGAATGCCAACAGCAGAAAGAGAAAGGGGAAATGCCAACAGCAGAAAGAGAAAGGGGGAATGCCAACAGCAGAAAGAGAAAGACAAATGCCAACAGCAGAAAGAGAAAGACAAATGCCAACAGCAGAAAGAGAAAGGGGAAATGCCAACAGCAGAAAGAGAAAGGGGAAATGCCAACAGCAGAAAGAGAAAGGGGAAATGCCAACAGCAGAAAGAGAAAGGGGAAATGCCAACAGCAGAAAGAGAAAGGGGAAATGCCAACAGCAGAAAGAGAAAGGGGAAATGCCAACAGCAGAAAGAGAAAGGGGAAATGCCAACAGCAGAAAGAGAAAGGGGGAATGCCAACAGCAGAAAGAGAAAGGGGAAATGCCAACAGCAGAAAGAGAAAGGGGAAATGCCAACAGCAGAAAGAGAAAGGGGAAATGCCAACAGCAGAAAGAGAAAGGGGGAAATGCCAACAGCAGAAAGAGAAAGGGGAAATGCCAACAGCAGAAAGAGAAAGGGGGAAATGCCAACAGCAGAAAGAGAAAGGGGAAATGCCAACAGCAGAAAGAGAAAGGGGGAAATGCCAACAGCAGAAAGAGAAAGGGGGAATGCCAACAGCAGAAAGAGAAAGACAAATGCCAACAGCAGAAAGAGAAAGACAAATGCCAACAGCAGAAAGAGAAAGGGGAAATGCCAACAGTAGAAAGAGATAGGGGGAATGCCAACAGCAGAAAGAGAAAGGGGGAAATGCCAACAGCAGAAAGAGAAAGGGGAAATGCCAAAAGCAGAAAGAGAAAGGGGAAATGCCAACAGCAGAAAGAGAAAGGGGAAATGCCAACAGCAGAAAGAGAAAGGGGGAAATGCCAACAGCAGAAAGAGAAAGGGGAAATGCCAACAGCAGAAAGAGAAAGGGGAAATGCCAACAGCAGAAAGAGAAAGGGGGAATGCCAACAGCAGAAAGAGAAAGGGGGAATGCCAACAGCAGAAAGAGAATGGGGAAATGCCAACAGCAGAAAGAGAAAGGGGGAATGCCAACAGCAGAAAGAGAAAGGGGAAATGCCAACAGCAGAAAGAGAATGGGGGAATGCCAACAGCAGAAAGAGAAAGGGGAAATGCCAACAGCAGAAAGAGAAAGGGGAAATGCCAATAGCAGAAAGAGAAAGGGGGAATGCCAACAGCAGAAAGAGAAAGGGGAAATGCCAACAGCAGAAAGAGAAAGGGGGAATGCCAATAGCAGAAAGAGAAAGACAAATGCCAACAGCAGAAAGAGAAAGGGGAAATGCCAACAGCAGAAAGAGAAAGGGGAAATGCCAACAGCAGAAAGAGAAAGGGGAAATGCCAACAGCAGAAAGAGAAAGGGGAAATGCCAACAGCAGAAAGAGAAAGGGGAAATGCCAACAGCAGAAAGAGAAAGGGGGAATGCCAACAGCAGAAAGAGAAAGGGGAAATGCCAACAGCAGAAAGAGAATGGGGGAATGCCTACAGCAGAAAGAGAAAGTGGGAATGCCAACAGCAGAAAGAGAAAGGGGAAATGCCAACAGCAGAAAGAGAAAGGGGGAATGCCAACAGCAGAAAGAGAAAGGGGGAATGCCAACAGCAGAAAGAGAAAGTGGGAATGCCAACAGCAGAAAGAGAAAGTGGGAATGCCAACAGCAGAAAGAGAAAGTGGGAATGCCAACAGCAGAAAGAGAAAGGGGAAATGCCAACAGCAGAAAGAGAAAGGGGAAATGCCAACAGCAGAAAGAGAAAGTGGGAATGCCAACAGCAGAAAGAGAAAGTGGGAATGCCAACAGCAGAAAGAGAAAGGGGGAATGCCAACAGCAGGGTCGAGGGATAAAATAAATGGAGACAGACAACAATTGGGATGCGCGGGTAAGGATGAACGTTCGGGGATAATATAGGGGAAGCATATGATGGATATGGAAGCAACATTTTTTGAGGGGAGCAGAGAGTTGGTTAAAGTGGGTAGAAAAGATCATGGTTTTGAATTATGGCCATCTGAGATGGTGGTGAACAGGTGACATGAAGTCTTAGAGGGAAGAATGAGATTGTAGAGAATGTGGAAAATGATTCCACAGGTGGGAAAACAGACCAACGAATGAGGGAGCTGAGCAGTGATTCCGAAGTGGGGGGAGGGGGGTGCGGGGGGGATGGGGGGGTACTGGAGATGTGTCTCGGGGGGAAAATCCCACTAAGACAAGTGATACTGGAGATGTGTCTCGGTCTGTTTCTTTCACATCACAGACAGGTTGGTGGCCTCTCTGCGATCTACCGCCTCGTTTTTGGTCTTGTGCCCTCTGCCCGATCTTGGCTCTGTCTCTCCCAGGTTTCTGCAGGGCGCACACGTGGTTTACCTGTAAACCCCTACTTGTTGTACTCCCAAAATCCAGGATCACTGCTCACCTCTCATTTCTTCCTCTTTTCTCTCACCTGCAGAACCAACCTCCCCAGTCTGTTCAGTCACATTCTTCCCTCCATGGCTTCACGACAGCTGTCCATACCCCATCCATACTCGTGATCTCTTCTACCCCAAATCCAAAGCAATCCCATTTTCCAGGTTATTGTGATTTTCCCGCTTCCTCTGTTAGTTGTTGGTTGGTTTGTTCCTTTTCTGTTTCCTCCACACTTTCCTCTTCCTCTTCTTGCTGTGTTTCAGCTTGTTCACCCCACTTCTCCCCCTCCCCTTGATCTCACTCTCACTTCTATTTTATTGATGTACCACCACCGCACTCTGTTCTGCTCGAGCACTACAGGTAATGTGCTAGTATTAGTAAAATAGGAAATTACTATTTAGGAAAGTCACGTGTAAAGTCAAGATGAAAGAGTCCATAAACGAGTAAAACACACAACTGAGATAATCACGTGACCAACACGTGCTAATTAAGTTACATCTTATACCCAAATAATAACAACATTGAAATTGGAAATATTTTATACTCGTAAATAAACTTACGGAACTATTATTATGGTTCCCGGGAGGAGGCACTAAGTGTTTTAAGTGTTCTGCTTTTTGAAGAACAAAATTTTTCAATTATTTATTTGAAATTATTATTTAATTGTTTATTTTTCCAATCACGTATTTAATTTTTCAGAAACGATTTATTTTTAAACCAAATGTTAATTATTTAATTTCAATCTTTCTTGTTTCCGATTTTAATTTATTTTTAAATCAATTTTCAATTATTTAATTACTTAATTTTATTATTTATTCATTTTTTCAATTCTTCATTTTTTTTTTTTTTTTCAATTCAATTTTTTTCAATTTTCAATTAACTAAATATTTTTCAACTTTCAATTATTACTATTTTTTTTATCAATCTCGACCGTGTCCGTGGAGTCACATGGCACATTTTGAGTCTGAGACAAGGACAAATGTATTATGTGAATGGTGTCATTGTGAGGGTTGGTGAGTCAGTCCGTGGCCACACAGAGAAAAAACAAGGCAGGATGGTCAATTAAAGGGTTAAATTTGTTGTTAGCCTGCATAGTGTGGACGGTTTTGTCAATTTTTAATACTGATCTCAGGATCATGGAGATACAACAAATCACATGCAAGGACAGAGCACAGAGACATTAGGGGTCGTCAATGTATCTTTTTCACATTAGTAGAGAATGGACACATATGGTTTATGGGATTTGAACCTGGTACCCCAGCCTCATAAGTTCATCATATTGGGATATTTTATGGCTTTTCTGCTTAGGACAGGAATTACTCTAAAATATTTTAAAATTGCGACATTGTATGTTTGCATCACATGCTGACTGCAGGATTTGAATGAAGCACAGGTCTGTGACTTTCAGAAAATGTAGTATAAAGCTCTAGTCTTGTTGGCGAAGGCTAGTGTCAATCTGCGTCAGCGGACAGGTAGAACAATGTCGGCGGACAGGTCGAAAAATGGATGAAATCAACAGAACGTTGAATGAGGTAGGATGATCGTCATGGGAAGGAAGGAGAAGCTCACAGTTTCGGGCATTAACCCTTCGTCGGAACAGAAGTTCCCCATCTTCTAGGAATTTGTAATTTGTTCATGGTGCCGGCGATGGTTCGCCTACTCTTTGAGTAAAGAATACCGTCATCATTGGATTGAACGCCTTGGAGTTAAAGCTCGTTTGGTCATCCGTGTCACCCTGCGGTGTTCACTACAGAGTAGACACACGACAATATTCTACAGGAGGACCCGCTCCTCTGGTGAAAATTTCGTATCCATCAGACGAACAGTTGCAGAGAAAAGAAAATTCATACTGATCACATTAAGCATTGTACTTGTCGAATTATGACGTCATAATTAAGGTACCGATGATGTCATCATTAACATATCTTATTCCCCATGGGCAGTAATTGACAACACACCATGTTTCAATTTTTCACATGGAGCGGTGTCAGAGATATAGAGGTGCGAAGTTTTTCCAAAATGCTGCCTGTACCACATGATTTATGACGTCATAATTACCACTAACACTAACACACATGCACACACACACAGACATACACACACCACACACCACACACACACAGACACAAACACATACACACACACACACACACACACATACGTACACACACACACACACACACACACACACACACACACGTACACACACACACACACACACACACACACACACACACACACACACACACACACACACACGATTGAGATGCATGGCCTGCACGCTGTGATAACCCAGAGCGACCCCTTGGTGATTCGCCTTTACCTTTGGCTAACTGCACACCGCAAAATAGGTTTCGACTCCAGCAGTTGTGCCATTAGTCCTCAAGGATGAGGAGGGATGTGGGAAGACACATGAGGGATGAGGAGACAGTGAAGCTTGTTCCCCTCGGTGTTTAACAATGTCACAAGTTTTGTAGGAACTATATAGGAGATAAAGAATCAGGGTGAGGGGCTTTTTTCGGAGGGGTCTTATTTCCACGGCAGGTGACCCCTCCATGTCAAGGCGTCTCCACCCGAGCATACGCCATACATACCAATAGCAGGTGGGGATACAGATTTTAGTGGTGGGGCTCACTTCGTTCATTGGGTATGTGTGTGCATTAGAGGGGGGGGGGGGGGGTTGGGGGGGAGTGTCGACTCAAAACATTGAAAAGATTTCCCTCCCCATTAAAATCCTTTACCCCGTACAGTATGTACTGTTCATGGTACTTACAGTAAGTTATGTTGAAATAGGTACCGGTAAGTAAATTAAATAATTGCAATTTATTTGTTTCTCTTCCACCAACATTTAAATTCACTTCATTGGAAAATTCAATCTCTTCGCCAAAAAGATTATATATGTACAATTTAAATAATGAACTCCAAAAATGCTGGTTCGATAAAGCGCCCGAGTGTGGGTGGGGGTGGGGGTGAAAGGGGTCTCCTGAGACCCCCAGGTGTGCGCTGCATACTCGTCATCAGTCCTCGAGGACAAGAGCAATTAGCATCGCAAAGATCGCCCTGTTTACATATTACATCTCCATATACTGTTAGCTAATTGGCGATGATGAAGGTTAGGGGTAAATGCTGAATTCTGTTGAACTGCTTTGAATAATATATTTTTCCGCGCTCTGGGTGTGACCCTCATGAAAGCCCCAGGGGCACGCGGAGTGTGTAAAATATGCCCGTGGGGGCAGGAAGGCAAATCCTTTAAAGCCACTGTTTCTCTAATATGGGACTTGAAGGCCTAAAGTCTGTGAAGATGAAAGACCTTCGTTGGCACACCCAGGTACACCCGACAGGACCACCTACCCCCTCCTCACTCCAAAATCGTTGATACTAATAGTATTCGCAGCTGGGCATTTTTTCCCTGCGACAATTATGAGCGAACACACGTAAGAGGTTCATTAATTATGCAAAACATGGCAGATATTTTGTGGATACACGGCGTGCCAGGTGCGCCCGCAGCTCATTAATCAGCGATCACGTGACGCGCGTGAGCCTGCACCTTGGCGAGCACGCGCACGGCGCGGCTCGTTATCGCTCTCGCAGTGATGTCGTATTTTATGGCCGAATAATTTCGCTTATGAAGCCGCGGCTCGCCTTCCCAAGGCCATGCAGATGACGGCGGCCATCCGTCAAGCCCGAAGAGCCGTGCTTGGACGGGGGCGGCGGGGGCGGCTAGGGTATCCCGTGCAGGCTGCTTGGAATGTGGATTGGAATCTCTTTGGGAACGGATATTCCTTGAGAAAACGTAGGGCTGGGGGTGGAGTATAGTTGGACCGATCAGTAAAGGGATAAGGGCAGAGAGGTAGGCGTAAACATTTTCATTGCTGTACGTAATAAATAGATTACCTTATTGAATCGCTGGGATCTTCCTACAAGAACAGCACCGGTCAGGACTGATCCTCTACCTTGTTGAGGTGGTCTTCTACATGAGTTTGAGAACACCTGGTATACTGTTTCCATCGACAGGTAAATGAATGCAGCACCTTGGGTCACGTGAGCACCCTGCACCACACGGACCATGGTCGTGACTCAACAATTGTTTCATTCCAAGAGCTGACACAACGCGATCCAATCCGATGAAGAAGAAGAAGAATAATCGTCTGCGTTATGATTCATCGACACTGTCACGCTGGACGTTCTCAGGATAGTTCAGAGTTGGAAAACTTGCATTTAAGTTGTTACGCTTGGGTTGGAATCCCGACCCGACCAAAAGCTTTCGTTGTATCAACGAGTCTACCGGATGTGATAAGTTGGTGTTCCGTCTGGCAGCAATGGTTCCTGGTGGACGTTGAAGACCTCGTGGTGTCTTGCTAAGATTCTATTCTAAGCTTGCAACCTGCACCCTGCAATCTGCACCATGCACCATGCAACCTACACCCTGCACCTTGCAGCCTGCAGCCTGCACTCTGCACCTTGCAGCCTGCAGCCTGCACTCTGCACCTTGCAGCCTGCAGCCTCGCCTCTGCACTCTGCACCATGCAACCTACACCCTGCACCTTGCAGCCTGAACCCTGACCTCTGCAACCTGACCTCTGCAACCTGACCTCTGCAACCTGCACTCTGCATCCTGCACTCTGCAACCTGCACCATGCAACCTACAATCTGCATCCTGTAACCTGCATTCTGTACACTGCAACTGCATTCTGCACACTGCAACTGCATTCTGCACACTGTAACCTGCATTCTGCACACTGCACTCTGCAGATTGACCTCTGCACCGTGCACTCTGCATTCTGCACTCTACAACCTGCACCATGCAACCTACAATCTGCATCCTGTAACCTGCATTCTGCACACTGTAACTGCATTCTGCACACTGTAACCCGCATTCTGCACACTGCACTTTGCAGCCTGACCTCTGCAACGTGCACTCTGCATCCTGCACTCTGCAACCTGCACCATGCAACCTACAATCTGCATCCTGTAACCTGCATTCTGCACACTGCAACTGCATTCTGCACACTGCAACCTGCATCCTGAATCCTGCACGCTGCACAAATTCCAGTTGAAATGCCTGACCCAACTATCTCTGTAAAGTCCACGTCCAACCTCCGAGTTGGGGGTCAAGCACCTCATCAACCACCATGGACCAATCAATATTCCGTGGCAGACCCTAGATCACGACCAAGATTAGTAGTAGTAGTAGTAGTAGTAGTAGTGGTAGGAGTGAGATCAAACATAGGGCCAGGCTGGTGTTCTCCCACAAGGCCACAACTTATCCTTTGCGATCAACTGTCATACAGCAACAGTTTATCAAAGTCCGGTTGTTCTAAAAACTAAACATGTGATGATGGAATCATTCCTCCTCAAATTCTCTACGTCCTCGTGCTTTGAAGAAATAAATAAAGCACTCGACGATGTTCACGCTCCAGGATTTCTTTTTACAAAACCAGACGGATCCGTTAAAGCTCAGAAATGCAGAAGTATCTAGAAAACTTGATTTGTGTACATTTTGTGATCGATTTAATAAATCGATGAGGATTTCATTAGTTGTAGTATATATTGTCTGACAAGGTGCTGGTTTGTCCAATATTGATCTCATAGTTAGGGAATTTTAGCAAATTGTATTGACCATCTGGGAAAAAATTGCTTACCAAAAAATTGCTTCACTAACGTATTCATCTAGGTGTCTACTAACACCTATCAATTAGTGCAAACCCAAATCCTTGTGGAAAATTCTGGGGAGCCATTCAAAGTTCGGGTGCTCAGAGGGCCTGCGCGAAAAAATCGGAAAATTAACTTTTGCCAATATTGACTTGTGGGATGTCTAACTAGGGGTTTTTTGGGGTGCTGAATTGATTCCAACCATTATTTTTGAGAAAAAAACACTCCATGATCATATAAAATGTATTTTATTGACATTTTTAACAGAACTGTGCTCAATGGAAATGTTGCTTCGTCAGCTTTTACAACCTTATTCATCAAACTCCCCAGTATCTTCCTCACTCCTCTTGTCATCCAGCTGGTTTATGTTCAGGCAAGAGTTACCATGACAGATGCCGCAAGCAGAAATACACTTGACTCCTTGCTTTTTACAGCAGCACCTGAGTGAGCTGCAGTCCCCCGCACAGTTGCAGCTGGCAAACGTCAGGAGGTAGTCTGGTGCAATGGGGTCTGTAGAAGGGACTGGTGCATATCCTTGCTCAGTGAGTTCCCATCCATAGTCCCGGGCATCCAACGATGGACTTTGCAGCATCAGCCAGTCTCTAGTCTGGAGGTAAGCTCGGAGAGAGTGCTGTGCTGCAGCTCCTGTTGTCGGGGGGAGTTTCTCAGGTTTTATGCTCCCAGTAGCAGCTCGCTTGCTGAAGATGTCGAATCTCAAGTCTTCCAAGTCTTTGGAGGATTTCCCATGGAACATGAGCTTGAAAAGATCACAGCCTGCTTTAATGATATCACCTTTCTCAGCTCGGATGTCCATAAACACGTCCATTGCCCTCTCTGCTTCATCAGTCTTGCAGAGCTTGCTTAGCAACGTTGGTTTGCTAAACCCAAAAATTGCAGACACTATCGCAGCCAGAGAAGCTGTGCAAGAAGATGAGATACCTCCGGTATATCTCTGGGAGGGCCTCCCGGATCTTTCCGACATCGTAAGATGTTTCTTTGGCTGACGTGAGGAAGATCGGATGGTCTGCAACATGATGAATCAGCATAACCAGGACGTCTGTGTCCTCAGCCCTCACCTCGACAGGGGACTCTCTTGCCTCATCTAGAGCTGCGCGGACGATGGAGGTGTCGGCATCATCGGAGCATTGCTGTACACTGATTCCATTCCTATTAAATGTCTCAGCAAGGAGCAGAACGAGCTGGGCTTTGTTTTTTTTGTTATCGAGGAACTTTTCTCTTGCAATGATGATTTTGAGATCCAGACGAATCTGAATGTCACAGCATGCATTCTTTGTTCGTCTCAAGTGGTCATGGTCCTTGGTGGAGCTGCCATATCCGTCAAAGACCACCGTTATCCGGAGGCGATGGCTCCCCATGGACTTCACAAACCGGAGGTAGCTCTCGGCAACATCCTTCCACGTAAGGTTAGCCTCCCACTTGACATTGTGCAGGAGCCACCCACCATCAACCACAAGGCTTGTGCAGGGGGGTTGTTCGACAGGTGCCACACATGCCTTCAGGGACCTTGCTAGGGCAGCCTTGTCTGGCTTTCGCAACTTTTGATTTTTGTCAAACAGAGACATCGGTTTTGGCGTCAACTCAAAGCGCAGAGCTTCTTTGGTCTTGACTTCACGCTCACTGATGACAATGAGGCGGTTGAATAGCTTCAGTGAGTCAATGACCAGCTTCTCGCCATTGACTTTGGGTCCAGATCTGAGGCTTGCAAGTGATTTGACCTTGTGTTTGGTTACCATTGCATCCACAACAGTTTTCCCATCCATCTTAGCCTGTATGGCTCTGCCAACTTCTTCTGCTTGATCAGCGTTGACTTGGTCTTCGAGAGTGCTGCTGAACCCAGTTGAGAAGGACACCAGAGTCTTCTTGTCCCGTGTGGCATCGAAAGGGTTGACTTCCTCCAACCACCCAACTATGGTGTTGACAGCATCGTTATCTCTCTTCATTTGGGCTCTTTTAACGTCGGTGTGGACAGGTACCCCACATTTGACCATGCTTCTTTCTAGCTCTTGGTGAATGAACGAGAAGTGGTTCAGAGTCTGAACCCAAGACTTATGAGAAGACTCATTCCAAAAGCGGCCTCTGTTTAGACCACCGGAGGATTTTGCCTCACGCATGAGTATGGTTTCTATCGTGATGTCGGTCCATGTGCCTGACCATTCATGGTCTGAGAACCTGACTACATGGTTGCCGTACAAAGTGAACTTGGATAGAGTTTCCTGGAACATGGGACTCCCCTGTCGCTGATGCATCAGCTGTACATACAGCCTTGCTCCCTTTGCGTACTGATGGTGGCCCGCTGCTGCGAAGGTATTGAGCATTCCAATGATGCAGCTGAGATGACCTGTGTGGTCTGGGACACGCTCACTCCTGATGAATACCTTGATGAGGTCGATTCTGCCATAGTACCAGACCCAGAGTGCTGGTGTCCTTCCTCCTTCAGCTAAGATCTTCAATCTCTCTGCCATCCTCTCCTCGAAGACAGTGACTATCCTTGGTGCAGATGTTAGATTAGCGGAATTTTGATTACCTGTTGTCTCATCTTTTGCAGTCCTGATGAAGTCCTCCATGTCTATATGACATGTCTCCATATACTTCTCGCACGACTGTACAACTCTGTTTTACAATCCACATGGTATCTCAACTTGCTGTCTTCTCCGTTGTTCCAGTCCTCATTTAGTCTCGCGATCAACGCCGCATCGCCCACAAGCTCAGAATGTGATAAGATCCGTGGGTGGCCTTTATTGGAGACTTTTGAGAGCGTATGCTTTTCAATCCCGGAACCACCACAGATGAAACACCTCAAGCCAGGTTCAGTCACATCCTTGTCCATACTGTCCTAAAAAAGAAGACATTTTTTTGTAAACAACAGACAGGACATGAAATTTTGACTAAACAATACACATTATTATCAGTTAAAACTAATAAGGTAAGTCACAAACCATGTGCAAAACTTGTGTCTTCACTATTTGTTCATTTATCAAGGTATGTCGCAGCACCACAACACTACACCGCGTTGGCAGCAACCCATAGCGGCAGCAACACACACACCTTCCCGCCACCGTGTCTAGACACACACTGGCAAGTGAACTGGGCGCATGTGGGGGAGTGGTACAGCGGGGGATGGGGGAGGGCAGCATGTGGGGGAGTGGGGGACGGGTGAGGGCAGCATGTGGGGGGAGTGGGGCAGCGTTGTATGCTGGTTTCAGCACAATTTGAACAATCTGAATCAATTGAGCCAAATTACCGCAAAACACAGTCTGAGATATCTAAAAATGTATCATATCAATATTTTACGGCCAGGGATTCATTTTTCCTCAAATCTAATGGTTGGAATCAATTCAGCACCCAAAAAACCCTTAGTTAGACATCCCACAAGTCAATATTGGCAAAAGTTAATTTTCCGATTTTTTCGCGCAGGCCCTCTGAGCACCCGAACTTTGATTGGCTCCCCAGAATTTTCCACAAGGATTTGGGTTTGCACTAATTGATAGGTGCTAGTAGACACCTAGATGAATACGTTAGTGAAGAAATTTTTTGGTAAGCAATTTTTTCACAGATGGTCAATACAATTTGCTAAAATTCCCTAACTATCAGGCTCATGGAGGACCTCGGACATGAATCATAGGAAGGACAAAGGCGGTAGTAGACATCGGTGTACTTTTACTTGAATGTCAAGATTGGCAATAGACCATGGACAAAGACATCTGGTATATATATGGAACTTGAACCTGGGTCCCCTGCACCAGGCATCAAGAGTTCAGGTGAGAATCCTACGAGGCTGACCCAAGAGCTGTAATAAAATTGATTCCCCGTCAGAATTTTAATGCTTTTTTATTCTGCTCCCTCCAGGATGTCCGTGACCCTGTCACTTTTAACCTTTCTCTGCCTGGGAGTGTATTTGTGGTTTGTGAGTGAGGGCAAACAGGGCACAGACTATGAATAGACCATCCCAGGGATGAACAACCACCTGTTTCTTGCTCACCATCAGCTATAATCTGATATCTCATCGAATATGTCTCCGCTTTGAGAATTTCCCTCCTATAGCTGCTCAAGAACAAAGTTGTCATGTTTGTACGTGACTCAAATTTGTCCTTAAGGAGACCGTGGATTGTTATTAACAAACTGACTTGTAAATGGCACACAGGGTGGTGAGATAGTATGCAATTCAACACGTTTGTGCACCTGCTTTCACCTGTGGATATTAAATTTGAAATATAAGACAGGTATGCTAATGTTCTGCTCATTTGTACTCGATCTTTTGTTTAAATGTCTTTAAAACATTTTTCTTCTGAATTAATTAAATCAACTATATGGTATTCATATAATACTTACGCTGCGCAGTCAACTTGGTGCGAGCAACCTCTATTTTTGAACGTTAAAAAAATTTGATCCAATATGGCTGCCAGACCACGTGAGCGATTATATCATAATTTTATATTCTCTAATATAATTGGTGCGTAGATCACGCTCAAGAAATTTCAAACTGATCAGACTAAGCATTGTCCCTGTCAAATTATGACGTCATAATTAAGGCACCAATTATGTCGTCATTAACAAAACCTAATCCCCATGCAGAGAGTTCTTTACAATGAGTCACGTTTCAAATTTTTCCATGAAGCAGTTTCGGAGATAGTGGTGTAACGTTTCTCGCTTTTTCCAAGATAGTGCCTGTACCACGTGACCTATGCCGTCATAATCATTAAAATATTCGAAATGAGGAGGCGCTCCTATGGTGGAAATTTCGTGTCCATCAGACGAATAGTTGCAGAGAAAAGAAAATTCATACTGATCGGATGAAGCATTATATTTGTCGAATTATGACGTCATAAAGAAGGCACCAATGACATCATCATTAACATATCTCATTCTCCATGAGGAGTACTTGACAATGAGCCATGTTCAATTTTTCCCATGGACCGATTTCAGAGATTTCGAGGTGGGAAGTTTTTCCAAAATGCTGCCTGTACCACGTGACCTATGACGTCATAATCACCACGAAAATTGTACAGGCGGAGGTGCCCTATGGTGAAAATTTCGTGTACATCAGACCAACAATTGCAGAGAAAAAAAAATTCATACTGATCGGATGAAGCGTTGTACTTGTCGAATTATGACGTCATAACGAAGGCACCGATGACATCATCATTAACGTATCTTATTCCCCATGGGCAGTACTTGACAAGACACCATGTTTCATTTTTTCATGAAGCAGTTTCGCATATAGAGGTGCAACGTTTTTCGATTTTTCCAAGATGGCGTCCATACCACGTGAGCTATGACGTCATGATTATAAATAAATTTATACAGGCGGACGCGCTCCTATGGAAAAAATTTCGTATGAATCGAACCAACGGTTGCCGAGAAAATGGATTTTAAAAATTCAGACTACGTACAACACACGTACTCACCCGATCGCCTAACCCTGCTTTTCACTTTGTGAGCGCAGGGTAATAAGCCTCATTCGGATTCTTATGTACTATACTCGGTGTCGGTGCTGCCGAAGTAGTTTATTTGAAAGGATTACACTGGGTAGTTTGCCGTTGCCTTCCCGGCAGTAGGACAGGAAATTGTAATTTTTCCAGAGTGCAGGCAATTGCTCACATTCTCTTCATGAAGGACAGCCTGGGATGTTTAACGTCCACCAGCTCATGTCAGTGGATAAGTTGGCTGGCTGTCTTCAATATTAAGAAGGCTGGCTGTCTTCGATATTAAGAAGGCTGGCTGTCTTCAATATTAAGAAGGCTGGCTGTCTTCGATATTAAGAAGGCTGGCTCTCCTAGGAATTCCCTTCAATATTTTCTCTTTGTCCAATTATGTAGATATGCAAAAACCGAACCTCTTCCTCTCTAATATGGCTGATTGTAAGACCCAGGAGTTTCAGTGACTGAACGGAACTATCTCAGGAGGATTGTTAAAACCACAATCAACTTTGAGCACTACTATGACACACGATTAAAGAGACAAAAACCCTATAGAAAAATGAATGTCATTGGATCAGTAAAGCACCAGTTAGAGTTGGTAGGGATAAAGAAGAGTGCATGAAATGTCTTTGATGATCTACTATATAAGAGAGCCATTCGTCTGTCTGTCTGTGTCGCCATTTTTCTCAGAGATGGCTGAACGGAGTTTCGTCAAACTTTCAGAGGTTCATCAGTGAGGGCTTGGGAGTGTTTTGGGCAAAAAAAAGAGAAAAACCTTTTTTGAAAAAAATGGTGAGGAAAAAAAAAAATCCCGTCGGCGGAGGCATATATATATATATATATATATATATATATATATATATATATATATATATATATATATATATATATATAAATATATATATATATATATATATCGGTCGACTCCATATGATGAGTGGATACCAGAGATAACGTCACCGCGTGGCAGGCGGTGCGTATCGCTCCCAGCAAGGTGCAGCAGCAGCTGTATGGGACACCTGGCTGGCGGTTCTCCACTGATGATATGAAGGTCGCATAGTGACTGATATATATATATATATATATATATATATATGCCTAAAACACTCCCAGGCACTCACTGATGAACCTCTCAAAGTTTGACGAAAATCCGTTCAGCCATCTCTGAGAAAAATGGCGACACAGACACACACACAGACAAACGGCTCTCTTATATATAAGCTTTATGGATGTTTGCTCCCAAGATGTAGCTAGCCGAAAGTTTTGTGCTTGTTTCTTATGTTTTACATCGTCTTTCTGAATACCAAGTTATTCATCAGCTTGTCCAAGGCCTCTTGTAAAATCTGACCAATATATATATGTTTAATATTGAGCTTCCTCCAGACATTTTGTACGTGTCTCTACCTGAAATGTGTTGTTTTTTTAGGTTGTTGTAAAAGGTTTCTTTAGAGGGCAGCTGTATTTCCTCGAATCTCTCAAACACGTCCATGTGATCATAGGGATATACACCTTTTCAAGCTAACAAAGGGTGGATGAGCTCCCTGAGGCATCCAGTAAGGAGACGGTGTCTCCTCAAAAACACGCATCCAGATTGAACCGGTTCTAGTTATACCAAAGACTTTAAAATGGTACGTGCTGCTTCCTTGCCTGATGTTCAGCATTTAAAAGGATAGAGCACGGACAATCCAATCCTAATAGTTTGGCATCCATGGGGATGAGGAAATGCCTCGCTGAGTGCGGTGAGAAAGATGGAGCCATTGTTTTGATGTTGCTGGTACCCAGAGTATCCCAGGACCCAGAAAGTAACTGCAGTGACGGCACTTCCCCCCAAGCCCAGTGGCTGTGTTGCGAGTGCGTGAGTGCGTCCGCTCCATTACAAGCCTCAGACCATGCAAAAAAAAGCTTTATATCTTCATCTTCCTTGATACCAAGGGCTTCTGATAGGACTTTAAATTCCTCTTTTTTATTATTTCATTCTTCGGGTGTAATATTATATGAGAGAGGGCTCAACATTAACGGGTGTCCAGGTGTCCAGGCATCTAATTTTAGCGTCGGGTAACCAAATTTTACAAGTGGTTGGGTTTTGGATGCCTGGTCAGCCACCCTCAAAATTGCATAATGAACATAAATTTTGACCCCAAATTTACGATCCTCATGATCAGAGAGACGAGATTTTTGAAAAACACTTCGGACGTATGATGCCAAATTTAGAGGTGCTATTAATAATTCTCAAAAGCATGACACTCGCATGTGGTCTGCAGGAAGATGCAGTAAACTTACAAGTACACGAACCAACATGTGAAAATGATTGGTTGATTACGCTCCACAATTTGATGATCAGCTCTGAGCTCCATCCAAAAGAACGTGTGTACATTCTTATGATAAATGTTGGTGGTGTTGGTTGAGAATATATTTTTTATCACCAGTATGGTAAAATTGAGGAGGCCTACATCAGAGTCGTACAACGTGTTCTGGAAGTGGGTCAGTCTGTTCTCCGAGCCGGTCCAGTGGGTCAGTCTGTTCTCCGAGCCGGTCTAGTGGGTCAGTCTGTTCTCCGAGCCGGTCTAGTGGGTCAGTCTGGTCTCCCAGCCGGTCTAGTGGGTCAGTCTGATCTCCGAGCAAGTCTAGTGGGTCAGTCTGTTCTCCAAGCCGGTCTAGTGGGTCAGTCTGTTCTCCGAGCCGGTCTAGTGGGTCAGTCTGTTCTCCAAGCCGGTCTAGTGGGACAGCCTGGTCTCCCAGCTGGTCTAGTGGGTCAGTCTGTTCTCCGAGCCGGTCTAGTGGGTCAGTCTGGTCATCGAGCAAGTCTAGTGGGTCAGTCTGGTCTCCGAGCAAGTCTAGTGGGTCAGTCTGTTCTCCCAGCGGGTCTAGTAGGTCAGTCTGGTCTCCGAGCAAGTCTAGTGGGTCAGTCTGTTCTCCGAGCTGGTCTAGTGGGTCAGTCTGGTCTCAGAGCAAGTCTAGTGGGTCAGTCTGTTCTCTTAGCCGGTCTAGTGGGTCAGTCTGGTCTCAGAGCAAGTCTAGTGGGTCAGTCTGTTCTCTTAGCCGGTCTAGTGGGTCAGTCTGGTCTTCGAGCAAGTCTAGTGGGTCAGTCTGGTCTCCCAGCCGGTCTAGTGGGTCAGTCTGATCTCCGAGCAAGTCTAGTGGGTCAGTCTGTTCTCCGAGCCGGTCTAGTGGGTCAGTCTGGTCTCCCAGCCGGTCTAGTGGGTCAGTCTGATCTCCGAGCAAGTCTAGTGGGTCAGTCTGTTCTCCAAGCCGGTCTAGTGGGTCAGTCTGTTCTCCGAGCCGGTCTAGTGGGTCAGTCTGTTCTCCGAGCCGGTCTAGTGGGACAGCCTGGTCTCCCAGCTGGTCTAGTGGGTCAGTCTGTTCTCCGAGCCGGTCTAGTGGGTCAGTCTGGTCGTCGAGCAAGTCTAGTGGGTCAGTCTGGTCTACCAGCAAGTCTAGTGGGTCAGTCTGTTCTCCCAGCGGGTCTAGTGGGTCAGTCTGGTCTCCGAGCAAGTCTAGTGGGTCAGTCTGTTCTCCGAGCTGGTCTAGTGGGTCAGTCTGGTCTCAGAGCAAGTCTAGTGGGTCAGTCTGTTCTCTTAACCGGTCTAGTGGGTCAGTCTGGTCTTCGAGCAAGTCTAGTGGGTCAGTCTGGTCTCCCAGCCGGACTAGTGGGTCAGTCTGATCTCCGAGCAAGTCTAGTGGGTCAGTCTGTTCTCCGAGCCGGTCTAGTGGGTCAGTCTGGTCTCCCAGCCGGTCTAGTGGGTCAGTCTGATCTCCGAGCAAGTCTAGTGGGTCAGTCTGTTCTCCAAGCCGGTCTAGTGGGTCAGTCTGTTCTCCGAGCCGGTCTAGTGGGTCAGTCTGTTCTCCGAGCCGGTCTAGTGGGACAGCCTGGTCTCCCAGCTGGTCTAGTGGGTCAGTCTGTTCTCCGAGCCGGTCTAGTGGGTCAGTCTGGTCGTCGAGCAAGTCTAGTGGGTCAGTCTGGTCTCCGAGCAAGTCTAATGGGTCAGTCTGTTCTCCCAGCGGGTCTAGTGGGTCAGTCTGGTCTCCGAGCAAGTCTAGTGGGTCAGTCTGTTCTCCGAACTGGTCTAGTGGGTCAGTCTGGTCTCAGAGCAAGTCTAGTGGGTCAGTCTGTTCTCTTAGCCGGTCTAGTGGGTCAGTCTGGTCTTCGAGCAAGTCTAGTGGGTCAGTCTGGTCTCCGTGCCGGTCTAGTGGCTCAATCTTAGTCATGAAAACGATCACAGGCTCACATAGTTCTCTTATTTTGGTCTTGCACGGTTTCCTGATCAAGTTTATTTATTCAAAAATGTGCAAATAAGCTTCATAGACAGTGGTGAAAATGCTGTATACTAACTTGATTCAATCATAATAACTGGGAATTAAACTTTTATGAAAATCAAACAAGTTACAGGGAGATATTAAAAATCTAATTATATCGATGAATACATATGACACCCCCAGTAAGAGAAAAGTATGCCCAATTAGGCTAGGCTAGATCGATTGAGATAAATTAGATGAATGAGTCGCAATCTCCACAGAATGTGATGTTAGGCCCATAGCGATCTCCACATGGAATCATGGACCTCTCAGGTCCACGGGGCACAGTGCAAGCGTGTCCCCCCACCCGCCATTGTAATCTCCACATGGAATCATGGAGCTATCAGGTCCACCGAGCAATGCACAATCTCCACACAGTGCGATGTCCCCCTTCCCCCCCCCCACCCCCCAGAACGATCTCCAGATGGAACCATTGAGCTCTCGGGTCCACGGAGCATAGCACAACATCTTTGGTGCTCTTTCTTCTCTGATGTTGAGCGAGGATTACATGCCTGCACTGATTGGCTGGTAAGGGCCCAGTCATATTCCATTCACATTCCAGGCTTACTGGCATGTAACGGAAGCTCCTATCTGATCACAGCTTTCTCAGTTCTTCTTGTGCTGGAGGAGATTGGGAAAATGAATAGACAGGTCACACTGGGAACATTGCAGAATAACGGGGAGGGGAAAATTCTCCATTGCAGAAATGAAGGGGGAAAGACAGGGCTTAGACATAAATACTAGGGGTAAGGGAGACACGAGCTTCAAACACCTCATTCCAATACTGCATCACTGATTACACATCACACATATGCCAATATGCACTATGAAATAACTATTATAAACTATTTCCCATTTACCCCTTAAGCCTGTATTTATCTGTATTTATCTTTCAGTGTGTGAACCTATAGTGTGTCCCTAGGAAGTTTTTCGGTGTTAATCTTTCATAAATTAATCGTTTCTGTTTGCTGCGTTGTGCGGCCTTGCCTCAGGCTTACCCGGTCCCCTGTCGAGGTTTGTTCCTTCCTTCGCTGTTTTTGCTAGGTTCTTAGATTTTTCCCTTCTCCCCCAAACTTCCCAGAACATCGACTCTTTGTCTAACGTTTTAACCCCCCCCCCCCCAAAAAAAAAAAAAAACAACAAATAAAACAACAACATCTATTTCCCATTTTCCACGTGTGAAGTTGTCCCATCGTGTGCTTCTGTCCTCATGCGCGGTCTCACCCTGCCCCCATTATCTCCTTACCTTCCACCTTTTCTCCTGTTCACATGACACGTGGTTGTCCCTCTAGGCTCACCGTTGGTATTTTTGTGAATATAAGACTGTTCTTCGCGGTTCTGTTTAAATATGTTTAAACTTTCCCCTGCAGTGTCTTATTCAGTGGTATATTACAACACCCTGTTTTTCTTCCTATTTAAAAGGCTCTTTTCAATTTCCTCTCCAACTCATTCCACTTCAAAAAAATATTCAATCTCTTATAATTCTAAATCACTACATGCTCTAAATTCACATTCATTCCACCCCTCCTCCATCGTTCTTAAACGGATCGCTAAATTGTAAATCACAACAAACACAAATTGTTATAAATGTTCATCTTTCATTAATCATCCACTTTCTAAACTTCCCCCTTGCCCCTCCCCTCCAAATCTCCCCCCTTGCACCTCCCCTCCTAAACTCCCCCCTTGCCCCTCCCCTCTGTTACGTGCTCCTCCCTGACCCCCTGGTCACGGTGTACCTCCGAGCCCCGAGAGGAGTCACGGCAGAAAAATGTGTTATTCTGTATGTCAAAGATCAAGGGAGAAGCCACCCCAATTGTTACTCACAAACAAATATTGTATTAAGATCACACAAGAATAACAGTACAACAATAATAGTATTCAAAAGTATAATCAATATGTCCTATGATGGTACCATCAGTTTTGTAATATTTAACTCACTGTGCTCCAAGTGAGTGAAACACGAACATTCCCCAATGTCTCTTATTCCCGGCTTCGAGACGAAATTGATTCGCTCCAGCGATCGCCAGAACGAGGTCCAATCTAGACCAGAATCCCGTGTGGATGGCAAAACAGTCACACAGGAAGCTGCACAAAGGCACCCTCAAGGCGCCTGGGAAATCCAAAGGCGTCCTTACAGGCGACTGTGAGATCACACCCTCGGGTATGGACGAATTAACCTTCAAAAAGCCACGTCACACACACACGCCCCAGATCGACATCTGAATGCGGTGGAGATGGTCAAAAAGAGACGAAACCGCGAGCGAAGCACAAGTCCTGCGAGAGTCAAAATGGACGACGACCCGGTCTCGTGGCGCACGGCATGGCGATGATTCTCCCCTGAATCGATCTCAAAACCTGACACGCAGGTTGACCGGTCACAGCGATGACAACTCTGTTCTAGGAATCCCTTTCCCGGAAACCCGAATGTTCGCTAGTGACTCTGGCTCGCCAACGTTCGCTTCAGAATCCGGAGCAACTTGGCTTTCTTGTCCGATTCATTCGCTCCGCCATTTTTCTCCCTCTTCTTCCTCCTCGTTGGCCGGTTCCCGATCCGGTTTCCTGTTTCTTTTAACCTTAACTTTTTTACCTTTTGAGGAGACATTCACCCCAGACAACAATAATAGTACATGGAATCAGAAATATTTACAGTGGATGCAAACCACCACAACGGAAGTGACGAATCCGTAACACCTCCTAAACTCCCCCCTTGCCCCTCCCATTCAAAACTCCCACCCAACCCCTCCCCTTTAAATCTCCTCCCCAACCATCCCTCCCAAATTCTCCCCCCTCCCACCTCCTCCTCAAAGCTGTCCCCTTCCCACTTTGTCTCCCTTCTATCTCATACCTCCACCTCCCCCAACCTTCTACTTTCCTCTGCCCCCCCCCCCCCTCAAACAACTCCTCACTGTGCCTCATCCCATCACCATCAAACCTTTCGTCCTCATCCTTCCCTTTCTTGTAACTCTTCTGTAATCTCTGACACACTATCAACTGCTCTCCCCACCTCCCCTTCTCATCCTCCATCTGACCCTACCCTTCCCCTCCCCTGTCCTGCACCCGATGCTCCCCCTCTCTCCTCATTAACAGTATGGACCTCAAACATCCGGGGCCTTCGCTCAAACCTGATTGATCTCTCCATTCAGGTTGCTTCTGACAATCCAGACTTCATCTGCTTAACAGAAACTTTCCTCCTTCAAGATGCCTCTGATTCCTTAATATCTCTTCCTGGTTACTCCCTCCTCCGGTATGACAGACCTGAGCCTCGTCCTGGTGGTGGAGTGGCTATCTTTATCAAAAACTCTCTTCCTCATTCTCCTTGCACTGCCCTCTCCACCCCACCCCCAGGAGTACCTCTGGCTACGGCTTCCTCTCCGCTCCCACCTTTTGTTCATATGTGTTCTGCACCATCCTCCAAACAGTGATGACTCCATATAAATTTCGCTGTCGGACAACATGGACCAACTTCTATCAACTCATCCAAACTCTCTCTTCCTCATATGTGGCGACTTCAACTGTCATCATGCCAGCTGGCTGGGTGTGGGTTCCTCTCTCACCAGCCATGGCAACTCAGCAAAGGACTTCTGCGACTCTTTGGGACTGACACAATATGTCAATTTCCTGACCCGGATCTCAGTCAATGGAGTATCTTCTCTTCTAGACTTGGTTATGACAAACTTCCCTGCAAATGTCTGCTGCTCTTCTTCTGCTCCAATCGGTTCTTCTGATCATGTGCTTGTTAAAGTGGACATCTCTCTGCCCATTCTCAGAGAGCCTCCTCAGCGACGACGATTCTGGCATTTCACTCAGGCTGACTGGCACGGTCTGCAAGCAGCCATCAATCATCTGGACTGGTCTCCCATCTCTACTGCCTCTGACATCAATTCTTCCTGGGAATTTTTCCAAAGCAAACTGCTCTCCCTCATGCACAGATTTATCCCATCTCGTCTTCAGTTTTCTTACCCTTCCTCCCGTCCATGGTACACTGAATCTTGTGGTGAGGCAGTTGCCCTGAAACAACCTGCCTTTGCCTCTTGGAAGGCAAATCCAACTAAAGGCAATCTCAGTTCCTTCTACCAAGCTTGGAACAAGTGTGTGTCTACCTTCTGGAGTGCCAGGAAGCACTATCTCTCCACACTGAAGATTGAACTCTCAAACCTGTCTCCTTCCTCCAAATCCTGGTGGCGTCTGGTCAAATCCGTTTCTGGTGTTTGTTCCCGCTCCATCCCCTCCCTTACCTCAAATGGCTACACAGTTGACACTGCACTTGGTAAAGCCGAATGCCTCAACTCTGTGTTTGCCTCAAAATATTGTGTCCCAAACCCATCTCTCTCTGTTCCCACCTTTCCCAGTCGAACCCAACTGCTCCTGGACTCTGTGTCCTTCTCTCCTGACAACGTGGAGAAGTTTTCGTCAAACCTCGACTCTGGTTCTGCAACTGGACCAGACGGCATCAGCCCACGGGTCCTAAAATCCTGCTCTGGCACTCTATCTCACCCTCTCTCTGTTCTTTTCACCCTCTCTTTTGCTCAAGGTCATCTGCTAGCATCTTGGAAATCAGCAAACATTCCCGCTTTGCACAAAAAATGTGCAAAAACAGATCCTTGCAACTACAGACCAATCAGCCTGCTCCCAATTATCAGCAAAGTCATGGAATCCATCATTGCTTTGGATATCAAATCCTTCCTCTTCTCCAATGGCTTGATCTCGGATCATCAATTTGGATTCAGACCAGGACATTCTACTCTGGACATGTTGATTCTGCTGTCTCAACAATGGAGGGAGGTCCTCAATGCCAAACAGGAAATCAGAGCTGTCTCCCTTGACATATCACGTGCCTTCGATACGGTCTGGCACCCAGCTCTGCTCACCAAACTCTCCTCCTATGGTATCCATGGAAATCTCCACTCATGGCTTGCGGACTTCCTCTCTGGTCGTAGGCAACGTGTGGCCCTGAATGGATTTCTCTCATCTCCCAAATCCTGTTCTGGCTGGAGTTCCCCAAGGCAGTGTTCTGGGCCATATGCTATTTCTGGTCTTCTTCAATGATCTCTCCGACTTTCTGGAAAATCCTCTCTATCTCTTTGCTGATGACTCCACTATCTGCCGCTCCAATCCTCATCCCTCAGATCGGCAATCTGCAACCTCCTCACTCTCTGCAGACCTGGACAAAATAACAGACTGGTCAAACAATTGGAACATGTCTTTCAATCCTGACAAATCTCACACTCTTACCATGTCTCTCCGAAAAGACGGACTGGAAAACCCTCCAACCTACTTTCTCAACAATCCTCTCCAAGAAGTTCTGTCGCTTAAGCTTTTAGGTCTCACTAGCTGCAATGATCTTTCTTGGGAAAACCACATTTCAAAGCTGGCCTCCAAAGCCAGTCGCCGACTGGGCTGCCTCCGTCGTGCGAAGTCCTTCCTTGGCACACCTGAGCTACTCACCACATGCAAGGCTTTCATCTGCAGCTCAATGGAATACTGTTCCCCCCCCCCCCCCCCCCTCTGGGCCGGTGCTCCTGCCTCACACCTAGCTCGGCTTCACGCTGTTGAAACCAAAGCTTTCAGAATCATTGGAATCTCCTGCGATGAACCTAACTTCGAGGACCTTTCACTTACTCACCGCAGGCAGGTTGGTGGTCTTTCTATCTTCTACCGACTCCTCTCCGTCCTTGCTCCCCCAGCTCTTTCTGTGCTCTGTCCCCCCAATATTCCTTCAGGTCGCACCAGATCTGCCAGCCACACTCTTATGGTTAAACTGCCAAAATCTAGGCTCTCTGCTCACCTTCACTCTTCCATTCCCCTTTTCTCCCGCCTCTGGAACAAACTCACCCACTCCCTTCAATCCCACTCCTCCCTCCAGGTCTTTAAAACAGCTGTTCACCACCATCTCTTATCTTCCCCCATCCAAAACCTTGATCTTTTCAACCCCCGATAATTCACCCCAGATACACTTTTTTTTGAAATTCCAACTTCTTTTCTGGAAGTTCTTGCAGTGCTCATATGTTTTATACCTCTCCCACCTCCCCCCAAGCCTTCTCCCTCCCACATTTCTCTCGATGTCCCTGCTCTCAAATGCTGTGTTTGTGTCCTTCCCCCTCTCTCCACATCTTGTCTACCGCTCCCCTTGTTTTGTGTTTTATATGTCGGATTGACTTTTTGTGTGATTAATGTTAGCTCTTTCACGAGCCTCGATCTTGTATACAAAGAATTTTTTTTTTTCCATAACAACATAATTATGCAGTATATTTGAAAAATATATATATATATTTTTTGGATACAAGATCGAAGCTCGTTTAAGAACTAACATTAATCACAAAAATACAAACTGACACATAAAACATAAGACAAAGAGAGCGGGAAACAAAATGGGGAGAGATAGGGAAGCACACAAGTACAACATTTGAGAGCAGGGACATCGAGAGATCTGTGGGAGGGAGGAGGCTTGGGGGGAGGAGGCACGGGAAAGGGGGAGGGGGGGGGGGGATCAGTAGAATTGTCAATTTTTTGATTTGTCAGACTAGAATTTTGAGGGTAGAAGCAACCTCAAGCAAAGGAAAATCGCCACACTGTTTCACGATACTTGACCCAGGGTGCCAGGGACAAGTTTCCTCCTCTTCACAAATGACACTGTGGGATCATTCTTCTCGTGCAGAAGGAGCCTCCAGTTTAGTCCTCCCAAAGGGCGGCACACACATTGAATGATGGTTTATAGTGTTACGTGCTCCTCCCCAATCCCCCTGGTCATGGTGTACATCCGAGCCCCGAGAGGAGTCACGGCAGAAAGATGTGTTATTCTGTGTCAAAGATCAATGGTGAAACCACACCAATTGTTACCAACAAACAAATATTGTATTAAGGTCACACAAGAATAACAACACAAAAACAATAGTAATCAATTGTACAACCAATATATATTTCCTATGATGGTACCATCAGGTTCGTACAATATAACTCACTGTGCTCCAAGTGAGCGAAAAGAAGAACATTCCCAATGTCTCTATTCCCGCATCAAGCCAAAGTCATATTCCGGCATCAAGCCAAAGTCGTATTCCGGCATCAAGCCAAAGTCGATCCACTCCAGTGATCGTCCGTACAATGTCGTATCGAGACCAGAATCCCGTTGGGTTGACAGTTACACTGCCAAAGATTGGCGAAGGTGTCCTCGAGAAGCGACGGGGAAATCACCCCTTTAGGTATGGAGGTCTGATGGCTCTCAATCGGCGAACCACAAATTTCCCACTCCAAAAGCCACGTTACACACACACACACACACACACACACACACACACACACACACACACACAAACACACACACACACACCAGATTAACGTCTGAATGCGGTGAAAATGGTTGAAGCAGTGAAAAACCTTGAGCGAAGCGCAAAGCGTGTGAGTCAAAATGGCCGACGGCCCGTTCTCGAGGCATAACTTCACTACGATGATTCTCGTCGGAATCATCCGCAAAACCTGATACGCAGGTTGATCTGTCACAGCGATAACAACTCTGTCGCAGGAATCCCTTTCCTGGGAAACCCAAAGTTCACTCGTGACTCTCGTTCGCCAATCGTTCACTCCAGACCTCGAAGCAACTAGGCTTCTTGTCCGACTCACTCACTCCACCTTCTCTTCCTCCTCTTCCTCTTCATCGTCGTCCGGTTCAGGTTTCATTTAAAACATTATCTTTTTTACCTTTTGAAAATAGTAATCTATATTTCCCTCAAAAGACAACAATAATAGTACATGGAATCAACAATGTTTACAGTGGATGAAAACCACAACAACGGAAGTGACGAATCCGTAACAATAGCTGGGTCGAGATTCGAACCCAGGAGAGTCAGCTCACACCTCAGAGTAAAGTATGTTGAAGTGTAACCAAAGGTCCAGGTCCAATTTTAAAACCCCCATAAAGGCATCCCACCAAATCGATTCTGAAAGCGGAAAAAGAGAGGGAAAGGCTGAGGAACAAAGGGCATGGGAAGAAACGTTACCAATGCCATTACAGTTTAAAGGTGCTTTAGCCATTCAAACAGGCCCCTCCACATCTCAGTGTTAATGCTGCTAATTAAGGCTGGATTAGTTTATTTAGCAGACTTTATATACTTACATATATATGCTTCATAAATATTCAGCAGATGCACAAAGCCTGCACAAGGTCAGCATTTTCATATTGTTTCTCATAATTGAGTTTTCCTTGGCATGTCAATCGGTTTGTGACGTGAGCAATGAGAGAGTGAGCGGTTTTAGAGACAGGGGGATTGCTTGGTGGGGGTGTTCAGAACAACATGAGTTTGGATCCCTTATTCGGTTTAGCACTTGTGACGTCTCGGCCCGGATTCGATTTTTCAATGCCTCGAGGTCAGGCACTCAGTGTCATTCTAGTGTGGTGTCAGCAGGTGGCATTAATCCGGCAGTCCCATCTATACCCATAAAAATGTCAATGATTTCTCGTGTGGTACTACGTCTAGACTTTTGTGTCAACTTTGCGAGGAATAACTGGCCATGTCCGCATATCTTCCCCCGCAGTATTTGGGTTCACCTATGAATTGCGTACGCTACTGTCTTAAGAGGATGGGAGAGAGAAAGGAGGGAAAAGGTTTGGGAGTTGTAAGAAGAGGAGGAAAGGCTTCGGAGGAAATAGAAGTATGGGGAGGTGAAATATCACATTCTCCACCATGTTTGCGTATGAAGGCTCCATTTCTCCATTTCTCAATAAATAATCAATAGATGGCTCCATTTCTCATTGCAATCGATGTTGCACGTATTCTCCAATCCTAACCTCTCTAATGGTCATGATATCCGAATAGAATATCGCTGGAATTCCACAAATCACCAGTTTATCTTGCACATTTTAAAATTAGCTACAGTGCATTCAGAAAATATTCAGACCCCTTCACTTTTTTCACATTTTGTTATGTTGCAGCCTTATGCTGAAATTGTTTAAATTCATTTTTTCCGTCATCAATCTACACTCAATACCCAATAATGACAAAGAGAAAACAGGATTTTAGAAAGTTTTGCAAATTTATTTTAAAAAACAACTGAAATATCACATTTACATAAGTATTCAAACCATTTGTTATAACACTTAAAATTTAGCTCAGGTGCCTCCCATTTCTCTTTTTTATTTTTATTTTTTGTGTGCAAAATCGAGGCTCGTGAAAGAGCTAAAATTAATCACACAAAAAGTAAAACCGACACATAAAACACAAAATAAGGGGAGCGATAGACAAGATCTGGAGAGAGGGGGAAGGACACAAAACAACATTTGAGAGCAGGGACATCGAGAGAACTGTGGGCGGGAGAAGGCTTGGGGGGAGGTGGGAGAGGTATAAAACATATGAACACTGCAAGGACTTCCAGGAAAGAAGATGGAATTTCAAAAAAAGTGTATCTGGGGTGAATTAGCGGGGGTAGAAAAGATCAATGTTTTGGATGGGGGAAGATAAGAGATGGTGGCGAACAGCTGTTTTAATGACTTGGAGGGAGGAGTGAGATTGAAGGGAGTGGGGCAGTTTGTTCCAGAGGCGGGAGAAAAGGGGAATGAAAGAGTGAAGGTGGGCAGAGAGCCGAGATTTTGGCAGTTTAACAATAAGAGGTTTGCTGGCAGATCTTGTGCGACCTGTAGGAATATTTGGGGGACAGAGCACAGAGAGATCTGGGGGAGCAAGGCCGGAGAGGAGTCGGTTGAAGACAGAAAGACCACCAACCTGCCCTCGGTGAGTGAGTGAAAGGCCCTTGGAGTTAGCTTCATCGCAGGAGATTCCAAATATTCTGAAAGCTTTGGTTTCAACAGCGTGAAGCCGAGCTATGTGTGAGGCAGGAGCACCGTCCCAGAGAGGGGAACGGTATTCCATTGAGCTGCGGATGAAAGCCTTGTATGTGGTGAGGAGTTCAGGTGTGCCAAGGAAGGAATTCACACGACGGATGATGCCTAGTCGGCGAATGGCTTTGGAGGCCAGCTTGGAAAGTTGGTTTTCCCAAGAAAGATCATGGCAGATAGTGAGACCCAAAAGCTTGAGCGACAGTTCTTGCAGAGGATTGTTGAGAAAGTAGATGGGAGGGTTTTCCAGTCGCTCTTTTCGGAGAGACATAGTAAGAGTGTGATATTTGTCAGAATTGAAAGACATATTCCACTTATTTGACCAGTCTGTGATTTTGTCCAGGTCTGCAGAGAATGAGGAGACTGCAGACTGCCGATCTGAGGGATGAGGAATGGAGCGGCAGAGAGTGGAGTCATCAGCAAAGAGATAGAGAGGATTTTCCAGCGAGTCGGAAAGATCATTGATGAAGACCAGAAAAAGCAAAGGGCCCAGAACACTACCTTGGGGAACTCCAGCCAGAACAATAAGGGGAGATGAGAGAAATCCATTCAGGGCCACATGTTGACTACAACCAGAGCGAAAGTCCGCAAGCCATGCATGGAGATTTCCATGGATACCATAGGAGGAGAGTTTGGTGAGCAGAGCTGGGTGCCAGACCGTATCGAAGGCGTGTGATATGTCAAGGGAGACAGCTCTGATTTCCTGTTTGGCATTGAGGACCTCCATCCATTGTTGAGACAGCAGAAGTAACATGTCCAGAGTAGAGTGACCTGGTCTGAATCCAAATTGATGAACGGAGATCAAGCCATTGGCGAAGAGGAAGGAGTTGATATCCGAAGCAATGATGGATTCCATGACTTTGCTGATAATTGGAAGCAGGCTGTTTGGTCTGTAGTTGCACGGTTCTGTTTTTGCACATTTTTTGTGTAAAGCGGTAATGTTTGCTGATTTCCAAGATGCTGGCAGATGACCTTGAGCAAAAGAGAGGGTGAAAAGAACAGAGAGAGGGTGAGATAGAGCGGAAGAGCAGGATTTTAGGACCCGTGGGCTGATGCCGTCTGGTGCAGTTGCAGAATCAGAGTCGAGGTTTGACGAAAACTTCTCCACGTTGTCAGGAGAGAAGGACACAGAGTCCAGGAGCAGTTGGGTTCGACTGGGTAAGGTGGGAACAGAGAGAGATGGGTTTGGGACACAAGGTTTTGAGGCACACACAGAGTTGAGGCATTCGGCTTTGTCACATGTGGTGTCAACTGTGTAGCGGTTTGAGGTAAGGGAGGGGATGGAGGGGGAACAAACACAAGAAACGGATTTGCCACGAGATGCCATCAGGATTTGGAGGAAGGAGACAGGTTTGAGAGTTCAACCTTCAGTGTGGAGAGATAGCGCTTCCTGGCACTCCCGAGGGTAGACATTCACTTGTTCCGAGCTTGGTGGAAGGAACTGAGATTGCCTTCAGTTGGATTTGCCTTCCAAGAGGCAAAGGCAAGTAGTTTCAGGGCAACTGCCTCACCACATTATTCAGTGTACCATGGATGGGAGGAAGGGGAAGACAACTGAAGACGAGATGGGATAAATCTGTGCATAAGAGAGAGAGCAGTTTGCTTTGGAAGAATTCCGAGGAAGAATTGATCTCAGAGGCAGTTGAGATGGGAGACCAGTCTAGACGATTGATGGCTGCTTGCAGACTGTGCCAGTCAGCCTGAGTGAAATGCCAGACTCGTCGGCGCTGAGGAGGCTCTCTGAGAATGGCCAGAGAGATGTCCACTTTAACAAGCACATGATCAGAAGAACCGATTGGAGCAGAAGAACAGCAGCAGACATTTGCAGGGAAGTTTGTCATAATCAAGTCTAGAAGAGCAGATACTCCATTGACTGAGATCCAGGTCGGGAAATTGACAGATTGTATCAGTCCCAATGAGTCGCAGAAGTCCTTTGCTGATGTGCCATGGCTGGTGAGAGAGGAACCCACACCCAGCCAGCTGGCATGATGGCAGTTGAAGTCGCCACATATGAGGGAGAGAGAGTTTGGATGAGTTGATACAAGTTGATCCTTGTTGTCAGACAGCGAAATGTAAATGGATCATCACTGTTTGGAGGACGATACAGAACACATATGAACAAAAGTTGGGAGCGGAGAGGAAGCTATAGCCAGAGTTACTCCTGGGGGTGGTGTGGAGAGAGGGCAGTGCAAGGAGAGTGAGGAAGAGAGTTTTTTTGATAAAGATAGCAACCCCACCACCAGGACGAGGCTCAGGTCCATCATACCTGATAACCAGTAACCAGGAACCATGAAGAGATATTAAGGAATCAGAGACATCTTGAAGGAGGAAAGTTTCTGTTAAGCAGATCAAGTCTGGATTGTCAGAAGCAACCTGAATGGAGAGATCAATCAGGTTTGAGCGAAGGCCCCGGATGTTTGAGGTCCATACGTTTAATAAGGAGAGAGGGGGAGCATCGGGTGCAGGACAGGGGAGGTGAGGGGTAGGGTCAGATGAAGGATGAGAGGGGGAGGTAGGGAGAGCAGTTGATAGTGTGGCAGAGATTACAGAAGAGTTGCAAGAAAGGGAAGGATGAGGAGGACGAAAGGTTTGATGGTGATGGGATGAGGCACAGTGAGGGGTTGTTTGAGGGGGGGGGGGGGGGCAGAAGAAAGTAGAAGGTTGGGCGAGGTGGAGGTATGAGATAGAAGGGAGATGAAGTGGGGAGGAGGCAGCTTTGAGGAGGAGGGGGAGGGGGGGAGAATTGGAGAGGGATGGGAGGGGGGGGTGATTTGAAGGGGAGGGGTTGGGGGGAGTTTTGAAGGATAGGGGCAAGAGGGGAGTTTAGGAGGGGAGGGGCAATGTGGGAATTTATGAGGGGAGGGGGGCAAGGGGGGAGATTTGGAGGGGAGGGGCAAGGGGGGAGATTTGGAGGGGAGGGGCAAGGGGGGGTTTATAAAGTGGATGATTAATGAAAGACGAACATTTCTAACAAATTGGGTTTATTGTGATTTTCAAGTTAGCGATCCGTTTAAGAACGATAGAGGAGGGGTGGAATGAATGTGAATTTAGAGCATGTTGTGAGGAAGAATTATAAGAGATTGAATTTTTTTTTGAAGTGGAATGAGTTGAAGAGGAAATTGAAAAGAACCTTTTAAATAGGAAGAAAAACAGCGTGTTGTAATATACCACTGAATAAAACTCTTCAGGGGAAAGTTTAAACATATTTAAACAGAACGGTGAAGAACAATCTTATATTCACAAAATACCAACGGGAAGAGGGCTTGGAGGGGACAACCAATAGTCACGTGAACAGGACAACAGGTGGAAGGCAAGGAGATAATGGGGCGGGGCGACACAGCGAACGTGGACAGAAGCACATGATGAGACAAACAGCACACATGGAGAAAGGGGAATAAATGTTGTTGTTTTTTTGTTTTTGTTTTTTTGGGGGGGGGGGGGCGGTTTAAACGTTCGACAAAGAGTAGATGTTCGGGGGAAGTTCGGGGGAGAAGGGAAAACTCTAAGAACCAAACAAAAACAGTGAAGGAACTTAAGTGAACAAAACTTCGACGGGGGAAGCCTCAGGCTACAAGGCCGCACACGCAAGGCAAACAGAAACGATTAATTTATGAAAGATTAACACCGAGAATCTTCCTCGGGACACACTATAGGTTCACACACCGGAAGATAAATACAGTTTCGACAAAAATACAATTGTGAACAATTACTTAACTTCGAAAACGTGGAGAACGTGTGCACCATCGAAAAACCGTGCCGTCGCCCGCAAGATCCCGCGAGATCTCAAATCATCTTTGAGATGTTTCTACACCTTGATTGGAGTCCACCTGTGGGTAAATTCAATTGATTGGACATGATTTGGAAAGGCACACACCTGTCTATATAAGGTCTCACAGCTGACAATGCATATCAGAGCAAAAACCAAGCCATGAGGTCGAAGGAACTGCCTGCAGAGCTCAGAGACAGGATTGTGTCGAGGCACAGATCTGGGGAAGCCTACAAAAACAATTCTGCTGAATTGAAGGTTCACAACAGCACAGTGGCCTCCATAATTCCTAAATGGAAGAAGTTTTGAACAACCAGGACTCTTCCTAGAGCAACCTTCCTAAACCTATTGATTCTTCCTAGAGACTAAAAACAACCAACATGCACCACTCAAACAAAAACACATTCATGCAAAACCACACCCACTCTTGCAACACACACACACACACACACACACACACACACACACACACACACACACACACACACACAACTCCATTTCTCTTCCACACTCAGTCACCACCCCTTTAGGCTTAAATGAACCACCACCTACAACCTCAACCTACACCGTTCGACGTGCCTCCATAAACTTCCTCCAAACCAAAATGAGCCTTCAAGGCAACCTGGGCCACCTTATCACACATCCTCCTTCTTTCTGTCCCACACACTCCAAGCCGAGCAAGAAATGCAGAAAAGGAATTGCCAATATACCCTCTACACCCTACCTCAAATGGCTGACACAAACTCGCCAACCCTTCCCCCGACACTCTGCCTCCAGCTCACTGTACTTTCCTCTCTTCCACCTCTTCCCTGTTCTCTTCCCAAGGTACAGACAATTCCCCTAAGATGACCTGTCTTGTTTCACCTGACCTGATGACAATGTCAGACCGCAACCTTGTCACAGAGATCTCTTTTGGGAATACCTATTGTGGCTTTAGGTCTGCCACCACCTGCAAATCACAAGCATCTGACAGCCCTCTTGCTTTCCACCACCGCCTCCTCCTCTTTTCACCTCTTACCACTTGGCCCTCTTTGACAAACAACACCTCTCCCCAGTCAGTCTCCTTCTCCACTCTTCTCTCTCTTGATCTCAGCACCTCTTGTTGCACCATCTGCACTACCACCGCAGCACCTGATCATGGCGCCACTTGTATCTTCCTGCCACCAATGCTACTGAGCATGCACTTAGTGCATGCCGCACCATTCCCAAACCTCCACACAAATAACATCTCTCCTCCTGGAACAACGGTCACAATCTCCACAATACGAGCTGCCTTAAAGTTTCATATATATATATATATATATATATATATATATATATATATATATATATATATATATATACACATATATATATACATATATATATATATATATATATATATATATATATATATATATATATATGTTATATGATATATAATATATATATATATATATATGTATATGTATATATATATAATATATATATATATATATATATATATATATATATATATATATATATATATATATATATATATGTATATATATATATATATGTATATATATATATATATGTATATATATATATATAGTTGCAGATTCGGGGGTCGTCACTCCCGTTACCAAGGGGGGGTTAATCCCCTTGTCTTTTAAGCTGGCCGTCCCCCCGATCCAAGAAGTTATAACGCTCCTTCCGGTCGGGAGTAGCCAGGGGTGATTGGTCAATGAAGTCCCAAATACCTGAGTGCTACCCCTGGCCGTGAAGCAGGGAGATAACTCCTGCTCGGACCGCAGACAAGATGGAATTTGCCGAGAGGGGAGCAATCCGAAACCCGAGCCGTTAGCGGTTGACTAACCCGATCCTGAGCGATTGCCGAAATCGTGCCATGTATATTCAATGGTGAAAAGATTAAGACGATCGGACAGAAGAAACCAAAGAAAGGAAGAACACAGGAATTTATTACAACCAGAATTAAAGAGGAAACGAAAGGGAGAATTTACAAGGGAAGAGGAAGAAGCAGACACAGGGCAACCTTATACAGTCTTAATTAGCAGGCCCAGGACAACACAAACAGATTTACACGAAAGGAGTAATGGTGGCAGGGAAGGTAGGTCCAAGCAGAAGGACGGCGTGGGCTCCGGCTCTGATCCACGCTCCACCCCAGTCCACGCTCCGGTTCCGATCCATGCTCCAGCTCCGCGGCGAAACCCGGCAGGTAGCGCTGCTCGTATATTGTTACATGCGAGCGGACCTTACTTAGCGGGGGTTCATATATCGGGGAAGGTATTCGGCTTTCTCTCTCTTAACGTTCATAACGTGCTGCAGTTCAACAGAAGTCCCGGCGCAAGTCCTCTCCATAACGTGACAATCAACCCTCCGCTGCGCAGTCCGTGATGATGCAATCGATGGTCCCCTGCGCAGTTTGTAATGATGCAATCGACGGTCCCCTGCGCAGTCCGTTAACAGGGCCTCGCGCTCGCGCTTATATCTCGCGAGTTGAAATCAAGCCGCCTTCATAGGGCTACGCCCACTAGCGAGCTTACCTCAGCCCTGGGTGGTCGGCGAGGGCTCGCTGGCTCCACCTTTGATGATGAGTCGACGGGGGGGGGGGGGGCACGCCTCCTCCCCGCGCTCCGCCCTTCTTCGCCAGCCTGACCGCGTGTGCAATCGCGTTTGATGCAGCGAATGCTGCTAGCCAGCAAGCGCTAAGGCGCGTAATAGCAGGAGAGAGACAACCCCCGCCTGTAGGTGCGCATGATGGAGCAGCTTGGAGAGAGAGCAACAAACCCCGCCTGTAAGTGCGCATGATGGAGTAGCTTGGAGAGAGAGAGAGAGAGATCACAATGCACGGGGTTGAAGGACCTAGCTTATTTAATTAATGCAACGCAGAGTCAAACTATTGGAAACAGAGCCTTACCTGAAACACATACTAATGAAATAACTAGAGTTCCTATGGCACCCTACGTGTTGTATATGGACTAATTAGGGTGCGGCCTTTAACCTTTAGAAGATGGGAATATTTACAGGGAATTATTTACAATGGATTATTATTTACAAGTGCCGGTTCTAAAAACCATAACAATGCACCCTCCCTTTCTCCAGGGTCCGTCCCGGGCCGTTTCACATGGGATATCTTTTACAATTATGTGTGACACTTAGGTGTAGTTACCCTCTCGTATTAACCTCACCCTGAGTGCGACATTTTATAAAACTAGATATGTCCTGCCTGCTGCGTTGCATTCTACCCGGCAGAACAACGCCCACAGACTAACCGAATTGCGGAATTAATTCTCAAACTAAATATTTAACGGTGGGGAGCATTATTTTCAAAAACACGACTACTATTTGTTTTTTTTCAACTAAACCCAGGACCTGTCTTTTGGGAAGACAAAAGCAGAGCTTTTGAAAAGAGGAAAGGTCATGCACTGCACTGCACCAATACACCATACCCACATGCACAGAAATGCACAATCAAATAATAAAGTGCACTAAAAAGCACAAAAAGCACCACCAAAAAGCACCATCAAATGCACAGTCATACACATTTCCAAAAATAAACTGGCGTCTTCTCCGCTGGGCCGATGGCTGCTGGGCCGATGTTGCTTGGCATCTTGATGTTCTTTCTTGCGGCCTATTTAATCAATAAAAAGGGCACAAACGCGTCCATTTTTTAAATATTATGTCCAGCAGCAGTCCACCTGCTTGGCATAGGTGCCACCTTGACCGTGGTCCACAAGCAAGATGCTAGCAGCAATGGTTCGCGCCAGCAGTGGGGCCAGGCCACAGAACGTGTGGTCCATATATGGTGGGCTTGGCCACAGAATGTGTGGTCCATAGGTGGTGTACCGGTCCAGGCAGGCAAGCAGCGAGGGTGCGGGCGCACAATTGCGACACCTGCACACTTTCCCCTCAGCACACAAAGACCACGGTCCATGAGTGGGGAAGGAAGACAAAGCAGGGTTAGCGGGGTGCAAGGGCGCAAGGGTACACATCAACACCAGGCAATGCGACATGAAGGGCACGGGAGAGCGAGCTGAGAATGCTCGTCCCTAGCATTCGTCCCCCTATGTCAGCCTATCCTACCCCTTGCCCCTCCTCTTTACGACACAATTTACAAATTACAAATTCGTCACTAACGTCCTGTCTCCCTTATCTCCCCTAATCCAAATTGGTCATCAATCCCTCCTAAGGAGGAAGAGATAGAATAATAAACAATGTCCCACCCACGTCGAGATGCGTCTTACATTCCAAATGTCTACCAAATATGGTGTGCAGTCATATCACCTTGGTGAGTGGATGCGGATGGTCCGAAGAGATTTCCTCCTAACTACTTTCTGCATGACATTAACACACTTTACACTACCCGGGGTCTTTCCCTGCAAATCCATTGGCCACTTTACTCTTTGCGGTTCTAAAAACCAATTCCCATCGAACATACTGTGGTGCTCACCAATTTGGGGTCTCACTCCCCCAATTCTACTCCCTGTGACCTCGCACAATTTCAGGGCTGGGTCATGTGGCTCCCCTAGCAGGTCTACTTACCTGCACACCTCCGCCACTGCAGTTGCCTCCCGAGCTTACCTGCTCCTCACCCTAACCTACCTGGGGGAAGGCCCTCTGGCTCTCTCACCCCCTACCGGCCTCTCTGGCGTCTGGCTACCCGGGTCCTCTCCATAGGATCCCGGGACCCATTGAACTCTATCTGGCTCCCAGAGCCTACCTGCGGCCTCACCTGGCCGACAGACTAACAGTGGCGGAGTGCCCAACCAACCATTCTCACGAACAGGCCACACGCCCAGCCAATTTCATCTCACTAATGCACCCAACACAACACTTCTGTGCAACTACCCGCACCACAGATGCCAATATCCAACCACAATTTACCTACTCCCTCTACCTACTTTTAAACTACCCTCCCCGGGTACTCGTGAGGGGGTCCACCCTTCCCCCATTCACTTATTCGCACCATCCATTCCACACTACTCATTCCACACTCCACTCACTCCACACCATCCATTCCACACAACCATTTTCCACTTGCATGCCACGCAAGTCAATCACTCAATGCACAATCACACCTTTCACAATACTCTGCTCAACACACTTTCACTTCTCCAAACCATTGCCTCTCAATTCCTCATTTCATCACTCTCACTACAAACACACTGCATCATCTAATCTATCTGGTTTTCCCTCTAACTTAGTGCTTCCCTGTCATCCCTTATACTATTGCACATCCCTCGTCGTTATCAACCAACTAACCTATTCTACGTCCCCACTAAAGATATAATATCGCTACTTAAATCTACAGTTACCTATGGTCATTTCCTATATCCCTATACATTAACCTAACCCTCCCGGGCTAGTTTGTACAGCCAAACCCCATAAACTAAAGCTCATGTGCCCCCAAAGTACTGATGGGAGGGATGGTAGATTTACCATCCCTCTACACCATATACTATTTGCCTTCAATTTCCCTGTCACTACCAAATGTCCATTAAACTATGAGTCTCTCATGGTGGGAATGCCTTTTCATAGCTCGACTTTGAAAAGCCGGCTATCTGTGCGGATGGTCAGTCTACTGTAGGTTGGGTCCGTCCGGCTTTCGATTCTGGGGAGGAGGTTTTGTCAGACCGAGATTCCATGGTCCATCCCGGCGCAGAGCCTTGTGGTCTCCGGCCCGATGACCCAACCTCACCTGGTCGGACCACCGCCCCCCAGGGGGTGCAGGTCCGACCTGGCCTTTCTCCCATGGAATCACGCCGATCGCCTGAACGACGCAACCCCTACCATACAGAGCAGAGCCCGGCCCGAATCGTGCACGGTGCTCCGAGCAGGAGCGACGCGACTACGATCCCGGCCGGCTCCCGCAGCACACAAAGAACATCACGCCCCGAGCGTTCTCGTGTCGGCTATACGTCGGCCTAAATGCTGCCCTGGTCAACATCGATGCTCGATTCTCACACCACGCGTTCCTTTTCCTACTCACACATCCAGGTGTCTCCATACTCTCTGCACATTTCGTCACCGCACTCTCTCTCCGTGCACACCACCCAGGCACACTCATTCTGCTCACAGACTTCATTACACACCTGAGACCACACACCTCCTTGCGCACCTTGGCGCACACTCGTCATTCACACACTTCATTAACACACCTCCTCGTGCCAACTCCTCGGTTACATCCTCTGTAACAACCATGGGTGTGCACTCTTTTGCACACCCAGTCACATGCTCTGGTGTGCACTCCCGCACACTCACCACAACCAACTCAGTTGTGCATTCTCACACACTCGCCACAACCAACTCACTCTCCGTGTCACCCTCAACCTCACACATACACTCCCTTGTGCCTTCTCCCTCGCTCTCGGTTTCACTCTCACACTCTGTCGTGCACTCTTCCTCGCACCCGGTAACACACTCGCGCTCTGGCGGCATTCGCACACGCATGCCATTTCCACTCACACAGCGCACCACGGACCTCCCACAAACGCCCGGGGTACGCTGGGATCCCAAGCGTGCGAAAATTCTTTTCGTGCCAAACACTCTCCTGCAAAATCTTTTTGCACCACATACAGCCCGGCTCACCTTTGGGATCCTCCTCTCCACATGCACCTGCAAATCTTTATAAGGATTAGCAAGTACGGCATCAGGATGCGAATACAGATTTTGGGCATTTTCCATCCTTTCCTCCCGCTGTTGCTCTTCTAAGTCCGGCGTCTCTTCCAACCCAATTTCCACTATTGCTTCGGTTTGATTTCTTAGCCCAACGACCGCCAGCATGCTCACAAAAATTTTTCTTTTCATTCTGCGGCCGTTGGCTTTTCTATTCTCCGGGTCACGATTTCTATACCCGTCCACGTGACCATGCCTTGCTCAACGTCGCTCAACCCACTCTCCTCACACCGCGCTACCTCGTTGCGTACAATTGCGACTTCCTCGCTCAACCTGCGGTTAACCTCCCTCTCAACTTCCCTCGTCTCATACCTGGCTTGCCCCCTCGCCAGTCCCTCGTTAATTTATTGGGCTTGACCATTTATGTCCTCCAATTGGTCCCCTACTTTGCCCTCTAATCCTCCCAATTTACCTTCTAACCCCCCAATTTGGCTTCCCAACCGCTCACTATTCTTTTCCATGTCTTCACCCGACTTGACCATAAAGGCCCACATTTGCACCATAAATAGGCCCCAGTCCACTGGTGCCGCGGGCTCGGCTACCGCGGCCATGTGCGAGGCACCGCCATTTTGTGCGCCTGCAACCCCCACTACCGCACCTTCATTATACTCCTCCTCCATTTCCCCTACTTCTTCCCTGGGGTCCTGGGTTGATTCTACTTCTTCTTCTATCTCCTCATTTTCCCCCACCAGCATCCGATCAGCTTGATTATCCATGGCACGATATAATTTTGGGTGTTAATAAAAATTTCGGCCGCTCGTAATTTTGACCAAATTTTTAAAGATATATAAAAATTTGGTTCGGGTCCAATCCCACTCCCTGAAACCAATTGTTGCGGATTCGGGGGTAGGCACTGCCGTTACCAAGGGGGGGTTAATCCCCTTGTCTTTTAAGCTGGCCATCTCCCCGATCCTAGAAGTTATAACGCTCCTTCCGGTCGGGAGTAGCCAGGGTGATTGGTCAATGAAGTCCCAAATACCTGAGTGCTACCCCTGGCCGTGAAGCAGGGAGATAACTCCTGCTCAGACCGTGGACAAGATGGAATTTGCTGAGCGGGTAGCAATCTGAAGCCCAAGCCGTTAGCGGTTGACTAACCCGATCCTGAGCCATTGCCGAAATCGTGCCACGTATATTCAATGGTGAAAAGACTAAGACGATCGGACAGAAGAAACCGAAGTAAGGAAGAACACAGGAATTTATTACAACAAGAATTAAAGAGGAAACGAAAGGGAGAATGTACAAGGGAAGAGGGAGAAGCAGACACAGGGCAACATTTTCAGTCTTAATTTGCATGCCCAGGACAACACAAACAGACTTACACGAATGGAGTAATGGTGGCAGGGAAGGAAGGTCCAAGCAGAAGGACGGCGTGGGTTCCGGCTCCGATCCATGCTCCACCCCGGTCCACGCTCCGGTTCCGATCCACGCTCCAGCTCCGCGGCGAAACCCGGCAGGTAGCGCTGCTCGTATATTGTTGCACACGTGCGGACCTTACTTAGCGGGGTTCATATATCGGGGAAGGTATTCAGCTTTCTCTCTCTTAACGTTCATAACGTGCTGCAGTTCAACAGAAGTCCCCGGCGCAGTCCTCTCCGTAAGGTGACAATCAACCCTCCCCTGCGCAGTCCGTTATGATGCAATCGATGGTCCCCTGCGCAGTTCGTAATGATGCAATCGACGGTCCCCTGTGCAGTCCGTTAATAGGGCCTCGCGCTCGTGCTTTTATCTCGCGCGTTGAAATCAAGCCGCCTTCATAGGGCTACGCCCACTAGCGAGCTTACCTCAGCCCTGGTTGGTCGGCGAGGGCTCGCTGGCTCCACCTTTGATGATGAGTCGACGGGGGGGGGGCACGCCTCCTCCCCACGCTCTGCCCTTCTTTGCCAGCCTGACCGCATGCGCAATGGCGTTTGATGCAGCGAACGCTGCTAGCAAGCAAGCGCTAAGGCACATAATAGCAAGAGAGAGACAACCCCCGCCTGTAGGTGCGCATGATGGAGTAGCTTGGAGAGAGAGAGATCACAATCCACGGGGTTGAAGGACCTAGCTTATTTAATTAATGCAACGCAGAGTCAAACTATTGGAAACAGAGCCTTACCTGAAACACATACTAATGAAATAACTAGAGTTCCTATGGTGCCCTACGTGTTGTATATGGACTAATTAGGGTGCGGCCTTTAACCTTTAGAAGATGGGAATATTTACAGGGAATTATTTACAATGGATTATTATTTACAAGTGCCGGTTCTAAAAACCGTAACACTGCACCCTTCCTTTCTCCAGGGTCCGCCCCGGGCCGTTTCACAAGGGATATCTTTTGCAATTATGTGTGACACTTAGGTGTAGTTACCCTCTCGTATTAACCTCACCCTGCGTGCGACATTTTTAAAAACTAGATATGTCCCGCCTGCTGCGTTTCATTCTACCCGGCAGACTCACGCCTAGAGACTAACCGAATTGCGGAATTAATTCTCAAACTAAACATTTAACGGTGGGGAGCATTATTTTCAAAAACACTACTACTATTTGTTTTTTTTCAACTAAACCCAGGACCTGTCTTTTGGGAAGACAAAAGCAGAGCTTTTGCAAAGAGGAAAGGTCATGCACTGCACTGTACCAATACACCATACCCATATGCACAGAAATGCACAATCAAACAATAAAGTGCACTAAAAAGCACAAAAAGGACCACCAAAAAGCACCATCAAATGCACAGTCATACACATTTCCAAAAATAAACTGGCGTCTTCTCCGCTGGGCCGATGGCTGCTGGGCCGATGTTTCTTGGCATCTTGATGTTCTTTCTTGCGGCCTATTTAATCAATAAAAAGGGCACAAACCACGTCCATTTTTTTAAAAATTACGTCCAGCAGGGCCCAACTAAGGTGGTCCACCTGCTTGGCATAGGTGCCACCTTGACCGTGGTCCGCAAGCAAGTTGCTAGCAGCAATGGTTCGTGCCAGCAGAGGAGCCAGGCCACAGAACATGTGGTCCATATATGGTGGGCTTGGCCACAGAACGTGTGGTCCATAGGTGGTGTACCGGTCCAGGCAGGCAAGCAGCGAGGGTGTGGGCGCACAATTGCGACACCTGCACACTTTCCCCTCGGCACACAAAGACCACGGTCCATGAGTGGGGAAGGAAGACAAAGCAGGGTTAGTGGGGTGCAAGGGCACAAGGGTACACATCAACACCAGGCAATGCGACATGAAGGGCGCGGAAGAGCGAGCTGAGAATGCTCGTCCCGAGCATTCGTCCCCCCCATGTCAGCCTATCCTACCCCTTGCCCCTCCCCATTACTACACAATTTACAAATTACAAATTCGTCACTAACGTCCTGTCTCCCATATCTCCCCTAATCCAAATTGGTCATCAATCCCTCCTAAGGAGGAAGAGATAGAATAATAATCAATGTCCCACCCACGTCGAGATGCGTCTTACATTCCAAATGTCTGCCAAATATGGTGTGCAGTCTTATCACCTTGGTGAGTGGATGCGGATGGTCCGAAGAGATTTCCTCCTAACTACTTTCTACATGACATTAACACACTTTACACTATACCTGGGGTCTTTCCCTGCAAAACCATTGGCTACTTTACTCTATGCGGTTCTAAAAACCAATTCCCATCGAACATACTGTGGTGCTCACCAATTTGGGGTCTCACTCCCCCAATTCTACTCCCTGTGCCCTCGCACAATTTCAGGGCTGGGTCGTGTGGCTCCCCTAGCAGGTCTACTTACCTGCACACCTCCGCCACTGCAGTTGCCTCCCGAGCTTACCTGCTCCTCACCCTATCCTACCTGGGGGAAGGCCCTCTGGCTCTCTCACCCCCTACCGCCCTCTCTGGCGTCGGGCTACCCGGGTCCTCTCCATAGGATCCCGGGCCCCATTGGACCCTATCTGGCTCCTAGAGCCTACCTGCGGCCTCACCTGGCCGACAGACTAACAGTGGCGGTGTGCTCAACCAACCATTCTCACTAACAGGCCACACGCCCAGCCAATTTCATCTCACTAATGCACCCAACACAACACTTCTGTGCAACTACCCGCACCACAGATGCCAATATCCAACCACAATTTACCTACTCCCTCTACCTACTTTTAAACTACCCTCCCCGGGTACTCGTGAGGGGGTCCACCCTTCCCCCATTCACTCCTTCGCACCATCCATTCCACACTACTCATTCCACACTCCACTCACTCCACACCATCCATTCCACACAACCATTTTCCACTTGCATGCCATGCAAGTCAATCACTCAATGCACAATCACACCTTTCACAATACTCTGCTCAACACACTTTCACTTCTCCAAACCATTGCCTCTCAATTCCTAATTTCATCACTCTCACTACAAACACACTGCATCATCTAATCTACCTGGTTTTCCCTCTAACTTAGTGCTTCCCTGTCGTCCCTTATACTATTGCACATCCCTCGTCGTTATCAACCAACTAACCTATTCTACGTCCCAACTACAGGTATAATGTCGTTACTTAAATCTACAGTTACCTATGGTCATTTCCTAGATCCCTATAGATTAACCTAACCCTCCCGGGCTAGTTTGTACAGCCAAACCCCATAAACTAAAGCTCATGTGCCCCCAAAGTACTGATTGGAGGGATGGTAGATTTACCATCCCTCTACACCACATACCATTTGCCTTCAATTTCCCTATCACTACCAAATGTCCATTAAACTATGAGCCTCTCATGGTGGGAATGCCTTTTCATAGCTCGACTTCGAAAGGCCGGCTATCTGTGCGGATGGTCAGTCTACTGTAGGTTGGGTCCGTCCGGCTTTCGATTCTGGGGAGGAGGTTTTGTCGGACCGAGATTCCACGGTCCATCCCGGCACGGAGCCTTGTGGTCTCCGGCCCAATGACCCAACCTCACCCGGTCGGAACACCGCCCCTGCAAGGGGGGCGCAGGTCCGACCTGGCCTTTCTCCCCCGGAATCGCGCCGATCGCCTGAACGACGCGGCCCCGACCATACAGAGCGGAGCCCGGCCCGAATCGTGCACGGCGCTCCGAGCAGGAGCGACGCGACTACAATCCTGGCCGGCTCCCGCAGCACACAAAGAACATCACGCCCCGAGCGCTCGCATCGGCTATACGTCAGCCTAAACGCTGCCCTGGTCAACGTCGATGCTCGATTCTCACACCACGCATTCCTTTTCCGAATCACACATCCAGGTGTCTCCATACACTCCGCACATTTCGTCACCGCACTCTCTCTCCGTGCACACCACCCAGGCATACTCATTCCGCTCACAGACTTCGTTACACACCTGACCACCGCACACCTCCTCGCACACCTTGGCACACACTCGTCGTTCGCACACTTCATTAACACACCTCTTCGCGCCCACTCCCCGGTTACATCCTCTGTAACAACCATGGGTGTGCACTCTTCCGCACACCCAATTACACGCTCCGGTGTGCACTCCCGCACACTCGCCAAAACCAACTCAGGTGTGCATTCTCGCACACTCGCCACAACCAACTCACTCTCCGTGTCACTCTCACCCTCACACATACACTCCCTTGTGCCTTCTCCCTCGCTCTCAGTTTCACTCCCACACTCTGTCGTGCACTCTTCCTCGCACCCGGTAACACACTCGCGCTCTGGCGCCATTCGCACATGCACGCCATTTCCACTCACACAGCGCACCACGGACCTCCCACAAACGCCCGCGGTACGCTGGGATCCCAAGCGCGCGAAAATTAACACTCTCCTGCAAAATCTTTTTGCACCACATACAGCCCGGCTCACCTTTGGGATCCTCCTCTCCACATGCACCTGCAAATCTTTATAAGGATTAGCAAGTACGGCATCAGGATGCGAATACAGATTTTGGGCATTTTCCATCCTTTCCTCCCGCTGTTGCTCTTCTAAGTCCGGCGTCTCTTCCAACCCAATTTCCACTATTGCTTCGCTTTGATTTCTTCGCCCAAAGACAGCCGGCGCGCTCAAAAAATTTTATTTTTATTCTGCGGCCGTTGGCTTTTCTATACCCCGGGTCGCGATTTCTATACCCATCCATGTGACCATGCCTTGCTCAACGTCGCTCAACCCGCGCTCCTCACACCCCGCTACCTCGTCGCATACAATTGCGACCTCCTCACTCAACCTGCGGTTAACCTCCCTCTCAACTTCCCTCGTCTCATACCTGGCTTGCCCCCTCGCCAGTCCCTCGTTAATTTCATGGGCTTGACCATTTATGTCCTCCAATTGGTCCCCTACTTTGCCCTCTAATCCTCCCAATTTACCTTCTAACCCCCCAATTTGGCTTCCCAACCGCTCACTATTCTTTTCCATGTCTTCACCCGTCTTGACCATAAAGGCCCTCATTTGCACCATAAATAGGCCCCAGTCCACTGGTGCCGTGGGCTCGGCTACCGTGGCCATGTGCAAGGCGCCGCCATTTTGTGCTCCCTGCAACCCCCACTACCGCACCTTCATTATCCTCCTCCTCCATTTCCCCAACGTCTTCTCTGGGGGTCCTGGGTTGATTCTACCTCTTCTTCTATCTCCTCATTTTCCCCTACCGGCATCCGATCACCTTGATTATTCATGGCACGATATAATTTTGGGTGTTAATAAAAATTTCGGCCGCTTGTAATTTTCACCAATTTTTTTCAGATATATAAAAATTTGGTTCGGGTCCAATCCCACTCCCTGACACCAATTGTTGCGGATTCGGGGGTCGGCACTCCCGTTATCAAGGGGGGGTTAATCCCCTTGTCTTTTAAGCTGGCCATCCTCCCGATCCTAGAAGTTATAACGCTCGTTCCGGTCGGGAGTAGCCAGGGTGATTGGTCAATGAAGTCCCAAATACCTGAGTGCTACCCCTGGCCGTGAAGCAGGGAAATAACTCCTGCTCGGACCGTGGACAAGATGGAATTTGCCGAGTGGGTAGCAATCCGTAGCCCAAGCCATTAGCGGTTGACTAACCCGATCCTGAGCGATTGCCGAAATTGTGCCACGTATATTCAATGGTGAAAAGACTAAGATGATCGGACAGAAGAAACCAAAGTAAGGAAGAACACAGAAATTTATTACAGCAAGAATTAAAGAGGAAACGAAAGGGAGAATGTACAAGGGAAGAGAGAGAAGCAGACACAGGGCAACCTTATACAGTCTTAATTAGCACGCCCAGGACAACACAAACAGACTTAAACGAAAGGAGTAATGGTGGCAGGGAAGGAAGGTCCAAGCAGAAGGATGGCGTGGGCTCCGGCTCTGATCCACGCTCCACCCCGGTCCACGCTCCGGTTCCAATACACGCTCCAGCTCTGCGGCGAAACCCGGCAGGTAGCACTGCTCGTATATTGTTGCACGCGAGCGGACCTTACTTTGCGGGGTTCATATATCAGGGAAGGTATTCAGCTTTCTCTCTCTTAAAGTTCATAACGTGCTGCAGTTCTACAGAAGTCCCCGGTGCAGTCCTCTCCGTAACGTGACAATCAACCCTCCCCTGAGCAGTCAGTGATGATGCAATCGACGGTCCCCTGCGCAGTTCGTAATGATGCAATCGACGGTCCCCTGCGCAGTCCGTTAATCGGGCCTCGCGCTCGCGCTAATAGCTCGCGCGTTGAAATCAAGCCGCCTTCATAGGGCTACGCCCACTAGCGAGCTTACCTCAGCCCTGGGTGGTCGGCGAGGGCTCGCTGGCTCCACCTTTGATGATGAGTTGACGGGGGGGCCACACCTCCTCCCCATGCTCCGCCCTTCTCCGCCAGCCTGACCGCGTGCGCAATGGCGTTTGATGCAGCGAACGCTGCTAGCAAGCAAGTGCTAAGGCACGTAATAGCAAGAGAGAGACAAACCCCGCCTGTAGGTGCGCATGATGGAGCAGCTTGGAGAGAGAGAGCGACAAACCCCACCTGTAGGTATGCATGATGGAGTAGCTTGGAGAGAGAGAGATCACAATGCACAGGGTTGAAGGACCTAGCTTATTTAATTAATGCAACGCAGAGTCAAACTATTGGAAACAGAGCCTTACCTGAAACACATACTAATGAAATAACTAGTGTTCCTATGGTGCCCTACGTGTTGTATATGGACTAATTAGGGTGCGACCTTTAACCTTTAGAAGATGGGAATATTTACAGGGAATTATTTACAATGGATTATTATTTACAAGTGCCGGTTCTAAAAACCATAACAATGTATATAATCCTGTTTGTTTATTTGCTGCTGATTGCTCAAAATTATTTCCCTGCTGTCCCATTGCCCATTTCTCCTTGCTCTTGTCAGAAAAAGTAAAAATAAAAACTACAATGATAAAATGGTTCTTGTTACAAAGGTGTTCCTGTCGGATAAACTTTTGAACGATCTGAGGATATCTCCGAAATTAATCTGATCCACAAAAAAAAGAGAAATGTGACGATTATGTTTGTGAATATCAACGCTTCCTTGTTTGTTGACAATGAATAAACCACTGAAGTCATCACTTGTTACATCTGATACTTTTGCCATATTTGTTTATTGCAGTGACCCAAGTCCCATTCCATCATGAGCAGGGAAAGAGACTGGAGAGGCTTGGTTGTTGAGTCAGTAAAGCTTTGTTGTCTGTCTCTGTCTTTCTCTTTGTCTTTGTCTTTCTCTCTCTCTCTCACTTGTCTTTGTCTTTGTCTTTCTCTCTCTCTCGTTCGATTTCCATGATTGTTCGGGTGAACTTTGTGACAGAGTATCTACCTGATCAATTCTTAGCTACAGACAGTGGATAGCTTAACATAATATACCTTGGATATCAACCTGGTGGATGCCATTGATCAGGGGGGAGTGCCAAACAGGTAAATTCTTTTTTTTGTTGAATACGTCTGTCCTTTCATTAGGAGTCAGACAACATTGAGAACCATGAAGCAGCATTACCAATTAAAGACGAAGAATGCCAAAGAAAACCATTTTACAATAAAAAATAATAATATGTGAACACAATCATTCCAGCAGGCCCAGAGCCTCGGTGCTTCGAGCCTCCTGCTGACGTTTCTCCCCAAGTGGTCGTTAGATTTCTGAAACCATATGGCCGATGCTGACTTTCTTGGTTTCCGCTTGCATTTTGGAGAGATTTATTTGTGGCAACAACCATCGAAATTGCTTTGCACTTTTCCTGACTCCACAAATTGGCTTACAATCTCCAACTATAAGAGAGATGCGTGAGTGTGTGTCGCCATTTTTCTCAGAGATGGATCTTATAGTCAAACTTTCAAAGGATCATTAGTGAGTGTCAGGGAGTGTTTTGGGCAAAAACATTCTTTTTGCAAATTTGGAAAAAGCAGTTTGATTTTTCCCCCCGAAGGTGTTATTAAATGATCCCCGACTCTATTCCTTAGTGTGTGGAGATAAGTGGTTTTAGCCCCCCCTCAAAAAGTATAAAATTAAGTTTTCTTCAAAATGCCAACAAAATTAGAACAGCAACGGGCAACGGGGGTACCTCTACTAGTCTCTATAAATATTTTAAGTAATTTCTCAAATGTATCCACATGACCGTACTCGTGCTGGTAGGGTAGGCACCTCTGAGCTGTCTAGGCCTGGGTTCGAAATTTCTACCCAGCTATAAACCAATGTATCATCCATTGAGGATGATACATAAATACATGTGCTGTAGCAACATGTGGTCCCTGAGACATTATGTGTCAACAACGGAATGTGAATCAACAACTGCACAGAGGTGAGACCAAACTGCACAAGCAGATGACCCCCTCTCTGAAAGTCATTTGTGAGCAAGTTGGGTTTTACCGATAATCCAGTAGTGTCGTGGCGATTCTTCTGAGACAAACTCAGTTTACATAAACGTTATAATCCAAGTTCTTGATACTGTTGTCATGCTGCATTTGCATCCTCAATTTTTGGCGTGCCAGTCCAGTGCCCTCACAACTCGGTGCTTGGAATTAGCAATCGCTCTGGCGTGTAGATACAGCAACACACACCAAATGGCCTATGTTTCATCTATTCGCATACTCTGTGTAATATAAGGACATGTTTCTCCATGTTAGACATGACTGCAGATAAAAACTAGATGGTATTCATAGAATACTTACCCCACACAGTCAACTTGGTGCGAGTCAACTATCTTCTGTTTTTAAAGGTTTTTTTCTTTGATCCAATATGGCTGCCAGACCACGTGACCGATGACATCATAAGTTTACATTCTCCAATATAATTTTTTTGTAGATCACGCTCAAGAAATTTAAAACTGATCGGACTAAGCGTTGTACTTGTCGAATTATGACGTCATGTTTAAGGCACCAATGACGTCATCATTAATAACACATTCCCCATGTGGAGTTCTTTCCAATGAGCCACGTTTAAATTTTTCCATGGAGTGGTTTCAGAGATATAGATGTGCAACGTTTTTCGTTTTTTCCAAGATAGCACCTGCAAGACGTGACATACGACGTCATAATTATCATTTTAAAAAATTATACAGGAGGAGGCGCTCCTATTGTGAAAATTTCATGTCCGTCAGACGAACAGTTGAAGAGAGAGAAAAATTCATACTGATTGGATGAAGCATTGTACTTGTCGAATTATGACATCATAATGAAGGCGTCATATGATGTCATAGAGCCTGGTGTTGGCTTAGCGGTTAGGGTGCCGTGCTTGGAGATCCTAGGATCCTGGGTTCGAATCCTGGTCGATCGTTGAATTAACACCAGCGGGGTTGACTCAGCCTATCATCCTTCCGAGGTCGGCAAATTGAGTACCAGCTTGCTGGGATGAATGATCACGGTGTGTACCCCGATTTAGAATAGGTACACCGTATCCCTGGGCATCGTAAGAGGCGACCAAGGGTTGGCATCAGGAAAGGCATCCGGCCATAAAAACATTGCCTCAAACAGGGAACCATGATTGTCATGGGGCCCGCAAGGTCAACACCCGCTCCAGCGGGGAGAAATGGCCTTAAAACGATCATTCATATTCATTCATATAATTGCGCGGGGAAAATGGCCTTAAAACGATCATTCATTCCTTCATTCAATGAAGGCAGCGATGACATCATCGTTAACATATCTTATTCCCCATGGGGAGTACTTGACAATGAGCTCATGTTTCAATTTTTTTCATTGAGTGGTTTCGGCGATAGAGGTGCAAAGTGTTTCCAAGATGGCGTCTGTACCACGTGACCTATGATGTCATAATTATCGAAAAAAATTTATACAGGTGGAGGCGCTCCTGTGGTGTAAAATGTCGTGTCAATCGGAGAAATGCTTACAGAGAAAATGATTTTTTTAAATGCGGACATGTACACACCCGGTCGCTTAACTGCGCTTTTCGCTTTGCGAGCGTCGAGAAAAAACTAGTAAAAGAGGAGAGATTAGTCGGCATGTTTCTTAACATCATACAACCATCTTTGTTTATATCCGATTCATGGTATACTCAGAGCCTCCGCTGGGTATGTGGGTGTCCCCCAGGCCAGGGTCGGCGTCATGGGGGTGGGGGGGGCATTCGCGGGCCATGCCCCCCCCAAATGAGTTATTGTGCCCCCCCTCACCCACCCGCAGGCCAAGCCTTTGGCGCCAAACTTTGCGTTTTATGAATTAATTTATATTTATCATATTAAAAGTGAAAACCTTTTCGCTAAATGAAAAAAATAATAATAAGAAGAAAAGAAAAAACACACCCTGTTGGTCATATTTGCATAAGGTCCCATTTGGGGAAGCGGTATGCTCATTGGTCTGGTGCTTGACCTATGACCTACCCGGTTTGATTTGTTGTCACTACGTCAAGATAAGTGCGCGCATAACGTACAGTTAGCATTAGCAAGTTAGGCGGTGCTTGGCCGTGTTCGTGCGGTGCTTATTATCAAGCATTTAAATCATTTTACCAATTTACATCATTTACATATTGAGTTCTCGAATGGCAGTTTGTGCCCACCCCGCAGTTACCCGAATGCCCCCCGATTAGATTTGTTCTGACGCCGATTCTGCCCCCAGCAAACCTAAAGTGGGGGGCCCTCTGCAAACCTCACGTAGCGGCCCTTTCTATTGGAGGGCAAATAATATGATGACAGATCTTCAGGCGAAGAATCGATTCATACCTCGGTCCCGGAGGGGGTTAGCGAAGTATTAGCATGACCAGTTCTGTCTTTCTCTGCATGTATATATCTCGGCTATGCCTGTACCGATTGTAACCAAACCTGATAGGATAGTCGTATGGGTCAACCAGAGTATGTGGCCAACAATATGTGGCCAACAATAAACCAAGTCAAATGTCAAGGTCATCCAAGGGTGAAAATCACATTTCTAACAATAATTCTGGAATAAATCATCAGAGAAAGAAGTGGGGTTTTGCATTAAATCACAGCAAATATATGAATTAAGGCACATCAAATCAAATCTGACTTAGGAATTGACTGTCAGGTTCCATTGGGATACAAAAATAAAAATTTGACCTTAAAAATGACAATGACCAAAAATGCGAACATTAAAAAATATCTTTATATCTCAGAAACTGAGCTGAGATGATCTAAGAAATCCTTAAAAATTCGTTTGTGGAATCCTCTTAAAAACCCCAATCAATCGCTAAAATAAAATGATGAGGAGAAATTCCGACAGGGAAAATGACGTTTATAGTCAGGTTGTTTTTTCAGGTTTAGTCCAGGTTTCAGGTTTCAGGTATAGTCAGTCAGGTTTATAGTCAGTCACTGTGTTTTTTTCGTTTAAATTTTTTGGAGATTAGCAAAACTATACATTTTTGGAATATTCAGAGCATGAGGAATCCAAAAATTAATGTTTACATTTGCGTAGACACCTTTGCGAAAATGACACTCAGGACAATGATGAAGATCTGTAAAAGCATATTCCTGAACGGTATAGACCTCGTAGGTCCTGTGTATAGGACTTATAGTTCAATCTGATACTACCTATAACTTCCTATAACAACCTATATCTTCAAAGGACTTGCAATATCATGTATTATGTAATACAGTTATATCACAAATATAAAGACAATGGTTTTCAATTACCTTTGTTTGTTGCTTTTCTATAATCCTGAGCACTATTTTGAGGCCTTTATTGGATTCCTTGACCCAGAAAACATAGGATTAGCATATTTAATTAAGTTTCTAGGTTGACTAGAAGCCGAGATCGCGCAAAATATGTATTTTATGGCGGCCATTTTGAAAATCCAAAATGGCGGCCATGCAGGTGTCTGTGCAAATGCCAACATTGATTTTCGGATTCTCCATGCTCTGATGATTCCAAAAATGTACAGGTTTGCTAATCTCCAAAAATTTTGAACGAAATTATATTTGTTAACGTAGTGAACGTGACTATTATTCGAATTTCACGATGGAAAGAGCAAATGCAGATCCGATGATTTCTGAATATATCTACACGCACATAGCTCTGTCAATAATGAACCGATCTGCCGATCACTAACAAACTGGGCACAAACGTAGTACAGACTGAACGGACAAAAATGATGAATTCCTGCAAATAAAGGTCAAAGGCAACAACTCGAGAACAAAACAAAGTGAATGTCACATCATTCCGAAAAGTGCTCAAAAAGATAGTTATTTTGAAGTATTATGTCGACAATTCTTAGGAGACAATGATATACAGGATATGGGAATTGTTCTCTCGGGCCTGTTCTCTCAGAATTGTTCTCGAATTGTTCTTCGTCTATTATGGATATAAAATTCTTCAGATATTCACTGCAGGGGATGCGGAGAAGAGCATCAAACATGTATGAGTCATGGATTCAAAATATAATGTCTCACACACACACACAACAATCAATTATACTTTACAACTTCACCCTTCTACTTTTCCTGGATGCAAAGTCGTCAATAATGTCATCATACTTCAGCCTTCGTCCTAAGTCCTTCTCGATTGAGATGATGTCCAGGTGTGACAGTCTGTCCTGTGACATTGTAGAGCGCAAGTAGCTCTTTAAGAGCTTCAGCTTTGAGAAAGAGCGTTCTGCACATGCAACAGTTACCGGCGTCGTCAGTAAAACCCTCAGAGCCACATGTACATTTGGATAAGTGTCAATGAGGGAGTTTTTGGTTATATTGCTCAGTGTTTCAAGTGGAGAACATCTTTCTGGCACTGAGTTGCGCAGAAGCTTGAGTTCTTCCAGTAGCTCGATGGGTTCCAAATCGCTTGAATTGCAGTCAGTTAGCAGGATATGTCGGTCGTTCCAACTTTTTCTAAGATCATTGTCACTTAAAGCTTTCATGGCTGCGATGTTAAATAGAAAGTTGAATGGCTGTAGGATGCAGCACATCTGGTCAAAGCTACTGTCCGGTGCAGTCAAACAAACATCACTAACCCTGTAGAAAAATTCAATTTTGAACTTTGCCTGTGGGTCTGAAACCGGTTCATCTGCAGACTCGTAAGAAAAGTAACGTTTATTGCTAACCTTGCGCATGTCACCAAACTTTGTTTCTGCTACCTCCACTGACAGCGCAAGACATGATCCATGGCCTGATCAAATCCAGAATCGCGATAGTTCACCGAGTGAGCATGGCACGCCTGGATTAGGTCTAATGCAACATCCAACTGCATGTCCTTTGACTGCAATACCTTGCTGACTCGGTTGATCTGGACAAGTACATCGTACCAGATAACCAGACATATGAGAAATCTAAAAGTCCCCACTTCCTTAACTAGGCCCATTGCCTCGCTGTAACATTGAGCATCCTTTCCTTTAGCATTGTCAGCCAAACTCAGTAGAGCAGCCTTTACCCTCTGCAGCTGATAGCGCACAATCTTCACAGCCTCCGTTTTACATTCCCATCGCGTTTCCGAAAGTGATTTTACGGAAATGGAGGTGTGTTCCCTAAGAATGTCCCATCTTTGTGTCGAAGCCACAAAAGGCATGTAGAGCTGTTGCATGAAGCCAAAAAAATGATATTGATACGACTGAGCACCGAGCAGCATCCGAAACCACAAGGTTGAGGCTATGAGCACTTTTTTTTTTCTTTTTTTTTGGATACAGAGTCGAGGCTCGTGAAAGAGCTAACATTTATCAAACAAACAAATCAAACAAAACAAGCAAACAAAGTGCATAAAAAGGGGAGTGGTCGACAAGATGGGGAGAGAAGGGGAGGAAGCACACAAACACAACATTTGAGAGCAGGGACATCGGGAGATGTTTTTGGAGGGAGAGGGCCTGGGGGGAGGCAGGATAGGGATAAAACGCAAGGACACCAAGGACTTCCAGGGAAATATGTCAAAAGTCAACTCAAAAAAGTGGATTTGGGGTGAAATTAGCGGGGGTAGAAAAGATCAAGGTTTTGGATTGGGGAAGATAAGAGATGGTGGTGAACAGCCGTTTTAAAGACCTGGAGGGAGTAGTGGGATTGAAGAGAGTGAGGGAGTTTGTTCCAGAGGCGGGAGAAAAGAGGAATGAAGGAGTGAAGGTGAGCAGAGAGTCTTGATTTTGGCAGTTTAACCATAAGAGGGTTGCAGGCAGATCTTGTGCGACCTGCAGGAATATTTGGGGGACAGAGCCCAGAGAGAGCAGGCGGAGCAAGGCCGGAGAGGAGTCGGTAGAAGACGGAAAGACCACCAACCTGCCTGCGGTGATTAAGTGAAAGGCCCTCGGAGATAGCGTCATCGCGGGAGGTTCCAATGATTCTGAACGATTTGGTTTCAACAGCGTGAAGACGAGCTAGGTGTGAGGCAGGAGCACCAGCCCAGAGGGGAGAGCAGTACTCCATTGAGCTGCAGATGAAAGCCTTGTATGTGGTCAGGAGCTCAGGTGTGCCAAGAAAGGACTTCGCACGACGGAGGATGCCCAGTCGGCGACTGGCTTTGGAGGCCAGCTTGGAAATGTGGTTTTCCCAGGAAAGATCATGGCAGATAGTGAGACCCAAAAGCTTGAGTGACAGAACTTCTTGGAGAGGATTATTCAGAAAGTGGATGGGAGGGTTGTCCAGTCGGTCTTTTCGGAGAGACATCGTAAGAGTGTGAGATTTGTCAGGATTGAAAGACATGTTCCACTTGTTTGCCCAGTCTGTGATTTTGTCCAGGTCTGCAGAGAGTGAGGAGGCTGCAGACTGCCGATCTGAGGGATGAGGAATGGAGCGGCAGAGAGTGGAGTCATCAGCAAAGAGATAGAGAGGATTTTCAAGAGAGTCAGAGAGATCATTGATGAAGACGAGAAAAAGCACAGGGCCCAGAACACTGCCTTGGGGAACTCCAGACTGAACAGGAAGAGGAGATGAGAGAAACCCATTCAGGGCCACACGTTGACTATGACGAGAGAGGAAGTCCGCCAGCCATGCGTGGAGATTTCCATGGATACCAAAGGAGGAGAGTTTGGTGAGCAGAGCGGGGTGCCAGACCGTATCGAAGGCACGTGATATGTCGAGGGAGACAGCTCTAATTTCCTGTTTGGCATTGAGGACCTCCATCCATTGTTGAGACAGCAGAAGCAGCATGTCCAGAGTAGAGTGACCTGGTCTGAAACCAAATTGATGATCAGAGATCAAGCCAATTGAGAAGGGGAAAGATTTCATATCCGAAGCAATGATGGATTCCATGACTTTGCTGATAATTGGGAGAAGGCTGATTGGTCTGTAGTTGCTAGGATCTGTTTTTGCACCTTTTTTATGCAAAGCGGTGATGTTGGCTGATTTCCAAGCAGATGGCAGTTGACCTTGAGCAAAAGAGAGGGTGAAGAGAACAGAGAGAGGGAGTGAAAGAGCGGTAGAACAGGATTTTAGGACCCGTGGGCTGATGCCGTCAGGTCCAGTTGCAGAATCAGAGTCGAGGGTTGACAGAAACTTTTCCACCTTCTCAGGAGGAAAGGACACGGAGTGCAGGAGCAGCTGGGTACGACTGGGTATGGTGGGTACAGAGAGGGATGGGTTTGGGACGCAAGATTTAGAGGCAAACACAGAGATGAGGCATTCAGCTTTTTCACGTGCGGAGTCAGCTGTGTGGCCGTTTGAGGTAAGGGAGGGGATGGAGGGGGAACAAACACCAGAAACAGATTTGACCAGACGCCACCAGGATTTGGAAGAGGGAGACAGATAAGAGAGTTCGGTCTTGAGAACGGAGAGATATTGTTTCCTGGCTCTCCTGAGGGTGGACACACACTTGTTTCGGGCTTTGTGAAAGGAAATGAGATTTCCTTCCGTTGGATTTGCTTTCCAGGAGACGAAGGCAAGTTGTTTCTGGGCAACAGCCTCACCACAAGATTCCATGTACCATGGACGGGAGGAAGGGTATGACAACTGAAGACGGGATGGGATAAATCTGTGCATGAGAGAGAGCAATTTACTTTGGAAGAATTCCCAGGATGAGTTGATGTCAGAGGTGGTAGAGATGGGAGACCAGTCCAGATGATTGATGGCTGCTTGAAGACCGCAGGGAAGACCGCAGGGAACTGCAGGGTTCATTTGCAGAATCCGAGCCTGAACACCAGAACGTTTCCCTTACATGTTGCTGCCGTTGTCATATTCTTGGCCTCTGCATTCAGACAAAGACAGACCAAAGCAGTCCAATATTTCCAATAACTTATCCATTAGTTTCATGCCGATTGTGTCTTTCGCAACAAAAAATGAAAAGAAATGTTCGCATATTTCAGAAGCCTCTCCATCTTGCACACAAACGAAGCAGATGATGATGGAAAGTTGCTCTTGGTGGCCGATATCTGGGGTGCAATCAAGAAACACTGAGTAGTACTTCTAAGTTGAAACACATGCAAGTATTTCACTTCTGATTTTGTTGGCTAATAATCCAAGGAGCTCGTTCTGAATATCGGCACTCAGATAGTTATCTCGTACTTCCCAGGTTGATGATCTTCGGATATGCTCCTGCATGACTGGGTCAAATCGAGTCATCAACTCCAACTGCCTAAAGAAATTACCATTGTTAGGCTCGTAGAGGCCTTTCAATGACCCAAGGAATGCCAGATATCTCTAAGCTAAAAAATGAACAATCACAATCAAACGCTCAAGGACGTTTCTCCAATGTTTTTTCTCCAGGTCTATCAAACTCTGAAGCTTATCACTGAGTCTTTCCGGCTTTGAACCTTGCATACAAATCCTTCCACTTCTGTATGCAAGCTGTGTGGTGTGGTGAGGTTTCATGTCGGGACAATGTTTTTGACAAATCTTTCCAGGCTGAGAAACCATCACAGGTGAGGTGCATGGCGACATTTCCAAAAAGCTTACAACAGAAGCAGGTGCACAGCGTCGGCTGCTATAGAATATATTAGCCATGTGCGCTCTGTTCATTCAACATTTTTGAACTTTCTAAAATAATTTTCAGCTGAGAATCTCCTCTTCACAACGTTTTTTGAAAAATCATGCACTTTCACATGCTTTGGACCGAACTTGACAATGGCAGAAAATGTCACCTGGTCCAGCATTTGAGGCCACTCTGAAGGGTCAGCACAATTTTCGACAAAATCCACAGACTGTTCACCTACAACTGATTCTTTCTCTGCCTGTCCAGGCACCTGTTCGTCCATTGAAAGTGTTGTGACTTCATACATGTACCCAGAATTATATCTTGCTCCTGTAACTGGAGCTGTGACGATGAGTCCAATGTGCTGTGCTGCGCTCTGGGTGGTTTCTTTCGAAATTTCTCAAGACAACCTCTCAATTTAGTTTCTCCAACCTTCGACGCCTCTTGATTTTTTATTTTTGCAGCTCCAGACTCGTAATGTCTCGGACCTCGGTTTCTGTGCCTATCACTGTTCTTTATGGCCAGGATATGTGAGCCTAATGACGAGTGTGTTAAGATAAGAAGATAACGCTGACACGTTCTAAAGGTACTAAAGATACAGCAGAAGCAGCATGTCCAGAGATGATGATGACTCCACTCTCTGCCGCTCCATTCCTCATCCCTCAGATCGGCAGTCTGCAGCCTCCTCACTCTCTGCAGACCTGGACAAAATCACAGACTGGTCAAACAAGTGGAACATGTCTTTCAATCCTGACAAATCTCACACTCTTACAATGTCTCTCCGAAAACACCGACTGGAAACCCCCCCCCCCCCCCCCCATCTACTTTCTCAACAATCCTCTCCAAGAAATTCTGTCGCTCAAGCTTTTGGGTCTCACTATCTGCCATGATCTTTCTTGGGAAAACCACATTGCCAAGCTGGCCTCCAAAGCCAGTCGCCGACTGGGCATCCTCCGTCGTGCGAAGTCCTTTTTTGGCACACCTGAGATCCTCACCACATACAAGGCTTTCATCCGCAGCTCAATGGAATACTGTTCCCCCCTCTGGGCCGGTGCTCCTTCCTCACACCTAGTTCGGCTTCACGCTGTTGAAACCAAAGCTTTCAGAATCATTGGAATCTCGTGCCTCGTGCCTCGTGCCGGGGACTCCTGCGATGAAGCTAACTCCGAGGGCCTTTCACTCACTCACCGCAGGCAGGTTGGTGGTCTTTCTGTCTTCTACCGACTCCTCTCCGGCCTTGCTCCCCCAGCTCTCTCTGTGCTCTGTCCCCCAAATATTCCTACAGGTCGCACAAGATCTGCCTGCAACCCTCTTATGGTTAAACTGCCAAAATCTAGGCTCTCTGCTCACCTTCGCACTTTCATTCCCCTTTTTCCCCGCTTCTGGAACAAACTCCCCCACTCCCTTCAATCCCACTCCTCCCTCCAGGTCTTTAAAACAGCTGTTCACCACCATCTCTTATCTTCCCCCATCCAAAACCTTGATCTTTTCTACCCCCGCTAATTCACCCAGATACACTTTTTCGAAATTCCAACTTCTTTCCTGGAAGTCCTTGCAGTGTCCATATGTTTTATACCTCTCCCACCTCCCCCCAAGCCCTCTCCCTCCCACAGTTCTCTCGATGTCCTTGCTCTCAAATGTTGTGTTTGTGTCCTTCCTCCTCTCTCCCCATCTTGTGTTCCGCTCCCCTTATTTTGTGTTTTGTGTGTCGGTTTGACTTTTTATGTGATTAATGTTAGCTCTTTCACGAGCCTCGATCTTGTATCCAAAAAAAAAAAAAAAAAAAACACGTAGAAATCGAGTAAATAATTCATCGTAAATTTCATTCGATTTACTTGGAGGTCGTTGGAAAGCTATTTAACGAGTAATAAAAACATTTTGTAAAATGAAAAAGGATGTTGGGATGTTCCTGGAAAAAGTATGGAAACAAGAAGAATTGATCGATTAATTATACTTGGGAAAAAAAATCAGTCTGTTTAAAACATAAAGATACAGGTTTCTATTTTAAAAGTCCGTCCATCTTTCTGAATGGGATGAAGAAGATGTTTCATGTATGGCAGATTTAAGATTTTATTTAAGATTTTAGATTAGATTCCATTTCGGATTTTAGGATAAAGCGTGACGGACACAGAAGGAGCACATAAAGAACAACAACAACAACAACAACAACAACTGCCCCGAAAGGTCCCGGTTTTCGCATGTTTCACTGTATTTTTCTTCCTCATTGAGAATTTAGATTTACAGATAGGTATGTCATGTGGTTGTTGAAGTGCAACATGATGTCTTTGATTAAACCCATCAGTGAAGCGATTGGGAGCCGGTCGGCATGCAGGACCGTGTTATTGGAAACGTCTATGTTGCACAACTGGACTTTAAAGAAAGCTGATGTGGGAGGGGGGGCTATTTGTGGGGGTCACTATTCGTGGGGGTCCTCCAGCGGCTCTGGGTACACTGTTTCTGAAGCAGAGCTTTATGGATGCCCTGAAACTCCAACAAAATCCATATAATTTCCTTTGACATCTCATGTGCTTCCTTTCCTGCCCGCATGGTCGAGCAGTCAGTTGTACAAACCTCAGCTGTATATAAAAACACTCTTATCACTCAGGGCTGGCTGAGCTTTTTCTCACAAGCTCTCTGTGTTCTTTTTTTCATGATTCCTTCAAACTGGTTTCATATACTCTCTATAGTCTGTTGCTGCTGTTATATGACAGCGAGTTAGAAAAGCTTTTCCATATAAGAAGGTTTGAAAGTCAACAAATTCCCAGTCAATCTGTCATCTATCTATAATTCCAGTAATCTCTGTCTGTCTGTCTGTACGTCTGTACGTTTGTTTGTTTGTCTGTGACCGCTGTTTCTCGACAACCACGGGTCCGATATACTTTTAACTTGCCAGGTATATTGCTGGGGACCCGAGGATGTGCCTTTTCAAGGTTTCATATTAATCGGACAATTACTTACCGAGCTATGTCCAAAAAACGATTCAACCAATCAGAGAGCAGCGAACGATCGCCTCGGATGGCACATTTGAGAGCGTATTCATTTATTTCACGTTTGAAAACTATGTTGGCGTTAAACTATGTTTTACAACTAATAAAAACGAATTTGCGATTCATTCGCTTTCCTGCGCGTTTGTGCACGCGATGGCGATTTCTTTACCAAACTCCGGAAGCCGTTCGCTTTGGACCGAACCATTGCATGTAAATAGAGGGGGGGGATTGTCACCACTCGCAAGCCGTTCGCTTTGGACCAAACCATTTCATGTAAATAGAGGGGGGGGATATAATTTTAGATATAGATATAGTACGGGCATGCCCTAGTATAACAAATGGCATCAGGAAACTTGGCGAATATTGCTGGGTAGACTGTGTGACTCGCTGGAAACTACTTGGAGAAGGGTTAACATCTCTGCTGAGCTTAGCTGAGTTTTGAGGAGGAATTCTTCATGGTTATCATCTATGATTCCTTCACGGTTAACATATGTGCTAAGCTTTGCTGGATTTTGAGAACTATTCCCTCATGGTTAACATGTGTGGTAAGTTTTGCTTAGTTATGAGGAGCATTCCTTCATGGTAAACATTTGCGATTTCTCCATGGTTAACATCTGTAATTCCTTCATGGTAAACATCTGCGATTTCTCCATGGTTAACATTTGTAATTCCTTCATGGTTAACATCTGCGCTTAGCTTTGCTGGATTTTGAGAACTATTCCTTCATGGTTAACATATGTGGTGAGTTTTGCTTAGTTATAAGGAGCATTCCTTCATGGTAAACATCTGTGCTTTCTCCATGGTTAACATCTGTAATTCCTTCATGGTAAACATCTGCGATTTCTCGATGGTTAACATCTGTAATTCCTTCATGGTTAACATCTGTGCTAAGCTTTGCTGGATTTTGAGAACTATTCCTTCATGGTTAACATGTGTGGTGAGTTTTGCTTAGATATGAGGAGCATTCCTTCATCGTAAACATCTGTGCTAAGCTTTGCTGGATTTTGAGAACTATTCCTTCATGGTTAACATCTGCGCTTAGCTTTGCTGGATTTTGAGAACTATTCCTTCATGGTTAACATGTGTGGTGAGTTTTGCTTAGTTATAAGGAGCATTCCTTCATGGTAAACATCTGCGATTTCTCCATGGTTAACATCTGTAATTCCTTCATGGTTAACATCTGTGCTAAGCTTTGCTGGATTTTGAGAACTATTCCCTCATGGTTAACATGTGTGGTAAGTTTTGCTTAGATATGAGGAGCATTCCTTCATGGTAAACATCTGCGATTTCTCCATGGTTAACATCTGTAATTCCTTCATGGTAAACATCTGCGATTTCTCGATGGTTAACATCTGTAATTCCTTCATGGTTAACATCTGTGCTAAGCTTTGCTGGATTTTGAGAACTATTGCTTCATGGTTAACATGTGTGGTGAGTTTTGCTTAGTTATAAGGAGCATTCCTTCATGGTAAACATCTGCGATTTCTCGATGGTTAACATCTGTAATTCCTTCATGGTTAACATCTGTGCTAAGCTTTGCTGGATTTTGAGAACTATTGCTTCATGGTTAACATGTGTGCTAAGCTTTGCTGGATTTTGAGAACTATTCCTTCATGGTTAACATGTGTGGTGAGTTTTGCTTAGTTATAAGGAGCATTCCTTCATGGTAAACATCTGCGATTTCTCCATGGTTAACATCTGTAATTCCTTCATGGTTAACATCTGTGCTAAGCTTTGCTGGATTTTGAGAACTATTCCTTCATGGTTAACATGTGTGGTGAGTTTTGCTTAGTTATAAGGAGCATTCCTTCATGGTAAACATCTGCGATTTCTCCATGGTTAACATCTGTAATTCCTTCATTGTTAACATCTGTGCTAAGCTTTGCTTTGTTCTGAGGACCATTCCTTCATGGTTCACGTCTGTGATTCTTTCATGGTTAACATCTGTAAGCTTTGCTTTGTTCTGAGGACCATTCCTTCATGGTTCACGTCTGTGATTCTTTCATGGTTAACATGTGCTAAGCTTTGCTGGATTTTTAGTGCAGGCATTTTACGCAAAAAAAAGGGTCAACCTCACACTAATTGCAACAGAAGTAAACTCAACTGATTTTGTATCCTCAATATGTCCTGAATGAGGAAAAAAAAGTGTTAAGGAATTGTATGGGTGGAAAGTTTTGAAAAATGCATAAATATGATCCTACCCAAAAACCGATTTTTAGCCTTTTCTGCTAGATTTGACTATGCTGTATTTTTTTCCTTGAAGCAAAAAAAACACATACAGAGTATCAGTGATGAGAATTTATTGTGATCACATCATCACACTGATCAACTGCTGTATCCTGAAATTCAAAATGACTGCCATCCACCCTATAGTGACAATACAATACAATCTAAAAAACTGAGCACTCTAAGTTGACATTCGGCAGGTGTATTGCTCAGGACCCATGGAAGTGCAGTGTCAAGATTGAAGTTGTTTGGGTGAGTGGTTCTCGAGAAAGTTCACCTCTTGAAGGTGAACTCAGCAGGTGTTAGTCCATCCATGGACTTCAGTATCGCAGTGCCAACGGACTGTGCTGTATCAACGTTGACGGTGGAAAGGGCACTCTCCCCAGTGGCAATATTCCGGAAACTAGGGTCATTGCTGAATGGATTGTGCTCCTGTAGATAACTGAGAACTGTCAGTGTGTCCTTCCAGTCACGGGATTGCCTTGCTTGAGTCACGGGACCAAGTCATGTCTTTGTTCTGCTCTCCAGTGTTGTAGTTGACCCCCGTGAGTCCCTCCATTGCCTGGTTTACTTCTGCACAGGTGGGCATCGATAGCAGCCACAACAGACGCTGTTGCTCCGTCATCCCTCGCCCTCGTGTGAGCCCACCACTGGTTTTTAAACTTCTCATCAGAACCTGCTCAATGACCAGGTCAGGTGAGAGACCTGCCCATAGGCGACCGCTTCGCCGAATCACGTGGAACCCTTCCTCGAAACGTTGTTGGACTTCTGGGTGTTCAGTCTTGAGGTTGTGCATCTGCTGAAGGTACACCCTGGCAGATTTGGTGTAAAGATTGTGTCCTGATGCTGCCAGATAGGGTAGCATGTCCTGGATAGCCTGCAGATGTAAGGCCCAGTTTCCAGTGCGTTCTGCACTGATGTATTTTCGTAGGATGTCCAGCATGTCCATGTACTGAACTCAGAGAGCTGAAGTTCTAGAGGACTTCTTGGTGGACTCGATGTGCTTTTGAAGGCGGTCTTTGATTCTCACTCGAACTTCAGACTGACAAACTTCTTCAGCAGATATAGCCCCATTTATCAGCTTCTCATAGATCTTATAAGCTCCCTCCAGGTCCGCATCTCTGCTTCCATCTGTTATCTGATGATCCGGTGGCCTTGCAGCTGCAGCTGCTTCGGCTGACTCTGACTCTCCATGCTTACTGTTGTCTGTAGTTCCAGATTGCTGTGGTAGATGGAAATCGAACACGTTTGATAGCATCAGTGCATTGAGGGCTGCATCAACAATTGAGTGTGCACGAACTGCTCGGATGCTTTCCACAGGACATCAAGATTTTCACAGCTGTTCTGGACCTGAAGGTTGACAAGCTTCTGGTAGGTCAGTGTCGTCAAATTGTGCCTTTCGTCTTTGTGGTACCGTACTTGTACCCTTCCAACCATTGCCACATCCAAGGAAGTAGCCTTGATCCTGGGGATTGGCTGCCTTGATCTAATTCCAGGGGTTATGGCTGCAATCATTCCTATACCATGGAATGTACCAAGCCCATCAAGCGTGCGGATGTTATGGTCGACATTGTCAGCTACATATTGGACAAACTCTGTCGATAGGTCAGGAATGTTTGTTCCATAGAATTTGGCTGCATTTCGTTCAAACTGGTGCACCTCCTGGTATGCACAACAAAACCCAAGGTGATGAAGAGTATCAATGAGGAACCGCGATGCAAAGTGGTGATATAGTTGCACGCCCAACCCAAACTGAAGTGGTGCTAACATGACTCTTGGTCTAGTTGCCTGCATCATTGCATAAATATTGAATATTGAATATTGTCTGATATTGAATATTGCCATGAATATTGTCTCCCCTTGTTTTACTGGCCTGGATGATAGATGAACTTCCCTTCTCTTCAAGTGTTGATACTGACGACCCTCCTCCGTCCACAGACTGCTTGCAAATGACACACTGTTCATATGCCTCCATTTCCTGAAAGTGGAAAAAAAATATGCACGTTGAAAAATATGCACGCACGGTTGAAAACGTGCATGTTTGGAACTGGATCCTAGTCAGGGATGTTAGAGGGGCAGGGTCCATAACTCAGAAAAGAGCACTGTAGTTGTGGCGTGCGCGGCGTGTTTAAACTAGTTAGCAGAATATGTACAATGTAACATAATGTAATAAATAGCGAGCTAACTATTTGTAACTTTCTCGAGAACCACTCACCCAAACAACTTCAATCTTGACACTGCACTTCCATGGGCCCTGAGCAATACACCTGCCGAATGTCAACTTAGAGTGCTCAGTTTTTTAGATTGTATTGTATTGTCACTATAGGGCGGATGGCAGTCATTTTGAATTTCAGGATACAGCAGTTGATCAGTGTGATGATGTGATCACAATAAATTCTCATCACTGATACTCTGTATGTGTTTTTTTTGCTTCAAGGAAAAAAATACAGCATAGTCAAATCTAGCAGAAAGGGCTAAAAATCGGTTTTTGGGTAGGATCATATTTATGCATTTTTCAAAACTTTCCACCCATGCAATTCCTTAACACTTTTTTTTCCTCATTCAGGACATATTGAGGATACACAAATCAGTTGAGTTTGCTTCTGTTGCAATTAGTGTGAGGTCAAGTCACATTATTATTGGCCTATTTGAGAACTATTCCCTCATGGTTAACATGTGTGGTGAGTTTTGCTTAGTTATGAGGAGCATTCCTTCATGGTAAACATCTATGATTTCTCCATGGTTAATCTATCTATAATTCCAGTAATCTCTGTGTGTGTGTGTGTGTGTGTGTGTGTGTGTGTGTGTGTGTGTGTGTGTGTGTGTGTGTGTGTGTGTATGTGTGTATGTCTGTGTGTTTGTCTGTGACCGCTGTTTCTCGACAACCACGGGTCCGATATACTTGAAACTTGCCAGGTATATTGCTGGGGAGCCGAGGATGTGCCTTTTCAAGGTTTCATATTAATCGGACAAGTAGTTACCGAGCTATGTCCAAAAAACGATTCAACCAATCAGAGAGCAGCGAGTTATCACGTGTGCCGAACGTGGCGAACAGACTCTGCCTCGGACGGCACATTTGAGAGCGTATTCATTTATTTCACGTTGGCAAACTATGTTGGCGTTAAACTATGTTTTAAAACTAATTAAAACTAATTTGCGATTCTTTCGCTTTCCTGCGCGTTTGTGCACGCTATGGCGATTTCTTTACCAAACTCCGCAAGCCGTTCGCTTTGGACCAAACCATTCCATGTAAATAGAGGGGGGGGGATTGTCACCGTACTCGCAAGCCGTTCGCTTTGGACCAAACCATTTCATGTAAATAGAGGGGGGGGGATTGTCACCGGACTCGCAAGCCGTTCGCTTTGGACCAAACCATTTCATGTAAATAGAGGGGGGGGGGATATAATTTTAGATATAGATATAGTACGGGCATGCCCTAGTATCTGTAATTCCTTCATGGTTAACATCTGTGCTAAGCTTTGCTTTGTTCTGAGGACCATTCCTTCATGGTTAACATATGTGATTCCTTCATGGTTAACATCTGTGATTCCTTCATGGTTAACATATGTCCTAAGCTTTTCTGGATTTTGAGAACTATTCCTTCATGGTTAACGTGTGGTGAGTTTCTTTGGATTCGTAGGACCATTTATAGTTAACCTTCATGCTGAATTTTGATGAATATTTTTTCATGGTTATCTATGATGAGTTCTGAGAACTATTCCTCCATGGATAATATATGTGCCGTGTTTTGGTTATGCTTGACCAATAATTCCTGGTTGGTGGGGATAACCTTTTTACTCTGTCTCTCAAACTCTTTTCTGAATTAATGTACATGTACCTATATATTAAATGAGGTCGAAGGACATAAGAGACCATGTTATTTTCATAAAAGATTTATACTCGTAAATCATATATCAACCTGGCAAATGGGATTTCACCTTGAGACCCAGACAGCATCACAACCTACACTACATGCGCCAAAGCTAACGCCAAATGTACGAACCAGACGCAATACCCCATAATGGAGGAGACCTGCCTACTCGATATGCGTGCGTCGTCCTCCGGTGGGGCTGTGGCCCGAGAGAACAATTCCCATATCCTGTATATCATTGTCTCCTAAGAATTGTCGACGTTAATACAGAAAGGCACAAGATAAACAGACTGAGCCAAGTGGTCCCAGAATACAGGGAGGGCTTCGAAGCGGCTGTTCGAGTGTGATTTGAAAATCGAAGCACAAATGAGAGCGTTGCGCAGAGCGCGTGGGAGGTTGTCATGGCACAATCCGACAATGGCCTGCGCGTATCAATATCGACCGTTTCCTCTGGGTGATGAGGTCAGTTGGAGGCACACTCGTCACAAGCCGTATTATGAGGCTGCTTCTTGCACTCGCCTGATCGATGAGGCAGTATGGAATTAAAATGCCATCCATTGTTATACGGCTGACCGTTTGACTAATAGCACAGCAGAAAATATTTGCAAGCAAATCGTACATCTTGTGAACTCTCGAATGGTCTCCTGCTCCGCAAGGCTGTTATGTTCCGCACGTCTGGAACATATAATATTGAAAATGGTTTTTGGAAATGCCAGCATGTTTTTTTATGCTACATCATTTCCATCGGTAAGTGTGACAACCACCCCGGATAGCAATTTTCGTGAAAAATTTATACTCTTGGTAAATGAAATTATAGAGATGGATCATGTTGTCACATAAACTACCTGACCTGCTGACTCAAAATGTGGAGACAAAAAATGATTGTGGTTTTGACGATCTATATTAAAAATGAGGATGAGAATGAGGTAAGGTCTCCCCATTATAAGTTGGAGTCGCGCGATGCCCGCGACCCCTCTGCTTTGGGAGAGACGTCAACACCTGGGCACAACGGTGCCAGCCCAGTCTCGCATGAAGACCACTTGACGGTCGAAACGTCGGCCATGAGTCTGGCCTACTAGGCACAGTTACTTAATGTTGGTACTTCCTGCTGATCATTCTGTGTTGCATCTCTCAGAACACTTATTTATACAAAATCGAGCCTCTGTGGAAGGACGAGGCTCGAAAAGGTAAAACAAATAAAAAGACAGCCCCTGTAGTGAAGATGGATCCATATTTGAACACAACAAGAAAGGGAATTAATGAACTGGGAAAAAAAGAAAAGAGCGAAGAGATATAGACAACAAGGAGAAAATGCCATAAAATGCCATCGCCCCCGTGGTTTTAGTAATTTTGCTATGCGGAGTTAAAGACTTCCAGTCGGCCATCTTTGATCGGATTAGTGTCATGTACTGTGCTTGTGCCAAGTTTGAACAAAATCGGTCCATCAAAATCGGAGAAATGGTTGGTGACACGTTTAAGTAACAAAATGGCCACAAGTCGGCCATCTTGGATCTGATCTCGAGAGAAAATGACGTGCATATGTAACCCATCATTCATTTTCTGTGTGCCAAGTTTGAACAAGATCGGTGAATGCATGTCCGAGAAATGGTTGGAGACGTTGTCAATATTGAGTTATTTACAACTAAAATGACCGCCAGTCTACCAGTCGGCCATCTTTGATTGAATCGTAAAATAAAGTGAGGTACCATATACGCCGTCTTGTGCTGTGCTTGTGCCAAGTTTGAACAAAATCGGTCCATGCATGTTTACTAAATGGTTGAGGACATGGTTAAGTCGGCCATCTTGGATCTGATCTCGAAAGAAAATGACGTGCTTCCTTATCTGCGTGCCAAGTTTGATCAACATCGGTAAATGCACGTCTGAGAAATGGTTGAGAACGTGTTCAACAACGTTTTGTTTTTTTACAACTAAAATGGCCGCCAGACGGCCATCTTTGATTGCATCGCAAAACAAAATGATGTGCATATGTACACCTTAATGTATTGTATTTTTGCCAAGTATGATCAAAATTGGTCCATACAACTCCGAGATGTGATTGCAGACGCACGAGACCCAATCCATAACCCCCCCGTGTCTAAGTCCAACGGGGGCTAATAACCTGCAAGTAACACGTTGGGTATAGGTTGGGTTAATGGGGTAGACAAGATTGTGGGTAGGCATGGGGTTTGACATGCGATGGTGGTGCACTTTTCTTGGAAGGGAACCCAATAAGTATGGTTGTCCCATCTGCATTGTACAAAAGCAAACTCTTTACATATGCCGGGTCTTTTGGAGATTAGGGCGAGAAGAGGAGGCAGCTTAAAATGAGAAAGTAAACGTTCAGAAGACAGACAAGAAGTGATGCCAGGAGAGATACAGAAAGGTGTGGGAGTGTGAAATGAGTGGGGAGAGAAGGAAAATAAAATTGGCAAGGGATGTGAATAAGGGAGACAAAGCAAGCCAACATTCCACAATATTTGCATACTTATTAAATGGATGGCTACAAATGCCAAATGTTTGTCTTGTGGTGTTTTTTCACTCAAATTGCTTAAATCTCACAATGGAAAAATGGGATTTATGCATGTACAATGGCCATACGATTCTTACTTCCTTTGGCTTTTGTCGACAAACGATCTATAAACATTTATTTCAAATCACATACTTTGAAGGTTGTAAAACAGAACGCCATAAATCACAGTCTGGTCAAGATTGAGCAAATTGCAGCCAACAGGGTTGCCTACTCTCTGCTGTGTTGCATAAATATTTTATTCCAACACATCAAATCACATTCGAGTGCAAGGCAGTCTAAACTTCCCTGTAAAGCTGTACATTTCCAAGAATAAGATCAGCAATTCTCCCCAAGGGGGTCATTACAAAAGAGACGAAGAACCCTTGTACTTCGTCTACACCAAAATGAACTGTCTCTCTAAATCGACTGCAGCATTAATCAAGGGGAAAACACACGATAAAAGGGAATGTGAATATTTTTCTTGCTTACGGTTTCATCGAATTATATATAGGTGTGTGTGTGTGTGTGTGTGTGTGTGTGTGTGTGTGTGTGTGTGTGTGTGTGTGTGTGTGTGTGTGTGTGTGTGTGTGTGTGTACAGTGCCTTCAGAAAATATTCACACCCCTTGACTTTTTTCACATTTTGTTGTGTTACAGCTTGAATATAAAATGGATTAAATTGAGATTTTTTTTGTCACTGATTTACACATAATACCCTATATAATATCTTCTTTTTTTAAATAGAAATTATCACATAATAATGAATAAGACTGATGGTCTAACAACGGCTTAGCTGGGCTTGTTTAATACTTTAGTTGAAGAGGATCGTATGATCTGGGTGATACCAGTTGGCAGTTAGCAAATAATGTAAGTATTAAAAAATTTAGACCTCAGGCAAGGACAGGTTCGTGAATGACTTGTGTAAAAAAAAAAACGGCGAATGGCAAACGATGAACCAATGAATTTCACATTCCTGTGCCACCTTCAGTCGAACGTCAGGCATGACAGCATGTTCGTGAAAAACTGGCACAAAAACCGTACCCAGTCTGATTGTTGCTATATCCAGTGATGGCAAAACTGCAAAAGGGAATCCACGATTGTAACGGATGGAACCCTTACGTCATTTCCTCATTCTGCTTTAAACTCAATATCTCTATATTTTCATTCCAAACAGCATCATTCATCATTCCAATCACAAATTAATACTATGGTGTTAATATATCAAAACATAATGTTACATCACGATTGTATTGAGATATTATCAAACCAGCAAACCGTCATCATCTGTTCACTTCCTTATGCGGGAGCAAGGTCCATGTTGATCATATTTCAAAATTATAATTGTGTTGAGGAATTTCTGAAACCTTACGACATCCGTTGGGAACCCAAAAATTTCAAAAGAAGGTTATTATATTTCCTTTTAGTAAAATATAAAACTGTAATGGTTAATAAATGCTGTACCCCTGTCATATGACCATATCCTCAGCTCTGATTGGTGTTCTTTTGTGGGGACATATGGACAGACAAACATTGTTCTAGTCGACATTGCACTATGGGCTACAACATAAAAATGACAAGTACAGATACATTCAAAGTACATCACCCCATGCCAAATAATTAAATATCCTACAGCACGGCTCATAGAGACTGTCATTGGTAGGGAGAGGTGTACAATAATTGATTGATTAATTGCATAATTAAAATCAACAAAAGATTGTCATAAAATATTTTCTTAATAAATTGGCTAATAGCATAACTAAACCACAAGTGCTTCATCCGAATATATAACTTTTAGAAATTTAATTAAATAAGTCATTAATTAAAAAATTAAATAAATAATTTATTAATCAATAAATAATTCATCGATTAATTGATTAATCAATAAATCAAAAATATCCTTTACAGCCAAATCACTCGGTCATTGGCATGTCCAAATATCAGCTTCCTAACTCAAAATGTGCCTGAGATCATGGCCAGAAGAGAAAGGAAATGTATAAGTACTTAATTAATCGCTAATAATTAAATAACTCATCAATTAACTGATTAATCAAAAAACAAAAAATACCGTTTTTGACAAAGGACTTGCTCACTATTGTGCCGAAATTTAAGCTTCCTAGCTCAAAGGATGGCTGAGATATCGCCCGTACAAACAAACAAACAACCAGAGTGAAAACTGAGTACTCCCTTTCAGCGTGCGTCTTTGCCGAGCCCCCTTCGGTGCCCGGCAATGACGTTATGCAGCGCCTGGAGATGGCAAAGGAAAGGTGTGGTGTACAATAAGCTGAAATGTCTTATTTATTGGATAAGTATTCAACCTCCTGAGTCAATACTTCATAGAAGTGCCTTTGACAATGATTACGCTTCGAGTCTTCTTGGGTAGGTCCGTATCAGCTTTGCACATCTGGATTTGGGGTTTTTTCCCCCTTCTTCCTTGCAGATTGGCTCAAGCTCTGTCAAGTTGGATGGGGACGTCAGTGAACAGTAATCTTCAAGTCTTTCGACAGATTGTCAATGGGATTCAGGTCTGGGCTTTGGCTGGGCCACTCAAGGACTTTCACGTTTTTGTTCTGAAGCCATTCCAGTGTTGCGTTGGCTGTATGCTTGGGGTCATTGTCTTGTTGGAACGTAAATCTTCGCTGCCGTTTAAGGTCTTTTGCACTCTGAAGCAGGTTCTCCTCAATGATTTCCCTGTATTTGGCTCCATTCATTGTTCTCTTTGTCCTTCCATGTCTCCCAGTCCCTGACACTGGGAAGCATCCCCGTAGCATGATGCTGCCACCGCCATGCTTCACGGTAGAGATGGTGTTTGATGGGTGATGAGCTGTGCCCGATTTCCGCCAAATGTATTGCTTTGCATTAAGGCCATAGAGTTTAATTTTCATCTCATCAGGCCACAGAATAATTTGCCTCATTCTCTCAGAGTCTTTCACATTCCTTTTTGCAAACTCCAGGCGTACTGTTATGTGCCTTTTCCTCAGGAGTGGCTTCTGTCTGGCCACTCTCAAAATAAAGCTTAGATTTGTGAAGTGATGTGGACACTGTTGTCCTTTCGTCAACTTCTCCCACCCATTTCAGCCAATAATCTCTGTAGTTCTGTCAGAGAGGTCATTGAGTTCTTGGTCAACTTCCTGACCAATGTCCTTCTTGCCTTGGCTACTCAGTTTGGTCGGACGGCCAGCTCTAGGAAGAGTCTAGGTAGTTCCATATTCTTTCCATTTCCTAATGATGGAGCTCACTGTGCTCTTGGGAACTTTCAACACTCTATAAATTGTTTTATACCCTCCCCAGATCTTGGCCTTCTCACAATTTTATCTCGGAGTTATATGGACAGTTCCTTGGACTTCGTGGTATACTTTCTGCTCTGACATGCACAGGTAACTGTGGGACCTTATATAGAAAGGTGTGTTTCTTTCTAAATCATGTCAAATTATGTGTAGATCAGTCACAAAAAAAATCTCAATTTAATCCATTTTAAATTCAGGCTGGAACACAACAAAATGGGGAAAGAGTTAAGGGGTGTGAATACTTTCTGAAGGCACTGTATATATATTGTATGTATGTATACTGTATGTATACTGTATATATATATATATATATATATATATATATATATATATATTGTTGCGGTTTTGAGAACTCACACTTGTAAATATAACATCATTAAAGGTTAAAGGTTGCACCCCATAGGTAGGCCACAAGCAACACGTAGGTCACCAGAGGACGTCAGTTATTTCATAGTATGTGTTTAGATAAGGCCATTCCCAATAGTTGCATCTGCGTTGCGTAAAACAAATAAGAGTAGGCCCCTCGTCCATTTTGCAGCCTCCCCCAAGCGACGCCATTAAGCACTCTCCAGTCTGTGCCCCATTGGCCCTCCCAGTTTGTTACGCTCTTTGGCCAGCAGCCTTCGCTGCCCTTTGGGCTTCCGCTCGAACCAGCCCAAAAGCCACGAGGTGAGGCCCAAAAAGGGGGGCGGAGTGCAAGGATGGAGGTGCGGCCACATCAAACAGCCACCAAGGCGGAGCCGGTAAGCCATCACCAGCCAACCAGGGCTAAGGTGAGATCGCCTGACCGGGCATGGTTGGGGCTTCCAGAGCGTTCGCTGGCTTGGCTTATAAAAAGCACGGACACAAAGCCCTCATAAGGACTGACAGAGGGAGCTTGTGCTGGAAAGGACTCGAGAGAACTTATCGTGGTTGAGAGGACTTGAGGGGGCGAGCGCGTTGTTGAGAGGACTCGTGCCAAGAGAGAGTGGAGAGGAGATTGTAAAAGGACTCGTTGGAGAGCGCGCTGAAGAACGGCGTTACAACGACTTATTGCAAGGACTCGCGTTATGAGCCTTGACTGAGGCGGCTGCTTTGGAAGGACGTGTGTGAAAAGCGCTTCGTATAACCGCTAGTTTACCGACCTTCCCCTGTATAATTGTCCGCTCGTGCCTACGCTAAGCGGAGAGCTGTCTGCCGTCCACCATCATCGCCTGGTACGGGTCAAGGACCGGAGCCAGACCGGAGCCTGAACGCCATCGCCGGACCTTCCACCCTAACTTCTACATCCGGGCGTGAGTCTGCGCCTGAGACCGAATCTGAGAGTGATCGGGCCCATGTCCAGGGAATAGAATAAGACTGTTATTAAGGCTGCCTGTGTACTTTTCCTACCTCTTCCTTGTACATTCTTTCTTTTCCTCTTCTTTGTACATTGTAATAAATTCCTTGTTCTTCCTGGTTTTCCTCTTAATTTGATCGTCTTCGTCTTTTCTCAATTGGGTAAGTGTGGCAGGATCCCAACCGCTATAAACCGGTTAGTCATTGTTAACAGCTCGGATCGCGGATCGCTATCCGCTTGGCGTTTCCACCTGATATCCGTGATTCGGGCGGGAGTTATTCCCTCATTTCTGGTCAGCGTTAGTACTTAGGTAATAGCGAATCCCTAGTCCTAAAAACCCTACCTAACGCTGCCCGGGAAGGACGTTATAACCTCCAGGATCGCGTCGGCCAGATAAAAGACAAGGGGATTAATCCCACCTTAATAAGGGGAAGGCCGACGTCGGAGATCCCAAACAATTGGTGTCTGGGAGTGGGATTTGGTATCCGAACAAAATTTTTTATCCTTTGGACAAATTTGGTCAAAATTACGAGTGGACGAAATTTTTATTAACACCTAAATTTTAAATCATGCCATGGATAGCCAAGGCGATCGGATGCCGGTGGGGGTAGATGAGGAGGAGATGGAATTAACCTAGGACCCCCGGGAAGAAGTGGGACAATTGGGAGGAATGGAAGAGGAGATTGAAGAGGGTGCAGCAGTAGGGGTTGCAGGCGAACAAAATGGCGGCGCCTCGCACATGGCGACGAGGGCCGTGCCCCCTGCGCAAATGGTGGGGATGGATATGCAGGACCTCATTGCGCAGCTACAGGCAGCCATACAATTGGGGGTGGACAAAACGCAGGAGCAAATTGGGGGATTGAGTAGGGAGATGGGAGAAATGAGGGCCGATAGTAGGCAATTGGGAAATCAGATTGGGGGATTAGACAGCAAATTTGGTGGATTCGACAGCAAATTGGGGGGATTAGAAAGCAAATTGGGGGGATTAGAAAGCAAATTGGGGGCCCAATTGGAGGACGTGGGTGGCCAAGCCAGAGAAATAAACGAGGGGTTGATGGGGTTTGGAGCCCGAATAGGTGGCCAAATAAAAGCATTGGGGAAGGACATGGACCGCAGGTCGAGCGGGAAAGGCACAATGGTATGCGACGGGGCAGCGCGGCTGGAGGAACGCGGGGAAAGCGAGGCTGTGCAAGGTATAGTTACGTGGACCGGGGTAGAAATCGCGACACGGGGGATAGTAAAGCCGACAGCTGCTGAATTTGGAAAATTTTATTTTATGTGCACCAGCGGTCGTCGAGCTTAATGAAGAAAAGGACATAAGCATAATGGAAATTGGGGTTGAAGAGACGGCGGACTTAGAAGAGCAATCGTGGGAGGAAAAGATGGATTATGTACAAAGTCTGTGTTCGCATCATGATGCCGTACTTGCGAATCCCAATAAAGATTTGCAGCTGCATGAGGAGAAAAGGATCCCGAAGGTAAGCCGGGCTGTATATGGCGCGAAAAGGTTTGGCGCGAAAGGATTTTTCGCGCGCTTGGGATCCCGGCGGCACCCTGGCGCTTGTGGGAGGTCCATGGTGCGCTGTGTGAGAGCGAATGGCATGCGAGTGCGAATGGCGCCGGAGCGCGAGTGTGATACAGAGTGTGAAAGTGAGGGTGAGTGCACAACAGAGTGTGAAAGTGGGAGTGAGTGTGACCAAGAGTGTGCAATGGTTGTGGAGAGTGTGCGAGAGTGCACACCAGAGCACGTGATTGGGTGTGCAGCAGGAGATTGCACACCTGTGGGTAGGTGTGCGCTGAGTGGGTGGATGCAAGAGTGCACACCCGTGGTGGTTACAGAGTACGTAATGGGAGAGTGTGCGCCGGGATGTGCACGAGAGGAGTGCGTAATGGAGTGTGTGGAAGGAATGAGTGTGCCAGGGTGTGCGCGAGGATGTGTAGTAAGGGAGTGTATGGAATGTGTGAGTATAGGAAGGGTCGCGTGTGGGTGTGAGAATGCGATTCGAGCATCGACGCTGACTGGGGCAGCGCTTAGGCCGACGTACAGCCGACGCGAGCTCTCGGGGCGTGGTGTTCTTTGTGTGCTAAGCTTCGGAAGCCGGCGGGGATCGTTGCCGCAACGCTCTTGCATGGAGCGCCGTGCACGATCCGGGCCGGGTCCTGCCCTGTATGGTCGGTCCCGCGTCGTAGCGGCGATCGGCACGATTCAGGGGGAGAAAGGCCAGGTCAGACCTTCACCCCCTGGCGGCCGCGGTGTCCCGACCGGGGGAGGTTGGGTCATCGGGCCGGAGACCGGAAGGCTCCACGACGGGATGGCACCTGGAACCTTGGCCCGAGTATGCCTCCTCCCCAGAATCGAAAATGCCGGACGGACCCAACCAACAGGAGAATGACCATCCGCACGCATTGCTCGGCTTTGCAAAGCCGAGTTGTGAAAATGTATTCCTGCAGGAGAGGCTCATAGTTAGTGGACTAGTAGTGGTAGTGATATGAATGGTAGTTGTACCATTCATTTTTGGGGACAGAGGAGCAATAGTTTATGGGGTTTGTCAGTATAAACTAGCCAGGGCAGGCTAGGATAATGTTAGGGATCTAGAAAGATGACCATAGGAGACCAAGATTTAAGTAGTGACATTGATACAAGTAGTGGGGACGTAGAGAGATTAGATGGTTGATGATGACGAGGGATGTGCTTAGTGTAAAGGGAAGACGGGGAAAGCACTAGTATTAGAGGGACATAGCTAGCTAGATGATGCTGTGTGTATGAGTATGATGCGCTTTAGTCGCAAATGAGGAATTGGGTATGAGAGTCTTGGTGGTGCTGATGAGCAAATGAGGCAATGCTCGAGAGTGATGTGTGGTGTGTGAAAGTGTATAAATGGAGTATTGTAGACAAGTGTAATGGTGTTGAGTGAATGATTTGCATGGGGTGCAAGTGAATAAATGGAGGTGTGTGGAATTAATGGTGTGGAGTAAATGGAGTGTGGAATGAGTGGTGTGGAGTGCATGGTGCGAAGGAGTGGATGGGGGAAGATGGACCCCTTCACGAGTACCCGGGGAGGGTAGTTTAAAGTTAGGTAGAGGGAGTAGGTAAATTGGTTGGATATTGACATCTGTGGTGCGAGAAGTAGCAATGTATTGCTTGGTAGGGTGCATGAGACTATGGAATGGCTGGGAGTGTTGCTTAATTGGTGAGTATGGTTAAATGAGCACTCCGCCACTGGTATTCTGTCGGCCAGGTGAGGCCGCAGGTAGGCTCTGGGAGCCAGGTAGAGTTCAGTTATGTCGAGTTCAGCGGGGCCCGAGGATCCGAGAGAAGGACCCGGGTAGCCCAATGCCAGGGAGGACATTAGTGGGGTAAGAGAACCAGGAGGGCCTTCCCCAAGTTAGGGTAGTCGCAGGAGCTAGGCAAGCTCGGGTGGCGACTTCAGTGGCGGAGGTGCGCAGGTAGGTAGACCTGCTGGTAGAGCCACATGACCCAGCCCTGAAATTGTGCGAGGGCACAGTATTGAAAAAATGGGGGAGTGAGACCCCAAATTTGGTAGGCACCACAGTATGGTCAATGGGAATTGGTTTTTAGAACCACATAGTGTAAAGTGGCCAATGGATTGGCAGGGCAAGACCTCGGGTAGAGTAAAGAGAGTTAATGTCAATTAGAAGGATAGTTAGGAAGAAAATCTCTTCGCACCATCCACATCCACTCACCAAGGTTACAGGACTCCACACCAGGTTTTCGCAAATGTTTGGATGGTAAAGACGCATCATGACGGAGTTTGACATTGTGTGAGATTCCATCCCTTCCTTCTTGGGAGGGATTGGGGACGAATTTGGTTTAGGGGAGATATGGGGGACGAGACAGTAGAGACGAATTTGTAAATTGTGTACATAAGGGGAAGGGCAAGGGTAGTGTAGGTTGACATGGGGGGTGACGTACGAGTAGGGACGAGCTTTTTCAGCTCGCTCTCCAGCGCCCCTCATGTCACATTACCTTTTATTGTGTGTACCCTTGCGCCCTTTACCCCCCCCCCCCCGCTAGCCTCTGCTTTGTCTTCCTCCCCACTCATGGACCATAGTCTTTTGTCAAGGGGAGTGTGCAGGTGCCCTAAATGGTGTGGCCACACTCTGTGCTGCACCCTGCTGCCTGCCTGCCTGCACTGATACACCATATGGACCACACGTTCTGTGGCCTGGCACCTGTGCTGGGACAGAACATTGCTGCCAGCAGCATCTTGCTTGCAGGCCACTGTGTTTTAAGTGGCATCAATGCCATGCAGGCGGACCACCGACGCTGGCCCTGCTGGCCAAATAAAAAACGGACGCGGGTTGTGCCCTTTTTATTAATTAATAAACCTTGGTGTGCCCGAACAACAAAGATGGTAAACTTTTACGATGGCACACCGAAGATCCAAGAAGAAGATGCAGCCAAGATCCATCAGCCCAGCAGTCAAGCCAAACACAAGAAGGCATCATTTATTAGTTTTGAAATGTTTTTGGTGCATTTTTCATGATGGTGCTTTTTGTGCATTTTTTTATTTAGGTGCATATTGGTGTATGGTGTATTGGTGCAGTGCATGGCAAATGTATTTCCTCTTTCCAAAAACTCTTCTCTTTTTCACACAAAAGACAGGTCCTGGGTTATAGTTGTAAATAATTAGTAGCGTCTTGTAAATAACATGTTCCGCACCGGCTTAAATGTGTAGTTTGGAAATAATTCCGTAATTCGGTTAATTGTGGGCGTAAGTCAGTTAGGTAGTACACAACGCAGCAGGTGGGACATATCTAGTGTTAAAACTGTCGCACTCAGGGTGTAGAGTAAATGTAGAGGGAAACTACACCTAAGTGTCACATGTAGTGGTAAAAGTAGTCCTGACCCAGGTATCGGTTCGGCTCGGGCCGAGCCTGGCAAAAGGAGGGGTGCAGTGTTGCGGTTTTGAGAACCCACACTTGTAAATATAACATCATTAAAGGTTAAAGGTTGCACCCCATGGGTAGGCCACAAGCAACACGTAGGTCACCAGAGGACGTCAGTTATTTCATAGTATGTGTTTAGATAAGGCCATTCCCAATAGTTGCATCTGCGTTGCGTAAAACAAATAAGAGTAGGCCCCTCGTCCATTTTGCAGCCTCCCTCCAAGCAACTCCATTAAGCGCTCTCCAGTCTGTGCCCCATCGGCCCTCCCAGTTTGTTACGCTCCTTGGCCAGCAGCCTTCGCTGCCCTTGGGCTTCCGCTCGAACCAGCCCAAAAGCCACGAGGTGAGGCCCGAAAAGGGGGGCGGAGCGCAAGGATGGAGGTGTGGCCACGTCAAACAGCCATCAAGGCGGAGCCGGTAAGCCATCACCAGCCAACCAGGGCTAAGGTGAGATCGCCTGACCGGGCGTGGTTGGGGCTTCCAGAGCGTTCGCTGGCTTGGCTTAGAAAAAGCATGGACACAAAGCCCTCATAAGGACTGACAGAGGGAGCTTGTGCTGGAAAGGACTCGAGATAACTTATCGTGGTTGAGAGGACTTGAGGGGGCGAGCGCATTGTTGAGAGGACTCGTGCCAAGAGAGAGTGGAGAGGAGATTGTAAAAGGACTCGTTGGAGAGCACGCTGAAGAACGGTGTTACAACGACTATTGCAAGGACTCGCATTATGAGCCTTGACTGAGGCGGCTGCTTTGGAAGGACGTGTGTGAAAAGCGCTGCGTATATAACCGCCAGTTTACCGACCTTCCCCTGTATAATTGTCCGCTCGCGCCTACATCTACACGGAGAGCTGTCTGCCGTCCACCATCATCGCCTGGTACGCGTTGAGGACGGAGCTGTACCGGAGCCTGACGCCATCGCCGGGACCTTCCACCTACCTTCGACATCCCCGCATGAGTCTGCTTCTGAGACCGAATCTGAGAGTGATCGGGCCCGTGTCCAGGGAATAGAATAAGACTGATATTAAGGCTGCCCGATGTACTTTCCTTCCTCTTCCTTGTACATTGTTTCTTTTCCTCTTCTTTGTACATTGTAATAAATTCCTTGTTCTTCCTGGTTTTCCTCTTAATTCGATCATCCTCGTCTTTTCTCAATTGGTTAAGTGTGGCACGATCCCAACCGCTATAATCGGGTTAGTCATTGTTAACAGCTTGGATCGCGGATCGCTATTCGCTCGGCGTTTCCACCTGATGTCCGTGATTCGGGCGGGAGTTATTCCCTCGTTTCTGGTCCACAGAAACCACAGGTCCACAAAAAGCCCACAGAATCTTGTTTCTCACAGTCTGAAAGTCCTTCAGGTGCTTTTTTGCAAACTCCAAGCGGGCTTTCATGTGTCTTTTACTGAGGAGAGGCCTCCGTCTGGCCACTCTGCCATAAAGCCCAGATCGGTGGAGTGTTGCAGTGATGGTTGTCCTTCTGGAAGTTTCTCCCATCTCCACACAGGATCTCTGGAGCTCAGCCAGAGTGACCATCGGGTTCTTGGTCACCCCTGTTACCAAGGCCCTTCTCCCCTGATTGCTCAGTTTGGCCGGGCGGCCAGCTCTCGGAAGAGTCCTGGTTGTTCCAAACTTCTTCCATTTAAGAATTATGGAGGCCACTGTGCTCTGGGGTACCTTCAATGAAGCAGAGATTTTTTGGTAGGCTTCCCCAGATCTGTGCCTCGACACAATCCTGTCTCTGAGCTCTGCAGGCAGTTCCTTCGACCTCATGGCTTGGTTTTTGCTCTGATATGCATTGTCAGCTGTGAGACCTTAAATAGACAGGTGTGTGCCTTTCCAAATCATGTCCAATCAATTGAATTTACCACAGGTGGACTCCAATCAAGGTGTAGAAACATCTTAAAGATGATCAAGAGAAATGGGAGGCACTTGAGCCAAATTTCAAGTGTCATAGCAAAGGGTATGAATACTTATGTCAATGTGATATTTCAGTTTTTCTTTTTAATAAGTTTGCATAAACTTTCTAAAAACCTGTTTTGCCTTTGTTATTATGGGGTATTGAGTGTAGATTGATGAGGGGAAAAATGAATTTAAACGATTTCAGGACCAGGCTGCAACATAAACAATGTGAAAAAAGTGAAGGGGTTTGAATACTTTCTTAATGCACTGTATATATATATATATATATATATATATGTATATATATGTATATATATATGTATATATATATATATATATATATATATATATATATATATATATATACATATATATGTATATATATATATGTATATATATATATATATATATATATATATATATATATATATATATATATATATATATATTGTTGCAGTTCTAGAGCCCACACTTTTGTAAATAAATAATCACTTGTAAATATGACATTATAGGTTAAAGGTTGCACCCCTAGTTAGTCCACAAGCAACACGTAGGCCCCCATAGGAACTCAGTTATTTCATTATTATGTGTTTTAGTTAAGGCCGTGTTTCCAATAGTTGAATCTGCGTTGCATCAATTAAATAAGGAGTAGGCCCTTTCGTCCATTTTGTGACCTCCCTCTCCAAGCGACGCCATTAAGCGCCTTTGTTAGCAGCGTTCGCTGCCTTGCTGCTGAAGCTCGCTCAAACGACGCCATTAACCATGCGGTCAGGCTCGAGGAAGAAGGGGGTGGAACGCCAAGAACAAGGTGTGGCCTGTCAACCAGCTGTCAAAGGCGTGGCCGGTAAGCCCTCACCAACCAACCAGGGCTGAGGTGAGATCGCTGCCGGGCATGGCTTTGGAGCGCGCGGAGTGATCTTGGCTCACGTAATATAAGCGCGAACGAAAAGCCCTTTCACAGGACTTGTTGGAGGCGCGCGCATTGAAGGGACCTCTTTCACGGGCTGCGCAGGGGACTGTCATGATTGAAAGGACTGGTGGGAGAGCGCGCATTGTAAGGGACTATTCAGCGGCGCTCATTGCAAACGAACTTGGGAGGACCTGTTGGAGGCGCGCACATTTGCGAAGGAGGACTCACTCGCTGGCGCTTTTAAGAGAACCTTGGAGAGGGTGTGTTTGGCACGCTGATGTCGTTATTACGTACGCTGAAGGACACCAGCCTCCCCCCGCTATATGTAAGGTCCGCTCGCGTCTAACTACGCGCAGAGCTGCCTGCTGGGTTTCGCCCGCGGGACCGGAGCCTGGACCCCATCACCTGGACCATCCACCTGGACCTTCCACCCTACCAGCTACAATCCCCGTGTGAGTGTGTCTGTTTGTCTGGGGTATAGAATAAGACTGTAATAAGACTGCCCTGTGTCCTGCTTCTTCTTCTTCCTGTACATCCTTTTGTTTCCTCTTTCCTCCTGTATATTTGTAATAAATTACCTTGTTCTTTCTTGGTTTTCCCCAATCCGATCGCATCCGTCCTTTCTCTCAATTGAGTACCTGTGGCACGATTAGGAACCGCTCAGACTCGGGTTTAGTCTTTGTTAATAGCTCGGATCGCGGATTGCTAACCGCCTGGCATTATCCATCATATCCGTGGTTCGAGCGGGAGTTATTTCCCTGCTTTACGGTTGGGTTAGTAAGTAGGTATTTGGGACTACCTTGACCAATGACCCTTGCTAATACCGACCGGAAGGAGTGTTATAACTTCCCAGGACTTGGGATGGCGAGCTAAAAGGACAAGGGGATTAACCCCCCCTTGATAAGGGCAGAGCCGACCCCCGAGATCCGTAACAATATATATACAGACTTGGCATTTAATATGGAATATTTTTTTTGTGGGGGTGAACTTACTTTTCAAGATGTCTTAGAGCCAAAAGTTCATTGGAATTATGTTGAAATTATTCTAGATTTTGTTAATGTGACTTTTAAAAGAAACAAAAACCACATTTGACATTTCGAAACAAATAAATTGATCCTTGAAAGTGATGTAAACTGATATCGAACTCGATTCACGGAGAGCACTGTGTTAAACTTCTGTACGTTTTCCAGAAGTATCTCTTTATTTTGCACATTAGGCAAATTTTTTTTTAGCAAAAACAAAAGTTAAATTACGACTGGGATTACAGACAGTAAAATTGCAGTTCAGTACTTCGGGTAACCCCCACGAGCATTCAGGAGAGCACGTACACGTTGAGGCATGCTGTTCACGAGATTTGCCAAGGTTTGGACAGGAATCGCTTGCCATGCAGTGACAATAGACTGCTGCAATTCACGCACAGAGGTCGGCTGCTGGTCCAAGTTGTCGATTTGACGCGTTAATTCTGCCCACAAGTTCTCTATCGGATTCATATCCAGGGACATGGCAGGCCACTCCATATGCTCGACACCACAGTCAGCAAGAAAGTGTTGGATCATGCGAGCACGATGAGGCCGTGCATTGTCATCTTGGAAGACAAAGTTTCCTCGAAAGGCTGCACGAGCAAATGGAAGCAATGTTTCTTCCAGAATGGCCCTGTACTTGAACTGGTTCAGGTTTCCATTCAGAACAACCAGGTCAATTTTGCCCCCTGCATGAAAAGCAGCCCAAATGGTCACCCCACCACCTCCAGCTTGGGCTCTTGGCACTATACAATCTTTGATGTAGGCTTCATGCACTTGTCTGCGCACTCGGACGTGGCCATCTTGACGATAGACCAGAACTCAAACGAACTCTCAAACCTGTCTCCTTCCTCCAAATCCTGGTGGCGTCTGGTCAAATCCGTTTCTGGTGTTTGTTCCCCCTCCATCCCCTCCCTTACCTCAAATGGCCACACAGTTGACATCGCACGTGACAAAGCCGAATGCCTCAACTCTGTGTTTCCCTCAAAATCTTTAGTCCCAAACCCATCTCTCTCTGTTCCCACCTTTCCCAGTCGAACCCAACTGCTCCTGGACTCTGTGTCCTTCTCTCCTGACAAGGTGGAGGAGTTTTTGTCTAACCTCGACTCTGATTCTGCAACTGGACCAGACGGCATCAGCCCACGGGTCCTAAAATCCTGCTCTGCCGCTCTATCTCACCCTCTCTCTGTTCTTTTCACCCTATCTTTTGCTCAAGGTCATCTGCCAGCATCCTGGAAATCAGCAAACATCACCGCTTTACACAAAAAGTGCAAAAACAGATCCTTTTAACTACAGACCAATCAGCCTTCTCCCAATTATCAGCAAAGTCATGGAATCCATAATTGCTTTGGATATGAAATCTTTCCTCTTCTCCAATGGCTTGATCTCTGATCATCAATTTGGATTCAGACCAGGTCACTCTACTCTGGACATGCTGCTTCTCCTGTCTCAACAATGGATGGAGGTCCTCAATGCCAAACAGGAAATCAGAGCTGTCTCCCTTGACATATCACGTGCAATCGATACGGTCTGGCACCCAGCTCTGCTCACCAAACTCTACTCCTATGGTATCCATGGAAATCTCCATGCATGGCTTGCGGACTTCCTCTCTGGTCGTAGTCAATGTGTGGCCCTGAATGGATTTCTCTCATCTCCCCTTCCTGTTCAGGCTGGAGTTCCCCAAGGCAGTGTGCTGGGCCCTGTGCTTTTTCTGGTCTTTATCAATGATCTCTCCGACTCTCTGGAAAATCCTCTCTATCTCTTTGCTGATGACTCCACTCTCTGCCGCTCCATACCTCTTCCCTCAGATCGGCAGTCTGCAGCCTCCTCACTCTCTGAAGACCTGGACAAAATCACAGACTGGTCAAACAAGTGGAACATGTCTTTCAATCCTGACAAATCTCACACTCTTACTATGTATCTCCGAAAAGATCGACTGGACAACCCTCCCATCTACTTTCTCAACAATCCTCTCCAAGAAGTTCTGTCGCTCAAGCTTTTGGGTCTCACTATCTGCCATGATCTTTCTTGGGAAAACCACATTTCCAAGCTGGCCTGCAAAGCCAGTCGCCGACTGGGCATCCTCCGACGTGCGAAGTCCTTCCTAGGCACACCTGAGCTCCTCACCACATACAAGACTTTCATCCGCAGCTCATACTGTTTCAACATACTGTTCTCCCCTATGGGCTGGTGCTCCTGCCTCACACCTAGCTCGGCTTCACGCTGTTGAAACCAAAGCTTTCAGAATCATTGGAATCTCCCACGATGAAGCTATCTCTGAGGGCCTTTCACTCACTCACCGCAGGCAGGTAGGTGGTCTTTCTGTCTTCTACCGACTCCTCTCCGGCCTTGCTCCCCCAGCTCTCTCTGTGCTCTGTCCCCCAAATATTCCTACAGGTCGCACAAGATCTGCCAGCAAGCCTCTGATGGTTAAGCTGCCGAAATCTCGGCTCTCTGCTCACCTTCACTCCTTCATTCCTCTTTTCTCCCGTCTCTGGAACAAACTCCCACACTCCCTTCAATCCCACTCCTCCCTCCAGGTCTTTAAAACAGCTGTTCACCACCATCTCTTATCTTCCCCCATCCAAAACCTTGATCTTTTCTACCCCCTCTAATTCACCCCAGATCCACCTTGTTTGTAATTCCAACTTCTTTCCTGGTAGTCCTGGCAGTGTCCATATGTTTTATGCCTCTCCCACCCCCTTTCCCATGCCTCCCCCCCCCAAAGCCCTCTCCCTCCCACAGATCTCTCGATGTCTCCATGTCTCTCGGTTCCTGCTCTCAAATGTTGTGTTTGTGTCCTTCCCCCTCTCTCCCCATCTTGTTTACCGCTCCCGATGTTATTTGTTTTATGTGTCGGTTTGTCGGTTATGTGTCGGTTTGTCGGTTTGTCTTTCTGTGTGATAAATGTTCGCTCTTTCACGAGCCTCGATCTTGTATACAAAAAAAATAAAAAAAATAAATCTAGACTCGTCACTGAAGATCACGTGATTCCAGTGTCTTGGCTGCCATTGACGGTGCTCTCTGGCCCACTGCAATCAGCGCTGGCGGTGTTGTCTGGTCAGGCGTGGCTTTCTCAGGGGATGCCAGGCAGGATAGCCTGCTTGAACCAGTCATTGGTTGACTAGCCTTCTGGATACAGGCACATTTGTCAGTTGCTGCCACTCAGCCCTAAGCCTCTTAGCTGACTTGGTACGGCCATTGCGGACTAACCGGTGCAGCTGGCGATCATCCCTCCTTGTGGTTCTGCGGGGACGTCCTGGCCTCAGTATTGGAGTAGGGACACCCCTCTGAGCATTTCGTTTCAGGATCTTTGACACCTGACCTTGAGTGATGCCATACTGCCGAGCAATAGCACGCTGTTTCATGCCGTAATTTCGTAAAGCCATCACTCCATGACAAACAGCATTGTCGAGTTGACGGACCATCTCCAGAGGAAGCGGCAATAACTTTTGGAGACGTGCAGCAGTTGTTTTCCACTAATACAGAACGCAACAACCCTTGTATACCCGACTGTGAAGCCAATCATCAAATGCTCCTGTCCGTACATTTTGCCATGCCACCTGAGATATAATCCTGTTGTTGACTTCTTGCTGCGGCAGACAATTAGTGACATGGTTCTTTCAACAAATAAATCACCAAAGTGTAAAAGCATCTCACCAGATTGATATACTGAGTGAAGAAAGTAAACCCAAGTCAAGAAAAAAAAAATTCCATATTAAATGCCAAGTCTGTATGTGGGTTTACTCAGCCTGTCATCCTTCTGAGGTCGGCAAATTGAGTGCCAGCTTGCTGGGATGAATGAGCCATTCAGGTTCTGGTATCTTGCATCGGAGTGGCAACCCATCCAGGGTTGTGCTCAATAGTCAAGGAAACTGCTTCGGCAGCCCTATGCATCGTCAAGGTGCAAAAAGGAGCGGTCATCCTGAACCTCATCATATGTATACATATATATTGTTACGTATTACCTCCCCGAACCCTGGTTACGGTGCACCACAGGGTCTGGAGAGGAAACACGGCAGAAAGATGTGATTTTGAGTGTTCTAATAAACCATGGTAAAACCACACCAATGCAATTGTCGAACAAAACAAGTAATTGTATTAAGAACTCTCACATACACAATAATAACACTATGAAAGAAAGTTCCATGAAAATATCACTTGCATCAAATGAGCAATACCTGTGATGGTACCATCATTCCCCAATGCTCTCAAAGCAATAAACTCACAATACGCCAAACGTGAGTGGAATGTAACATTACCCAAAGTCTGTGCACAAATCTCAACGCGGTGAAGGTCGAAGTCGTGCAGAACGGCAAAACAACAAGCAGGTATTTGCGCGGCTGTGGATGAGGAGTTATAAGGTGAGAGGTCGCTATGGGGATGGAGCCGATATGGAAACCAACGGCAATACACACGGTGAGGTCGATATGGGAATCCCAATAACAAAACAAGATGCACCAAGCCGACAGCCTCTTTGAGGACAAAATGGCGTATCGGCTTGTAATGGAGGTGCTGGATCCCTCCAACAATGACTCACATTTCGTGATAAAACCTGAGACGCAGGTTTAATTTCACTCGCAATATATGATGATGTCGCGGGCAATCCCTTTCCCAGGAAGCTTCAACTCATTCGCGACCAATATCAAAAAAGTCAGCTTGCAGCCCCGACACGACTTTACGGCTGTATCTCTCTTATGGCCGTCTCCCCTCTCCCTCCTCCTCTTCTCCGATACATATTATACATCCGTGAAGTTGCATCCGAATTCTGGTTGTATTCATGATCAGATTTCTCCAAACATCCCTTTTCTGCCCTGCTTCCCAAATCTCTAGCACAGACAGCTTGGTTTCATCCTTTATCCCATTCATCCAGCACATACACTTGGTTGGTTGGTTGACTTCTCCAGAAGCTTGCTTTATACATGCATGATGTGTCTAAAGCATGCAGTTTCTGCTTTAGCATCAGCACTTCTAATGTACACGGTGGTAAAATTTATTCAAGCACTGATTTGTTTGTTTTTTTGGGTCATATATCATCGGAGGTTTTGATTATTTTTTTCACCTTTCTCAATTTGACGTGTAGCTTGGCTATAAGGAGTTCATGATCTGTCCCACAGTCTGCTTCTGGCAGTGTTGGCAGATTGCACAGCATTTCTCCATCTTCTGTTGATTAGAATGTGATCAGTCTGGCTTATTCGTTTCCCATCTGGTGAAGTCCATGTGTACAGTCAACGCTTGGGTTGTTTGAACCATGTGTTTGCAATTACAAGATCATTCTCCACACAACTCCAGCATTCATCCCCTGGCTCATTTCAGATACCAAGTCCATGCTTTCCTGCAATCCCTGGTGCTCCTGTTTCTCAAATTTTTGCATTACATTCTCCCATAATAATTACGTCTCCTTTTGGCACCTGTTCTAACAGCTCAGGCAACTTTCCATAAAACTCCTCCACATTTTCTTTATCTACTGCAGAATTTGGAGCATATACCTGAATGATGGCCTTGTTTTATAAGGACAAGGAAAACACAAACATTTTTTTCCCATCTGTTGGGAAAATTATACCTTTGTCCACCCTCCCGAGTTGTTAGGGATAGGGTTAGGGTTAGGGTTAGGGTTGTTAGGGTTAGGGTTATGGTTAGGATTAGAGAAAAAAAATTCATATTGATCAGATGAAGCATTATACTTGTCGAATTATGACGTCATAACGAAGGCACTGATGACATCATCATCAACATAACTTATTCCCCATGGAGGGTACTTGGCAATGAGCCTTGTTTCAACTTTTCCATTGAGTGGTTTGGCAGATACACAGGAGTATTTTTTCCAAGATGGCGTCTGTACCATGTGACCTATGACATCATAATTATGAATAAAAAAATTCAACAGGCGCAGGCACTCCTATGGTAAAATTTCGTGTCAATCAGGTCAACGGTTGCCAAGAAAATGAATTTTTAAAATGCACACACGTACACCACACATACGCACATATACGGACGCAACAAAATGCCTAACCCTGCTTTTCGTTTCGCAAGCGCAGGGTAATAATAAATTAACAAGACATGTAGTGCTACATTCAAAGTACACGCCCCCATGACAAAAAAAAAAAATCTTCCAGTGTTCGACATTCCTGGAGCCCCCTTCGTCGCCCGGCGATACCGCCTTGCATCATTTTGAGAAAGAATTGGAAGGGAGACAGAATTAATTGCATAATTAAAAGAAATAGATAATTATCGTAAAATAATTAACTTCCTTAATAAATTGGCTAATCGCATACCAAAACTATCACTGCTTCATCTGACTCTGTAACTTTTTGATAATTAATTACTCAATCGAAAAATTAAATAATTAATCGATGAATTGATTAATCAATAAATAAAAAATACTCTTTATAGCCACATCACTTGGACACTGTAATGTCCAAATATCAGCTTCCTTGCTCAAAAGGTGCCTGAGATAATGCCCAGAAGAGAAAGGAAATAAATAAGTGCTTAATTAATCGATAATAATTAAATAACGAATCAATTAATTGATTAATCAAAAAACAAAAAATAGTTTTTTTGCCAAAGCACTTCCTCACTATTGTGGCGAAATTTTAGCTTCCTAACTCAAAGGATGGCTGAGATATCGCCCAGACAAACAAGAAAACAGGTACAGATACATTCAAAGTACGCCTCCCCCATGCCAAATAAATAAATATCCTCCAGCGAGGCATTGCCGGGGCGCCTTTCGCACCCGGTAATACTGCCGTGCTGCTCATAAATACTGAATTTGGTGGGAGAGGTGCACAATATTTGATTGATTAATTGCATAATTAAAATCAATAAAAATGATCATAAAATATTTTCTTAATCGACTGGCTAATAGCATACCTAAACTACCAGTGCTTCATTCAAAGCTGTAACTTTTTGAAAATTAATTAAATAAGTCATTAATCCAAAAAATTAAAGAATTAATTGATTAATCAATAAATCAAAAATATCCTTTATAGCCACATCACTTGGTCAGTATTGTGTGCAAATATCAGCTTCTGAGCTCAAAAGGTGCCTGAGATATTGCCCAGATGAGAAAGAAAATAAATAAATGATTAATAATGAAAATAAATAAACAATAATTATAAAATAATTAAATAATTGATCAATTGGCTCATAGAATACCGAACCCACCAACGTTTCATCCGAATCTGTAACTTAAAATTTTTAAAATGAATTAAGTGATTACTCGAATAATTAAATAATTAATCGATTAATTGATTAATCAATAAATCAAAAATAGAATTTACAGCCAAATCACTTGGCCATTGGCATGTCCAAATATCAGCTTCCCAGCTCAAAAGGTGGCCCAGATGAGAAAGGAAATAAATAAGTACTTAATTAATCGATAATAATTAAATAACAAATCAACTAATTGATTAATCAAAAACAAAAAATAGTTTTATCATAGCACTTTCTTACTATTTGCCGAAATTTGAGCTTCCTAGCTCAAAGGACGGCTGAGTATCACCCGGATAAACAAACAAACAAACAATCAAACAAACAAACAAAAGAAAAATCGGTCAGAGACCGAGGACTCGCCGGAATGTACTTTTTTATCGGCCATTTTGGACAAATATGGCGGCCGAATCACGTGACCGATGACGTCATCATTATTTGTTTTCTAAACTAATTTATTCCTTGATGATGCTCAAGAAATTTCATCTTGATCGGATGAAGTTTTGTACTTGTCGAATTATGACGTCATAATGGAGGCACCTATGACATCATCATTAACATATTTTATTCCCCATGGAGAGTTCTTTACAATGAGCCATGTCTCAATTTTTTCTATTCAGCACTTTCGGAGATATAGAGGTGCAAAGTTTTTCGGTTTTTCCAACATGGCGGCCGAACCACGTGACCGATGACGTCATCATTATTTTTTTTCACCACCAGTTTATGCCGTCATGTCGCTCAAGAAATTGCAGGTTGATTGGATGAAGTTTTGTACTTCTCGAATTAGGACGTCATCATGGAGGCATTGGGCCGAGAGTGTTAAAAATTGGGCACAGTCTATTCCAAGGCAAGACAAATATGTGTGTAAGGTTTGGTGATTATATGTGCAACGGTGTAGACGTAGTACTGCGAACAAACAGACAAACAGACAAACAGACAGACAAACAGATGAAAAATCGGTCAGAGACCGAGGACTTACCGGAATGTACTTTTTTATCGGCCATTTTGGACAAATATGGCGGCCGAAGCACGTGACCAATGACGTCATCATTATATGTTTTCTAAACTAATTTATTCCTTGATGATGCTCAATAAATTTAATCTTGATCGGATGAAGTTTTGTACTTGTCGAATTATGACGTCATAATGGAGGCACCTATGACATCATCATTAACATATTTTATTCCCCATGGAGAGTTCTTTACAATGAGCCATGTCTCAATTTTTTCTATTCAGCACTTTCGGAGATATAGAGGTGCAAATTTTTTAGTTTTTCCAAGATGGCGGCCGAACCACGTGACCGATGACGTCATCAATTGGGCACAGTCTATTCCAGGGCAAGACAATTATGTGTGTAAAATTTGGCCATTCTACGTGCAACGGTGTTGATGTAGTACTGCCAACAAACAGACAAACAGATGAAAAATCGGTCAGAGACTGAGGACTTGCCGGAATGTACTTTTTTATCGGCCATTTTGGACAAATATGGCGGCCGAACCACCTGACCGATAACGTCATCATTATTGGTTTTCTAAACTAATTTATTCCTTGATGATGCTCAAGAAATTTATTCTTGATCGGATGAAGTTTTGTACTAGTCGAATTATGACGTCATAATGGAGGCACCTATGACATCATCATTAACATATTTTATTCCCCATGGAGAGTTCTTTACAATGAGCCATGTCTCAATTTTTTATATTCTGCACTTTCGGAGGTATCGAGGTGCAAATTTTTTCGGTTTTTCCAAGATGGTGGCCGAACCACATTACCGATGACTTCATCATTGTTTTTTTTCTCCACCAGTTCATGCTGTCATGTCGCTCAAGAAATTGCATCTTGATTGGATGAAGTTTGTACTTGTCAAATTCTGAAATTATGACGTCATCATGGAGGCATTGGGCCGAGAGAGTTAAAAATTGGTCACAGTCAATTCCAGGGCAAGACAAATATGTGTGTAAAGTTTAGCGATTCTACGTGCAACGGTGTAGATGTAGTGCTGTGAACAAACAGACAAACAGACAGATGAAAAATCGGTCAGCGACCGAGGACTTGCCGGAATGTACTTTTTTATCGGCCATTTAGAACAAATATTTCGGCCGAACCACGTGACCGATGACGTCAGCATTAACATATTTTATCCCCCATGGAGAGTTCTTTACAATGAGCCATGTCTCAATTTTTTCTATTCAGCACTTTTAGAGATATGGAGGTGCTAAGTTTTTCGGTTTTTCCAAGATGGCGGCCGAACCACGTGACTGGTGTCGTCATCATGAACATATTTTATCCCCCATGGAGAGTTCTTTACAATGAGCCATGTCTCAATTTTTTCTATTCAGCACTTTCGGAGATATGGAGGTGCAAACTTTTTCGGTTTTTCCAAGATGGCGGCCGAACCACGTGACTGATGACGTCATCATGAACATATTTTATTCCCCATGGAGAGTTCTTTACAATGAGCCATGTCTCAATTTTTTCTATTCAGCACTTTCGGAGATACAAAGGTGCTAAGTTTTTCGGTTTTTCCAAGATGGCGACCGAACCACGTGACCTATGACGTCATCATTAACAAATTTTATTCCCCATGGAGAGTTCTTTACAATGAGCCATGTCTCAATTTTTTCTATTCAGCACTTTTGGAAATATGGAACTGCTTAGTTTTTCGGTTTTTCCAAGATGGCGGCCGAACCACGTGACTGATGACGTCATCATTTACATATTTTATTCACCATGGAGAGTTATTTACAATGAGCCATGTCTCAATTTTTTCTGTTCATTACTTTCGGAGATATAGAGGTGAAATTTTTTTCGGTTTTTCCAAGATGGTGGCCGAACCACGTGACCGATGACGTCATCAATTGGGCACAGTCTATTCCAGGGCAAGACCAATATGTGTGCAAAGTTTGGCGATTCTACGTGCAACGGTATAGACGCAGTGCTGCAAACAGACAGACAGACAAACAGACAGACAAACGAACAGATCAACATACTTGCCGGAATCTTTTCCGGCAAGTAACAAACAGACAAACAGACAAACGAACAGATCAACATACTTGCCGGAATCTTTTCCGGCAAGTAACAATCGGAGTGAAAACTAAGCACTCCCTTCCAGCACGCATCATTGCCGAATGCCGAGCCCCCTTCGGTGCCCTGCAATGACATCATGCAGCACCTGGAGATGGCATAGGAAAAGAGCGGTGTACAACAAACAAGAAACCAGAGTGAAAACTGACTATTGCAATTCCTCTTCGGCGCCCAGCGATGACTTCATGCAGCACCTGGAGATGGAATAGGGAGCGAGCAGTGTTCAATAACACAGGGTACATACATGAAGCAAAAACATGTCCACTGCTTATGTGCATATAGTGCATCGTGTTTATATAGCTTGGATATTTCCATTTACACTAGGCCATGGGATATCACCTGGGATGTGTTCCATTAGCAAGCGGCTTTTCCAAGCCAGCCGTTCCTATTTACCGCTGTGCAAGCCGCTCGCCTAGCTCCACGACAAGTGGAACAAGCAATTAAGAGAGGTTCTGCATTATGTTCGCAAAAATGGCTGCCATAGTCTGATTCAAAATGATACAAGAACCAACAAAATGTTCAGCAGCATACCCCTGTGATACATACTCAAAATATAATTGAAACTTGTATTTCATACTTTAATTTTTAATTCTACTTTACATCATAATTCTTCAAGATCTCAAAACATGGAAACCTCTTCCCCAAAGTGCACAGTGGTAGGGTGCATATAGATTAGCTTGTTGGGGGGCTCCTCCCTCTGACTCTCCATTTATTTATCTTTCTTTCCCTCTTCCTCCTACTCTGTAGCTGCTGCTAACACAATAAATTATTTGAGGAAGTTGTCACAAAAGGATTAAGTAAAACTGAAAATGACGGCCTGGACAGAATTTGCTCAAGTATCGGTACCATGATAGCATTGTTTACATGGATACCGCCATGTTGTTAAGCAGCCCTGAGCACTCTGTTCTGTTGGAATGTTTGCTTGAGCATTTGATTAAGCAGGTAGCTTGGCAAGCGATAGAATGCTGCTCACTAACTGAACACACTTCTGAGGCCTATGGCCGATGAGCCTTCACAAAATGGCGGCCGTATGATTTTTTATTTGGGTTCCAATTGTGGGTGGAGACTCTATCCAACCAATGGGGCGATGGTAGTCCGTCCACACATATCCCAAAAAGGAATTGGCTTTTATTTACAGACTTGGCATTTAATATGGAATATATTTTTTTCTTGACTTGGGTTTAATTTCTGAACTCGGTATATCAATCTGGTGAGTTTCTTTTACGCTTCGGTGATTTCTTTGTTAAAATAACCATGTCACTGATTGTCTGTCGCAGCAAGAAGTCAATACCAGGATTATATCACAGCTGGCGTGACAAAATGTATGGACAGGTACATTTGACGATTGGCTTCACAATCGGGTATATAAGGGTTGTTGTGTTCTCTATTAGTGGAAAACAACTGCTGCACGTCTACAAAAGTTATTGCCGCTTCCCCTGGAGATTGTCCGTCTACTCGACAATGCTGTTTGTCATTTTGTGGTGGCTTTACGAAATTCCGGCATGAAACAGCGTGCTATTGCTTGGCAGTATGGCATCACTCAAGGTCAGCTGTCAAAGATCCTGAAACGAAATGCTCAGAGGGATGTCCCTACTCCAATATGGAGGCCAGGACGTCCCCGCAGAACCACAAGGAGGGATGATCGCCAGCTGCACCGGTTAGTCCGCAATGGCTGTAGCAAGTCAGCTAATCGTCATAGGGCTGAGTGGCAGCAACTGACAAATGCGCCTGTACCCAGAAGGCTAGTCAACCAACGACTGGTTCAAGCAGGCTATCGTGCCAGGTGTCCCCTGAGAAAGCCACGTCTGACCAGACAACACCACCAGCGCCGATTGCAGTGGGCCAGAGAGCACCGCCAATGGCAGCCAGGACACTGGAATCACGTGATCTTCAGTGTCGAGTCTAGATTTCTGGTCTATCGTCAAGATGGCCACGTCCGAGTGCGCAGACAAGTGCATGAAGCCTACAACGAAGATTGTATAGTGCCAAGAGTCCAAACTGGAGGTGGTGGGGTAACCGTTTTGACTGCTTTTCATGCAGGGGGAAAAACTGACCTGGTTGTTCTGAATGGAAACCTGAACCAGTTCAAGTACAGGGCCATTCTGGAAGAAACATTGCTTCCATTTGTTCGTGCAGCCTTTCGAGGAAACTTTGTCTTCCAAGATGACAATGCACGGCCTCATCGTGCTCGCATGATCCAACGCTTTCTTGCTGACCGTGGTGTAGAGCATATGGAGTGGCCTGCCATGTCCCCAGATATGAATCCGATAGAGAACTTGTGGGCAGAATTAACGCGTCAAATCGACAACTTGGACCAGCAGCCTGCCTCTGTGCGTGAATTGCAGCAGACTATTGTCACTGCATGGCAAGCGATTCCTGTCCAAACCTTGGCAAATCTCGTGAACAGCATGCCTCAACGTGTACGTGCTCTCCTGAATGCTCGTGGGGGTTACATGAAGTACTGAACTGTAATTTTACTGTCCGTAATCCCAGTCGTAATTTAACTTTTGTTTTTCTTAAAAAAAATTGGCTAATGTGCAAAATAAAGAGATATTTCTGGAAAACGCAAAGAAGTTTAACACAGTACTGTCCATGAGCTGAGTTCGATATCAGTTTACATCACTTTCAAGGATCAATTTATTTGCTTCGAAATGTCAAAAGTGGTTTTTGTTTCTTTTAAAGGTCACATTAACAAAATCTAGAATAATTTCAACATAATTCCAATGAACTTTTGGTTCTAAGTCATCTTGAAAAGTAAGTTCACCCCCACAAAAAAATATTCCATATTAAATGCCAAGTCTGTATAATAGACGATTGTTTTGTGTTTAAAAAATATATAAATATTCGGAATGGGGGGGTGGGGGGCTAACAATACATACGGACCGTGATATACTCTGATGCCCAATATGGCTGTTGTTTCATGCATCCTTCCTTCCAGGCCATCACAAGTGCTGCCCATTATCAACCCTTACTTTTTCTAATGTCCATCCTTGTTCTTTTCCACCTTTGCTGACCCTTTCCTTTCTGCCGCTCACACTCGACATCATACAACAATGTCTTTGTCTCCCTATTTATATCGATAAAAAAATTCATTCTGCTCTATATTTTTCTTCCTATTTTTGAATACTAATTTTAGACAGATCTCGCGATGAAAGTTTGCTTGAAATGTGAAAGAGAAAGCATTGGAGAAAAAATAATTGGGTGTAAATGGATCCTTACAGATTTGGGCAAAGTCGTAAAACCTACAAACAATTTGAGCAAACAATCATAAGAGCAGCTTTTTATGGAATTTTATAGTGGAGAGAAAAAGATTTGCTCGAGGAATTATCCAATTTTATTCTTGCACCTCGCTCATGCACCGAACCAATAGCGTGAACAGAAACGAGGGAGCGTGATATTTTTTGTGAGAGAGTCTGTTTTATGATGAGAGAGGCAGGATATTAAGGGGGATTCATGTGAAATCCGCTTTAATTGCTGAGTTCGTTTATTATTATTTTTTGCATTATCCTCAATATAAAAACAAAACCCATCAAACCAGCCTATTGCAATCCATTGCAGGACTGGGGTCTCCCCGAGCTCCCCATTGAGGGGGTGTTTGACAAACTTACCATTCTGGGAAAATGCAGGTTAATGAGAGCGAGCAGCTGTGGGAATCGAACCCACATTTAGCCCAGTGGAGAAAGGAATTGTTTAATTGCTAAACCTAAGAGCCACTTCTTGAAGATTACTAAACCAAGAAACACCCATCCAGTGAACCCGATGAGGAGCAACATCATGTGCTGAATTACAGAGATATGTCATTTCAAGTTTAAAATGTCAGTGTTGTTTAGATATCACATGCTCATACAATAATGCTTTATAAACAAGAGGGAGAATTGCTTTGCAATACATGTCGTCTACCCGTCCCAATGAATGTTCTTGGTCCAAGAAAAAAGGGCATAACTCTGTGAAAAAGTGGTGAAACACCATGAAACTCAAACTTGTTCTGTAACTTATCATAATAAAGCCATGTAACAGGTTTCAGTTGAATATTGCTACGTGGAGGGGGAGGGAGGTCCATAGCTAGAGCGTTGTAAGTGCAGTATGGTCATGATTGCGGTTAGATTGATATATAACAGGAATCTGTCAGGTTAAGTCGTTTGTTACACGTGACGCTAAGGAGGCAGCATCTGTAATTTATAGACAGATTAAATCTTAATATGTGGGCGTGAGCACCTCTTGGTAGGCAGGACTAGTAGGCAAGAGCTTCTTATGAATTATCTTCATATAATCTATGGTAAGTTTATCCAATCAAATTTCTGAATAGATCAATAAGTTGTAAAACTCCTCTTTTTTCCTCTAAGCGTCAGGTGCATACATCTCACTCATGACATTCTTTATTGCCTATTTGTGTGCTCTTTCAACCTGTGCAAGAATAAAAGGCTTCCTTTTTTCTCTATTGTGATATATTTACCATGGGTTTCTGCTCGTGTCTATATAATTGTAAGGCAAGACCACTGGGTGGCTGGACTTCCGGTTAGCCCAGGCTTCACTTTCTAGTGGTATGGATACTGTATCCAGCATACATACTGGAATTGCAATAAAGTTTGTTACATCAAAATAATCCTGTGTGAAGGATGAATCCTGTGTGAAGGAAGGATGAAGACAGCAGTAGCGACAAGGTGACTTTGTGCTGGACAATTCCACTTTATCACAAAACCCATTCTGAAACCACCGCAACCATCCTAGGAATCTGAAAAAGGAAGCCCGTCTGAAAAAGGAAGTACTTTTCTTTATTACATCTCCTTGCAATATGCCTTCGTTCGAAAGGGGAGGCAAATTCGAAGAAGGTGGAAGTTGAAAGAATATACTGTACGACGAGAGTTATATTTTGCAGCGAATGACATTACAGAGGATTTGAACTTTAAACTATCAATCCGGCTGATGGTGTGTGGGTCGAAGATGTATTTACTGTTCAAAAGCCTCACCCAACTCAACCGTCTCTCCACAAACACATTCGAGCAAAAAACTGACCATCTCACTGACTGATGGTTGGTTAAAGACCATCTCCCACCAAAACCATTGGTGATCGCAGAGCACAACAGTTGAACAACTGTTTTCAAGGAGATAGGGAAAGTGTGTATGCATACTTATCAGAGTTGAAAGAACTGTCTGAACATTGCGAGTTTAAGACTTTCCTGGTTGAAGTACTTCAGTACAAGCTGGTATGTGGCTTGAAAAGTAGCAACATCATTACGAAGCGGCTGATGTAGGAGCTGACACTGAAGAAGGCTATGGAAATCGCATGCATGGAAGCAGTAGAACGCCAAACAATGGAGATGGTGGAGCTGCTATAAAAGCACACCATCCGCAGTGAACTATGTGAAATTGGCCAAAAATTGGGAAGCCTGATGAGGATTTTTTTTTTCCTGGTGTGGCAAACAAAATGATATGGCTGATGTTTGTCATTGTAATGTGGTGGAATGCCATAGGTGCAAAAAAATCTGGGACCTGGGCAAGAAATTCCAATCTAGCAAGAAATTGAGAACTGCAGTGTAGCCAGAACACAACATAAGCAGAAGATAACCTCTAAGGTCTGGTACATGTTGGTGGTGCAGCTGACATGGAAGCTGTACCTGAAATAGCGGACAAGGAGGAACTACCCATCTTCGTGCTTCGTACTGTGAAAGCCAAACTGGCAAATGAAATTTCGTTGACATGAAGATTGAAGGGATGGATCAAAGCATGAAACGAGACATGAGAGCGTCTGTGTGGGTAATATTGGAGACACCGTAGTTGGACAAGTTTGCTCAATTCCCGTTTCAACCTGCGGATGTGGAATTGAAAACGTACGCTATTGATGAGGTGGATCTGTGTAGCAAACTGATGGTGAAGGACAAACAACAATAGCGCCGCTGTACGTGGTGAAGGTGACAAGCTCTGCTCTGTTTGTAAAGAAAGGCAGTTCAATTTCAATTCCTTGTCAAAGCTATGGCGGAATTACCGCCCAAGTATCCAAAACCAGAAAAGGTTCTGAAACAAACAAAGGTGTTGGAACCAGGCTCAGGTACGACGGTTAAATGTGTGGAAGTACAACTGAAGATAAAGAAAGGGGCAGTGCCTAAATTTTACAAGCCATGGTCGGTCCCTTTTGCTATCTGCACTGAGGTTGTAGAGGAGCTGGCAAGTCTTCACGAAGAGGGAATTATTGAGAAGATTGACTACTCGGAATATGCATCGCCTCTGGTGCCAGTTATGAAACACTCTTGGTGCAGTCAGATGATGTGGGGGTTTTAAGGTAGCAAGAAAGCAAAAAGGAAAAACAGCGGAGGGAAGAAAGGAATACTTGCTAACATCCATCTCTGCAAGGACCAGTCTGTACCTGTGATGTTTGTGGTAGATGCTGTGGGTCCCGCATTGAACTATCCAGCCATCACACAACGCACAATGCTTAGCGAGCCCACCAGCCAATGAAGGGAAGATATTCGTCGAAAACGATGACTCACACGATCATAATCATAAGGTAGCAGACACACACACACACAAAAACACAACAACAACAGTCTAATACGGTGACCTTTTGGGCTTGACATCAGCCATTCACAATAACCTTGGTTCTTGGGGAAAGTGATGTAACTTCCTGCAGCACTTGGTACCTGCGACACCATCTAACCACTTCACTGCACATGGGATTCCAACACACGAGGTTTCTCCATACTTTTTCCTCCTAATGAAGAGCAATAACAAAGCAAGCAAAAGGTACCATTTTTTAGAGTCTTTGGTATGACTCAGCCAGGATCAGAATCAAACTTCCCAAACTCAGAGTTCGAACCACAATTCCACCGACTCCTACTTCCTCCACATAAATCACTGGGGAAATTCAATGCAGTTCTATTCATCCTGATTGGTGCACTATATCTTTCGACAAATAAGGATGTTTCATTAAAATAAAGTTGATAAAGATCAGAAGTGGCATTTCTCAGTTTTTAAAATGCTCATTTGGTTCTCTTAAGGACATCGTGCAGGATCCTTAACATCCACCACTCATTTGTTCCTCTTTTTTCCACCTGTGGAACCAATGTCCACATACTCTTAAATCTCATTCTTCCTTCCAAGTCTAATACAAATGTTCACCACCGTTTCAAATCATCCCCCACCCAATACCATGATCTCTTATACCCCCGTTAACTCCCCACCCAATCCTAAGCCCACATCCTTCCAGAAATCCAGTTATTTCTTCCGATGTCATTGCTTCTGTATCCATCTTGTCCACTTGCATCCTCCACGACCCTCATCCTCATTCCTTCCCACACATATTTTTGTCCAAGTCTCCCATTATTTTGCCCTTCAGTCCTGCTGTTGGTGTTTCCCCCTTCTCCCCACTGTTGCTTTTATTTATGTTGCCTCCTGATCCATTCAGTGTGCTAGCTCTTTCACAAGCCTTGGCCATATATATATATATATATATATATATATATATATATATATATATGATATACAGACTTGGCATTTAATATGGAATATTTTTTTTGTGGGGGTGAACTTACTTTTCAAGATGTCTTAGAACCAAAAGTTCATTGGAATTATGTTGAAATTATTCTAGATTTTGTTAATGTGACCTTTAAAAGAAACAAAAACAACATTTGACATTTCGAAACAAATAAATTGATCCTTGAAAGTGATGTAAACTGATGTCGAACTCAATTCATGGACAGTACTGTGTTAAACTTCTGTACGTTTTCCAGAAGTAGCTCTTTATTTTGCACATTAGCCAATTTTTTTTTGAAGAAAAACAAAAGTTAAATTACGACTGGGATTACGGACAGTAAAATTACAGTTCAGTACTTCGTGTAACCCCCACGAGCATTCAGGAGAGCACGTACACGTCGAGGCATGCTGTTCACGAGATTTGCCAAGGTTTGGACAGGAATCGCTTGCCATGCAGTGACAATAGCCTGCTGCAATTCACGCACAGAGGTCGGCTGCTGGTCCAAGTGGTCGATTTGATGCGTTAATTCTGCCCACAAGTTCTCTATCGGATTCATATCTGGGAACATGGCAGGCCACTCCATATGCTCTAAACCACGCTCAGCAAGAAAGTGTTGGATCATGCGAGCACGATGAGGCCGTGCATTGTCATCTTGGAAGACAAAGTTTCCTCGAAAGGCTGCACGAGCAAATGGAAGCAATGTTTCTTCCAAAATGGCCCTGTACTTGAACTGGTTCAGGTTTCCATTCAGAACAACCAGGTCAGTTTTGCCCCCTGCATGAAAAGCAGCCCAAATGGTCACCCCACCACCTCCAGCTTGGACTCTTGGCAATCTTTGTTGTTGGCTTCATGCACTTGTCTGCACACTCGGATGCGGCCATCTTGACGATAGACCAGAAATCTAGACTCGTCACTGAAGATCACGTGATTCCAGTGTCCTGGCTGCCATTGACGGTGCTCTCTGGCCCACTGCAATCGGCGCTGGCGGTGTTGTCTGGTCAGGCGCGGCTTTCTCAGGGGACGCCTGGCACGATAGCCTGCTTTAACCAGTCATTGGTTGTCTAGCCTTCTGGATACAGGCACATTTGTCAGTTGGTGCCACTCAGCCCAAAGCCGATTAGCTGACTTGGTATGGCCATTGCGGACTAACCGGTGCAGCTGGCGATCATCCCTCCTTATGGTTCTGCGGGGACGTCCTGGCCTCGGTATTGGAGTAGGGACACCCCTCTGAGCATTTGGTTTCAGGATCTTTGACATCTGACCTTTAGTGATGCCATACTGCCGAGCAATAACACGCTGTTTCATGCCGTAATTACGTAAAGCCACCACTCCATGACAAACAGCATTGTCGAGTTGACGGACCATCTCCAGAGGAAGCAGCAATAACTTTTGGAGACGTGCAGCAGTTGTTTTCCACTAATACAGAGCGCAACAACACTTGTATACCCGACTGTGAAGCCAATCATCAAATGCACCTGTCTGTACATTTTGCCATGCCACCTGTGATATAATCCTGTTGTTGACTTCTTGCTGCGACAGACAATCAGTGACATGGTTCTTTTAACAAATAAATCACCAAAGTGTAAAAGAAACTCACCAGATTGATATACTGGGTTAAGAAAGTAAACCCGTCAAGAAAAAAAAAAAATTCCATATTAAATGCCAAGTCTGTATATATATATATATATATATATATATATATATATATATATATATATATATATATATATATATATATATACATATGTATATATATACATACACACAGTGCCAATACAAAGTCTACACCCCTTCAAAATTTTCATTATTTGTTCGCTTATAGCCCGGAATTAAATTACATTAAATCAGACTTTTCCACCTTTATTTACACATCGTAACCCACAACTTCCATGTGAAAAACAAACTCTACAAATTTCAGAAAATTAATAAAAAATACAAAACTCGAATATCTTTGTTGGATAAGTGTCCACACCCCTTATAATAGTAATTGTAAATTAGCTCAGGTGTAACCAATCACCTTCAAAATCACAAACCAAGTTATTTGGCCTCCACCTGTGTTAAATTGTCGTGATTGTGATTATTTAAGAATAAAATCAGTGGTTCCTGTAGGTTTACTCTGCTGGGTAGTGCATTTCACAGCAAAGCCTCAACCATGAGCACCAAGGAGCTTTCAAAAGATCTTCGGGATAAAGTTATGGAAAGGCACAGATCAGGGGATAGGTATAAAAATATTTTAAAAGCCTTGAATATCCCTTGGAGCTCAGTCAAGCCAATCATTAAGAGGTGGAAGACACATGGTACCACCAAGACCCTGCCTATATCAGGCCGTCCCTCCAAACTGCATAACTAAGCAAGGAGGAGACTTATCAGAGGCCACAAAGAGGCCAATGACAACTTTGAAAGAGCTACAGGTCTTTATGGCAAAGACTGGTCACTGTGTGCATAAAATAAAAAAACCACCTTTAGAGGCCATTTTTCCCCGCAAAGCGGGGGTTGGCCTTTTTCGGGAACCGTGGTTGTTGTTGTTTTTTGGTCCCCTTTTTGAAGCAATGTTTTACGGCCGGATGCCCTTCCTGACGCCAACCCTTTTTGCCGCCTTTAACGACAAACAGGGAATTACCAGTGAACTGGTACTCAATTAGCCGACCTCGGAAGGATGACAGGCTGAGTCAACCCCCCTGGCGTTAATTCAGCGATCGACCGGGATTCGAACCCAGGATCCTAGGATCCTAAGCCGGCACCCTAGCCGCTAGCCCAACACCAGGGTTCCAACACATGTGTGCATGTGACAACAATATTCCAAGCACTCCACAAGTCTGACCTGTACGGTAGGGCAGCAAGAAGGAAGTCATTACTAAAAAAAGCCCACCTTGAATCCCGTTTGAGATTTGCAAAAAGCACTCCGGAGATTCTGAAGACATGTGGCAAAAAGTTTTGTGGTCTGATGAAACCAAGATGGACCTTTTTGGCCTAAATGAAAAAACGTTATGTTTGCGGCAAACCCAACACAGCACATCACCCAAAGAACACCATCCGTACTGTGAAGCATGGTGGTGGCAGCATCATGTTATGGGGATGTTTCTCATCAGCAGGGACTGGGGCACTTGCCAGGATAGAAGGGAAATGGATGGATCAAAATACAGAAAAATCCTAGAGGAAAACCTGCTGCCTTCTGCATGAAGCTAAACTGGAGTGGCTAATGGCCAAAAAGATAAATGTCCTTGAGCGGCCCAGTCAGAGGCCCGACCTAATTCCAATCGAAAATCTGTGGCATGACTTGAAAATTGATGTCCATCAACGCTCCCCACACAACATGACTGAGCTTGAACAGTTTTGTCCAGAATAATGGGCAAAAATTTCCCAATCAAAGTGCGCAAAGTTGGTGGAGGCCTATCCAAACAGACTCACAGCTGTAATTTCTGTCAAAGGTGCTTCCACAAAGTAAGATATTCTAGTTTTGTGTTTTTATTAAATTTTTACCGAAATTTGTAGAATTTGTTTTTCACTTGAAAGTTTCAGGATATGATGTTTAAATAAAGATGGGAAAAGGCTGATTTAATGCAATTTAATTCCAGGCTACAAAACATGAAAGTTTTGAAAGGGGGGTGTATACTTTCCATAGGCACTGTATATCTCCTGTCAAAAGATAGGACACCCAGTTTACCATGTGATGACACAGTGATGATATCCTGCTGCATACGAAGCACCCAGGATGACAGATTACATCTGTGTCAGGATTCGAAGCAAGGCTAGACAGCTCAGAGGTGAGTGCGTACACATACCTCTCGGCTATCCTGCTAGCCCACCTTCAACATTGACATCTCGTTAGTTCAAACCACACACAATTTTTTGGTACGTCTTTACGAGGATTGGCTTACACTTTCCCCCCTCGTTCTCGAGTTTTACATCCCTCTGTGGCCCTCTAAACAAGGTGCTTCATCCCCAATGCATACATGAGATTGTTTCACTCCATAAATGCTCAGCTTGTAAAACTCTTCACTGAGTATTGGAAAAATTTAACGGAGTGAGTTGTCGCTTCTTGCAATTCCCATTATTTCCCAACGCAGGCTGGTCGGTGTGTGAAGAATGCTTGCCATCAGGAATCAAACGAGCACAAAATGAACCGGCCCTGAAATTGCAGCGCACGCTGGATAACCTGTGCCCGCTTTGTTCCTTGCCCTCCTGAGACCGCCATCACAGCTATTACCATGCTTTAGGCTTCACATTCTCAAGAACATCACTCGCTAACGACGCTACCCTACAGCCTCACATTCATTAAATGAGATCCTTTGAACCTGGCGCTAATATCATTTAGGGACGTGGACGAAATCTTAACATATTATAGCAAAGCAAGTTCAGTTTATGGAATTGTCATGCGAATCTCATATGTACCTGTACGAGCAGGTACGTAGCCGCACTTCCAGAAATGATACAACCAGCAGCCACATGCTGCATACAAAACACCAACAACCACAACGACCGGTATGGTTCACTTATGAATGTGAATTAAAACCTGGTCCCTGTAATTCCCTTTATCCATCTATGCTTGCTTGGGAGGAGGGAGCACATAAATGGATTTATGGGACAAGTGCCAATTTGACCGAGTGCTTCCGCCCTTTGAAATCCTGAAAGGTGTAAAGGATTGAATGCAGTTTTGAAGAAGCCTCAGCGGAAGGAAAACAAAGGAGGGATCGGAATAAAAAGTGATAAGAAAATTATTTCCACTTATTCTAGGGAAAACAATGAATGACGTACGATAATTGAATGCATCCCTGCAGAAGTGGCCAGGATTTACAGCAGACATAGATGACAGGTAATGTAAAATCGAATGTTGAGTGGACAACTTAAAGGAGCCACAACCTGCCTCCACTGACTCCAAGCCTTGCGTTTATGCGTCCTGGTAGCTGATGAACATCCTCATAATCATTGGTAAAGATCTCTAATTGCAGGGAATTTTCAACCCCTCGGTTATTGAATTGAAGGTGCCAATATGCCTTTTATTGATTTTGGTAGAGTTAAGAAGTTTCCTGTCGAACTTGGATATGTGTGTGCACCTCTTTCAGAGGGAGGCACACTCTACATACAAAAGCCTCCCTTCCCTGCCCCTTCCGCCTACAAGGAGTATTTTCCCTGTACCATCCCTCCCACTGTACCGTCCCCCAAACAGTGACTACTCCATTTACATCTCTCCTCTCAGACAACATGGACCAACCTTGAACCACTCATCCCAACTCTCTCTTCCTCATATGTGGTGATATCGACCGTCACCATGCCAATTGGATGGGTGTTGGTACCTGTCTCACCAGCTATGGCACTTCAGCAAATGACTTTTGTGACTCCCATGGGCTTGACTCAATCTGTGAACTTTCAGATCCGGATTTAAGCCAATGAAGAATCCTCCCTTCTAGAGTTAGTAATGACCAACTCCCTGCTAATGTCTCCTGTTCTTCCTCTCAGCAATTAGTTAATCTATTCTCAGAGAGCCGCCTCATCGCCAGCAAGTCTGGAACTCAGGCTGACTGGATGGGCCTGGAATCAGCCATCTCACTTCATGACTGGTCTACTATATCTGCCATCCCTGATATTAACTCAGTCTGGGAATTCTTCCGGAGAAACCTGCTCTCTCTAATGCACAGCTCCACTGCATCTCATCTTCAGTTATTATACCCTTCCTTCCACCCATGGTACACTGAATCCTGTAGTGAGGCAGTTGCCTTGAAAGAACTTGCTTTATCCTCCTGGAAGGCAAATCCGATTGAAGGCAATCTCGGATCACTCCACAAAGCCCACAACATGGGTCCACTCTCATGAGAGCCAGAAAACAACATCTGTCCAACCTCAAGACTGAATATTGAAACTTGTCTCCCTCCAAAACCTGGTGGTGCCTTTGTTAAGTCTGTCTCTGGTGTATGCTCCCCTTCCATCCTTTTCCTCTCTTCAAATGGTACTGCAGCCGACTCCGCTTGTGAGAAGGCCGAATGCCTCAATTCTGTGTTTGCTTCCAAATCTTGTCCCCAACTCCTCACTCTCTGCACCCACCCTACAATATCACACCCAGCTGCTCCTGGACCCGATGTCTATGTCATCTGAGAAAGTGCATAATTTTCTGGAAACCCTCGAGTGATTCTGCATCTGGACCAGAAGGCATCAGTGCATGTGTCATTAAAAACCTGCTCTGCTGCTCTAGTACATCTTCTTTCTGCTCTGTTCACCTTGTTATTTGTGCTACGTCATCTTCCAGCTCCTTGGAAGTCAGCCAACATCACTACATTACATAAACATGGTACAAAATCGGATCCCCTTAACTACAGACATGTCAGCTTAGTTGCAATCATTAGGAAGGCCATGTTATCTATCATCACAGTTGAAACACATACTTCCTTTCTCCAATGGCCTGGTCTCAGAACATGAGTTCGGACTACCACCATACATGTCTCACTGATGTCGACTATTCTTTCGTAACCAATGCGCTGCTCTCAACGGAATCCCCTCCTCTCCTCGTGTTGTTAATGTTGGGAGTGCCCCAAGGAAATGTTTTGGGCCCAGTCCTATTCCTAATATTCACCAACGATCTTTCTGACTCTCTGGAAAACCCTCTCTATCTCTTTGCTGATGAGTCCACCCTTTTGCCATGACACTCTCATCCTTCAGATAGACAACCTGGCTGCAGCCTCTTTCCTCTCTGCCAGACCTTGATATAATCAGGAGTTGGTCAAACACTTGGAATACGTCTTTCAATCCTCACAAATCTCACACTCTCACTATCTCTCCCCAAAAGGACCATCTCCTGTACTCTCCCATTTACTTTTTTCACAATCCTATTGAAAAGGTTCAGTCACTTAAACTTTTTGGCCTCACTATCAGCCATGATCTTTATTGGGCAAACCATATAACTAAGTTGGTGCCAGAAAATCAGTCTGAACATCCTCCATTGTGCAAAGTCTTTCCTTGGCACACCTGAACTTTTATCCAACAAGGATTTAATCTGGAGTTTCATGGAGCAATGCTCTCTCCTATGGTCTGGCACCCCAGCCTCACACATTGCTCAGCTTGACGTCGTGGAAACCAAGGCCTTCAAGATTATTGGAATCTCCCACTATAAAGCTTTTTCTCTGGTCCTATCACTTTTATATCACAGATAGGCCAGTGGTCTCTCTGTCTTCTATGACCTCCTTTCTGGTGTTGCTTCTTCTGCCCTTTCCATACTCCAACTCCCTCACCCCAGCCCTGTCTTTAACCCATCCGCCCCCATAGCTGCTTCTGGTGAAACGCCCAAAATCGAGAATCACTGCTCACTTCCACTCATGCATTCCTCTTTTTCTCCACATGTGGAACCAACTTCCTCATAGTCTCTCAAATCTCACTCCCCAGGGCTTCAAATACAGCTGTTCACCTTATCGAATACAGCTTATCGAAAACTATAATCTTTCCTACTCCCATTAATCCTCCCCAAGCCCAACTCATTCCAAAGTTTCAGTTTTTCCTTCCAAATTGTGTCAAATGCCTGAGATATGTCCAGAGACAGATTGCGGACCTCTTGCTTGAGAATCTGCAGGACCTACAACTCAATGTTGAGAGAAAAGCAGCAGCATATCCAAATCAGGGATTCATTGGTACAAGAGGCATTGGAAAAGTTATACAAACGACATACATTTGCTTCAGACATGATAAAAAGTATAGAAAGACATACATTGAAATAACAAGTGTTACGTGTTCCTCCCCGACATTCTGGTTTCGGTATGCCCCCGAACCCCGAGAGGAGTCACGGCAGAAAGAATAGTTATTCAGCTTCAAAATCAATCACTAATTAAACCATCCATGAAACCATCAAATGAAACAATCAAATCAAAAAGGAAACCACACCAATGGTTGTCAACAAACAAATAATATATTACAAGCACACAAGAAGAACCATACAACCATGGTGGCAATCAACCATTCAATCAAGGTCTTAAGATGGTAACCTAGCTCAAACCCATGGCACCCACAGGGACTAAAACAGAGCCCTTCTCAATGTCTCTAGAACACAATGGTGCTCCCGGCGAAGAGGCGAGGAGGCGGGTAAGGAGATGTAGGCAAGGTGGGGACCGTCACGTGGTCCCAGCCAACCCCAGTTGGCGGTGGAAAGAGGATTTCCCAAAGATGCGATCCAAACGTGCACATACACCGTGCAGTCGCGAACCGCACCGTATTCTTCAAAGGCCGCTGTCGCGCACCCACATCCTCGGCAAACCACCGGAGGGCGGGACCAGCGGACGCGGCTAAACAAGGTTCCGTGAACGACGCGCAAGGTCCCCGAAATGGCTGATGGCTCTTCCTCAAGCCGCAGCCTCTAGGCGAAGATTCTCCGGAATCTCACACCTGTACCTGGCTTTGCAGGCTTTTCTACAACTCCAGCGATAACAACAATCGCATGAGATTCCTTTCAAGGACTCAAAGTTCACTCGCCATGTACGCTCGACCACGCTAGGTACGGAGCTTTTACAAAACGCCTCGTTTCACCTCTGCCTCATGCCCTCTTCTTCTTCGCTCGACCTCTTCCGGTGCCCTATCCGATTTCAGGAATCATTTTTATCATGAGCGCTTTTAAACCTTTTAACCACAATAACCCTTTCCCTTAAACCACAATAACCATAATACTTAGAACCAACAATAATAATAATAATAATAACAACAATAATTAGTGCCGATTGCGTAACACTTCCCCCCCTCAAGAAAGAAAGTTTGAACACAGCGAAAACTTTCTTTGTAGGCAAATTCTTGAAACCAACAAAAGTAAACTCACCACCCACATCATCAATTCCCATGGGCAACAATAATCATTATTTCCCAAAAATAAAGCAACAAAACTTTGAACAACCCACAGAGATTTCCAAGGTTAATTGACTCTGGACAAAGCGTCAGCCATGACATTGTCCCTGCCCTTTACATGTTCAATTTCCCAGTTGGACTCCTGCAAAGCCAAACTCCATCTCATCCCCCTCTGATTTTACTTTTCGTTTCTTTTGAATGAATTTTAAGGGGTAGTAATCAAAATACCAAGTCAAGCAAAACTACAACACTTTTTCCGGGAGGCCGAGCTGAAAGCCAGGTTCCATGGTGGTTGGGTGGTGAGGCCTGGAAGTATTCACTACATGGACGCCTTTAGGAACGTGGAGTTCACGGTTAGTCCATGCAGGAAAGTCACTAAATGGACGCCTTTAGGAACGTGGAGTTCACGGTTAATCCGGGTAGGAAAGTTCACTACCTGGACACCTTTAGGAACGTGGCATTCACGGTTGATCCATGTAGGAATCTTGGCTCGGCTGCTCCGCAGCATTCAGTGCTTCAGCTCTTTCTAACTTTCCTAACAATCACGGTTGGTCGACTTGTCACTGTATTCACATGAATAGCAGTCTCCTTCTCGGCCACTGCTCTGGTAATCCTTCCTTCGGGAGCTGCCATAACTCTGGAAGCCTCCATAATAATACCGATTGCGGCCACCACCAAAACTACTACTCCATTGTCCTCTTCTGTAGCCCCCACGACACCTATGAAATGCCTTCCCTACTGTTATGGTCCGACCCTCCAACTCCTTGCTATTCAGATCCTTTTCTGCATCTCTGGCGTCCTTTGAGTTTTCAAACGTGACAAAGCCAAACCCTCTTGACTTTTATGTCTCCCTGTCTTTTATCAGCAGCACTTCCAAAAGCAGACCATATTTGCTGAAGGCAGACTCCAGAACATCTTCCTTTGGTTTGAAGTTCAGTCCACCTACAAATAACTTGCTAAATTTGTCGCCATCCCTAACTGGGGTGGTGTTATTTTCCATACTGGGCTTTTTAACAACCATCGGGTTACCATAAACTTGACCACCGGCCAAATCGTTCCCGATAACAACAGATACTCCCTCTACAGGAAGAGTGGCTTGTAAACCTACGGTGACCGGTCCTGACACCACATCGGACTCCAAATGGATGGCATGAAGTGGAGCTCTAACACAGCCACCAATCCACTGTAAACGCACACTATCACCAGTTGCAGTCTCTTCTGACAATGGCACGATGCCTTCAAGCATTAAAGATTGATGTGCTCCGGTGTCCCTCAATACCCTAACAGGTCTGCAGTTAGTCGGGTCTCCACCCAGTGACACCAACCCCTCTGAAATAAATGGTTGGTAACCCTTTTGAGGGCGATTTCTCACATTGGCCATTGCATTCGGAGTTGTACTAGTCGAACTCCGCTCCTGATTTTCCTTTCCCAGCACATATCAGTGGGACATCAAGTGTCCAGGTTTATGGCAAAAAGCGCAAGTAGGCCCGGAGGAGAACCTCGTGGTTTGTCTCGAGCCCCCCGGGGAATAAGTCTGCCTTTGAACTGCTGTCTTCGGATTCCTAGAAGTCGTGGTATCAGAGTGGTCCTCATATTCATCTCGAGGTCGCCCCAATGGATTTTCGTTCTTCGCCCCTGATGTACCATAGCTCCCCTGGCTAGGTCTAGGCGAGAAGTTAGGTTTGTGGAACCCCATCCTGTGTGTTAAGGCATAGTCATCTGCCATGGATGCTGCCTCATACAACTTTGGTACTTTCCTTTCCTCCAGATGTACTTTAATGTCCTCATGGACACACAGTTGGAATTCCTCCACCAGGATCAATTGTCGCAATAGTTCGAAGTCTTTCCCAACTCCTTTTGAATCACACCACCTATCAAACATGGTTTCTTTCATTCTGGCAAACTCCACATGGGTCTCACTCTCCCTCCTCCTGGCATTCTGGAATTTTTGCCGGTAAGCTTCCGGGACCAATTCATAGGCTTTGAGAATGTTTATCTTCAATACCTCATAATCTGCACATTGGTCAATCGGTAAAGCCGAATAAATATCTTGAGCTTTACCCACCAGAACACTTTGCACTAATATGGTCCAGGACTCCTCAGGCCATTTTAGCAGTTGAGCCACTTTCTGAAAGTGTGAAAATTTTTTGGCTACCTCCTTTTCATTGAAGGGTGGAACTAGCCTCACATGTCTGCCAACATCCCAGGTGTTCTGACTAGTTGTCGAACCAGTCGGCATGGATGGTACCTCTCCTCGTTCTCTCATTAAATCCAGCTCCTTGGCTTTAATTTCCTGCTGAAGCGCCATTTCGTGTGCCTTTAACTCCCTTTCCTCTTTTTTGTCCTCTGCTCCGAATTCCCTTGCAACTCTCCTTTCCTCTGCTTTCATCCTTTCTAACCTTTCCTGGAGTTCTCTTTCCTGTGCTGCTCTTCTTTCCTCGAGTTCTCTTGTAGCTCTCCTTTCCTCTGCTTTTTCCTTTTCTACCCTTTCCTGGAGTTCCCTTTCAACTCTCCTTTCCTCTGCGTTTTCCTTTTCTACCCTTTCCTGGAGTTCTCTTTCAACTCTCCTTTCCTCTGCTGTTTCCTTTTCTACCCTTTCCTGGCTCTGCAATTGCATCTCCAGTTTCCGGAGCTCCACATCTTCTTGTTCCTCCGGTAACCAATCCATGGCTACCTCTGTCCATGTTCCTAATCACACCAGAGATTGTATCACCACTGTCTGCATCTCTGCCTTCTTCATATTACTTCGGACCTCCAAGCTAAAAGGTTTGGCCAATTTAAAGAGTTCCGATCTTAATAATGCTCTGAACTGTGCCTCACTAGGGTCGCTGCAAACTTCCCTGCGTCAAACTCCATGGTGACTATTGTTAACTCCTGTTAACCTTCACACAATAAATCTCAAAAAAAAAAATTGTTTTTTTTGGAAAAAGTTGGGAATGTTGGAAAAAGTTCCAAATTTGGGAATTCTGAGAATGTTAGGGAATTCTTTCCCAGACTAAATTTAGGGAATTTTATGTCCTGGACGAAGACCCAATTTCGAGCCCATGAGTTTCAATTGGACGAGCCCCCAATTTCTGTTACGTGTTCCTCCCCGACCTTCTGGTTTCGGTATACCCCCGAACCCCAAGAGGAGTCACGGCAGAAAGAATAGTTATTCAGCTTCAAAATCAATCAGTAATGAAACCATCCATGAAACCATCCATGAAACCATCAAATGAAACAATCAAATCAATAAGGAAACCACACCAATGGTTGTCAATGAACAAATAATATATTACAAGCACACAAGAAGAACCATACAACCATGGTGGCAATCAACCATTCAATCAAGATCTTAAGATGGTAACCTAGCTCAAGCTCACGGCACCCCCAGGGACTAAAACAGAGCCCTTCTCAATGTCTCTAGGACACAATGGTGCTCCCGGCGAAGAGGCGAGGAGGCAGGTAAGGAGATGTAGGCAAGGCGGGGACCGTCACGTGGTCCCAGCCAACCCCAGTTGGCGGTGGAAAGAGGAATCCCAAAGACGCGATCCAAACGTGCACATACACCGGCAGTCGCGAACCACACCGTATTCTTCAAAGGCCGCTGTCGCGCACCCACATCCTCGGCAAACCACCGGAGGGCGGGACCAGCGGACGCGGCTAAACAAGGTTCCGCGAACGACGCGCAAGGTCCCCGAAATGGCAGACGTCTCTTCATCGAGCCGCAGCCTCTAGGCGAAGATTCTCCGGAATCTCACGCCTGTACCTGGCTTCGCAGGCCTTTCTACAACTCCAGCGATAACAACAATCGCACGAGATCCCTTTCAAGGACTCAAAGTTCACTCGCCATGTATGCTCGACCACGCTAGGTACGGAGCTTTTACAAAACGCCTCGTTTCACCTCTGCCTCATGCCCTCTTCTTCTTCGCTCGACCTCTTCCGGTGCCCTATCCGATTTCAGGAATCATTTTTATCATGAGCGCTTTTAAACCTTTTAACCACAATAACCCTTTCCCTTAAACCACAATAACCATAATACTTAGAACCAACAATAATAATAATAATAATAACAACAATAATTAGTGCCGATTCCGTAACACTTCCCCCCCTCAAGAAAGAAAGTTTGAACACAGCGAAAACTTTCTTTGTAGGCAAATTCTTGAAACCAACAAAAGTAAACTCACCACCCACATCATCAATTCCCATGGGCAACAATAATCATTATTTCCCAAAAATAAAGCAACAAAACTTCGAACAACCCACAGAGATTTCCAAGGTTAATTGACTCTGGACAAAGCGTCAGCCATGACATTGTCCCTGCCCTTTACATGTTCAATTTCCCAGTTGGACTCCTGCAAAGCCAAACTCCATCTCATCCCCCTCTGATTTTACTTTTCGTTTCTTTTGAATGAATTTTAAGGGGTAGTAATCAAAATACCAAGTCAAGCAAAACTACAACACTTTTTCCGGGAGGCCGAGCTGAAAGCCAGGTTCCATGGTGGTTGGGTGGTGAGGCCACTTCCGGTGCCCTATCCGATTTCCGGTATCATTTATATCATGAGCGCTTTTAAACATTTTAACCACAATAACCCTTTCCCTTAAACCACAATAACCATAATACTTCGAACCAACAATAATAATAATAATAACAACAATAATTAGTGCCGAATCCGTAACACAAGGCAGTTATATATTTCTTACCAATTATTTATACTGTATGTATAGTAGGGTGGTCCAAAAATTTGAAGATTGGATTTTCATTTCTCCACAACCCTGCCCCTATTCCTATTGAAGAAAGTAGTTTGTGGTGAAAATTTAGCTTGATTGGACAATATTTAGAGGTTGCTCAAAATGTTGACAAATTTTAATGAATAATAAGATACAGAATTTTTAGCATCATACATGAATTCATAGATATAATTATCTATTTTCAATTACTCAAATTATTTATTATTGTTGGCTTTCGCTTGTCTTCAATGGTATGACCAAGAGATTGTGCAAAAGCACTGGCCACAAACATAGCACGCCGATCTGAGAGATTTACTCTGTCCAGAGTTGCCACTATTGCTGGAGTGATCACCTTGATGGGAGCCTTTTCCGCCTGTTTGGCAGAAGATGGACTTTGGAGTTTGAATTCATTGCCCCGTGAATCGGAACTTTCAATCTCAGACTCATCATCATCATCAACCACAGCCGATGTTGATGGAACAGATTGCATTGCTGTTAGAGTCTCAGCAGCACGTTTCTTCTTTCTTTTATCTTCATTCTCAAGCCTGACACGCTTTCTGTTCTCCTTCACTGCCAGAGTGTTGTCCACAGATCCCATACGTGAACTTGAGGGAATCCTCACGCCGCATGATAAGGAATGCTTTGTCTTCTTCATTCGTCATTTTCTCAAGCGCATCATTTGGTGAGATATCGAAGAGGGATTGAAGATCATCTTTGAACATCTGCTCCTTCAGTCTATAGTTTTCGAATGTCTTGGTTCTATTTTTCTTTACCAGTTTGTAGGCATCATACAACTTCAAAAGTTGGCGCTCACAGGAATCTACTCTCTGCACTGGAATTCGTGCTTTCTCCCAGTATGCACATTGCACACACAGCTTGTACACTAAGTTTGGCACTTTCACGAACTGTATGGTACACGTGTTTGGCACGTACAATTTATGTGATGGTACACCATTTTCTGCAGTGTGTCCTTTGGTTGGTAGTCCCCCACATATTATTTCCTTTTCAGACTTGCCCAGCAACCAAACTGTGGAAGAGCTGCGAGTTTCTGCCATCTGAAAAAAACAGGACAAATAAAAAATGTTATTTTGTGAGCAACCTCCAAATAAGTTCCAATTGACCTCATATTTGGTGCATATGATCCTTGTAAACATAGGAACAAGGGCAGCCTTGTGGAGCATGGATTTTTAATAGTATTAAATATTACATACATCTGTGGACCACCCTAATGTATAGTATACCAGTGGGTACACCGGCCCTCTTGACAGAAAGTGCCTTCTCAGCCCACTGGTCCGCCATAATTGAGAAATAACTAAAAAAATAACACCCGAAATATATTTTTTTAATTGCAATTTTATTTTTTTGACATTATTTTCATGAAACATATTTAATGGAAAACTTAAGTAGGGACTCTGAGTATACCCTGAAATGTGGGTGTCGATCGGCCCAAGGGTCTCAGAGTAGTAACCGGACATACTGACATACATACACTGCTCTGTTTCTTTTATATTAGATCGAAAAATAGTCTGGTAGGATGGCCGAGAGGTACACAAACTCACCTCTCAGCTGTCTAAGTTACGCATGCAGGACGAGGTATCAATGTGTGTGCCCTTCTTTGGATGGTCATTAAACTGCGTACCCCGTCTGCCAGCATTAGTTGATGAGAGATCAACGATTGGGGATTTTGAGGGTCGAGATTCGAACCCACGCTATTTAATCTCATTCAGATAATAGGAAGAACTAATGGGGAATGAAAACAAATTTTACTTGGAAACATCAGCTTCTTCACCCATAACATGATATTAAATGAAGAAATGAGGCCAACTGGCTCTCGACCCAGCTCCTAGCCATCTCGGATCAACGGAACGACGCATGTGTGTGCTGGAGTGTTTGCTCTGTCCAGTGCTTTGATCTGTTACACTCAAGAGGAGATTTAGACTCAAGGGGATAGAACCTCGTTTTATCAGAAGAGTTGGCCTCTCCATTTTTAGTCGGTATCCACTTAACACCCCTCCCAAGTCCCAGCAATATCGATGCACTTGTTTCTTTTGCACTTTTGTATTGGATTTCCATCACAGCAAGCATATAAACAGCAATGACGAAACATCAACAGTTATTGAAATGTACAGCAGTTGTAAGCATTAATTTTTTATCGCTGCTGTTAAAAAGAAAAATCAGTACATTTGAAAAGATTGCAATCAATATTGTGAGATAAGTTCCAGTTGATGGAAAGTTTTACCGATGTCCAAGTATCGCATCGGACTCCAATGTGGAAGTGATTTATCCATATTCGCATTAATCCTGCTGGCAGGATTTATGTGGTTAATCAAGCTCAGGTCACACCAAACCTACGACGATTTATATAGGCCTACATGTGTGGCCGACAGAGAAATGGAGGTTGGCAGGATAGTTCAGAGGTAGCACGTTTGCCTTTGAGCTGTCTCGTTGTGGGTTTGATTTTCGACTTGACGATAAAACTGTCGGATTGGAGCTTCGCATGAGTCCGGGCATTGCATCAATGAGTGTGCTGTCCTTCGGACGGGACATTATTATGGGTGTACCAATCAGCCCCTGTTACTTGGTGGACGTTAAAAGTCGCACAGTCTTCTTTTTTTCTTTATTTTGTATACAAGATCGAGGCTCGTGTAAGAGCGAACAGTAATCACAAAAAAAAAAAACTGACACATACAACATAAGATAAAGGGAGCGGGAGACAAGATGGGGAGAGGGAGGGGAGCACACAAGTACAACATTTGAGAGCAGGGACATCGGGAGACCTGTGGGTGGGAGGGAGAGGGCTTTGGGTGAGCAGGCATGGGAAGGGGGGGGGGGGGGGGAGAGGTAAAATACGCATGGACACTGCTAGGGCTTCCAGGAAAGAAGTTGACATTTTAAAAAAGTGGATCTGGGATGAATTAACGGGGGTAGAAAAGATCAAGACTTTGGATGGTGGAAGACAAGAGATCGTGGTGAACAGTTGTTTTAAAGACCTGGAGGGAGAAGTGGGATTGAATAGAGTGAGGGAGGTTGTTCCAGAGGCAGGAGTAAAGAGGAATCAAAGAGTGAAAGTGAGTAGAGAGTCTTGATTTTGGCAGTTTAACCATAAGAGGGTTGCTGGCAGATCCTGTGCGACCTGTAGGAATATTTGGGGAACACAGCACAGACAGAGCTGGGGGAGCAAGGCCGGAGAGGAGTCGGAAGAAGACGGAAAGACCACCAACCTGCCTGCGGTGAGTGAGTGAGAGGCCCTTGGAGTTAGCTTCATCGCGGGAGATTCCAATGATTCTGAAAGCTTTGGTTTCAACAGCGTGAAGTCGAGCTAGGTGTGAGGAAGGAGCACCAGCCCAGAGGGGAGAACAGTATTCCATTGAGCTGCGGATGAAAGCCTTGTATGTGGTGAGGAGCTCAGGTGTGCCATGGAAGGACTTCGCACGACAGAGGATGCCCAGTCGGTGAGTTTTTCGCAGAGTAGGTCATCATGACCCGGCATCCTGAACAAATCCAAACTCCTGCGCTGAATATTACCTCTGCGAAGGCAGTGACAAAACCAAGCAGGGTATCTCCTTTGCCAAGAAATTACTATGGAAGTCACCGCCAACTGGAATATTCTTCAGTCCTTCAACGATCTCTTTACCCGAACCTCTTGAAAATTTCCGCCATTTTGACTCAGAAGCCTGAAACAAAAGCTAAAAGAAAAGAAGGCTGAACATCGATTCTGAACACTTCCCGATGACTTTGGCCGCATGATAACACACACAGTGCTGACTTTTTGTTCTGCCCAATTAAACCAACCATTGGAACGCACTGACGGTAACTGCGCCATGACTGCATGTAGAATCATCCCCATAAATCACAGGCCCACAAAAATGGAACCACACTAACATTATCCTCTGGCTGGTGAAGACCATTTAATGGGGGTCATCTTTGTATGACAAATGCAACAAGGAAGAGAAAGGGGGAAAAGGGTTGCTAATTTTAATGAGGGTATGGGGCTGGAGAGGGAATCGGGAAAGTAAAGGGAAAACAGGGAAGGGAGCCAAAAAGAATCCCACCACAACTGCATACGTAGTAAATAAATCGATAATCGGCCATCCTCAACAGTATGGAGAAGCAAAGTTGTATGTCAATATTATCAACTTTGTTCGAACAAATAGGTGAGCTGATGAATATCCAGAGATTATTCGCAAAAGTCTCCATATAACTTGCAATGATAAAGTAATTCTGCAAGTCTAGGAAGCATGGAGCGCAACATTGTTCATGATGCATCTCCTTTCCTTGCATTAAGGCCCCTTGCATGCATGCAATATTACTTTGTTCACAAGGCTTGTCGTTGACTGATTGTTGCAATACCCAAGGGAGCTTGTGCGGCAAACAAGAGCAAAGGTTATGGACTTTGAGAAGCCACGGCGTTAAGTCAGGTGTGGTGCTTTTGGTCGGTGTTATGTGGGGAAATGATGAATAAAGAAATACACTGCAGGTATCACAAATTGGGTAAGAAGGAGCTACAAAATTATTAACAAGGCCGCAGTTGTTTGTCAAACTGAAAACACTTCTGAAAGTACTGTACCATGGTTGAAAGGAAACAAATCAAGATTTCGACTCAAGCTCTAAATTACACTCCTTTATATAGCAATCTCAAATAACGGTGAGAAATTCATTCCTTTCATAACGTTGGTGGGGTTTAAGCCAAATGGCGGACATTGGATAAATGAGAAAAAGCTCTTTCGAGCTACTGACTCACTCATTGATATAAATGTTTAGTACCTTCCAGGTGGGGTGGAAAGCTGAAATTTAGTATACTGACGCAAATCGAAGGCAATATCACGGGGAAAATCGCAAAATTGTCAGAAAATGTCCTTAAATGAAAATGTCCAGGAATAAAAGTAGGCCAGTGCAACCTCGATCTGCTCAATGTGGGCCACGGGCCCCAATAAAATGGAGCTTATGCTTGAACTGGTTTCTAGGCAACACTAGTGCCTCTTTCGCCTCTTATTTTATAACTTTTCTGGTATATACATTAAAAATTATGATAGCTGTAAACTTTTAAATAAATAGCTCATTCTAATCACTAATTACCCCAGATACTCAAAAGCAAAAAGCGAGGTTAACCAAATGGTTCACTTTGTCTATGTCTGTCTATCTGTCTTTCTGTCTAAAAACATCAGTTTATGATCGAGGAACAACTTAAATTCAATTGAATGTTATATTTTGAAACACAAATCAGAAAACAAATCTGCAGTTTTGCAGTACTTTGACTGAATTCAATCCGATTGCACATGCGCAGAGAGGAGTGAGATAGCTTTTTAACTCCTGTCTGCACAGCTGGGACTCAAACAAAATAGAAAATCATTCCAAACAGGAAACGTATTGTTTTTAAGGATGTTATAAAGGACACAAACAACAGTCACGAATAACTTATTATTATTTTGTATGCAGCCTGTGGCTGCTGGCCGTATCAGTTCTGGGAGTGCGGCTATGTCACTGATGCAGAGACCCTGTTTTCATTAAGCAGGTACTAATTTTGCTGACCTCGGAAGCATGACAGGCTGAGTCAACCCACCTGGTGTTATTTAATGGCACTGCAGGAGCTCACACTCAAGACCCAAATATCTTAGGCCAGCCACCTTAACCACTAGCCACCTTAAGCCAGGAGCAGGCCGATGAAGAACTAATGTAACATGTTAAATATGCTGTTGTAAAAGACAAATGTTGTGTTAAATATGGTGTTGCTGCATCAATGGTGATAAACTCCCCAAAAAAAATTTCTGCAACTTTTTAAATCCTTATTTTATTGCAATTGAATTATATACTTGATCACTGTAGAACACAAATTGTCTTTTGGCACTTTCAAAACCCCTCCGTTTAGCAGTATTGGACAAAATATTAAGCATTTTGTCATCACGACCAATCAAATTTGCTGCTAGCAGATCCCGCCAATGTCCGTGTTTCGGATGACTGCGCGGGATAATGTATTTTATGAACACTACAATGCGTATCAAAAAAAGGTAATCCGAATTCAAGGGGTTAATATGCAAAGGTTATTTGGTTTGACAATTTACATGTGGTTTCCCAATTATGAGGAGATCCTCAGCTTTCCATTGATGCCTTTCATGCATCATTGCTGTCACACATGACCGAGTACATGTTCATTGAAAATGACAAGTTCAAATCGCATTTTTACAAGTTTGGCTAATCGGTGCAAGACAGTTTTAAATGGACGCATTACTTGTCGACTGCCAAGTTGATTATGTAAAATTGTTAAGCTGGTCTGGTAATCGTCGGTTGCGTCATCCTTTGTTTAAGATGGGTATTTAAGATGGGCCTACAGTGTATGGGTTTAGAGACTGTCTGAGTCATTGAAAAGATGGTTCAACTTACGAATGAACAGCGGACCTTCATGGTTACAACCTTTCACCAAACTGGAAGTTTGCAGCGAACTCGTGATGCGTTCAGGGAACGTTTCCCAGAACGGGAGCCTCCAGCAGCCAAAACCATCCGGGCGAATGTTAGAAAATACCAAGAGCGTGGCACTAGCCTCAACCGCAACAAAGAGAGTTCTGGTATGAGGCGCACTGGGCGATCGGAAATGAACATTGCAGCAGTAAGGCAGCAAGTTTTGGAGCATCCTAGGGTTACCAGCGCAAGATTAGAAGGGGCGGGATTGCCTTCGGCAACATTCAACCGAATCACAAGACTGGACCTCCACCAACATCCATATCGGATTCACATCCGGCATCAACTTACGCCAGGGGATTTTGCCAGGAGGCTGGTGCTTGCCAGATGGTTGATAGCACGTTGTGAAGCAGATGTCAATTTCCTGCGGTATCTCGTTATCGGTGACGAAGCTGCTTTCACCATGGATGGCAAGGTCAATACCCATAATGTTCTTGAATATGCACCAACAAGACAACCCCCAGAATTTAATTTTGACACCAACATGAATCGACAAAAGTGGCCTGTTTAGTTGGGACTTTGTGGAAGTGGTCAGGTGAATGGACCATTTATCTTTCAAAGAAATGTCAATGGTAACAGGTATCTGCAGATGATCAATGATGAAGTTTTACCGCAGCTGGAGGAGAACTTTGAGCGACAGGTTCGTGGTGTCTTCAGAAATCTCTGGTGGGCCCAAGACGGCGCCTTAGCACATCGTCTTATTGCTGTCCGAGATCGACTGAGGGAACTCTTTGGGGACCGAGTCATTGCCCTCAACCATGCAGTGGAATGGCCACCAAGATCACCTGACCTCACACCATGTGATTATTTCCTTTGGGGACATGTAGAGAACAAGGTGTTCGTAACTCCTCCCCGTGATCTTGACGAATTGCAGGGCCGTATTCGACATGAAGTGGATGCTTTGCGCAATGATCCGGCTATGCTGAGACGAGCAGTTCAGCGCATGCTCCGCCGCCGTGAGCTTTGTGTTGAAAGAGGAGGTGGACATGTTGAAGGTGTGGATGCATAAAGGCCAATTATTCCTGAGAAAAGTTCACATCTGACGTTCATTTTGCACCAATTATCCTGACTTGCATCGATTAGCCAAACTTGTAAAAATGCGATTTTAACTTGTCATTTTCAATGAACATGTACTCGGTCATGTGTGACAGCAATGATGCATGGAAGGTATCAAAGCTGAGGATCTCCTCTTAATTAGTAAACCACATGTAAATTGTCAAAATAAATAGCCTTTGCATATTAATCCCTTGAATTCGGATTACCTTTTTTTTGATACGCTCTGTATAGTTCTGGATTTACTTGAGTTATTTAGCTGCTTGTAGAATGCAACCACAATCCACTTTGTCAAACATGTAAAGCTTTTCTCAAACCACTTTGTCGTGTGTGTGTGTGTGTGTGTGTATGTATGTATGTATATATATATATATATATATATATATATATATATATATATATATATATATATATATATATAATATATATATATATATATATAATATATATATATATATATATAATATATATATATATATATATATATATATATATACGTATATATATATATATATATAATTATATATATATATATATATATATATAATTATATATATAATTATATATATATATATATATATATATATATAATTATATATATATATATATATATATCTATATATATAGATATATATATATATATATATATATATATATATATATATATATATGTTGGAACCCATCTGTGGATCGGTCCCATCGGCCGATGGGTCTGACCCATCTGTGGATGCACGAGAAATGACAATGCAGACCCATCGGCCGATGGGTCTGCGCCATCTGCGGATGTGTTGTTCACCTTGAAGGAATGTGTATGCATCAATGGTGGATGAGTATGTTTATTTGAACCTAAAAATAAGCAATTGATGTCATAAATGTTTATAAAGCAGTCCGTGACATGTGGTTTGTCGATAACCGTTTGTCGATAAGATAAAAATAAGATAATATTTTTAGGTTCAAATAAACATACTCATCCACCATTGATGCATACACATTCCTTCAAGGTGAACAACACATCCGCAGATGGCGCAGACCCATCGGCCGATGGGTCTGCATTGTCATTTCTCATGCATCCACAGATGGGTCAGACCCATCGGCCGATGGGACCGATCCACAGATGGGTTCCAACATATATATATATATATATGTATGTATATATATATATATATATATATATATATATATATATATACATATATATATATATATATATATATACATATATATATATATATATATATGTACATATATATATATATATATATATATATATATATATATATATATATATATATATATATATATATATATATATATACGTATATATATAATTCTTCCGGGTTCGGTTGCGAGAGTACGCTGGCGTTGCATATTCGCCGCTTCTCCGACTGGATGGATGTACAGGGTCTGCTTCTACTTTTCTGACCTGACATCTCACACCTGTCCTGCCTTTTCACACCTGCACGTGCCGCGTGTTCTCCGGCTGGATAACGGAATCTGCTTTTGATGGTACGGAATACGGAATCGAAAGGCCCGCTCCCGTTGTTTGTGGCCGTGGCCTTGTTTGCCGGTGGCCTTGTGGTCTTGGTGGCCTTGTGGCCTTGTTTGCCGCTGTGGTCTTGATTAGCGGCTGCAGTCATTTGCCGCTGCGTTTGCCGCTGCGTTTGCCGCTGCGTTTGCCGCTTTGCCTCCTCGACCTTGGCCTCGTACTCGTCCCTTCGCTCCTGCCTGGCATGGCTCTGAAGTACTCCGCCGCAAGGCTTCTTCTGCTCAATACCCGCTCCACCCCATCATGCATCTCTGCCAGCAAATCAAATGGACTCCTCCGACGACCCAGGTACATTCACCGTGGCTCCGGTCGCAAGTTTGTTTATTTGCAATCAGGTCACTCCATCCCCGTCCTCTGGTCGGCTCAGCGCACTCTCACTCTTCGTCCCAGCGCACCTGGTCACAGCAACCCACACGATCGCACCTCCTGCCTACGAACCCTGGCTAAATCACCTGAATTCATCCCTGCTGTTCAAAACAACATCAAGCTCACCCTGTTCAACACCCGGTCCCTCAACAATAAATGCCTCATCCTGAACGAATACATCCTGGATAACAAACTGGACTTTCTCTGTCTCACCGAAACCTGGCAACAACCTCTGGACTACTACACACTCAACCTCACCACACCCAATGGATATTCCTACGTCAATAAACCACGCTCGGAGGGCCGAGGTGGTGGAATTGCCGTTATCCACCGTCAAGACATCAAGACCAACCTCATCTCCATCTCATCTGCTCCATCATTTGAACACCTGGCTTTAAAACTCTCTGGTCACACGCAGTCAGTCATGGCTGTCGTCTACCGCCCTCCCAAACCACACCCATCATTCCTGTCTGACTTCTCCTACTTTCTGACCCAGCTATGTTCCCTCTCCCCCTCAATCCTCCTCCTTGGTGATTTCAATATCCACATGGACTCCACTGACTCCACAATAACCACTGACTTCACTGATTTACTCACCTGCTTTAACCTCACTCAACATGTCGACTTTCCTACCCATATCCGTGGTCACATTTTGGACCTTGTCTGCTCCACTGGATTAAATTTGCACCATCTCTATGGCTCCGACCTCACCCTCTCTGACCACTTAGCCATCACTCTGACCATCAACATCCCCGCCCCAACACCAAGGCATTATCGCACAATCAACTTCCGTAAGCTAAACGCTCTTTCACCTACCTCATTCTCATCCACCCTCTCTGAAAAAATGTCCACTTCTCCCTTCATTGACCTCCACACCCCTTCCGACCTCACTGACTACTACAACCACACTCTCTCCTCCTGCCTTGACCAGCTTGCGCCTGTAAAAACCAAAACAGTTTCTTCCACCCATTCTGCTCCCTGGTTTACCCCTGAACTCCACCTGATGAAAACTCGTGCTCGCCAACTTGAAAGACTCCGCAATAAAACGGGTCTCACAGTTCACTCCCAAGCCTACAAGGACCACATACAACACTACAAAGATGCCCTCTCCCGCGCCCGCTCTGCCTACTACTCTCAAATTATCCACTCTGGCTCCGGAAACCCAAAAGCACTCTTCTCGACAATAAACAAACTCCTCCGCCCCCTGAACACCACCACCCAGTCATTCACAGTAGACAACTGCATCTCCTTCCTCTCTTTCTTCCAACGCAAAATTGACAACATCTACAACAGCTTGACCACCGCCGCACCCGCTCCCCCTCCAACCACCTGCCCCCCCTTGTCCTGCCATCCCCTGTCTCGGTTCTCCCCAATCTCTCCTACTGACCTCTCTGAACTCCTCATAGGAATGAAAACTGCCACCTGCACTCTTGACCCCATCCCCTCCAGCTTTGTCAAAGCCTCCCTCCCTGCTCTCTCTCCACTTATCATTGCAACAATAAACTCCTCCCTGTCTACAGGCATCGTCCCACCTTCCCTCAAAATTGCTGCTGTTACCCCCATTCTAAAAAAACCTGGTCTAAACCCTGACACCCTAAACAACTTCAGACCCATCTCCAACCTACCCTTTCTGTCAAAAGTTTTGGAACGCGCTGTAGCCACTCAACTCAAACATCATCTCTCTGCCAATAACCTGTATGAAACATTCCAATCTGGATTCCGCTCCAACCACAGTACTGAAACTGCTCTCCTCAAAATCACCAACGACCTTCTCCTCTCCTCTGACGCTGGCAACCTCAACATTCTCGTCCTCCTCGACCTCAGCGCTGCCTTTGACACCATCGATCACACTATCCTCCTCACCCGACTTGAATCCACCTTTAACGTCACCGGCACTGCCCTCTCTTGGATTAAATCATACCTCTCTGACAGACGTCAGTTCATCTCCATCAATAACTGCAAATCCCCCACTGCTCCCCTCCCCCAAGGTGTCCCCCAAGGTTCAGTTCTTGGCCCCCTCCTCTTCATCCTTTACCTGTCCCCGCTCGGTCACTTAATCCGCCGTCATGGTCTCCAATTCCACTGCTTCGCCGATGACATCCAGCTTTTCATCTCCACCAAGTCCGTCTCCACCGACACCCACTCTATCCTGACAAACTGCATCACTGAAATAAAATCCTGGCTTCAAATCAACTTCCTCAAGCTTAACTGTGATAAATCTGAAATAATCATCATTGGCCCAAAAACGCTCACAAAATCCACCCATAACTTTGCCCTCAACATCGACGGTATCCCAGTATCCACCTCCCCTCACATCCGGAATCTTGGCGTCATCTTTGACCAAACCCTTTCCTTCGACAAATACACTAAACAGATCACAAAGTCAGCCTTCTTTCACCTGAAAAACATTGCCCGTCTCCGCTCATCCCTCTCCTCCACGGCTGCAGAAACCCTCATCCACGCCTTCATCACCTCCCGTCTGGACTACTGCAATAGCCTCCTCTATGGTTCACCCTCAAAAATCACCAATAAACTCCAATACATTCAGAACTCCGCTGCCCGTCTACTCACTCATTCCCGGACCCGTGACCACATCACCCCCGTCCTTTACAAGCTTCACTGGCTCCCCATCCCCCAGAGAATCCAGTACAAAATCCTCCTCTTGACATACAAAGCCCTCCATAACCTGGCCCCATCCTACCTGGCTGACCTCCTCTCCAGACACACTCCCACCCGCAACCTCCGCTCTGCTGGTACCAACCTCCTGACCCCCTCCATCCGGACCAAATTCAGATCCTGGGGGGACAGGGCCTTCTCCATCGCTGCTCCCACCCTCTGGAACTCACTACCTCACACCATCAGAGACTCCTCCTCACTCACCACATTCAAAACATCACTAAAGACCCACCTGTTCAACGCTGCATTCAACATTCAACCCACAGCATTTAACCCCTGACTATCTCTTCTCCTTCTCCCTCCTTTTGCTTTAAATATTTCCCTATTGATTCTTGTCTTTTTGCAATTGTTGTTTTCATGTATTGTTATGCATTATGTTTTCCACTCTGTCAAAGCGCCTTTGGGCTTCTGGAAAAGCGCTATACAAAATAAATGAATTATTATTATTATATATATATATATATATATATATATATATATATATATATAATATAATATATATATACGTATATATATATATATATATAATATATATATATATATATATATATATATATATATATATATATATATATATATATACACACACACATCTTGGGTAAATTGCCAGGGGCATAGAAAAGGCACCTTTATATATGGTTTGTGCAATGGGGCAAAGTACTGAATAGAGAACAGAAGGGGCTTTCAAAAAAAAAATCTCGTGTGCATGCTGGACTACCCTTGTGTTCTTAGGAGGAACCAAGTAATGCTCTAGAAAAGTTCATGTAAAGGGTCACCCTACATCTGGCAAATAAAATACATTCACTTCTTCAAGCAGCTGTATGAATCAAATTGGCACCCCTTTAGGTCAACACGTTGGAATTAAAAAAAAATGTTTTAAAGTGGTATAAAGTGTGTATATATGTATATATATTATAAAAGGAGCCGTGTCTTTCTGTTTGTCTGTTTGCCGTGTTATAACTTGAGAACGGTTAAACGGATTTCAATAAATCCAACTACGGTGGATTCGGATAACACCCGGGAGTGTTTGTGATAAAAAAAAAGAGATTTTTTTTTTACGGGTACATGGACATGCGTGTGAAAGTTGCATATGCCAACACGTGACGTTGGTTATCCCTGCACGGAGAGCAGGACCTCCCAGGAATTCTTTTTTTTTTCTTCCCCCATAGATCAGCCATTACAGCAAAGTTTGGTATTTCCGTCAGCGAAGCGACCGGTCATATATTTTAGTATACATGAAAAGGAGCTGTGTCTGTCTGTTTGTCTGTTTGTCTGCTTGTCTGTTTGTCGTGTTATAACTTGACAACGGATTAACGGATTTCAATAAATTTAACTACGGTGGATTCGAGTAACTCCCGGGAATGTTTGTGAGCCAACTTTTTTTTTTACGGGTACATTGACACACTTGTCAAAACAGCATATGCCAACACGTGATGTTGGTTATCCATGCAGGGAGAGCAGGATCTCCCAGGAATTCTTCTTTTTTCTTCCCCCATAGATTAGCCATCGCAGCAAAGATTGGTATTTCGGTGAGCGAAGTGACGGATCTTATATTCTAGTATATATAACATACCAGTAGAAGCCGAGAAACGAAATTACAGTATGTTCGAGTGGCATACAGATAAACGATCCCATATAAAGGGAGTGCGCTTTGCGCATCCCTTTGATATTATTCAAGACGACATAAAATACTTCAAAATGTAAGAGGAAAAAAAATATTCAACTCAGATGGGACTTGAACCGACAGTGCCCAGCTTGGGAGTCCATTGCCTTATCCATTAGGCCATTAATCCAGCACATTTGATTTGGGTAATAATATTTTGAGTTCTGAAACTCTGGTAAAATATTTGGTAAAATAGGTTTGGTAAAATAGAGTTATAAAGTGAGTATATATATATATATATATATATATATATATATATATATATATTGTTATGGACCGCGGATAAGATGTTAATTTGCCGAGCGGATGGCGCCGCGGCCCGAACGGTTTTTACAATGACTAGACCCGATCCCTTAAACGTGGGCCAAATCGTGCCACAGATATTCAATGGGGAAAAGACAAAGGCGACATGGATGTGAAGAAGAGGAAGACAGAAGTAGGGAATACGAATATAATTTATTTGCTATTTACAACCAAAAGTAACCAAGGAGAAGGAAGGATAATAAAATAATTTACAGAAGAAATCAAGGAGACACAGTGAAAATTGCTAGCTTATCTAAACAGGCTTAACTTATACCCTGGACAGAACAAACAAAGACGGACTCACACGGGGAATTGCAGAGTGGATTGGCTGGAAGGAGGTGGGTGGCTGGAGGGGGAGGAAGGCACGGAGCTGGCTGGAGGGGAAGGAAGGCACAGAGCTGGCTGGAGCTTGATCCCGCACGGGACGTCGGGCTGGACCTCGACGGCCGCCGATGCCACCGATCCTGTCGTGTGCGCGGGGTAACGGGTCGGAGCTGCTTGGTGGAGCCAACGCTGCTGGTGGGGGGTCTGGCGTGACGGGTTCTCTCTCCCTCTCTCACAAACTCCAGGACTCTCTTTTGGCTTGTCTGTGATCTGATCCCCTCCCTCCTCGACTCTTCTCGGGGCGTCATCCTCGGGTTATATAAGCCCCACCCTTGACCCTTTTGCGAACCTCCCCCAAACGTTCTCTCTCTGCCCTCTAAAGCCAACCCCTCGTTCTGGGTTGGTCGGCAAGGGCTGGTTCACTCCTCCCCTCTATGACGAGGTGGAGACACGCCCTTCTTCCCCGACCTTACCTCGTGGCCAATGGTGGTTTTGGGGCGATTCGAGCTAGCCCCAGCCAAAGGGCAGCAATGGCGAATGAAGAAAACCACCCAAATGCAGTTGGCAATTGCAGCAAACCTGGCAAACCTGGCACTTTGAAGATGCCATGTCGGAGGGATCTACTTTATTTAATGCAGTGCAATGGAGTGTCAAAATAATGGAAGACAAATCCTTAGCCTAATACACAGAATAAGGAAATAACTGTCAACAAGGGGGGAAATCTATGATTGGCTAACGTGAGTGCTTATGAACTAATTACGGAATGACCTTTGACCTTTATACACAGACTGGAGGCAGGAGGGTCCAGAATAAAGCAATAAAAAAAACACAATCCTCATATCCACAACAATATATATATATATATATATATATATATATATATATATATATATATATATATATATATATATATATATATATATATATATTGTTACGGTCCGCGGATAAGATGTTATTTACCGAGCGGAGGCACCGCGGCCGAACAGTTTTTCCCCGACTCACCCGATTCACCCAGACGTTGGCCGTATCGCGCCACAGCTATTCAATATGGAAACCTCTAAAGCGACCGAATGTAAAGAGGAAGAAGAAGAAGACGTGCGGAGGAATAACAGGTTTTATTAATTATTTACACAAGCCAAAGCAAAGAGAGCAGTTGGTTATATACAGAAAATGGAAGGAGCAGGCACACAGTGAAATCTTTAGCTTACCTATACAAGCTTAATTAATAAACCCCAGGACAACGTTAAAGACAGACGGACGATCACACTTACACGGGGAAATGCAGGCAGGAATGAATGGCTTGGAGATGGATGGCTTTTAGAGGCGAGGAAGGTTCAGCGGGTACTGGGCACGGTTGGGCCAGAAGGCACCGCCGTCAAGAAGCCGAGCTTTGGTCCCAAACTGCACGGGCGAAGTTCCTTTCTCTGTACTGCTGCCTCGTGCGCTCCTTGCGTTGCCCCAGTCCGCTTTTCCTGCAGCGCGGCACGTTTCACGGCGGCTCGGTCACACCTGCTCGTCTCCAGCGCATCTCCTGGACCCATCTCCGTCAAAGCTCATCTCGTATCTGCTTGGGAGCGTCCCGCGGCGGGTTGTATAGGCCCCGCCCTTCACCCTTTTCGAACCTTCCCCAAACGTTCTCTCTCCGCCCTATCAAGCCAAACCCCTTGTTCTGGGTTGGATGAGCGGGGCCGACTTACTCCTCCCCTCTATGACGAGGTGGAGACCCGCCTTTCTTCTTCGGCGTTACCTCGTGCGTAATGGAGTCAAATGCAGCAAAGTGGACGGCAGATGAAAATGCAGTAAAGTGCCTAAAGAGGCAATTGCAGCAGAGTGGCGAACCTGGCACTTGGAAGCTGCCATGGGGCGTCAGAGGGCCTACTCTTATTTAATTCGGTGCAATGAAGAGTCAAACTAGTGGGAAACACATCCTTAGCCTACACAGAGAATAAGGGACTAACTATTTAAAAGGATATATCGTGTCCTGTGTGTAGGTTTATGGAATTAACTAAGAGGACGAGCTGCGACCATTCTTTACATTACGAGGGTCAGTTACACACAACAAAACCATACTTTTCACATTCGTTACACTTTCTCAAAATTGTTACACTTCTCAAATCCGTTACACTTCTCAAATTCGTTACAATATATATATATATATATATATATATATATATATATATATATATATATATATATATATTGTTATGGATCTCTCCGTCGGCCTCCTCCCCTTAAGAAGGGGGATTAGTCCCATTGTCCGCGACTGACCGACGTGAGTCCTGGGGGTCCCAACACTCCTCCCGGTCGGGAGCAGCCAGGGTATTTGGTCTACAAAAAGTCCCAAGGACCTGAGTGCCACTCCTGACCGCGAGCAAGGGATGGACTCCCGCTCGAACCCCGGTTTGGATGGTCTAGTTGCCGAGCGGTTTTTAGCAACCCGAAGTTCGAGTCATTAGCAGAGACTAACCCGATCCTGAACGTTGGCCAAATCATGCCACAGGTATTCAATGTGGAAACCTCAAAGACGAACGGATGTGAAGAAGAAGAAGAAGAAGAAGAAGGCAAAAGGTAGGAAATACGAATATGATTTATTACTACTATTTACAAGTATCAAAGGAACCAAGGAAGAAGGAAGAATAAGAAAATAAAGACAGAAAGGAGCCAGGAGACACAGTGCAATTATTAGCTTATATATAAACAGTCTTACTTATACCCCAGGACAAGACACACAGAACAAACTCACGTACACAGGAGGATGGAATGGCAGGACTGAAGGACTGGAAGGAGAGAAAGGTTCAGCTGGGGCAGATGGTTCGGGCCTGATCCCGCAAGGGACGTCGGGCTGGACCTCGACGGCCACCGATGCCACCGATCCTGGTTCCCGCGGGGTAACGGGTCGAAGCTGCCTGGTGCAGCCAACGCTACTTGGTGGAGTCAAAGCTGCTGGTGGAGCCATCGCTGCTTGGTGGAGTCAAGCTGCTGGGGGGGGGGGGAGGGGGGTCTGGCGTGACGGGTTCTCTCTCTCTTGAACTCTCTTGAACTCCTTTCAACTCTTGAACTCTCTTGAACTCCCTTCAACTCTTAAACTCCCTCCCGTTTTCTCTTGAACTCCCTTCAACTCTTGAACTCCCTCCAGTTTTCTCTTGAACTCAACTCAAAGGCTTCCGCGCGCGTTTATATATCGCCTCGGGCGATCAAGCCGCCGGCCTCCAGGACACGCCCATCGGTGAGCTCGCCTCGGCCCTGATTGGTCGCGAGGGCTCACCGATCCCGCCCTTAGAGGAGGCATTGGCAAGGCCACGCCTTGTTCCCGGCGCTGGGCCGACTCCTCTCACCTTCGGCTCCGAGATGACCTCGTGGCTAATGGAGTCTTGCAGCGAAAACAACCACAACCCCACAGCAGCGGCAGAATGCAGCAAACCGCTCAATGCAGTTGGCAATTGTTGAAAGGGGAATGTGAAAGGAATCTACCTTGTTTGAATTTGGTGCAATGGAGTGTTAATTAATGGAAGACACAGCCTTAATCTAATACACATAATAAGGAGATAACTACTGAACAAGGAGGAAATCTATGATTTGCTACGTGATTGTTTATGGAATAACGAACAGGAACGACCTTTGACCTTTATACACAACAAATGGAGGAAGGAGGGTGATATTTTACAATTACAATTAAAAAAACACAATTCTCAAATCCATAACACTGCACCCCCCTCCTCTTAGGCACGTCCCAGGCCTATTAAACTTTTACCTTTAGTGTGGCACGTAGGTGTAGTTCCCTCTACATTTAACCTGACCCTGAGTGTGACAGATTTAAAACACAAATAAGTATGTCCCCCTGCTGCATTGCACCCTACCCAACAGTTTCACACCCACAGCTAACCGAATTTCGGAATGGTTTTCAAACTACAACATGAACGATGGGGGAGCATTACTTACAGTGACGCTACTTGTATTTACAAAATGCAACCCAGGACTTGTGATTGTTCTTTTGGGGGGGGGGGGAGGGAGACAGCCTGTGCTGCCTCGACGCACCATGGAGCACCAAAAACGCACCAAAACACCATTAAGCACCAAATGGTGCACAGTCACCACAGTTCATAATAAACAGTAAACCCAAACCCTGCTGGTGGTCTTGCTCTTCGGCTCCCTCTGCTGGCTAATGCTCTTCCAGATGTTGTCAACTTCTTTGCTGGCGGCCTATTTGCTGGAAATAAACTTGCACAAAACGTGTCCATTTTTTATTTATGGCCCACAGGGCCGACTAGGGGTGGTTCGGTTCACCTGTGTGGCATAGGTGCCCTGTGACCAAGGTCCGCCAGCAAGATCTCGGGCCATCATGGCCGGTTCCAGCAGAGGGGCCATGCCCCACCCCGTGGGGTCCATGAGTAGTGCTCAGCCACAGACATGTGGTCCATACATGGTGCATCGATGCAGACAGCTGGTTGCGGTAGTTTCGGGCACACAATGGCGGACTCCCGCACGCTCCCCTTGGCGCCCCGTGGCGCACAGTCCTCGGGTGGGAGACAAGGGGGGGGAAGAAGACAGGTGAGCGAGGGGTAAAGTCACAAGGGTACACATCAAACAAGGCAATGCAAGGCAAGGTGCATTTGGAGACGGAGCTGAGAAAAGCTCGTCCCTACCGTACGTCACCCCCCCCCCCCCCCGTCACCTACTCTACCCTTGCCCTTACCCCATATTTACAACAATCTACACATTTACAAATTCGTCACGAATGTCTCGTCTTCCCCATATTTCCCCTATACCAAATTCGTCTTCACTCCCACTAATCCAAAATTTGCCATCACCAATTCGTCATCAATCCTCATAAGGAGGGAGAGATGGAACAACAAGCACAATGTCACACCCTCGTCATGATGCATCTCACATTCCAAACATTTGCACAATAAAAATAATCAAAACATCCATGGCATGGTGTGGAGTTCTGCCACCTCAGGTGAGTGGATGTAGATGGTGCAAGGAGATTTCAAACCTAACTACTTCCTAAATGACATTAACACACTTTACACTACCCGGGGTCTTTTCCTGCCAAACCATTGGCCATCTTACTCTATGCGGTTTTAAGAACCAAATTCCCATTGACCAAACTGTGGTGCTTATCAATTTGGGGTCTCACTCCCCCGATTCAACTCCCTGTGCCTTCGCACAATTTCCGGGCTGGGTCGTGCAGCTCTCCCAGCAGGTCTACCCACCTGCACACCTCCACCACTGTAGTTGCCTCCGAGCTTACCTGCTCCTCACCCTAACCTATCTAACTGGGGAAGGCCCTCTGGCGCTCTCCCCACTCGGTGCCCTCTCTGGCACTGGGCTACCCGGGTCCGCCCTCCGGATCCTTGGGCCCCATCCACAACTCTACCGGCTCCCAGAGCCCACCTGCGGCCTCACCTGGCCGACATCCCCACAGTGGTGGAGTGCCCATTCAACTACACATCCTAACAGGCCACACGCCCAGCCATTTCCACGTCACTAATGCACCCATCCAAACACCATTCTTCCACCACGCACCACAGATGCCAATATCCAACCACAATTTACCTACTCCCTCGACCTAACTCTTAAACTACCCTCCCCGGGTATTCGTGATGGGGTCCATCCTCCCCATCCACTGCCTTCGCACCACCCACTCCACTCCACAGTTTCCATCATACTCACTCCATACCATCCAATCCATACTCCATATATTCCATACTCCATGTATTCCACAAAACCATTCTCCATACACCTGTAGTTGCACACCTGTGCAATCACTCCTACTGGTGCTTCCTGCACCCTCCTTCCTCCCAGGACCATTTGGTCAACACAACACACATCACCATCACTCACTCATACACTGCTCCATACACTTCCACGCTCAATACACTTTCGATCCTCAAAACCATTGCCTCAGGCACCCAGATTTTCCCACGCTCACACACACATCTCTCCCGCGCATTGCCTAGCAATTCCTTATTTCACCGATATCAATACTCACTCACTCGGCATCATCTAATCTACCTGGTGCCCTGCTAAAACTCGTGCTTCCCCGTCGCCCCTTACATTATTGCGCTCCCTCGTCATTATAATCCAACTACCCTCTCTAAGTCCCCACTACTTGTCCAAAGTCGCTACCTAACCTTGCCGTTACCTATGGTCATCTTCTCTAGATCCCAACACACGATATCCTAACCCTCCCGAGCTAGTTTTCACTGCCAAACCCCATACACTATTGCTCCTTTGCCCCCTCTGTGAGGGATGGCAGAGTTCCATCCCATCACGTCGGGTATCTTCCACTATCAATTTTGCTCTCCAAATTCCAATCAATCAAAATTTTTCCAACCACTGCCAATCACAAATTTTGCTTTTCCAAATTCCCTATCCCTACCAAATGTCCTTTACTTGAGCCTCTCGGTGCGCCAATTCATCTCCAAAGCCCGGCTTCGTAAAGCCGAGCAATGAATGCGGGTTGTTTGGTCGCCTGCAGTTGGATCCGTCCGGCATTCACGATTCTGGAGAGGAGGCATGCTCGGGCCGAGGTTCCACGCATCATCGTGGCTCGGAACCTTGTGGTCTCCGGCCCGACGACCGAGGCTCGCCCGGTCGGAACCCCCGTCCCTGCCAGGGGGCGAAGGTCCGACCCGGCTCCCTTCCCCCGGAATCGCGCCGATCGCTGCTCTGATGCGGCTCCGACCATTCAGTGCGGGGCTCGACCCGAATCATGCGCGACGCTCCGTAGCGGGGCGAAACTGCATCGATCCGCGCGAAGCTTCGCATCCAACAAAGCGCGATCCGCACGAAGCTTCGCATCCAACAAAGCACGCCGCGCACCGAGCACCCGCGTCGGCTATCCGTCACCCTAAACGCTACCCGGTTCAACGTCGATGCCTTACTCGCATGCTCACACGCATGCTCACACGCATACGCGACCCTTTCCACACTCACCAAGCTCGGTGTTCCAACGCCGCCCGTACATTCCACACACTCCGTCCATTCCACCAACGCACTCCCTGTTACACACCACACCTCTCGCGCACCCTCTTGCGCACACTTCGGTCCACACCTCTCCTCCATTACGTCCTCCGTAACACTCACCATGGGCGTGCACTCTTGCATCCACCCACTAACGCGCTCCGATGTGCCCTCCCGCACACGCGCCACAACCAACTCAGGTGTGCTCCCTCGCACACGTTCGACCATTCCAGGTGTGCATTCTTGCACCCGCTCCACCACCAACTCACTCTCCGTGTCACTCTCACCCTCGCACGTACACTCCGTATCGCTCTCACTCCCTGGGTCACACCCCGACGTGCATTCCCGCTCACACTCGGTATCACGCCCATACTTGAAAACACACTCACTCTTTGACGCACACTTTTTCCTCACACACATGCCATTTTTACTCACACGGGACCCTTCACCAACGCCCGGGTACCATATCGATCCCAATCGCGCGACAATTTTCTTCGCGCCAAACCCCCTCTTACAAAATCTCCCGGCACCACATACAGCCCGTCTCACCTTCGGGGTTCTTCTTCCTCCCTGCACCAACACCTGCAAATCTTTATAAGGATTAATGAGCACAGCATCAAGGTGTGAATTCAGACTTTGCACCTTATCCAACTGTTGCTCTTCTACGTCTGCCGTCTCTCCAATTTCAACTATACCCATAATTTCTTTGTTCACCTCGACGACCGTTGGCTTTAATAAAATCCCCTCTACCTCAGCGGTCGCCGGCTGCCCCAAACCCCGGGTCACGATCTCTATACCAGTCATTGTACGCGCGCTTTTCTCCACTTCGCCCAACCAGTGCTCTTCGACCCGCTTTACCTCCTCGTGCACCCGTGGGACCTGCTCGCCCAACCTGCGGTCTCTGTCGCTCTCCAACCCCTCATTAATTTCTTTGGCTTGGCTGACCATGTCCCCCAGTTTGTCCCCTAATCTGCTTCCGAGCCCCTCAAATTTGCCTCTGAGTCCCTCCAATTTGCTTCCGAGCCCCTCAAATTTGCCGGCTAAGCGTTCACTGTTGCCCCTTGCTTCGTCCCTCATTGCCCCAATTTGGTCTCCCAGCCCCCTGTTCTCTTCCATGAGGGCCCGCATTTGCAGCATGAATAGGCCCCAGTCCATTGGCGGCGCTGCTACGGTCACGGGCGCGGCGAAATTTGGTGCTGCTTTAACCACGTGCGTGAGGGCGCCATTTTGCATGCCTGAAACCCCCTCAACCACATCCTCATTTCTCTCCTCCTCCATTTCTCCCACATACATTTCCCCGAGGTCCTGGGTCGACTCTACACCCACTAATTCCCCCACCGGCATCCCGTCGCCTTGACCAAATTTAAGATTTTATAAAACAAAATTTTGGCCCACTCATAATTTTGAGCGCACTAAGCGCTTCAGGTCTGAATCTCGCTCCCGACACCAAATGTTACGGATCTCTCCATCGGCCTTCTCCCCTTAAGAAGGGGGGATTAGTCCCCTTGTCCGCGACTGACCGACGTGAGTCCTGGGGGTCCCAACGCTCCTCCCGGTCGGGAGCAGCCAGGGTATTTGGTCTACAAAAAGTCCCAAGGACCTGAGTGCCACTCCTGACCGTGAGCAAGGGAGGGACTCCCGCTCGAACCCCGGTTTGGATGGTCTAGTTGCCGAGCGGTTTTTAGCAACCCGAAGTTCGAGTCATTAGCAGAGACTAACCCGATCCTGAACGTTGGCCAAATCGTGCCACAGGTATTCAATGTGGAAACCTCAAAGATGAACGGATGTGAAGAAGAAGAAGAAGAAGAAGGCAAAAGGTAGGAAATACGAATATGATTTATTACTACTATTTACAAGTATCAAAGGAACCAAGGAAGAAGGAAGAATAAGAAAATAAAGACAGAAAGGAGCCAGGAGACACAGTGCAATTATTAGCTTATATATAAACAGTCTTACTTATACCCCAGGACAAGACAAACAGAACAAACTCACGTACACAGGAGGATGGAATGGCAGGACTGAAGGACTGGAAGGAGAGAAAGGTTCAGCTGGGGCAGATGGTTCGGGCTTGATCCCGCACGGGACGTTGGGCTGGACTTCGACGGCCACCGATGCCACCGATCCTGGTTCCCGTGGGGTAACGGGTCGAAGCTGCCTGGTGGAGCCAACGCTACTTGGTGGAGTCAAAGCTGCTGGTGGAGCCAACGCTGCTTGGTGGAGTCAAGCTGCTGGGGGGGGGGGGGGGGGGTCTGGCGTGACGGGTTCTCTCTCTCTTGAACTCTCTTGAACTCCCTTCAACTCTTGAACTCTCTTGAACTCTCTTGAAGTCTCTTGAACTCCCTTCAACTCTTGAACTCCCTCCCGTTTTCTCTTGAACTCCCTTCAACTCTTGAACTCCCCCCCGTTTTCTCTTGAACTCAACTCAAAGGCTTCCCCGCGCGTTTATATATCGCATCGGGCGATCAAGCCGCCGGCCTCCAGGACACGCCCATCGGTGAGCTCGCCTCGGCCCTGATTGGTCCCGAGGGCTCACCGATCCCGCCCTTAGAGGAGGCGTTGGCAAGGCCACGCCTTGTTCCCGGCGCTGGGCCGACTACTCCCACCTTCGGCTCCGAGATGACCTCGTGGCTAATGGAGTCTTGCAGCGAAAACAACCACAACCCCACAGCAGCGGCAGAATGCAGCAAACTGCTCAATGCAGTTGGCAATTGTTGAAAGGGGAATGTGAAAGGAATCTACCTTGTTTGAATTTGGTGCAATGGAGTGTATTATATTTACAGTCAAGTGAAAAAGTAAGTACACCCCATGTAAGGATTTGACTTTTTCAACATATTTCAACATACAGCTATTTGATCTTCATTTCAACAATATTGAGAGATAAAGGTGATATAACATAACAAATATCATGAAACATTTACATTTTGTAGTGCATTGTATCTATCTATAATTCCAGTAATCTCTGTACGTTTGTACGTTTGTACGTCTGTACGTCTGTACGTTTGTCTGTGACCGCTGTTTCTCGACAACTACCGGTCCGATATACTTGAAACTTGCCAGGTATATTGCTGGGGACCCGAGGATGTGCCTTTTCAAGGTTTGAAATTAATCGGACAAGTACTTACCGAGCTATGGCGATTTAGCCGTTCGCCGTTCGCTTTGCCGTTGCGAATGGACCAAACCATTCATGTAAATAGAGGGGGGGGGGGGTTCTGTGGTCGTTCGCTTTGGCTTTGCGAATGGACCAAACCATTCATGTAAATAGAGGGGGGGGTTCTGTGGTCGTTCGCTTTGGCTTTGCGAATGGACCAAACCATTCATGTAAATAGAGGGGGGGGGGGGGTTCTGTGGTCGTTGCGAATGGACCAAACCATTGTTTTTTTTTTGCAGTTTTTTTTTTTTTTTGCAGTTTTTTTTTTTTTGCAAGGAACGGGCACCCACGTACGGGCACGTCCTAGCTTATATATAGTACGGGCATGCCCTAGTAATTTAAATAAACATAAATGCAAATTTCGCATGTGGAAAAAGTAAGTACACCCTTGGCTCTCATAGGTGGTATTGCCCCCTGTGGCAGAAACACCCTCAAGTAGGCGTTTCTTATAACTGTCTACCAGTCTCTGACATCGACTGGGAGAAATTTTTTCCCACTCCCCCATGCAGAATTCTTTCAGCTGTGCGATGGTTGAGGAGTTTCTTGCATGCACAGCTCGTTTCAAATCCCCCACAACATCTCGATGGGATTTAGATCCGGGCTTTGACTTGGCCATTCCAGAACCCCCCATTTCTTTCTTTACAGCCATTCCTTGGTGGATTTACTAGTACTAGGGCGTGCCCGTACGTGGGTGCAAAAAAACATGCGTGCAAACAACAACAACAAAAAAAAACTTTGAAACCACGTCGCAGTAACGACCACAGAACCCCCCCCCCCTCTATTTACATGAAATGGTTTGGTCCATTCGCAAAGCCAAAGCGAACGGCTTGCGAGTACGGTAGAACCCCCCCCTCTATTTACATGAAATGGTTTGGTCCATTCGCAAAGTCAAAGCGAACGGCTTGCGAGTACGGTAGAACCCCCCCCTCTATTTACATGAAATGGTTTGGTCCATTCGCAAAGCCAAAGCGAACGGCTTGCGAGTACGGTAGAACCCCCCCCCCCCCTCTATTTACATGAAATGGTTTGGTCCATTCGCAAAGCCAAAGCGAACGGCTTGCGAGTACGGTGACCCGTAAGTGCGTGATGTGACCGTACAATGAATGTATCTTCCCGACGCCGCAGCTCGGATGGCGCTGCAGTTAATTGGGCCTGTATCGGCAGAGTTATTATAAACGTGTACTACAATCGATCGTACCTTACAACAATCAACACAGATTGCAACTTGAAATAAATGAATACGCTCTCAAATGTGCCGTCCGAGGCAGCGTCTGCTCGCCACGTTCAGCATTCAGTACGTCGTCACTATGACTATCCGTAAGTCCGGAAGTGACGTCCTCATTTGACTGTCCGGAGGGTCGCATATCGCAGTTACGATGAATCGCAAATTAGTTTTAATTAGTTTTAAAACATAGTTTAACGCCAACATAGCACCAAAATAGTTTGCCAACGTGAAATAAATGAATACGCTCTCAAATGTGCCGTCCGAGGCAGAGTCTGTTCGCCACGTTCGGCACACATGATAGCTCGCTGCTCTCTGATTGGTTGAATCGTTTTTTGGACATAGCTCGGAAACTACTTCTCCGATTAATATGAAACCTTGAAAAGGCACATCCTCAGGTCCCCAGCAATATATCTGGCAAGTTTCAATTAGATCGGACCCGTGGTTGTCGAGAAACAGCGGTCACAGACAAACACACACACACACACACACACACACACACACACACAGACACACACACAGAGATTACTGGAATTATAGATAGATGTTTAGGGTCATTGTCATGTTGCAAGGTCCACCTTCGGTTGAGCTTCGACTTTCCAACAGATGGCCTCACATTATCCTCAAGCACACTCTGGTACAATGAAGAATTCATAGTGGATTCTATGATGGTGAGCTGCCTAGGCCCTGATGCAGCAAAGCTGCCCCAAACCATAATATTTCCACCACCATGCTAAACAGTTGGTATCAGGCTCTTGTGGTCAAATGCTGTCTTAGGTTTTCGCCAAACATGTCTTCTGGTACTGTGGCAAAATAGCTCTATCTTTGACTCATCTGTCCAGAGCACATTGTTCCAGAATTGCTCGTCTTTGCCTCGGTGTTCATTGGCAAACTTTTATCTTGCCCTGATGTTCTTTCTGGACAGCAAAGATTTCCTCCTGGCACACCTCCCATGTAGATCAAATTTGTGCAGCCTCTTTCTCATGGTAGACTCGTGCACTTTGACATCAACAGTGGCAAGAGCTACCTGTGGGTCTCGTGATGACATTCTGGGGTTCTTCGAGACTTCTTTCAGCATCTTGCGGTCTGCTCTCGGGCTGAACTTGCTGGGGCGGCCTGGCCTGAACAAGTTGGCAGTTGTTTGGAATCTTTTCCACTTGTAGATGATCTTCCTGACAGTCGAATGATTGATTTCAAATTGTTTGGAGATCTTTTTAAATCCCTTCCCAGACTCGTAGGCATCTATAACCTTCTTTCTGAAGGCCTCAGAGAGCTCTTTTGATCTAGGCATGATGACGCCGCACACTTCAACAACAAAGAGCAAACCAAACTAAATGTCTGAGGTTTAAATAAGACAGGTTCCTCCAAGATCCTCTCTAACGATGTTCTAATCATTTGCACCTGAGCTGGTGCACCTGATTCTAATTTTAGGTATTTGAAGTAGTGATAAATGTAGGGGTGTACTTACTTTTTCCACATGGGAAATTTGTATTTATGTTTACTTAAATTATACAATGGACTACAAAATGTAAATGTTTCATGATATTTGTTATGTTATATCACCTTTATCTATCAATATTGTTGAAATGAAGATCAAATAGCTGTATGTTGAAATATGTTGAAAAAGTCAAATCCTTACATGGGGTGTACTTACTTTTTCACGTGACTGTATGTATATGTATATATGTATATATGTATATATATATATATATATATATATATATATATATATATATATATATATATATATATATATATATATATATATATATTGTTACAGACGTGGTTTTAGATGTTATATTGACCGAGCGGTGGTGTATTACCACGTCCGAACAGTTACTCCCCGATTAGAACCCGATTCCACCCGACGTTGACCAGATCGCACCACAGATATTCAATCGGGAAACCTCTAAAGCGACCGAAAGAGAAGGAAAAGAGAAGAAGACAGAGTACGGAGGAAGAACAGATTTATTATACACACACAAGCAAAAAGAAAGAACGACCAAAATTATTTACAAGCAATGGATGGAAAAAAAGCAGTCACACAGTGCATCGTTAGCTTATACTATTCATTTTACTTAACCCCAAGACAATGAGTAGGACAGACGACATTCACACTTACACAGGGGATATTGCAGGCAGGTAGGGCTTGAGGTGGATTGCTGGAGAGGGAGGCAAGGTCGGAGGCAGCAGCTCTCAATTCCTCACGGTTTTGGCCGGAAAACCCTCCGTCGCGTATCCGCTGCTGTAGACGTCACGCGCTGGCTCGGCACACCTGCTCCTCTCCTTCTGGTGGAGCCGTCTCCCTCCTTTCAGCGCATCTCTCCAAAGCTGGTTCCCTTTCCGAGTACCTCTCCTCTATGGCTTGGAGCGTTTCGCATCTCACCGCTCCTCTTGGTGTCGCCTCTTCGCTCATCTCCCAGGTCATCTGGTCATCTCGTAAAGCAGTCCCTTACAGTCGCTTTTATAACTCGGGGTGGAATCAAGCCGCCGGCTGCGAGGGCACGCCTACCGGGTCGCTCACCGCGGTGCTGATTGGACATGTGACCCTCTGGCTCACTCCTCCCCTCTATGACGAGGTGGAGACACGCCTTTCTTCTCCGAGATTAGCACATGGGCAATGGCGGCTTGCGGGATTGAACACAACTCGCACCCTTTTGAAAGGAACTTTGGAGAGCGGAGATGATTTGGGGAAATTGGAAGGGCCTACGCTTATTTTGTTTGATACAATGCAAAGTCAATCTAGTGGGAAACACATATTTAGCCTACATAGAATAAGGAAATACACTATTAAAAAAGATATATCGTGGCCTGCGTGTAAGTTTCATGGAATTAACTAGGAGGACGGCTGCGACCATTATTTACATTACCATGGTGTTACCATACTTTTGTAACGTTCAGATTGTAACGTTTTCACATTCGTTACACTTCCTCCAAAATTGTTACACTTCTCAAAAAACCGTTACACTTCTCAAAACCGTTACATTGTACCCTCCTTTCTTCAGGCCCGGACTCGGGCCTACTAAACTTTAACTTAGTGTGACACGTAGGTGTAATTCCCTCTACAATTAACCTGACCCTGAGTGTGACAATTTTAAAACACAAATAAGTATGTCCCCCTATTGCATTGCACCCTGTCTAACAGACTCAAGCCCACAGCTAACCGAATTACGGAATTATTCTCAAACTATACATTTACGGTGGGGAGCATTATTTACAATGACGTGATTTCTTATTTACAACGCAACCCAGGACCTGTGTTTTTTTTTTGTTTTTTTTTAGGGAACAAGAAAAAGAAATTCCTGTTGGGAGGGAGGAGACAGCACGCATTGCATCGATGCACCAGTACCAATTCCACCAAAGCACCCAAAAGCACCAAAAGCACCACAAAGCACCAAAAGCGCCACTCGGTGCGCAGTCACCATGGTTCATAATAAACACAACAAAACAACTGGTGGTGGTCTTCTCTTTCTCTGCTGGGCCGATGTTCTTCCCGACATCTTCTGGCTTCATGCGGCCTACTTGGAAATATAAAAAAGCACGACTTGTGTTCATTTTTTATTTAGGGCCTCAGGGCCAACTAAGGGTGGTCCATCTGTTTGGCATAGGTGCCACCTTACCGAGGTCCGCAAGCAAGATTCCCTGGCCACTATGGCCGGTCTCCAACAGAGGTGCCCTGCCCCAGAACCTGGGGTCCATCAAGTGGTACTTGGCCGCAGAACAGCGGTCCATAAAGTGGTACATCAACGCAATGCATGCTGGTTCTGGGAATCTCGGGCGCACAATGGCCACCTCACTCACGCTCCCCTCGGCACCCAATGGCGCACAGGTCATGTGGGAGACAAAAGAAAGACAATTGAGCGAGGGGTAAGGTCAGAAGGGTACACATCAATAAGGCAATGCAAGGCGAAATGCGTACGGAGGGCGAAGTGAGAAAGCTCGTCCCTACCGTACGTCACCCCCGTCACCTACACTACCCTTGCCCTTACCCCATATTTACAAAATCTACCCATTTACAAATTCGTCACTACTGTCACGTCTTCCCCATATTTCCCCTATACCAAATTCGTCTCCACAATCCCTCTACTTCAAAATTTGCCATCACCAAATTCATCATCAATCCTCATAAGGAGGCAGAGATGGAATTACGCACAATGTCACACCCACGTCATGATGCGTCTCACAATCCAAAACATTTGCACAGTAAAAAATAATCAAAACATGGCATGGTGTGGAGTACCTGTCACCTCAGGTGAGTGGATGCAGATGGTGCGAGGAGACTTCATCCTAACTACTTTCTAAATGACATTAACACACTTTACACTACCCGGGGTCTCTCCCTGCCAATCCATTGGCCAACTTACACTATGGGTTCTAAAAACCAATTCCCATTGACCAAACTGTGGTGCTTCTCAATTTGGGGTCTCACTCCCCCGATTCATCTCCCGGTGCCTTCGCACAATTTCTGGGCTGCGGCGTGTAGCTCTCCCAGCAGGTCTACCCACCTGCACACCTGCACCACTGCAGTTGCCACCCGAGCTTACCTAGCTCCTCACCCTAAGCTAACTAACTGGGGAAGGCCCTCTCCTGGCTCTGTCACCCCTTGGTGCCCTCTGGCACTGGGCTACTCGGGTCAGTCCTCCGGATCCTCGGGCCCCATCCACAACAACTACTACCGGCTCCCAGAGCCCACCTGCGGCCTCACCTGGCCGACATCCTCACAGTGGTGGAGCGCCCAACCAACTACACACACTAACAGGCTACATGCCCAGCCATTTCCACAACACTAATGCACCCATCCAAATACCATTCTGTCACCTGCACCACAGATGCCAATATCCAACCACAATTTACCTGTACCCTCTACCTAACACTTACACTACCCGCCCCGGGTATCCGTGATGGGGGTCCACTCTTCCCCCAATCACACCTTCGCACCATCCACTCCACTCCACAATTTCCACCATTCTCACTCCACGACCATCCATTCCAATACTCCAGATATTCCACACTACCATTTATTCCACACAGCCACATACACCTGTTGTTGCACACCTGTGCCCTCACACCTGGTGCCACCTGCACCCTCCTTTCTTCCTGGACCATTTGGTCAACACAACACGCAATCACCACTACTCCCTCATACACTGCTCCACACACCTGTTCAGTTGCACACCTGTGCAATCACACCTGTTCAATCTTCAAACACACGGCATCATCTCAGCTAACTACTCCCCTCTGAAACTTGCGCTTCCCAGTCGTCCCTTTAAACTATTGCGCTCCCACGTCATTATCATCCATACTAATCTACCTGCGTCCCCACTACAGGTATCAGTCACTAACTAATCTTAACGTTACCTAATGTCATCTTCGCTAGATCCCTACACACGATATAACCTAACCCACCCGGGCTAGTTTTCACTGCCATCAACCCCATAAACTATTGCGCATTTGCCCCACCTCTGTGAGGGATGGTGGATTTGCCATCCCTCCACATCGGGGAGGTCCTATCAATTTGGCACACCAAATTCCAACCAATTCAAAAATTTTCCATTTACTGCCAATTCTACCCACTATTATAAATTTCGTATCAAATCACTACCATCATCATCACAGTCCGCTATATCCTAGCCTCGGTGCGTCATGACATCATTAAACTCGGCTTCGTAAAGCCGAGCAATGAATTCGGGTGGTTTGGTCGCCTGCAGGTTGAATCCGTCCGGCTTTCGGTTCAAGGGAGGTGGTTTGGTTGAACCGAGGTTCCACGCACCATCTCGGCGCGGCACCTTGCGGTCCCGGGCCCGATAGCTCAATCTCCCCTGGTCGGAACCCCGTCCCCACGAGGGGGCACCGTGCCGCTTCCTCCCACTCGCCCTTGAACCGGACCAGTCGCCTCGCCCGCCAAGGCCCGGACTCGACCGTGCGGTGCGGGGCCAAGCCCGAATCGGCAACGACGCTTCGAAGAGAAGCGACGCAGCATCGACCCGCGCCAGGCCTCGCACCCAACAAAGCACCCCGCGCCCCGAGTGCTCGCATCGGCTATCCGTCGCCCTAACCGCTAACCCGGTTACCGTCGATGCTTTACTTGCATGCTCACATGCATACGCTACCCCTTTCACCCTCACAAAACCTGGCGTTCCAACACCGTCCGTACATTCCACCAAAGCTCTCCCTGTTACACACCACACCTCTCGCGCACACTCTTGCGCACACTTTGGTCCACACCTCTCCTCCGTTACGTCCTCCGTAACACTCACCATGGGCGAGCACTCTTGCATCCACCCACTAACGCGCTCGGATGGGCTCTCCCACACTCGCGCCATGACCAACTCAGGTGTGCTTCCTCGCACACGTTCCACCACCACCTTACTCTCCGTGTCACACTCCGTACACCCCGACGTGCATTCTCGCTCGCACTCGGTTTCACACTCGCGCTCCGATGTGCCCTCTCGCACCTGCGCCATCACCAACTCACTATTCGTGTCACACTCCGTACACCCCGACGTGCATTCTCGCTCGCACTCGGTTTCACTCCCACACTTTATAACACACCCACTCGCCGACGCACACTTTTTCCTCCCAAGCGTGCCATTTCCACTCACACGGGACCCTTCACCAACGCCCGGATGCTTCCTCGATCCCAAGCGCGCGAAAATTCTTTTGTCGCTAAACATCCTCCTGCAAAATCTACCCGCACAATATACAGCACGACTCACCTGGGGGATCCTTTTCTCCACGCGAACCTGCAAACTTCCATTCGGGTTAAGCACAGCATCGTGATGTGAGCAGGGACTTTGTACATAATCCATTTCTCCCTGCAATTCCCGGGCTACCTCCGTCATCTCTTCAATTTTAATTCCCAGCACTGCTTTTTCTTTATTAACCTCGGCGACCGCTGGCTTTAATAAAACACCCTCCTCTACCTCAGCGGTCGCCGGCTTTTCCAAACCCCGTGTCGCGATTTCTACCCCCGTCATTGTACCCGTGCTTTCCTCCGCTTCGCTCAACCGGCGCTTCTCGACCCGCGTTACTTCCTTGTGCACCCCTGGGACCCTTTCGCCCACCATGCAATCCATGGTCTCCCCACATTTTTGCATGCGGTCACCCATTCTGTTGGTTATTGCTTCAATTTGGTTTCCCAATCGCTCACTGTTAGCATCCATCCGGTTCCCCATTACCCACAATTGCTCACCCCGAGCTTTAATTTGCTCACTCTGCAGGTTGAGGGACGCCTGCATTTGTACCATAAATTGCTCCATGAAGGCTTGCATTTGGGCCGCGCTCATTGGTTCCGCGGCCGTGGCCCCCTCAACCACGTGCGCGAGAGCGCCATTTTGTGCGTCTGAAACCTCCGCAACCACATTGCCATTTTTCTCCTCATTGCTCTCCTCCTCCCTTTCTTCCCCTAAGTCCTGGGTTACCCCTAACCCGTCTATCTCCCCCACCGACATCCGATCGCCTTGATTGTCCATGGCGCGATCTCAAAATTCGGGTTTTATAAAACAACAAAATTTCGGCAGCTCGTAATTTTGACCAAATTTTTTTTTTCTACACCTTTTAGAAATTTGGTTCGGGCTTCGAATCTCACTCCCAGACACCAATTGTTACTTAATAACACAATTGGTGTTCCAAAATTTGGGCCTAACAAATTTAGTCCCAGGTCCGAATCCAACTCCTGACAACCAATTGTTACAGACGCGGTTTTAGATGTTATATTGACTGAGCGGTGGTGTATTACCGCGTCCGAACAGTTACTCCCCGATTAGAACCCGATTCCACCCGACGTTGACCAGATCGCACCGCAGATATTCAATCGGGAAACCTCTAAAGCGACCGAAAGAGGAGGAAAAGAGAAGAAGACAGAGGACGGAGGAAGAACAGATTTATTATACACACACAAGCAAAAAGAAAGAACGACCAAAATTATTTACAAGCAATGGATGGAAAAAAAGCAGTCACACAGTGCATCGTTAGCTTATACTATTCATTTTACTTAACCCCAAGACAACGAGTAGGACAGACGACGTTCACACTTACACAGGGGATATTGCAGGCAGGTAGGGCTTGAGGTGGATTGCTGGAGAGGGAGGCAAGGTCGGAGGCAGCAGCTCTCAATTCCTCACGGTTTTGGCGGGAAAACCCTCCGTCGCGTATCCGCTGCTGTAGACGTCACGCGCTGGCTCGGCACACCTGCTCCTCTCCTTCTGGTGGAGCCGTCTCCCTCCTTTCAGCGCGTCTCTCCAAAGCTGGTTCCCTTTCCGAGTACCTCTCCTCTTTGGCTTGGAGCGTTTCGCATCTCACCGCTCCTCTTGGTGTCGCCTCTTCGCTCATCTCCCAGGTCATCTGGTCATCTCGTAAAGCAGTCCCTTACAGTCGCTTTTATAACTCGGGGCGGAATCAAGCCGCCGGCTGCGAGGGCACGCCTACCGGGTCGCTCACCGCGGTGCTGATTGGACATGCGACCCTCTGGCTCACTCCTCCCCTCTATGACGAGGTGGAGACACGCCTTACTTCTCCGAGATTAGCACATGGGCAATGGCGGCTTGTGGGATTGAACACAACTCGCACCCTTTTGAAAGGAACTTTGGAGAGCGGAGATGATTTGGGGAAATTGGAAGGGCCTACGCTTATTTTGTTTGATACAATGCAAAGTCAATCTAGTGGGAAACACATATTTAGCCTACATAGAATAAGGAAATACACTATTTAAAAAGATATATCGTGGCCTGCGTGTAAGTTTCATGGAATTAACTAGGAGGACGGCTGCGACCATTATTTACATTACCAGGGTGTTACCATACTTTTGTAACGTTCACATTGTAACGTTTTCACATTCGTTACACTTCCTCCAAAATTGTTACACTTCTCAAAAAACCGTTACACTTCTCAAAACCGTTACAATATATATATATATATATATATATATATATATATTCATATTTGTATTTAATTTTAAAGCAAAAAGTATAGCACTTCGGTGGAATTTGTTTCAAAAGCCATGAACTAGACCGATTGGATGATGTACTGTATATGCCAAGTTTCAGCTAGTTTCAATGTATAGCCCTTGAGATATGAGCGCCCACATATTTTGGGCAGACGGACGGACGAACAGACACCAACGTGATTTCGAGGGTTTTCTAAATAAAACTCAAGAATGTGGAAACAGACGTTGCTGAGATTTGGAACATGTTACCTCGATGTACAAATCATAATATGATCCTCAGTAAAGTATCATTCTGACCTCACCACCATCATATACTCAGAATGTGTTATGCTCAGATTTCCTGGTTCAAGTTCGACTGTAAGCTCTACTCCAAGGGCAAGCCACGTGTTCTAAATCCCTATTGTCTTTGATGGTGTAATGGATAAGACCCAAGGCGAACGCAGCGCAGATGATATCGCGTGCAAGGAGAAGCATTCTTTGGAAATAGTAGCCTGTGACAGCCACCAGATTGATCGCACTCCTGGAAATTCCAGGAAGACTGTAGGCTTCGCGAAGGTCTGCTTGTCGGAATATCACTTTAGGCCATTTGACGTGTGGTGCCATTAATCCTGCATTTGAACCATACGCTGTCTGGCCAAAAGCCAAAACAGCCGGCATCATACGATGAGATACGTCAATCGGAGCCAAATGCGATTCCAATAAACATCACTTTCGCAGCAGGCCCGGGATACTGCATCAAATGAACTTGACATGGAAAAGAGATATCCCTGACAAGCTTTGAGACAGCTAGTAGGAAAATTCAGCATTGTGTTGTCAAGTGCATTCTGTCCTCCATCATAAGTTAGCAAAACACATTGAATTGAGCCATGAACAGCTCGGGATTAACACAGATTTTTACAATGAATGATCATGCTCATAATGCTTCTCAAAAACCCAGCACAGGTGAACAAAGAAGTCACTGGTTTAGTAGTAGAACGGCACTACGTAGAGCGCTTGCTTCCGCCAGGATGAACAGTTTTGTATCCCACTGATTTGCCGGATATGAATCTGGACCAGAACCAAAATCGAATCAGCTTGTTCTTGTCGCCGAACCAACTCATCCACCAAGTTTTGTCATAACTCGTCCAAACCTTTTTGAGATATCATGCTATACATCGTTTTTGGTCCCACCTATCAATGGAGAGGAATTACTCAATTTTTTTAAAATCCTCATATCCGGATTTGGATTCGGATCTTCACCAAAATCGAATCATTTCTTCATTGCCACACTCCTAAACTATCCACCAAGTTTTGTCTGAATCCGTCCATAACGTTTTGAGATATCATGCAAAACATCGTTTTTGGTCCCATCTATCAATGGAGAGGAATTACTAATATTTTTGTTTTAACTCTCATATCCGGATTTGGATTCGGATCTTCACCACAATCGAATCATTTCTTCCTTGTCACACTCCTAACATATTTACCAAGTTTCGTCTGAATCCGTCCATAACTTTTTGAGATATCATGCTATACATAGTTTTTGGTCCCATCTATCAATGGAGAAGAATTACTCAAATATATATATTTTAATCCTCATATCCGGATTTGGATTCGGATCTTCACCAAAGTCGAATCATTACTTCCTTTTCACACTCCTAACCTATCTATCAAGTTTCGTCTGAATCCGTCCATAACGTTTTGAGATATCATGCAAAACATCGTTTTTGGTCCCATCTATCAATGGAGAAGAAATACTCAAATATATATATTTTAATCCTCATATCCGGATTTGGATTCGGATCTTCACCAAAATCGAATCATTACTTCCTTGTCACACTCCTAGCATATTTACCAAGTTTCCTTTGAATCTGTCCATAACCTTTTGAGACATCGTGCTATACATCGTTTTTGGTCCCATCTATCAATGGAGAGGAATTACTCAATTTTTTGTTTTAATCCTCATATCCGGATTTGGATTCGTATCTTCACCAAAATCGAAACATTTCTTCCTTGTGACACTCCTAACTTATCCACCAAGTTTCGTCTGAATCCGTCCATAACCTTTTTGAGATATTGTGCTATACATAGTTTTTGGTCCCATCTATCAATGGAGAAGAGTTACTCAATTTTATTTTCATCCTCATAAAAGGATTTGGATTCGGATCTTCACCAAAATCTAATCATTTCTTCCTTGTCACACTCCTAACCTATCCACTAAGTTTCGTCTGAATCCGTCCATAACTTTTTGAGATATTGTGCTATATACATCGTGTAGATCGAGGTAGATAGAGGCATGTAGATAGAGGATCCTGATGGGTTTTTGGTCCCATCTATCAATGGAGAAGAATTGCTCAAATACAGGGTGTCTCAAAATACATGGAACCCATGTCACTGCTAATAATTCTGCCAATATTAATGTTCTTGTTCTTTTTTTTCAGATTTGAAGAGAGGAGACCATAACAACTAATAATTTATCAATCAAAATGCCTTGGACAAAGGAGGAAAAAATATTTTGCGTCACTACTTATTTGGAGACGAAATCATTCAAAACGGTGCAAGCAAAATTTCGCAGGAAGTTCAACTTCAACAACTATCCCCAGAAAAACCAAATTTATCGTTGGGCACACAAATTTCAAGCCACTGGATCGGTAAACAACCTCAACAAGAAGGCAGAAACACCCAGTTCTGGCAGGAAGCTGACTGCAAGATCTCCTGACAATGTGAATGCGGTGAGACATTCTGTCGGAAGGAGCCCGAAAAAGTCCATCCGAAGACGTAGCCGAGAGCTGGGTCTTTCACGTGCATCAGTGCAAAGAATCCTGATCAAGGATCTTCAGCTGTACCCATACAAGATCCAGATCAAGCATAAACTCACACCAGCTAACATGGCAAAACGTGTTGTGATGTGCCGGTGGTTCGAGAACAAGATCGAAGAGGATCCTGACTCTCTTGATGATGTTTGGTTCAGCGACGAAGCACACTTCTTGCTCTGTGGGCATGTCAATAGCAACAACAATGTGTTCTGGGGCACACAAGCCCAGACGAGGTGCTTCAGAGGCCCTTGCACTCTGTGAAATGCACGGCCTGGGTGGCCATCTCAAAACATGGCATAATCGGACCGTTTTGGTTTTTAGACGCAGACGAGGAGGCAGTCACTGTCACAAAGGAGCGTTACATCCTGATCTTCACCAAAATCGAATCATTTCTTCCTTGTCACACTCCTAACCTATCCACCAAGTTTCGTCTGTATCCATCCATAACTTTTTGAGATATCCTGCTCACAGACAAACAGACAGACAGGGGTGAAAACATCACCTCCGTCCACCAAGTTACGTAAAATGTTGAGCTCATTTATTAATCCATCCAATAACAACTTGTGCCATGTATATAGATTGTTGGTAATTATAATTCCATCTACATTTATTCTGGAAATGAATGTTGGAAAAATCCGCAATCCTTTTGGCCAAACTAGCCAACTTGAATGCACATAGTGTTTGTTTCTGCAGGAAATAAATTTCAATCCCTGTTTTATGTCGGCATCGTTAGCAAGCATGTCCGGAGCAATGGCGACGTAAACAGCCTGCTCTGGTGCGTTCAAAGCACGCCAACTTAGAAATCATATTTGATTTCCGCAACCTCCATTTGAGCTGCCGTTACGGCCATTGCTTCTGCTAGCGATTGTTTTGCACGGTGTGTGAGCAAAGCACAACAAAACCTAAACAATTGGGTTCTGACGTCACAATTGTGGTTATGGTGGAGCACGTGCCATGCGACATTCCATATCGATGAATATGCAATTTCATTACGCACTGCGTGCTGTACCAGAATGGAATGACGACAACACAATTTTCACTGCGTATTATAAAAGTTGTTAATGGAATATTAACAGACTATTTTGGCTCCTTCCTCGGTCAGATGAGATTCATGTTTGCCAACATTTTGCATGTGCAGTACGCTCCCAAAAGCACACACCCTCCAATTTATCTTCAGATTGAATCATTTGTCTGGTGGCTGTCTCACAATAATAAAATTTCCTGTTACTGTTTGACAATTGTGGACATCTAAAAATGACAAGGGTTGTAACATCCACTTCAGTAAAACCACTGGAGTCACCGCAAACAACCAGACAGTGAGGAATGGGTTACATTAATTTTCTTTTTTGAGAAGAGTGGATAGCCAGTGAGAATTCCACAACTGACCTTACAACACCAGACATTCTGGCAGAAGTCAATGAGGTCACCAAAACTGGCAGCTCCAGCATTGAGCTATCGTTGATGAATCCAGATTTTGTCTACCCACCAATAATTGGTATGTACGCCAATAGTCTGCAGGAACAATGGTTTGCACAACGCAAGATCATCAGGTATTAGGTATCATCATCAGGTATCATCAGGTATCATCAGCCTTTGGAAGTATAGATGGGATGGGTGAGGGGGCAGGTGTAGGGTTACATATTACCTCCCCAAACTCTGGTTACGGTGCCCATCAGAGTCTCGGGCGGGAACACGGCAGAAAGATTTGTTATTCTGAGTGTTCTAATAAGCCATGGTAAAACCACACCAATGTAATTGTAGAACAAAACAAGTAATTGTATTAAGAAATTTCACATACACAATAATAACACTATTTTAAAAAGTACAACGAAAATGTCGCTTGCATCAAATGAACAATACATATGATGGTACCATCATTCCCCAATGCTCTCAAAGCAACAAACTCATGATACGCCAAACTTGAGTGGAATGTAACATTCCCCAATGTCCGTGCACTAATCCACACGCTGGGTGAAGTTCGAAGTCGAGCAAGACGGCAAGAAATAGACAGCTAGCAGCGCGAGCGCAGACGAAGAGTTATGAGGTGTGAGTCGGGCAGCTGGCGGCATGGGATAACAATCCCCAAAAACGTGAGTGTAATCCACTCCTCACATCTACCAACGATTAAGCCGATATTGGAAACCAATGGCGATCAACACAATGATGTCGATATGGGAATCCCAATGACAAACCAAACAAGATGCACCAAGTGGATGACCTCTTCGAGGACAAAATGGCATATAGGCCTGTAATGGAGGTGCTTTCTCCCTCCAACAATAACTCACACTTAGTGATAAAACCTGAGACACAAGTTGAATTGCAATCGCAATATGTGATGACATCGTGGGCAATCCTTTTCCCGGGAAGCCTCAACTCATTCGTGACCAATATCAAAAAAGTCCGCTCACAGCCTCGATGTGGCTCACAGCTGTCTCCTCCTCTCTCTGCCCACCTCGATCTCGCTTCTTCCGGTTTCCTTGCCGCGTTTTTTCTTTTTCCTCCAGAAACATTTATTTTTACCTTTTACTAAAGTCATCTCCATTTCACACAAAAATCTTAACAACAATATCACCTGAAACTAAAAATCCCACAAGTATATAATAACAACAAAGGCGGAAGTGATGCATCCGTAACAGCAGTTTATGGATGACAAGTCACTTTTGGTCTGGGGTACCATCCATATTAGTAAACACAATGATGTCGTCATCATCTATACTATAAAAGATGTGTTTGTCTGTCTCTGCCCCAATTATTCTCAGATGGCCAAATGGATCTTTGCCAAACTTCCAGGGGTTCATCGGTGAGTAGTTTTAGACAAAAAATATAATATAAAAGATTTTGAACATTTTGAAAAAAGTTGGATTTTCTTGGATTTTTTTTTAAACGCTGTATAGTGCCTAAGCCTTTGTAGCCATGTGACAGGTCATACTAAATGATCCCCAGCCCCATTCCTTAATGGGTGTAGGGAAGTGTTTTAAGCCCCCACAATTTTTTTTGCAAATAAATAAAATTGGATTTCTTCAAAATGTCAACAGGATTAGAACTGCAACGGGCAATGCTGGGTGCAGATACAGGACGTGAGTGATGCCTCACCCTGCAAGTAGTCTGTATAATTCGAGAAGAGTCTGTTTGTTTATTTGTGTGTTTGTTTGACTTATATGCACTCCTGAACCACTCAATGGAATGAGTTGAAAACTGGTAGATGTACTCGGGGTGTGCCCATGAAGGTTTAAATGCTTAAAAATGCATAGTCCCTGTGGTTGAGGGTAGGGAGAAGACGTGTAGTACTCTCCATGTAAATTTTTTTTATCGAAAATCGCCACCACCGGTGGGAATGGGTATTACAGGTCATATGTCCTTAATTGTTGGAAATTAACCCATACATGCGTAAGGATGGTTTATTTGCTCATACTTCCAAATCTAAAGGTTTTACTTAGAGCAAGGCACACAATGAAAGTCCTGCATCTGCATATTCGTAAGACCTTTTGCTGGTGCCATTAGTCTGTATTTCATTTTAACACAAAATCCTGGTGTTGGTTTAACGGTTGAGGTCTCTGGCTTAAGATCTTATGGTTTTTGGGTTTGAGCCCCTGTCGTGCCGTTAAATAACTCCAGGTGGGCTGACTCAGTCTGTCATCCTTCCGAGGTCGGCAAAATGAGTACTAGCTTACTGGTAATGGGGACACTGCATCAACAGCACAGCCGAACTCCCAGAACAATGATACAACCAGCAGGCACAGAATGCCTGCCAAACTACAATTCTAACACAAGATATTTTTAATGCTATATTGGAAGAATCGTCACAAAATACCTTGCACAGGAAAATATATAGGTATAAGAGTAAACATCAAGAATCCCAGACCTTAATCTGATATTAAAAAAACACTTTAGGACCTTTTAAAAGGACATTGTGTTTGTCAACATCTCAACCTTCCACGTGACCTCAGGGAACGCAAACCGGGCACTGAGCAAACAATGGAACAGGATTCTTCCGACAAAGCATCATGCAGTATCTGAGCATAATCGGTTACAGAAATGCTGGCAATGAAGGAATGCGAGTGGAGGACAAACCTGATACCGACCCACGTCTGATGACATCTGTTTCAGCTGCCAAGAGAACATAATGTGCTGTCACCATCCATACGTACGCTTTCATTTCCAGAATGCCTCTAATGACGTCCCTCAAATGAGTGCTGACATATGCAATGTAATGATTTTGACCTTGAATGTTGTGATTAAATGACATTTCCATGAAAAAAGAAATTCAAGTTCGTTGCTCTCACTTATTATTCATCAAGGTAGTTCTCAGGTGTTAAATTTGCTTATAATGGTTTTGAGGTGCTTATATCATGAGCATACAATTAACACGATGGCATTACAAACTGTGTTAAGAACTAGAAGGATAATTCATGCAGAATGTTGCTACGTTGTATCCCATGAATGGGAGCCACAAAGGGTTCTCGACAGCTAGGAATAGCTTGAACTTTCCATTTGAAAGTCATTGCGGGGACATCAGAGCTTCAGTTTTTTGCATCTATTACATCGTCCTAGGAGCAATGTATACTGTACAGGACTGTGAAGTGGTACCTTTATCACAGCGAGGTATAATTAGTCAGTCGGTGTAGAAAGGCAGAGTTAGGTTCATTGGAAAAGTATCTTGTAAAAAACTTTTTCTTTTTGAGAGACGAGGCTCATAGAAGAGGTGACCAACTGAGGGATGAGAGGCTGACACAACAAAATAGCATTGGGGAATCGGGCAGACAGGGTTGGAGAATTGGGTAAAGAACAAATAAGAAGACATCATGCGGAGCACGATACTTGCAAAATCCGCCCCCCACCCCCAAGAAAAAAAATTCCATTGATACAGCAAATTGTCCATTTCATCAACATTAAAATTGACGATCTTGATCAAAGTTCGGGTCAACAGAAAGAAAAGTGACGATTTTTCAGATGAAAAATGATGACTTTGTAAGGTTGAACTTGAGTTGACCTTTGACCTTATGACCTCAAAAATATTTAGTTTCCCTATTTAGTGACTCAATGTGCAAATGCTGTTCAATTTTCAAGTCAATCGGATGAAAATTGAGGATTTTAAAAACTTGGCCTATGTAGACCTTTTAGCCTATGTTGACCTCAAAAATAGTTGGTGGTTGAATTCAGTGACCATATATGTAAATCCTCTTGGAATTTCAAGTCAATCAAATGAAAATTGGTGATTTTATAAATTCGGTCTATGTTGACCTTTTGGCCTATGTTCACCTAAAATATAATTTGTGGTTGAATTCAGTGACCAGATATGCAAGTCATCTTCAAATTTCAACTCAATTGGATGAAAATTGAGGATTTTTGAAATTTGGCCTATGTTGACCTTTTGGCCTATGTTGACTTTTTGGCCTATGTTGACCTCAAAAATACTTGGTGGTTCAATTCCGTGACCAGATATGCAAGTTCTCTTCAAATTTCAAGTTAATCGGACAAAAATTGACAATTTTAGAAATTTGGCCTATGTTGACCTTTTGGCCTATGTTCACCTCAAATATACTTGGTGGTTGAATTCAGTGACCAGATATGCAAGTCCTCTTCAAATTTCAAGTCAATCGGATGAAAATTGAGGATTTTAGAAATTTGGCCTATGTTGACCTATTGGCATATGTTGACCTCAAATATACTTGGTGGTTTAATTCAGTGACCAGATGTGCAAGTCCTCTTCAAATTTCAAGTCAATTGGATGAAAAGTGTGGATTTTAGAAATTTGGCAAACTTGATGACCTTTGGCCTATGTTGACCTTTTGACCTTTTGACCCCAAAAACAATAGGCTTCTCAATTGAGACGACCTATACAAACAAACAGACAAACAGACAGACAGACAGAACCACAAACGCATCCGACCAATATACTTGAAAAATCTTCGATTTTGCAAGTAATAAATAGAAGAAGAACCACCTTTCGAGGCCATTTTCCCCGCAGAGTAGGGGTTGGCCTTTTTTCGGGCACCGTCGTCCCATTTTTGAAGCAATGTTTTACAGCCGGATGCCCCTCCTGCCACCAACCTGGGGGGCTCGAAGGCAAATTAGGGGGCCAATTGGAGGATGTGGGTAACCAAATCGGGGAAGTAAATGAGGGGTTAGTGAGGGACAAGGCCACATATGAGGTAAGGGAAGTTGAGAGGGAGGTTAACCGCAAGTTGAGCGAAGAGATTGCGGGGGTATGCGACGAGGTAACGCGGTTTGAGAAGCGTGGGTTGAGCGAGGTGGACCAAAGCGCAGGTAACTGGACGGGCATGGAAATCGCGACCCGGGGTATGGGGAGGCCGGCGACCGCTGAGGTAGAAGAGGAAATTTTAATAAAGCCAGTGGTCGTCGAGGAGAAAGAAACTAACGAATTAATTATAGTGGGAATTGAAATTGGAGAGACCGGGGACTTAGAAAAGCACTCGCGGCAGGAAGAAATGGATAATGTACAAAGTCTGAATTCACATCCTGATGCCGTACTTGCTAATCCTTATAAAGATTTGCAGGTGCGTGTGGAGGAGGATGATCCCAAAGGTGAGTAAGGTGGTATATGGTGCGAAGAGATTTTGCAGGAGGATGTTTGGCGCAAAAAGAATTTTCGCGCGCTTGGGATCGAGAAAGCACCCGGGCGTTGGTGGAGGGTCCCTTGTGAGTGGTGTGAGTGGAAATGGCGCGTTTGGGAGGAAAAAGTGTGCGCCGAGGAGCGAGTGTGCTGTCGAGAGTGAGAGTGAATGCACGACAGAGTGTGGTGGTGAGAGTGACACGGAGTGCGAGTTGGTGGTTGTGAGTGAGAAAGAATGCACACCTGGAATGGTTGAGTGTGTGCGGGAATGCACACCTGAGTTTGTGGTGAAGCGTGTGATCGGGTGTGCAAAAGAGCGCACACCCATGGATGTCACAGAGGATGTGACCGAGGAGTGGGCGCGAGGAGGTGTGTTGATGAAGGGTGTGGACGACGAGTGTGTGCCAAGGTGTGCGGTGGTCAGGTGTGTAACGAAGTCGGTGAGCGGAATGAGTGTACCTGGGTGGTGTGTAAGAGAAGGTGCAATAACAAAGTGCGTGGGATTTATGAGCGGCGTTGGAGCGCCGGGCTTGGTGAGTGTGAAAGGGGTCACGTATGCGTGTGAGCATGCGAGTAAGGCATCGACGTTAAAAGTGGCTCCTGTTCGGAGCGCCGCGCACGATCCGGGCCGGGCCCCGCCCCGCACGGTTGAGTCCACGCTTTGCCGGGCAAGGCGACCAGCCCGGTTCGAGGGAAGGTAGGAGGGACCGGAGCAGCGCCCCCTTGTGGTTGCGGCATTCCGGCCGGGCAAGGTTGGTCCACCGCGTGGGAGACCGAAAGGCCCTGCGTAAGGATGGTGCTTTGAACCTTGGCCCAACCAAACCTCCTCCCCTGAACCGAATGCCGGACGGACCCAACCTGCAGGAGACCAAACCCCCCGTATGCATTGCGTGGCTTTGCGAAGCCGAGCTTTGCAAATGTAATGACGCACCGAGGCTCGAAGTTTAATGGACGATGGTAGGGATAGGGAATATGATTGGCAAATTGGATTGGCAAATTTGATGGGCAATTTGCTTGGCAAATTTTGATTGGCAAAAATTGGATGGGCAAAATTGATAGTGGGAGATGCCCGATGTAGAGGGATGGTAAATCCACCATCCCTCACATCCCCGGGCACATGAGCATTAGTTATGGCAGTGCAAACCAAGCCAGGGAGGGTTTGGATAATTGTATAGGGAAATAGCTGACAATAGGTAACTGTAGAGTTAAGTAGCGACATGATACCTGTAGTGGGGACGTAGCATAGATTAGATTGATTATAACAACGAGGGAGCGCAATAGTATAAGGGGTGACTGGGAAGCACGAGTTTCAGAAGGGGGGTAGTCAGATCAGATGATGCAGTGTGTTTGTGGTGTGGTTTATTGAATGAGGCATTGCGTATGGAAGTTCTTGCTGGTGAGCATATTGAAATGAGGAATTGAGGGGCAATGCTCGTGAATGGTGCAGTGTGTGTGCGGAGGAGGTGATTGAGCAGCGTATGGTGAAAAGTGCGATTGTGAGTTGTATTGAGCGAATGGTCCTGGAGGGAAGACAGGTGCAAGAGCCACCAGGTGTGTGTGAGCACAGGTGTGGAAGTGAAGTACAGGTGAATGGAGAATGGTTGCAGCGAATAAATGGGTATGGAATAAATGGAGAATGGAATAGATGGAATGGAGTATGGAATGGATGGTGTGGAGTGAGTAGTGCGGAATATGTGGAGTGGAGTGGTTGGAGCGAAAGGAGTGGATGGGGAGGATGGACCCCCTTCACGAGTACCCAAGGAGGGTCGTTTAAGAGTAGGTAGAGGGTATAGGTAAATTGTGGTGGATATTGGCATCTGTGGTGCATGTGCTAGAATGGTGGTTGGATTGGTGCATTAGTGAAGTGGAAATGGCTGGGCGTGTGGCCTGTTAGTGAGTGTAGTTGAATGTGCACTCCACCACTGTCAGGATGTCGGCCAGGTGAGGCCGCAGGTGGGCTCTGGGAGCCAGTAGAGTTGTTCAGTGGGGCCCGAGGATCCGGAGGACGGACCAGGGTAGCCCAGTGCCAGAGAGGGCACCGAGTGGGGAGAGCGCCAGAGGGCCTTCCCCAGGTAGATAGGTTAGGGTAAGGAGCAGGTAAGCTCTGAGGCAACTGCAGTGGCGGAGGGGTGCAGGTGAGTAGACCTGCTGGTGAGCCACACGACCCAGCCCGGAAATTGTGCGAAGACACAGGGAGTTGAATCGGGGGAGTGAGACCCCAAATTGATGAGCACCACAGACTGGTCAATGGGAGTTCGGTTCTTCAAACCACATAGTGTAAGATGGCCAATGGTTTGGCAGGGAAAGACCCCGGGTAGAGTAAAAGTCTTAAAGTCATTTAGAGGATAGTTAGGATGGAAATCTCCTCGCACCATCTACATCCACTCACCTGAGGTGATGACAAGACTCCACACCATGTGATTTTGCAAATGTTTTGGAATGGTGAGAGGCATCATGATGTGGGGGTGACATTGTGCTGGTTGTTCCATCTCTTCTTCCTTATGAGGAATTGATGAGGAATTGGGCTTGATGGCAAATTTGGATTTCGAGGGATTGTGGACGAATTTGGAATTAGGGGAGATATGGGGAAGACAGGACATAGAGACGAATTGTAAATTGGTGTAAATATGGGGAAAGGGGCAAGGGTAGATTAGGTGACAGGGGGGGTGACGTACGATAGGGACGAGCTTTCTCCGCTCGCTCCCATGCACACCTCACCTCTGCATTGCCTTGTATTGATGTGTACCCTTGCGCCCTTGCAGCCCGCTAACTTTGCTTTGTCCTCCTTCCCCACCTATGGACCGTGCTCTCTGGGCACTGAGGGGAAAGCGTGCGGGAGCCGCATTTGTGTGCCCGAGGCGCCGCTGCACAGCCTGCCTGGACCGATACACCACCTTATGGACCGCACGACTTGCGGCCTAGCACCACCTTATGGACCACACGCTTCTGTGGCTAAGCACCACACCCTTATGGACCCCACGTGTTGGGGCCTGTCCCCTCTGCTGGGACCGGCCATGATGGCCTAGAGAAGAGTTGGCTTGCGGACCACGGTGATGTGGCCCCTTTTGCCCGACAGGTGGACCACCCATAGTTGGCCCCTGTTGGCCATAAATAAAAATGGACGCGTTTTGTGCCTTTTTATTATTTGCAAATAGGCAGAAAGCCACAAGAGAAAGACAACATCTGGAAGAAACATCGGCCAGCAGAGCTTGAGCAGAAAGAAGAACCCGGTCAACAGCTTGCTTTTTATTCGAAATGTGTGTGCAATGAGCACTGGATGGTGCTTTGTGTGGTTTTCTGGTGCTGATTGGTGCTGATGGTGCTTTGTGGTGCTCTTGTGCTCGGGGATGCAATGCAATATCAATTGTGCATCCCTGGGCACTTGAGTATGGTGTATCGGTGCAGTGCATGCTCTTCCTCTTTTGCAGATTTTTCCTTTTTGTCTCCCAAAATGACAGGTCCTGGGTTTGCCATGAAAATACAAATTAGTGTTTTGTAAATAATGCTACCCACCGTATATGTGTAGTTTGAAAACCATTCCGTGATGCGGTTATCCTGTGGGTGTGAGTCTGTTAGGTAGGATGCAACGCAGCAGGGGGACATACTTAATTGTTTTTTTTTAAACTGTCGCACTCAGGGTAAGGTTAATAGTAGAGGGCTATTACACCTGAGTGTCACATTAAGTAAAGTTAGTTCGGGTCGAGCCGACCCTAGAGGAAAAAAGGGTGCTGTGTTACGGTTTTTAGAACCTTCACTAGTAAATTTTAGTAAATGTATCCCTTATAAATGTCCCCCTGTAAATATTCCCATCAATTGGCTTGTTAAAGATCGCACCCTAGTTCGTCCATGAACCACACGTAGCGAACCATAGGACCTCTTCGTAGTTATCTCATTATTATGTGTTTCAGTTAAGGACCTGTTCCCAGTAGTTGAATTTGCGTTGCATTAATCAAATAAGATAGGCCCTTTCAATTTCCACAATCATCTCCGCTCTTCAAAGACCCTTTCAAAAGCGGTGCGAGTGGTGTTCTAACTCCCCACCAGCCGCCATTGGCCATGCGGTCGGGCCGAGAAGAAGGGGGAGGAGCCGCCAGATCACGGGCGTGGCACGTCGACGCGTCATCGGAGGTGGAGTCAGCAAGCCCTTACCGGCCAACCAGCACCGCGGTGAGCCAACCGGTAGGCGTGCCCTCGGAGCCAGTGGCTTGATTTCCAACACAGCAATAAAAAGGGCTGCAAGGGACTGCTTGGCCAGTTGAGTGAGAGGGTTCCGAAGGAGTTGGACGGAAAAGGTACGAGTCGGTGAGAAGGCACGAGAGAGAGAGAGGTGATCCGGCGAGTGGGTCCGTGACAGCGACGACAATACAATCGTCAACTGACAACGCCCCTACCATGTGAAACCAAATACGTGGAGCTGCCGTGGGCTGTTCGCCTCGAGCCCATAGCGTGGACTGGAGCGACCTTTGACGCTGCGCACCGGCCCGGACCGTCCTACCCTCTCACCTGCACGGATCCTTCTCCTTCGTCCATTGATTCCTGCCTGCTATTCCCCTGTCGTGTAAGTCTGTTGTCTGTCCTGTTTGTTGTCTGGGGTATAATATAAGCTTGTTTTAAGGTTTGCTCTGTGTCTTCTTCTTCCTCTGTATATTGCTTCGGTGTCTCCTTTGGTTTCTTTGGTTTTGTAAATAATTAATAAATGTCTGTTATTTCTTACTCTTTTGGTTTCATTCTTCGCCGATCGCTTTAGTCTTTTCCCGATTGAGTACCTGTGGCACGATTTGGCAAACGCTTTTTAATCGGGTTAGTCTTTTGTTAACAGCCTGAGTCGTGGCTCGCTTCGCTCGGCGTGTCCATTACAGTCGTGGCTCGGGCGGAAGCTTGTAAAGTAAAGTAAAGTAAGGAAGTAAAGTAAAGTAAAGCTTTGTAAAGCTCGGAAGCTCGCTCGCTCATTTCCTCGCTTACCGGAAGGCGCTGGCACTTAGGTCATAGGAATAATTGGCCTACTACCCTATTCAGCGCTGACCGGAAGTGGCGAGATCGTTCCAGGACTCAGACGGCCAGCTTAAAAAACGAGGAGATTAAACCCCCCTCGGTAAGGGGAGTGCTGAAACCGAGATCCATAACAATATATATATATACATATTGTTGCGGATATGGGATTTGGCCTCCATCCATATCCGCTTGTAAATATTCCCCTATTTCCCCAATACTCCCCAACTATCCCCAATCCCCCATTCCCTAGTCCCATTGTCTGTAAACAACACTCTGTAGCCCCGACCTTCCCATTTTTCCCCCATTAAATGTCGTGCCCAGGTTCACCGCATCTCACGTAGACAACTATAGGACATCTTGCTAGTTATTCTTAGTCTATGTCAGTTAAGGACTCGTTTCCATTAATTCTGACTCTTCATTGCACCAGAATGTGATTGTATGGCACCGTTAGTAAGTTTAGGACCTCCCAATACCTCCCCGCATCTCTTCCTCATGGAATAACAACACCAACAACAACAACAGCGGGGGCGGCGCGGGGAGTGTGCGTCCTCACTCCGGCTTGGTTAGCCGCCATTGACCATGTGCTCCGACGGGGTTACCACACAGGGGCTCACTGTCAGCTCCTCGTCAAGGGCGGAGCCCGGTAACCCCCCGCACCCAATAAGAAGCGGCGGACCGATTCCATCTGGGGCGGAGCTAACGAGCCGAGGCCGTGTCACTCCCCGCTGGACATGCGCAGGAAGACGGAGGTGACGTCAGATGCGGCTCAGCTACGAAGAAGAAAGGACGCCACCTCCTAGCGCTGAGAGATACCTCCCGCCTCTCTGGACCGGACCGGGTCGATTCTGCCCCTGAGCCAAGGTGCACCTTGAGCCATCGACTACCTGCCCCTCCTTGCCATCAATCCCTGTGTGAGTCAGTCTTGTCCCATTTGTCTGTGGTCTGTCGGGGCTAAGATAAGACCGTGTATAAGTGCCCACCTTTCTGTGCTGTACCTCTTGTGCCGTGTAATCTAAACGTTCTGCATACCCCATATTATATCCTCCTCCGGAGGTCTTGAGAACTGTACCCCTGGTGTCGTGTCATTTAACCCAGCCGTTGTGTCCTTCCCTTCATTGATCTAGCGTAGCGCGATTCGGCCAACGTTCGAGTGTAATCGGGTAACTTGTGCGAACACGGCGGCCATTCCGTTCGGCCCACCATAACATCTAAGTCGTGTCCGTAACAATTGGTTGTCAGGAGTTGGATTCGGACCTGGGACTAAATTTGTTAGGCCCAAATTTTGGAACACCAATTGTACTATTAGAGTAACAATTGGTGTCGGGAAGTGAGATCGGTCCCGGAGCGCGTTTCACGCGCTCGAAATTATAACGGCGAAATTTGATTGTGTTTTACAAAAATAAAAACCCGAATTTTGAAAGTCGCGCTATGGCAGATCAAGACGGCTGGGTTCCGGTAGAGGAGAGTGGGGTAGAATCGACCCAGGACCCCAGGGAAGAAGTGGGGAAAATGGTGGAGGAGAGTAAAGAAGGTGTGGTTGAGGAGGTATCAGGTGCACAAAATGGCGCTCTCGCGCACGTGGTTACAGCGGCACCAAATTTTGCCGCGCCCTTTGTACCAACGGTGGAAGACATGCAATTATTTATGGCTGAAATGGAAGCCCTTTTGAACCGGAACAGTGAGCGATTGTTAAACAAAATTGAAGCAACAACGAACGGAATGAGGGCCGATAGAGAGGCAAGGGAGCAGAGGGACAGAGACCGCAAGTTGGGCGAAAGGGTCCCAGGGGTGCACGAGGAGGTAAAGCGGGTCGAAAAGCGCTGGTTGAGCGAAGCGGAGGAAAGCACGGGTACAATGACGGGGGTAGAAATCGCGACCCGGGGTTTGGAAAAGCCGGCGACCGATGAGGTAGAGGGAATTTTATTAAAGCCAACGGTCGTCGAGGTGAACAAAGAAATTATGGGTATAGTTGAAATTGGAGAGACCGGGGACTTAAAGTTAAAAGAGCAACAATCGGAGGAAGGAATGGAAATTGCTCAAAGTCTAAATGCACATCCTGATGATGTACTCGCTAATCCAAATGGAAGTTTGCAGGTTTTGGTGCAGGGAGGAAGAAGAACCCCGAAGGTGAGACGTGCTGTGTATTGTGCGGGGAGATTTTGTAAGAGGATGTTTAGCGACAAAAGAATTTTCGCGCGCTTGGGATCGAGGAAGCATCCGGGCGTTGGTGAAGGGTCCCGTGTGAGTGGAAATGGCACGCGTGGGAGGAAAAAGTGTGCGTCGGCGAATGGGTGTGTTTTTGTGAGGGTGAAAGGGGTAGCGTATGCTTGTAAGCATGCAAGTGAAGCATCGACGGTAACCGGTTTAGCGGTTAGGGCGACGGATAGCCGATGCGAGCACTCGGTGCGAGGGGTGCTTTGTTGGGTGCGAGGCCCGGTGCGGGTCGATGCTGCGTCGCTTCTCTTCGAAGCGTCGTTGCCGATTCGGGCTTGGCCCCGCCCCGCACGGTCGAGTCCGGGCTTTGTCGGGCGAGGCGACCGGTCCGGTTCAAGGGCGAGTGGGAGGAGGCGGGACGGTGCCCCCTCGTGGGGACGGGGTTCCGACCGGGGGAGATTGAGCCATCGGGCCCGGGACCGCAAGGTGCCGTGCCGAGATGGTGCGTGGAGCCTCGGTCCAACCAAACCACCTCCCTTGAACCGAAAGCCGGACGGATTCAACCTGCAGGCAACCAAACCACCCGAATTCATTGCTCGGCTTTACGAACCGAGTTTAATGATGTCACGACGCACCGAGGCTAGGATATAGTGGACTGTGATGATGGTGATAGTGATAGTGATAGTGATTTGATCGAAATTTATAATAGTGGGTAGAATTGGCAGCAAATGGAAAATTTTTGAATTGGTTGGAATTTGGACGAGCAAAATTTATAGTGAGAGACCCCCGATGTGGTGGGATGGCAAATCCACCATCCCTCACAGGTGGGGCAAATGCGCAATAGATTATGGGGTGTATGGCAGTGAAAACTAGCCCGGGTGGGTTAGGATATTGATAGGGCCCTAGAAGATGACATTAGGTAACGTTAAGGTTAGTTAGTGACTGATACCTGTAGTGGGGACGCAGGTAGATTAGTGTGGATTATAATGACGAGGGAGCGCAATAGTTTAAAGGGACGACTGGGAAGCGCAAGTTTCAGAGGGGAGTAGTTAGATGAGATGATGCTGTGTGAGAAGTGGAGCAGTGTGGAGCAGTGTATGAGTAGTGAGTGTTGTGGATCAGCGCGAATGCGCTTGGGGAGAGAAGGGTGCAGGTGGCACCAGGTGTGAGAGCACAGGTGTGCGAGTACAGGTGTGTGGAATATATGGGGTAAGTGGTACGGAGTGGAGTGGATGGTGCGAAGGTGTGAATGGGGGAAGAGTGGACCCCCATCACGGATACCCGGGGCGGGTAGTGTAAGTGTTAGGTAGAGGGAATAGGTAAATTGTGGTTGGATATTGGCATTTGTGGTGCGGTTGCAGAATGGTATTGTGGATGGGTGCATTAGTGTTGTGGAAATGGCTGGGCGTGTAGCCTGTTAGTGTGTGTAGTTGGTTTGGGCACTTCACCACTGTGAGGATGTCGGCCAGGTGAGGCCGCAGGTGGGCTCTGGGAGCCGTTAGTGTCAGTGGGTGCCGGAGGATCCCGGGTGTGGATCGGGCAGCCCGTGCCAGAGAGGGCACTGAGGGGGTGAGAGTGCGAGAGAGCCTTCCCCAGTTAGTTAGGTTAGGGTAAGGAGCAGGTAAGCTCGGGTGGCAACTACAGTGGTGGAGGTGTGCAGGTGGGTAGACCTGCTGGGAGAGCTACACGTCACGGCCTAGAAATTGTGCGAGTGCACCGGGAGATGAATCGGGGGAGTGAGACCCCAAATTGAGAAGCACCACAGTTTGGTCAATGGGAATTGGTTTTTAGAACCCATAGAGTAAGTTGGCCAATGGATTGGCAGGGAAAGACCCCGGGTAGTGTAAAGTGTGTTAATGTCATTTAGAGGATAGTTAGGATTGAAGTCTCCTCGCACCATCTGCATCCACTCACCTGAGGTGACAGGTACTCCACACCATGCCATGTTTTAATTATTTTTATTGTGCAGATGTTTGGAATGTGAGACGCATCATGACGTGGGTGTGACATTGTGCTTTGTTGTTCCATCTCTTCCTCCTTATGAGGATTGATGATGAATTTGGTGATGGCAAATTTTGGATAGAGGGATTGTGGTGACGAATTTGGGATAGAGGAAATATGGGGAGACGTGACAGTAGCGACGGATTGGTAATGTGTAGATTTTGTACATATGGGGTAAGGTCAAGGGTAGTGTAGGTGACAGGGGGGTGACGTACGGTAGGGACGAGCTTTCTCACTTCGCCCTCCGTACGCATTTCGCCTTGCATTGCCTTATTGATGTGTACCCTTGTGACCTTACCCCTCGCTCATTGTCTTTCCCCTTTTGTCTCCCACATGACCTGTGCGCCATTGGGTGCTGAGGGGAGCGTGCGTGAGTCGGCCATTGTGCGCCCGGCACTCTCAGAACCAGCTGTCTGCATCGATGCACCACATTATGGACCACATGCCTGTGGCCGAGCACCACTTATGGACCCCATGGGTTGGGGCATGGCCCCTCTGCTGGAACCGGCCATGAGAGCCCGAAATCTTGCTGGCGGACCTTGGCCACAGGGCACCGATGCCCCACAGGTGAACCACACGTAGTCGGCCCTGTGGGCCATAAATAAAGCAAATAAAAATGACACATTGGGCACACTTTATTGAAAATAGGCCGCCAGTAAGAAAATGAAAGAATGACAACATCTGGAAGACCAAATAATAATAACCAGCAGAGGGAGCCGAAGAGCAAGAGACACCTGCAGGGTTAGGGGTTGTTGTTTTTATTTTCATGAACAATGGTGACTGCACCGATTGGTGCTTGGGTGTGTATTGGTGCGTTTTTGGGTGCTTTAATGGTGCATTGATGCAGAGCAGACTGTCTCCCCCCCCAGAAAGAACAATCACAGGTCCTGGGTTAGTCTTGTAAATAAAGTAGCGTCAATTGTAAATAATGCTCCCTACCGGCTGTATGTTTAGTTTGAGGATTCTTTCCGCGATTCGGTTATCCTGTGGGTGTGTTTCGGTGAGGAGAAGGGTGCAACGTCGCAGGGGGACATATTTACTCATTTGTGAACATCTGTAAAACTGTCGCACTCAGGGTAGAGTTAATAGTAGAGGGAACTACATCTGAGTGCCACACTAAAGTAGGTAAAAATTTATCGGGTCGGGACGCCCCGAGGTAGAGAAGGGTGCAATGTTGCGGATATGGGATTTGGCCTCCATCCATATCCGCTTGTAAATATTCCCCTATTTCCCCAATACTCCCCAACTATCCCCAATCCCCCATTCCCTAGTCCCATTGTCTGTAAACAACACTCTGTAGCCCCGACCTTCCCCTTTTTCCCCCATTAAATGTCGTGCCCAGGTTCACCGCATCTCACGTAGACAACTATAGGACATCTTGCTAGTTATTCTTAGTCTATGTCAGTTAAGGACTCGTTTCCATTAATTCTGACTCTTCGTTGTACCAGAATATGATTGTATGGCACCGTTAGTAAGTTTAGGACCTCCCAATACCTCCCCGCATCTCTTCCTCATGGAATAACAACACCAACAACAACAACAGCGGGGGCGGCGTGGCGGCGGCGCGGGGAGTGTGCGTCCTCACTCCGGCTTGGTTAGCCGCCATTGACCATGTGCTCCGACGGGGTTACCACACAGGGGCTCACTGTCAGCTCCTCGTCAAGGGCGGAGCCCGGTAACCCCCCGCACCCAATAAGAAGCGGCGGACCGATTCCATCTGGGGCGGAGCTAACGAGCCGAGGGCGTGTCACTCCCCCGCTGGACATGCGCAGGAAGATGGAGGTGACGTCAGATGCGGCTCAGCTACGAAGAAGAAAGGACGCCACCTCCTAGCGCTGAGAGATACCTCCCGCCTCTCTGGACCGGACCGGGTCGATTCTGCCCCTGAGCCAAGGTGCACCTTGAGCCATCGACTACCTGCCCCTCCTTGCCATCAATCCCTGTGTGAGTCAGTCTTGTCCCGTTTGTCTGTGGTCTGTCGGGGCTAAGATAAGACCGTGTATAAGTGCCCACCTTTCTGTGCTGTACCTCTTGTGCCATGTAATCTAAACGTTCTGCATACCCCATATTATATCCTCCTCCGGAGGTCTTGAGAACTGTACCCCTCGTGTCGTGTCATTTAACCCAGCCGTTGTGTCCTTCCCTTCATTGATCTAGCGTAGCGCGATTCGGCCAACGTTCGAGTGTAATCGGGTAACTTGTGCGAACACGGCGGCCATTCCGCTCGGCCCACCATAACATCTAAGTCGTGTCCGTAACAATATATATTATATATATATATATATATATATATATATATATATACATACATACATACATACATACATACATACATACATACATACATACATACACACAGACCCCAGAATGTCATCACGGGACATACAGGTAGCTCTTGCCACTGTTGATGTCAAAGTGCACGAGTCTACCATTAGAAAGAGGTGGCACAAATTTGATCTACATGGGAGGTGTGCCAGGAGGAAACCTTTGCTGTCCAGAAAGAACATCAGGGCAAGACTAACGTTTTCCAATGAACACCGAGGCAAAGACCAGCATTTCTGGAACAATGTGCTCTGGACAGATGAGTCAGTCAAAGGTAGAGCTATTTGGCCACAGTACCAGAAGACATGTTTGGCGAAAACCAAAGACAGCATTTGACCACAAGAACCTGATACCAACTGTAAAGCATGGTGGTGGAAATATTATGGTTTGGGGCAGCTTTGCTGCATCAGGGCCTGGGCAGCTCACCATCATAGAATCCACTATGAATTCTTCATTGAACCAGAGGGTGCTTGAGGATAATGTGAGGCCATCTGTCGGAAAGTTGAAGCTCAACCAAAAGTAGACCTTGCAACATGACAATGACCCTAAACATACCAGTAAATCCACCAAGGAATGGTTGAAAAGAAAGAAATTGAGGGTTCTGGAATGGCCAAGTCAAAGCGCGGATTTAAATCCAATCGAGATGTTGTGGGGGGATTTGAAACGAGCTGTGCATGCAAGAAAACCCCTCAAACATCGCACAGCTGAAAGAATTCTGCATGGAGGAGTGGGCAAAAATTTCTCCCAGTCGATGTCAGAGACTGGTAGACAGTAGTAGACTGGTAGACAGACAGACTGGTAAACGCCTACTTGAGGTTGTTTCTGCCAAAGGGGGCAATACCACCTATTAGAGCCAAGGGTGTACTTACTTTTTCCACATCCGAAATTTGCATTGATGTTTATTTCAAATATACAATGGACTACAAAATGTAAATGTTTCATGATATTTGTTATATTATATTGTGGCGTACACGAAAGCCCACTGTCGTGGTGACATCATTCCGCGCACCAAGTGGGCGGCGGCCACGCCCGAGGGGTAGGCGTGGCCTCAGGATATACACCGGGCGTGCAGCCCGGAGCGCACCAGTGCTACAGTGACCTCTTTGGAATAAAGAACAATAAACTTACCGCGTTGTCCGCTTCCTCCTTGGCAGCAAGTCGCGCGTGTAGCACCGCGTGCTTCATTGGTGACCTCTGACATTCGAGTCAGCCGTCGCTGACTACCCGAAACCGCCGCAACAATGGCTACCAACGCGGTCTCCATCAAGCTCCCCAAATTCTGGGAGTCACAAGCCGAAGTTTGGTTCCTGCAGGTGGAAGCCCAGTTCCGACTTCGAGGCATCACGGTGGACGAGACCATGTACTGCCACGTGGCCGCCGCCCTCGGGCCCGGCATGGCCCCCCGCGTCGTATCGGTCCTAAGGGATTCACCTGCCGACGGCAAGTACGAGGCGGTCAAGCGTCTCCTCCTCACCACGTTTGGCCTTACGGTGGACGCACGGGCCGATCGCCTCTTGGACCTCCCCGAGATCGGGGACACGCGACAGTCGGTCCGTATGGACCATATGCTGGCGCTCATGGACGACGAAACCCCGAACGCTCTATTCTGGGCGTTGTTTCGACGCCAGCTGCCAGCACGAGTCCGCCTCGCTTTGGCTGGTTCCGCGTTAACGGAACCCCGTGCGCTCGCTGCTGAGGCCGACAAATACTACGCGGCTTTGGACACGCAGGCGAGTCTTGGCATGGTTGCCGCTCCCGAGGCTTTCCCCGATGCACCGCACCTCGTGTCCGCCGTCACGCCCCGCCCACCACCACCGCCGCCGCCACGAAGAAAACCGCGGCCTCCGACGCCGCAGCTGCCCACCTGGTGTTTCTTCCACGCCAAGTTCGGCCACGAGGCTCGGCAGTGTCGCCCGCCGTGCTCATTCGGCAGGTTGGGAAACGGGCGAGCCGGCGCTCGGTGGCAACGGTGAGCGTCGGCAATTCAAACAGCCTGCTGTACATAACGGACACCTTGTCCGGGCGCCGTTACCTGTGCGACACGGGGGCGCAGGTGAGTGTCGTTCCTGCCGGTACGTCCGACAAGCAAACCACGGGCCGAGGTCCCGCGCTGCTTGCAGCCAATGGTACGTCTATACGCACGTACGGAAAACGCTGTATCTCCCTGCGGTTCGGAGGTCAGGTTTTCCGTTGGTCGTTCGTTACGGCCGACGTGCCCATGGCACTGCTCGGCGTGGACTTCTTATGTGCTAATGGATTACTGGTCGATGTAAAGCGCAGAAGGCTTGTCCAGGCTGACATGTTCAGCTCGCTCGCGTGTGCGCTGCCCGCCTCATTGAGCAGCTCACAGAGCGGCTCGCCGAGCGGCTTGCTGAGCGGTTCCGTTCCGGCCAGGTTCATCTGTACGCTTCCGGCAGCGGACGAATTCGCCCGCCTCCTCGCGGGTTTCCCGGCCCTCACGCGGCCCACCTTCTCGGCGGGGACCATCAAGCATGGGGTGGAACATCACATCCCCACCGCCGGGCCACCGGTCTACGCCCGGGCACGCCGCCTCGAGCCGACGAAGCTCGCCGTAGCGGCTCGGCATCGTGCAGCGCTCCGAGAGCGCGTGGACGTCCCCGCTCCACATCGTGCCCAAGCCCGGCGGGGGATGGCGACCGTGCGGGGACTACCGGCGCCTCAACGACACCACCACCCCCGACCGCTACCCCGTCCCCCACATCCAGGACTTCTCCGCCCGGTTGGCGGGGATGTCCTTCTTTTCAAAGGTGGACCTCGTACGCGGCTACCATCAGGTCCCTGTCAGGCCGGAGGACATCCCGAAGACAGCTGTCATCACGCCGTTCGGGCTTTTCGAATTTTTTCGGATGCCCTTCGGTTTGAAAAATGTGGCTCAGGTGTTCCAGCGCCTCATGGACAGCGTCTTGCGCGGCTTGGATTTTTTGTACGTCTACCTGGACGACATCCTCGTCGCCAGCGCGTCCCGCGAAGAGCACCTTCGTTAACTCCGCACGCTCTTCGAACGTCTGGGCCAGCACGGCCTGATCGTGAACCCCGCCAAGTGCCTGTTCGGTGTCGCTGAAATCGACTTTTTGGGGCACCACGTCACCAGGCATGGGGCCGTCCCCCTACCGGCCAAGGTGGAGGCGGTGAAGGGGTTTCCGCGCCCCCGCACGATCAAGGGGCTCCAGGAGTTCCTGGGCATGGTAAACTTTTACCATCGGTTCCTGCCCCGCATCGCCCAGCTCCTGCGCCCCTTACACGAGGCCCTTCGAGGGAAGCCGGGCAAAGGCGACGTTACCTGGACCGAGCAGATGGACGCGGCGTTCTCGGGCGCGAAGCTCACCTTGGCCAACGCCACCATGCTCGCGCACCCGGCGCCCGATGCACCGATCGCCCTCACCACCGACGCCTTGCACTACGCGGTGGGCGCGGTGCACAAGCAATGGGTGCGTGGTGCTTGGCAACCACTGGCGTTCTTCAGCAGGCAGCTTCGCCCGCCCGAACGCCGTTACAGTACCTTCGACTGCGAGTTGCTTGGGCTTCACCTGGCGGTCAGGCACTTCCGCCATCTGCTCGAGGGCCGTGCGTTCATGGCCTTGGTCGACCACAAGCCGCTGGTTTTCGCGATGGGCAAGGTCGCCGAGCTGTGGTCGGCCCGGCAACAGCATCACCTCGTGGCCGTGTCCGACTACACTACGGACATCCGACACATCGCGGGAAAGGACAACCCGGTGGCCGACTGCCTTTCCCGGGCCGTCGCCCACGCAGTCCACCTTGGCATCGACTATGCCCGGATGGCGGCGGACCAGGCCGCCGACCCCGGGGTCCAGGCCTTGCGGACCGCCGTCACGGGCCTCCGCGTCACCGAGGTGCCCTTCGACGGCACGGGCACGGCCCTCGTTTGCAACGTCTCCCTCGGGCGGCCTCGCCCCATCGTGCCCGCAGGCTGGCAGCGCCAGGTTTTTGACGCCATCCACGGCCTGTCCCACCCGGGCACGAAGGCCTCCCAGAGGTTGGTCGCCGACAAGTTTGTCTGGCATGGCCTCTGGAAGGCCGTCCGCGGTTGGACAAGGACGTGCCTCGTGTGCCAGCGCGCGAAGGTGCACCGGCACACCCAGGCCCCGTTGGCCCCGTTTACGGTGACGGAACATCGGTTCGACCACGTGCACGTGGACCTAGTGGGACCGCTGCCCCCCTCGCGGGGTTTCACCCATGTCCTTACCATGGTGGACCGCACCACCCGGTGGCCGGAGGCCGTGCCTTTGGCGGCGACGACGGCGGCAGATGTCGCGCAGGCGTTCATCGCCACCTGGGTCGCCTGGTTCGGCGCCCCCTCGGACATCTCGTCCGACCGCGGCCCCCAGTTCACCTCAGAGCTCTGGGCCGCGGTCGCGCGGGGGCTCGGGGTCCAGCTGCACCGAACCACGGCCTACCACCCCCAGGCCAACGGCCTGTGCGAGCGATTCCACCGCTCGTTGAAGGCCGCGCTCCGGGCCACCCTCCGTGACGGCGGCTGGGTCGTCAGGCTCCTCTGGGTCCTGCTGGGCCTCCGGGCGGCGCCCAAGGAGGACCTGCGCGCATCCGCGGCAGAGTTGGTCTTTGGACAACCGCTGCGGGTGCCGGGCGATTTCCCCCCCGACCCCACGGCACCTTGGTCCGCGGCGCAGGAGCGTTCTGCGCTGCAGGAGACCGCCCGGAGGTTCGCCCCGGTGCCGACGGCGCACCACGGGCACCCTCCTACACACATTGCCCCGGAGCTTCGCACCGCGGAGTACGTCTTCGTCCGGCACGACGCCCACCGGACACCACTGCGGCCCCCGTACGACGGGCCTTTCCACGTGCTGGAGACCGGGGTGAAACATTTCACCCTGGACATCGGCGGCACTCCTGACCGGGTCTCCATAGACCGCCTCAAGCCGGCCCACCTCGACGTGGACCACCCACCGCCGGTGGCTCGGCCCCCGCGTCGGGGCCGCCCCCCTGCGGGCGGACCCCCGGCAGCACCCAGCACCGCCCCCTGGTCCGGCACCCATCCCGGGTACAGCCGGGGGCATCCCACCTGGCATCCCTGCACCCCGGACGCCGCCGGTCGCCAGAGGGCGCTTCGGCTGGGTCATCCGTTTGCCCCGCAAACTGGCCCTCCAGGTGCGCGGGAATTCTGGGGGGGTGCGTGTGGCGTACACGAAAGCCCACTGGCGTGGTGACATCATTCCGTGCACCAAGTGGGCGGCGGCCATGCCCGAGGGGTAGGCGTGGCCTCAGGATATACACCGGGTGCGCAGCCCGGAGCGCGCCAGTGCTACAGTGACCTCTTTGGAATAAAGAACAATAAACTTACCGCGTTGCCCACTTCCTCCTTGGTAGCAAGTTGCGTGCGTAGCACTGCGTGCTTCAATATCACCTTTATCTATCAATATTGTTGAAATGAAGATCAAATAGCTGTATGTTGAAATATGTTGAAAAAGTCAAAACTTTAAATGGGGTGTACTTACTTTTTCACGTGACTGTATATATATATATATATATATATATATATATATATATATATATATATATATATATATATATATATATATATATATATATTGTTGTGGATATGAGGATTGTGTTTTTTTATTGTGTTGTATTGTATCGTAAATTGTTGTGAAATATTGCTTTATTCTGGACCCTCCTTACTCCAGTTATGTATAAAGGTCAAAGGGCGTCCCATAATTAGGTCATAAACAATCACGTCAGCCAATCATAGATTTCCCCCTGGTTGATAGTGATATCTTTATTATGTGTATTAGGGTAAGGCCTTGTCTTCCATTAAGATGACACTCCATTGCACCAAGTGAAATAGAGTACATTCCTTTCATTCCCCATTCCCACTCCCAAAAACTTTCATTGCCAAGCCTCGATTGCCAATTACATCCCCTCCAAGCCTCCATTGCCAACTGCACGGGGCACAGGTTTGTTACAGCGGTGGGTTGCTGATTTCACCCCAATAGCCGCCATTAAGCATGTGCTCAGCTCGGGGTCAGAGGGCCTGTGCCCACCAATCAGGGCCGAGGCGAGCTGACCGATGGGCATGTCCTAAAGGCCGGCGGCTTGATCGCCGGAGGCGCTATAAAAGCACGCGCGCAAGGTACTGCCGAAGGATATCCAGGGAAGCACAAAGCCTGCTATTCGTCGCCTTGCTCGCCAAAGTTGGACCAAAAAAAGGAGTTAACAGCAAGAAGCCTGGAGAAAGCACGCGACGTCCACGCAGCAACACAGCAGCTTCAACAACAGCAGCTTCAGTAACCACAGCTTGGGGCCTGGACGGCAGTTTTGAGCGGGGCCGCGAAGGAACGGCGGCTGCGAAACGCGCCGATCGTGCTGCACGACCCGTTGGACCTTCCTCTCCCTCCAGCCATCCACCTCCTGCCTTTCCATCCTTTTGTGTACGTGAGTTTGTTCTGTGTGTCTTGTCCCTGGGTATTAATTAAGCTGGTATAAGTTAATAATTGCACTGTGTCTCTAATATCTTCTGTATATTATTTTCTTATCTTTCCTTCTTCCTTGGTTACTTTTGGTTGTAAATAGTAAATAAATTAGATTCGTAATCCTTACCCTTTGTCTCTCTTCTTCTTCACATCCTTCGCTTTAGTCTTTTCCCCATTGAATATCTGTAGCGCAATCCGGCCAACGTTCAGGAATCGGGTTAGTCGGGGTAACTGTTCAGCCGCAGTGCCATCCGCTCGGCAAACCAACATCCTTATCCGCGGTCCGTAACAATATATTTCTATATATATATATATATATATATATATATATATATATATATATATATATATATATATATATATATATATATATATATATATATGTTTATACGCTTTAATCGCTCGAGTTGAGAATTAAATCATGTGTTGGTGAATAAGCCAAACGCGATATCCCATATCTAATGACATAATTTGAGAAAGTAATAAACTGAGATTGTGGAATATCAGAGCACTGGGGTGTAAACGGATGGATGTTTCAATTGATATTGTATGCATTAACAATTAATTAATTCAATATGCATTTGCAGGATCTTTCGGTGGATTAAAGGATGATTTAATTAAGCTTCCCAGCCCTGCGCTCGCTCATTATGAACCGAATTGGTTTTCCTGCAGATTCATCCGAACCGGTTTCTTTATGGTCGCAAATATTGGGAAAAAAACACTCTTCATCCCTCTGCTGGGCTGGCAGATGAGGCCAGAGGAAGCGCACACACCTTTGAGTTGTCTATATGGTGTGGGATCACTGGATGGAAGGTGTGTATGATTGACAGCACGTTGCCATACACATCATGCTTTCTGGACTCAGCTTGCCCGGGCCTGTCATCACAGATATGGCAATGGAAATGGTCCTGTAATTCTTCAATACCATAAAACGATCCGAGGCATGGCGAGCTCATGGGGTGCTGCTATGGAAGCGCAGAATGCAGCTCTGCATGCACTGTGTGAATAATTGAATACCAGGTATATTGTTCAATCATGCGTTCCTGCAAGTCTGGTTGAACTGTATATATCTAATATATAAAGAAGAAAGTTTGTTACTTGCAGAATCGAAGATTTTTCAAATATATTGGTTGGTCTTGTGCATTATTCTGTCTGCCCGTCTGTCAAAATCGCATCCCATCAACATGCGGATGGTGAGGTTTTACTGTATATAATATACACTATAATACTCTCCTCCAGCCTGTCTGTCTGTCCGTTCAGGGTGAGGCTTCTCCCATTCAGGGAGGGGCTTAAAAAAAAATCAAATCTCTACCATTTTGTTTGAGGCCTCATAAGCCTCTTTTGTAAGGCTCACGCTTTCTGACTCTCTCACGGTTTTCTCTAAACTCTCCTTCAATATCTGATTTCATTTTTCGTAGTCACTAAGATAGACTCCGAGGCAAAGAACGGTAAAAATTGGACGAAAGTTAGCGTTTTTAGACAAAAATGCATTTTAATTCAAATTAAGGCCTGTGGCTATAATATAAAGTCCATTCAGACTCTTTCACGGCTTTATCTCGACTCTAATTCACCATCTGATTAAATTTTTCAAAGTCGCTAAGGTGGTTTAAGTCTCAGTTGCAGCAAAAGGTGAAAATAAATCGTATGAATATTGTTGGCATTTTATTGGCAACAATGCATTCTAATAGCTGTTTTGAATGTATCTGGTTGGATGTGATGTGGGGACAGGGAGAGAGGATGGGGAAGGAGAGAGGGGCTGAAGGAGAGATGGGGTGGTAAGTTGGGAGCAGGAGAGAGGAGGGAGGAGGAGGAGAAGGAGGGGAGAGGATGGAGAGGAGGAGAGAAGAAGGAGCGGAGGGGACTCTGCTGGGGAAATAGTTATTTATTATTCTTAGTAGAAGCACAGCGAATGAAAACTGAAATTGGGGATCGAACTGAAATTAGGGTTCCCCAAGGCAGTGTTCTGGGCCCTGTGCTTTTTTGGTCTTCATCAATGATCACTCCGACTCTCTGGAAAATCCTCTCCATCTCTTTGCTGATGACTACTCTCTGTCACTCCATTCCTCATCCCTCAGATCGGCAGTCTGCAGCCTCCTCACTCTCTGCAGACCTGGACAAAATCACAAACTGGTCAAAGAAGTGGAACATGTCTCAATCCCGACAAATCTCACACTCTTACTATGTCTCTCCGAAAAGACCGACTGGAAAACCCTCCCATGTACTTTCTCAACAATCCTCTCCAAGAAGTTCTGTCGCTCAAGTTTTTGGGTCTCACCATCTGCCATGATCTTTCTTGGGAAAACTACATCTCCAAGCTGGCCTCCAAAGCCAGTCGCCGACTGGGCACCCTCCATGTGCGAAGTCCTTTCTTGGCACACCTGGGCTCCTCACCACATACAGGAGTTGCACCTAAAACAAAAGAAAATGAAAATAAAGTTGAGAACACACCAAAACTACTCGACTAAGCTGAAACAATAATTTCGAATTCATATTTAAACACAGATGGCATCCAGAGAGGTAAAAAGAAAATCTAACCATCGATTGGAATCTCGAGCACATCTCCCATTCTGCTTCTCAATCTCCAATGTAAATTCATATTTCCGAAGGCCCCACTCCCCGAACAGCATTTCGTCAAAACACTGGAGTGACATCGACCATGAGCGAAAATATAATTAGAATCCAAGGGGGAAATTTTGCAAAATTAATTCAGTGCTGCAAAACTTACATTGGAGTTTACAAGGGATAATTTTACCTTTCGTTGGGATATTGAGATATTTTGATTCGGATGGATCTTATTAAGTGTAAACGTGACGTTTGTGTAAATTTGGTCACCACTCAATTCCTCCCACCCCAAATATAACAATTTTTAAAATGTCCATCGCAACAAAATTAGAAATAAACCTCGTCTCTTCTATGTTGTAAAGAGCGTTGTCTTCTCTGTTAAGTACCTTCTCATCCTTTTCCTCCCCTCACCATTCCCAACCTCTCTTCTGCCACACAGGGAAGAGAGCACTGCTTTGTAGCAGAAGTGCTAGGAGGGAGCACGGGTGAGGTGGGCTGCAAAGCTTTTTCCTGCGCTGTTAGTTAACTGTGTGACCTTCAAAGTTCCAGAAGTGTCATACATGGAAAAAAAAATTTATTTTATATTCTGCAGATTTGTTCTTCCCTGCAAGCGCTGTTCAAAAGTCACCCTGCAGGAACCTTTGCCTCAAGGTCACAGGGTACAGCTCACATCACGTTTTACACCACCTCGATTACTATTCTATTTTTCCCTCTGCACTTTATAACAGTACATTCACTTATGAGCATTCAGTCTTATGAGCCTGCCAGTGGCAAATTAGATTTTCTCCTCTCAAAACGACATTAAAGGGGCTGCTTCCGATGCAATTCCAAGTTCTCAAAAGGAGTCCTGCTGTAATATGTAAATATACTGGGAGTAGCTGGCGTTGCCCAGTGCTGTTCTAATCCAGTTGGCATTTTATTTTGAAGAAATCAATTTTTTGGGTTTTTTGGTGGGAGGGGAGGGGGGAGGAGGGCTAAAACACTTCCCTACACCCACTAAGGAATGGGGTCAGGGATCGTTTAATATTTCTTTTCACATAGCTAATAAAGACTTCGGTACTAAAGAGCTATTATTATAAAAAATCCAAATTTTCTTTTCAATATTTTCAAAACATTTTTTGCTGGAAACACTCACCTGCACTCACTGATGAGCCTCTGAAAGTTTGACGGAGATCCGTTCAGGCACCTCTGAGAAAATCTAGCCTTTGTTTCAAATTTCAGAGGCAGCAAGAGGGGAGGGGAAGGGACTGGATGACGTGAAAGGGAAGGAAGCAAAGGCAGCAAGAGGGGAAGGGAAGGCAGCGTAAGGGGAAGCAAAGGAAGTGTGAAGTGAGAGAAAGGCAGCGAGAGGGGAAGGGAAGGCAACATGAGGGGAAGGCAGCGTGAGCAGAATGCAGCAAGAGGGGAGGGGAAGGAAGTGAAGGCATCACGAGGGGAGGGGAAGGCAGTATAAGGGCAACTGAAGGCAGCAAGAGAGGAGGGGAAGGAGGTGAAGGCAGCGGGAGGAGAAAGGAGTGAATGCAGCAAGATGGGAGGGGAAGGAAGTGAAGTCAGCAAGAGGGGAGGGGAAGGAAGTGAAGGCAGCGGGAGGGGAAAGGAGTGAATGCAGCAAGAGGGGAGGGGAAGGAAGTGAAGTCAGCAAGAGGGGAGGGGAAGGAAGTGAAGGCAGCAAGAGGAAGTGAGGGCAGCAAGCAGGGAGGTGAAGGCAGCAAGAGTAGAGGGAAGGCAACACCATATAATATGAGGGTGTAGCGGTTCCCGCTGAATGTACACAATCGCCTTGCACCTGCCAGGACGCGGCCAGGGCGCGATCGCCATGCCGGGCTCGTCCGGACGGGCCCAGACGCGCCTCTCGTGGGCATGCCCGGACTCGCTGTTCCCGGGCACGCCCGAACCTCCCGGGCACGCCCGGTCTCGTCTTTCCCGGGCATGCCCGCTCTCGCCTTTCCAGGGCTCGCCCAGAGCGCCCGGGCACGCCCAGCCTCGACTTGCCAGGCCGCGTCCAGGACGCCCGGGCATGTCCAGACTCGCCTTTCCAGGACTCGCCCTTGACACCCGGGCATGCCCGGTCTCGGTTTTCCCGGGCAAACGCTCGGGCATAAATGTGTATATATATTGCTGCCCGATAAACGGGCTTTTCAGAATACCTGAGCTGTTTTGTTTCAATAAAGCAACTCGGACGAATTCCGTTTTTGGTCGCGTCAATTCTTTCGACTCGCGTTGGAGCTCAGCTCCTTCACTGGTGACCTACCGACATGGACATGGCAGTGACTCTTCAACTGCCTACCTTCTGGGAGGCTCATGCGGCTGTTTGGTTCGCCCAGGCGGACTCCTAGTTCGCCCTGCGAGGCATCACCGCGGACGACACCCGCTTCCACCACGTCGTGGCAGCGCTCGGTTCCGCCACCGTGGCCCGCGCCCTGAGCCTCCTCGAGCACCCGCCGGCTGCCGACAAGTATGACGCGCTGAAGACGCTCCTCCTCGACGCTTTCACCCTCTCACCGGCGGCACACGCACGGCGCCTGGTCGAATTGCCCGAGCTCGGCGACACGCACCCGTCCGAGCGCATGGACTATATGCTCTCGTTGCTCGGTGAGCACTCTCCGGATTTTCTGTTCCGCGAGCTGTTCCTTCGCCAGCTGCCTCACCCGGTACGCGTCGCCCTGGCTGGCACGTCGATCACCGATCCCTGCGCCCTCGCCAGGGAAGCCGATAAGATCTCCTCGGCGGGCCAACACATCGGCGCGGCTACCTGGAGCCTGCCGCCGTCCGAGGCGACGCCCACGACGCCCGAGCGCCCTGCGCGGTTGGAGGCCGAACTGCCGGTGCAACTGGCGGCCGCCACGCCGTGCCGACCGCTTCCGACATGACGGCCGGGGCCTCCACCTGACCAGGCGTGGTGTTATTACCACGCCAGGTTCGGACACAAGGCTCGGACGTGCCGACCCCCGTGCACTTTCGGCAAGTCGGGAAACGGCCGGGCCCGCGTTCATTCCCAGCCATTAGCGCCGGCCACTCGGGCAACTTGCTTTTTATTCGGGACAAAGCGTCCGGGCGGCGTTTCCTTTGTGACACCGGCGCCCAACTGAGCGTCATACCCGCCTCCGAGCAGGACAGGCGGGACGCCGTTTGCGGCCCCTCTTTGGTCGCTGCTAATGGCTCGGCCAGACGTGACCCTCTGCTTCGGCAGCCAGCGCTTTCAGTGGACCTTTGTGACCGCCTGCGTCCCCATGGCTTTGCTGGGCGCCGACTTCCTCTGCGCGCACGGGCTGCTGGTCGACGTCAAACGTCGTCGCCTTGTCAACGCCGAGACCTTCAGCTCCCTGGCATGCACGATGAGCAGCTCCGCGCCGACCGAACTGGCGTGCGCCCTCCCGACAGCGAACGAGTTCGCTCGCCTGCTCGCGGAATTCCCGGCCCTCACGCGGCCGACGTTTTCGGCCGTCGCAGTGCGGCATGGGATCGAGCACCACATACCCACTACGGGCCCGCCGGTCTACGCCAGGGCCCGCCGCCTCGACCCGGCCAAGCTCGCCGTGGCAAAGGCCGAGTTCGATGCGTTGGAGCACCTCGGCATCGTGCGGCACTCCAATAGCGCGTGGGCCTCACCACTGCACATCGTGCCAAAGCCGGGGGGCGGATGGCGCCCGTGTGGCGACTACCACCGCCTCAACGACGCTACCACCCCCGACAGGTACCCGATCCCGCACATCCAGGACTTTTCCGCCCGTTTGGCGGGACGGGTCATATTTTCCAAAATTGACCTGATACGGGGATACCACCAGGTACCTGTCCGGGCGGCCGACGTCCCGAAGACGGCCGTCATCACGCCGTTCGGCCTGTTCGAATTTTTGAGGATGCCATTTGGCCTCAAGAACGCGGCCCAGGCGTTCCAGCGCTTAATGGACGGCGTGCTGCGCGACCTGCCATTTCTTTTCGTCTATCTGGACGACATCCTCGTCGCCAGCACGTCCCGCGCCGAGCACCTCCTCCACCTCCGAACACTGTTCGGTCGCCTCAGCGAGCACGGCCTAATTGTCAACCCAGCCAAATGCCACTTCGGCACGACGACCGTTGACTTTTTGGGCCACCGCATCACCAAGACCGGGGCCGTGCCGCTGCCGACCAAGGTCGAGGCCATCACCACGTTTCCGCGTCCCCGTTCCATCAAGGCCCTACAAGAGTTCCTCGGCATGGTGAATTTTTATCACCGATTCGTGCCCCGCGCTGCTCAGCTCATGCGGCCCCTTTACGAGGCCCTCCGGGGCAAGCCGGCCAAGCATGACATCGTTTGTTCCGCGGCCGTGGACGCGACCTTCGCGAGCGCAAAACGGGCCCTCGCCGACGCAATGCTGCTGGCTCACCTGGTGCTCAACGCGCCCATCGCCCTCACTACGGACGCCTCCAACTACGCGGTGGGCGCCGTACATGAAGAATGGGTGGACGAGGTTTGGCAGCCACTCGCTTTTTTCAGCTGGCAGCTCCGGCCGAACGAGTTAAAATACAGCACGTTCGACCGCGAGCTGCTCGGTCTATTCCTGGCCGTTCGCCATTTCCGACACCTCCTGGAGGGCCGCACGTTCACGGCTTTCGTCGACCACAAGCCGTTGGTCTACGCAATGGCCAAAGTCACGGAGCCGTGGTCGGCCCGCCAGCAGCGCCACCTCTCCGCCGTGTCGGAATTCACCACGGACATCCGGCACGTCGCCGGCAAAGACAACGCCGTGGCCGACTGTCTTTCTCGGGCCAGCGCGAACGCGGTCCACCTCGGCGTGGACTTCGCGCTCATGGCGGCCGACCAGACCACAGACACCTCGGTGCAGGCCCTCCGGGCAGCGGACACGGGCCTCCGCCTGGACGACATCCCCTTCGCGGGCACCGTCCTGCTCTGCGACGTCTCCCAGGGCCAGCCTTGCCCCATCGTGCCCGTTTCCTGGCAGCGCCGCATCTTCGCCTCCATCCACGGCCTTTCTCACCCTGGCCGGAAAGCTTCTCAGAAGCTGGTGTCGGCGCGTTTCGTCTGGCACGGCCTTCGACGGAACGGCTGCGACTGGGCCAACGCCTGCACGGCCTGCCAGCGGGCCAAGGTCCACCGCCACACCCAGGCCCCGCTAGCACCTTTCACCGTGCCTGCACGGCGTTTCGACCACGTCCACGTGGACCTGGTGGGTCCCCTGCCCCCATCGCGGAGGTTCACCCACCTGCTCACCATTGTAGACAGGACCACCAGGTGGCCGGAGGCCGTGCCCCTCACCTCCACCACCACCGCCGACGTGGCGCAGGCGTTCATCGCCACCCGGGTCGCGCGCTTCGGCGCACCGGCGGACATCTCGTCCGACCGCGGCCCACAGTTCACGTCCGAACTTTGGGGTGTGGTCGCCCGCTCGTTGGGGGTCACGCAGCACCGCACCACGGCCTACCACCCCCAAGCCAATGGGTTGTGCAAGCGGTTTCACTGCTCCATGAAGGCCGCACTCATGGCCGGCCTTCAGGACGACGGTTGGACCGACCGGCTGCCGTGGGTCCTTTTGGGCCTCCGCACGGCCCCCAAGGAGGACCTCCGGGCGTCCGCCGCCGAGCTCGTCTACAGCCAGCCGCTCCGCATCCCGGGCGAGTTCGTGCCCGACGCTACCAGTCCCTGGTCCGCCGCACACCAGCGCTCGGACCTCCAGGAGGCCGCCCGCCGATTTGCCCCCGTGCCAACGTCCCGCCACGGTGGCCCCCAGTCCTACGTCCCCCCGGCGCTTCGCACAGTGGAGTATGTCTTTCTGCGTCATGATGCGCACCGGGGGCCACTCCGGCCGCCGTTCGATGGGCCCTTCCGGGTCCTGCGACGGGGCGACAAGTCCTTCGTCGTCGACGTCGGCGGCCAGTCGGACCGGATCTCTGTGGACCGCCTCAAACCGGCGCACGTGGACGTCGACCGACCACCACGGTTGGGCCTTCCTCCGCGGCAAGGCCGCCCCCCATCTACAGGTCCACCCGCTCGACCACCCACCACCGTATCGGACCCCCCCCACGACCCTCCAGGGGTCGCTTCGGCCGGGTCATCCGGACCCCCCTTAAATTGACCCTGCCGGTGCAGGTCGATTCTGGAGGGGCGTGTGTAGCGGTTCCCGCTGAATGTACACAATCGCCTTGCACCTGCCAGGACGTGGCCAGGGCGCGATTGCCATGTCGGGCTCGTCCGGACGGGCCTAGACGCGCCTCTCCTGGGCATGCCCGGACTCGCTGTTCCCGGGCACGCCCGAACCTCCCGGGCACGCCCGGTCTCGTCTTTCCCGGGCATGCCCGCTCTCGCCTTTCTCAGGGCTCGCCCAGAGCGCCCGGGCACGCCCAGCCTCGACTTGCCAGGCCACGTCCAGGTCGCCCGGGCATGTCCAGACTCGCCTTTCCAGGGCTCGCCCAGAGCGTCCGGGCATGCCCACTCTCGCCTTTCCAGGGCTCGCCCAGAGCGCTCGGGCATGCCCAGCCTCGACTTGCCAGGCCGCGTCCAGGACGCCCGGGCATGTCCAGACTCGCCTTTCCAGGACTCGCCCTTGACATCCGGGCATGCCCGGTCTCGGTTTTCCCGGGCAAACGCCCGGGCATAAATGTGTATATATATTGCTGCCCGATAAACGGGCTTTTCAGAATACCTGAGCTGTTTTGTTTCAATAAAGCAACTCGGACGAATTCCGTTTTTGGTCGCGTCAATTCTTTCGACTCGCGTTGGAGCTCAGCTCCTTCAAGGGTTTGGCAAACTTAACAACAGGCACAAAATAACAAAATAATTGATAAAGGATATAATTAATTATGAATGTGTAACTGTCTCCGGGAACTACCGGACATCCTGTTCAAACACGACAGCGAACTACCCGTTTTCAAACAGCACATACCATTTTAAAAGAGATTATAACATGAGCTTCCCTTAGGCCTGATGGGATACGACTCGACCTGCAGCTGCAATCATGGCTCCCACCTCTTCCCCTACCTCATTCCACCCCCACCCCTGCCGGACTCCCAACCGACCCCTTCCCGTGCAAATGAACAAACATCAAAGAATATCACTCAAAGTTTAGCAGCAAAGTTATTACAAATATTTCATCAAAACTATAAATAAGGCAAATGCAAAGGTCAGAGAATGGTGAGAAACGGCGGTGTGTTCATTACCAAGCACATTGTAGAGCGCTCGCCAAGCAGCTTAAGCACTGCAGCAAGCACTCCAGCAAAATGGTTGATAAGGAACGGCTGGCTTGACAAGCGATAGCAAGCTGATTGCTTCTGGTTTAAATGGCCGAAAATGTTTGGTATATCCGACCCACCAATCCCCACTTCTTTAATACTTTGAATCTATCTATAATTCCACTAATCTCTGTGTGTATGTGTGTGTGTATGTATGCGACAACGATTTCTCGACAACTACCGGTCCGATATACTTGAAACTTGCCAGGTATATTGCTGGGGACCCGAGGATGTGCCTTTTCAAGGTTTGAAATTAATCGGACAAGTACTTACCGAGCTATGGCGATTTAGCCGTTCGCCGTTCGCTTTGGCGTTGCGAATGGACCAAACCATTCCATGTAAATAGAGGGGGGGGGGGGGGGGTTCTGTGGTCGTTGCGAATGGACGAAACCATTTCATGTAAATAGAGGGGGGGGATTGTCACTGTACTCGCAAGCCGTTCGCCGTTCGCTTTGGCGTTGCGAATGGACCAAACCATTTCATGTAAATAGAGGGGGGGGATATAATTTTAGATAGATATATAGTACGGGCATATATATAGTACGGGCATGCCCTAGTACTTTGAAATAGACACAATCTGCATCAGTCATCCAGAAGGAATTGTAAAAAAGTATGGTTCAAATATTCAAGTTTCCTACAACAATCGCAGTTTCTGTGGAGTATCACCTTATCCAATGGAGGTATGAATTAAGTTCAAAATTACTTGGGATTTTAAGGAATATTATTTATTATTTAAGAATTGAGATTCCTGGTCTGGGTGCGTAACTTTCCCACATATATAGATTGATTAGAAATTATTATTAAGTTAAATTAAAAAAATGAACCATAAAAAAGCAGGACAGGAGACAGCCTTGCTTAAATATATAAATATATACACTTAGTTATAAGAATCGCCAATGTTGGTAAACTTAAGATTTCACTCCAGATTTTGATACATATTGAGTCAACAGGATCCGATCCTCAAATCCCAATCCAGATTTTGATTATATGCTTTAATTAATCAATGAGAGGTCATCGTGGTTGTAAGGCAAGGAATGTTTTAATAGGTCGAAACCAAATTACGGCCTAACCCGATGAGTACGGGATTTTTTAAAATAAAAATACCCCCGGTACAGGATTAATTTGGCATTTTGGTACGGGAATGCAACCACGTAGACGATCTATTTATAGGTAGAGTCATTGACGTGTAGTAACGTCATCCGTAAACAAAAATATTCGCGGGATGCGGCACTGGACGTCATCTGTACTCAAAGGGTTAAGAACTCAGCGATGTGACAATGGGCTGACCAAGATGGCGGACTGCCATTTTATTAGGCTTTTTCGATTTTTTGTTATGAGCACCTCGTTAATCATCTCCAAAAAGGGTGTTTAAAACACAAACACACAGTTTTCATTCCGGCACTCTCTTGGAAGTCGAGAGGTATGCATGCAAAGTTTGGGAACACTTGGTTTCATGGTTTTGAAGATATGGAGGAGACACACACACACATTGCCTTTTATTATTATAGATACGAGAATATAAGATGCGTCGCTTCGCTGACAGAAATACCAATCTTTGCTGAAATGGCTAATCTATGGGGGAAGAAAAAAAAGGATTCCTGGGATAACCAACGTCATGTGTTGGCATTTGCAGTTTTGACACGTGTGTCCATGTACCCCCCCCCCCCACCCCCAAAAAAGAATTTGGATCACAAACACTCCAAGGAGTTACCCGAATGTACCGTAGTTGGATTTATTGAAATCCGTTATTCCGTTCTCAAGTTATAATACGACAAACAAAGACAGACAGAGAGACAGACACGGCTCCTTTTATAACATAGATTCACTTCACCATCACCGCTACCGACACATCAACACCATAATCATGAAGATCACATACCATGCTCTGGATTCTAGACAGAGTGTCTGTTCTGCCAAAGCAGTTTCTTGACTTGGGCTACATTCCTAGGTGGGTTGCCACTCTGCCACAGGAAATTAGGGCAGGGATGTGGAATTTGGCCATGGTGCTGCATTAGCTCACCTCTTCGCGAAGGACACACTCGTGTCCACCAACTAATGCTGGCAGACATTAATGCTAACCATAACTCTAACCCTAACCTCCCAGCTTAACATTCATCCGAGGAACGGTGCACACATTGCTGGATGACAGTTTTATCGATGGGTCGAGATTCGAACTCGGGACAGACAGCCGAGTGGCGAGTCCGCATACCTCTCAGCCTACCTTCCAGCCGTTAAAACGATGACGACGCCTGAATTCCTATATTTTAAACCCTCCAGAGAAAAATCTGGGCAGTTCCAATGAGCAATGAATTGAGCGCAAAGGACAGATTAGGTTGCAGAAGAGTTGCAAAGTGCACCACCCCAGGAAGCCCCAAAGATAAATGGGCTGCCTCCAACACTCCTGTTTGCTACAGTCCCATTAATAACTATGCCAAGACGATCCCCGAAAAAGCAACACATCTACACCATGATGTCTTCAGCGAAGCAATCTTTGAACTTCCCTGCAACTTGGTGACAGAACGACACGGAGATATGATAAGGAGTGGACAACAAAAATAAGCACTTTAGATGAACAATACCATTGATAAATGACGTCACAACAGCAACAGGTTTTGAAAATAAGGCAAGAAAAGGGTATTGGGGTTTAAATCAAAAAGAGGGGGAAAAATAAATTTCTACTTTTGGTTTTATCCACCCCCTGATTGGTAAAACAGCAGTTATCGTTTTACTTAGTGACAGGTGGGATGCAATAAAATTATCCAAGTCCAAAATATGGTGCAAGATTGCAGACACCATGGTCTCGCCACCCAAACCTTGGGAATCAAAACGAGCGATTAAAGGTAATCTGCTCATTCGAGACGAGGTGAGTGAGTGTGATGGTCAGCCATTTTAAAATAACCTCTCCATAATGTAAATCACTCTTCCACACTGAGCGTGTTAATTCCAGTTTGATACACAGCAGGAGATATGGAACGACGTGATTGCAGACTTGGAAATAGTGTCGATGAACATGGAGAGTGAACAAAATAGTAAACGTGATCTGCACACCAGGTACAAACAAACTGGTACACGTGATCAGCAGACCAGGTATAACCAAATTAGTACACGTGAGCTGCACACCAGGTATAATCAAATTGGTACATGTGATCAGCACACCAGGAAACCAAATTGACACATGTGATCTGCGCACAAGGTATAACCAAGCTGGTACATGTGGTCTGCACAACAGGTATAATCAAATTGGTAAAAATACCGTAATTAAACAAATTGGTGTGTATGTGTGGTATATTTAGGAATAACCGCATTAGTATACACATTAAATAACCGCGTTGGTATATGTGTGGAATAACCGCATTGGTATATGTGTGGAACAACCACATTGATATATGTGTGGAATAACCTCATTGGTATATGTGTGGAATAACCGCATTGGTATATGTGTGGATTAACCGCATTGGTATATGTATGGAATAACCGCATTGATATATGTATGGAATAACTGCATTGGTATATGTGTGGAATAACCACTTTTTTTCTTTTTTTTTTGGAATAACCGCATTGGTATATGTATGGAATAACCGCATTGGTATATGTGTGGAATAACCTCATTGGTATATGTATGGAATGACCAAATTGGTATATGTGTGGAATAACCTCATTGGTATATGTGTGGAATAACCTCATTGGTATATGTGTGGAATAACCTCATTGGTATTTGAGTGGAATAACCACATTGGTATATGTGTGGAATAACCTCATTGGTAAATGTGTCGAATAACCACATTGGTATATGTGTGAAATAACCGCATTGGCAGGTGTGTGGACCAACCACATTGGTATATGTATGGAATAATCTCATTGGTATATGTGTCAAATAACTGCATTGGTATATGTGTGGAATAACCGCATTGGTATATGTGTGAAATAACCTCATTGGTATATGTATGGAATAACATCATTGGTTTATGTGTGAAATAACTGCATTGGTATATGTGTGAAATAACCTCATTGGTAAATGTGTCGAATAACCACATTGGTATATGTGTGAAATAACCGCATTGGTCGATGTGTGAAATAGCCGCATTGGCAGGTGTGTGGAATAACGACATTGGTATATGTGTGGAATAACCTCATTGGTATATGTGTGAAATAACCTCATTGGTATATGTATGGAATAATCTCATTGGTATATGTGTGAAATAACTGCATTGGTATATGTGTGGAATAACCGCATTGGTATATGTATGTAATAACCTCATTGGAATATGTGTGGAATAACTGCATGGGTATATGTGTGGAATAACCACGTTGGAAGCTTTGTGGAATAACCTCATTGGTATATGTGTGGAATAACCACATTGGTGTACATGTGAAATAACCACATTTGTATATGTGTGGAATAACGTCATTGGTATATGTGTCAAATAACCGCATTGGTATATGTGTCAAATAACCGCATTGGTATATGTGTCAAATAACCGCATTGGTCGATGTGTGATTTGCCGCATTGGTCGATGTGTGGAATTCCCACATTGGTAGATAATAATAATAATAATAATTCATTTATTTTGTATAGCGCTTTTCCAGAAGCCCAAAGGCGCTTTGACAGAGTGGAAAACATAATGCATAACAATACATGAAAACAACAATTGCAAAAAAGACAAGAATCAATAGGGAAATATTTAAAGCAAAAGGAGGGAGAAGGAGAAGAGATAGTCAGGGGTTTAATGCTGTGGGTTGAATGTTGAATGCAGTGTTGAACAGGTGGGTCTTTAGTGATGTTTTGAATGTGGTGAGTGAGGAGGAGTCTCTGATGGTGTGAGGTAGTGAGTTCCAGAGGGTGGGCGCAGCGATGGAGAAGGCCCTGTCCCCCCAGGATCTGAATTTGGTCCGGATGGAGGGGGTCAGGAGGTTTGTACCAGCAGAGCGGAGGTTGCGGGTGGGAGTGTGTCTGGAGAGGAGGTCAGCCAGGTAGGATGGGGCCAGGTTATGGAGGGCTTTGTATGTCAAGAGGAGGATTTTGTACTGGATTCTCTGGGGGATGGGGAGCCAGTGAAGCTTGTAAAGGACGGGGGTGATGTGGTCACGGGTCCGGGAATGGGTGAGTAGACGGGCAGCGGAGTTCTGAATGTATTGGAGTTTATTGGTGATTTTTGAGGGTGAACCATAGAGGAGGCTATTGCAGTAGTCCAGACGGGAGGTGATGAAGGCGTGGATGAGGGTTTCTGCAGCCGTGGAGGAGAGGGATGAGCGGAGACGGGCAATGTTTTTCAGGTGAAAGAAGGCTGACTTTGTGATCTGTTTAGTGTATTTGTCGAAGGAAAGGGTTTGGTCAAAGATGACGCCAAGATTCCGGATGTGAGGGGAGGTGGATACTGGGATACCGTCGATGTTGAGGGCAAAGTTATGGGTGGATTTTGTGAGCGTTTTTGGGCCAATGATGATTATTTCAGATTTATCACAGTTAAGCTTGAGGAAGTTGATTTGAAGCCAGGATTTTATTTCAGTGATGCAGTTTGTCAGGATAGAGTGGGTGTCGGTGGAGACGAACTTGGTGGAGATGAAAAGCTGGATGTCATCGGCGAAGCAGTGGAATTGGAGACCATGACGGCGGATTAAGTGACCGAGCGGGGACAGGTAAAGGATGAAGAGGAGGGGGCCAAGAACTGAACCTTGGGGGACACCTTGGGGGAGGGGAGCAGTGGGGGATTTGCAGTTATTGATGGAGATGAACTGGCATCTGTCATAGAGGTATGATTTAATCCAAGAGAGGGCAGTGCCGGTAACGTTAAAGGTGGATTCAAGTCGGGTGAGGAGGATAGTGTGATCGATGGTGTCAAAGGCAGCGCTGAGGTCGAGGAGGACGAGAATGTTGAGGTTGCCAGCGTCAGAGGAGAGGAGAAGGTCGTTGGTGATTTTGAGGAGAGCAGTTTCAGTACTGTGGTTGGACCGGAATCCGGATTGGAATGTTTCATACAGGTTATTGGCAGAGAGATGATGTTTGAGTTGAGTGGCTACAGCGCATTCCAAAACTTTTGACAGAAAGGGTAGGTTGGAGATGGGTCTGAAGTTGTTTAGGGTGTCAGGGTTTATACCAGGTTTTTTTAGAATGGGGGTAACAGCAGCAATTTTGAGGGAAGGTGGGACGATGCCTGTAGACAGGGAGGAGTTTATTGTTGCAATGATAAGTGGAGAGAGAGCAGGGAGGGAGGCTTTGACAAAGCTGGAGGGGATGGGGTCAAGAGTGCAGGTGGCAGTTTTCATTCCTATGAGGAGTTCAGAGAGGTCAGTAGGGGAGATTGGGGAGAACCGAGACAGGGGATGGCAGGACAAGGGGGGGCAGGTGGTTGGAGGGGGAGCGGGTGCGGCGGTGGTCAAGCTGTTGTAGATGTTGTCAATTTTGCGTTGGAAGAAAGAGAGGAAGGAGATGCAGTTGTCTACTGTGAATGACTGGGTGGTGGTGTTCAGGGGGCGGAGGAGTTTGTTTATTGTCGAGAAGAGTGCTTTTGGGTTTCCGGAGCCAGAGTGGATAATTTGAGAGTAGTAGGCAGAGCGGGCGCGGGAGAGGGCATCTTTGTAGTGTTGTAGGTGGTCCTTGTAGGCTTGGGAGTGAACTGTGAGACCCGTTTTATTGCGGAGTCTTTCAAGTTGGCGAGCACGAGTTTTCATCAGGTGGAGTTCAGCGGTAAACCAGGGAGCAGAATGGGTGAAAGAAACTGTTTTGGTTTTTACAGGCGCAAGCTGGTCAAGGCAGGAGGAGAGAGTGTGGTTGTAGTAGTCAGTGAGGTCAGAAGGGGTGTGGAGGTCAATGAAGGGAGAAGTGGACATTTTTTCAGAGAGGGTGGATGAGAATGAGGTAGGTGAAAGAGCGTTTAGCTTACGGAAGTTGATTGTGCGATAATGCCTTGGTGTTGGGGCGGGGATGTTGATGGTCAGAGTGATGGCTAAGTGGTCAGAGAGGGTGAGGTCAGAGCCATAGAGATGGTGCAAATTTAATCCAGTGGAGCAGACAAGGTCCAAAATGTGACCACGGATATGGGTAGGAAAGTCGACATGTTGAGTGAGGTTAAAGCAGGTGAGTAAATCAGTGAAGTCAGTGGTTATTGTGGAGTCAGTGGAGTCCATGTGGATATTGAAATCACCAAGGAGGAGGATTGAGGGGGAGAGGGAACATAGCTGGGTCAGAAAGTAGGAGAAGTCAGACAGGAATGATGGGTGTGGTTTGGGAGGGCGGTAGACGACAGCCATGACTGACTGCGTGCGACCAGAGAGTTTTAAAGCCAGGTGTTCAAATGATGGAGCAGATGAGATGGAGATGAGGTTGGTCTTGATGTCTTGACGGTGGATAACGGCAATTCCACCACCTCGGCCCTCCGAGCGTGGTTTATTGACGTAGGAATATCCATTGGGTGTGGTGAGGTTAAGTGTGTAGTAGTCCAGAGGTTGTTGCCAGGTTTCGGTGAGACAGAGAAAGTCCAGTTTGTTATCCAGGATGTATTCGTTCAGGATGAGGCATTTGTTGTTGAGGGACCGGGTGTTGAACAGGGTGAGCTTGATGTTGTTTTGAACAGCAGGGATGAATTCAGGTGATTTAGCCAGGGTTCGTAGGCAGGAGGTGCGATCGTGTGCGTTGCTGTGACCAGGTGCGCTGGGACGAAGAGTGAGAGTGCGCTGAGCCGACCAGAGGACGGGGATGGAGTGACCTGATTGCAAATAAACAAACTTACGACCGGAGCCACGGTGAATGTACCTGGGTCGTCGGAGGAGTCCATTTGATTTGATGGCAGAGATGCATGATGGGGTGGAGCGGGTATTGAGCAGAAGAAGCCTTGCGGCGGAGTACCTCAGAGCCATGCCAGGCAGGAGCGAAGGGACGAGTATGAGGCCAAGGTCGAGGAGGCAAAGCGGCAAACGCAGCGGCAAACAACTGCAGCCGCTAATCAAGACCACAGCGGCAAACAGCCACCGCCGCAAACAACGGGAGCGGGCCTGAGGAAACAGTGGAGGAGCCGGGCAGGCGAAGCCAGGAGCAGAGCCGGGACCGAGCAGAGGGCAGACCCAACGGTCAAAAATCCGCCACGACCACCAGAAAAGCAAACTATGTACAATGGCCCAGTCGGAGAAGCGGCGAACAAGTAACGCCAGCGTCCTCTCCAGACCGGACCGCCGGTCTTGATGGGAGGCAAATTGGGAGCAAAATAAGAAGACAAGATGGGAGGCAAATTGAGGGAAATGGGGGATCAAACCGCCCGGGAAATCAAACAGATGAGAGATGTGTGGAATTACGACATTGGTAGATGTGTGGAATAACCTCTTTGGTATATGTGTGTTATAATCCCATTGGTATATGTGTGCAATAACCTCATTGGTATATGTGTGGAATAAACTCATTGGTATATGTGTGGAATTAACCGCATTGGTATATGTGTGGAATAACCTTGTTGCGGTTTTTAGAACCCTCACTTTGTAAATAATTCTTGTAAATATCCCATCATTTAAAAGGTTAAAGGTTGCATCCTTAATTAGTCCATATGCAACACGTAGGCCACCATAGGAACTTTAGTTATCTCATTAGTATGTGTTTAGGTAAGGCCGTGTTCCCAATAGTTGAATCTGCATTGCATTAATCAAATAAGATAGGCCCCATTCGCTTCTTTTCCAATCTCTCTCTCCAAGCGGCGCCATTATGCGCCCCTACAGGCGGTGCTTGTCTCTCCCAACATCACGTGGTTGATCAGTAGCGTTCGCTGCAGTAAACTGGTATTTGAGCTCGTTACGCCGTCATTAACCATGCGGTCAGGCCCGAAGAAAGGGGGCGGGACGGCCAAGAAGAAGGTGTGGCCTGTAAACCAGCCGTCGGAGGCGTGGCCGGTGAGCTCCACCAGCCAACCAGGGCTGAGTGAATACCATCACGGGCGTGGCTCTATGAAGTGCGGAGTAATCTGGGGGCGCGTAATATAAGCGCCAGCGCGAACCTTTTCACAGAGACGACTCGGGTTGGAGACGGCACTTTGTGGGGTCTGGCTGAGACGGACTGCTTGTGGGAGGTCTGCTGGGAGCGTCGGCCGCTGAGAGACGAATCTGCGCAAAGCCCTTGTACGAACTTGCGAGAGAGATAGAGAGAGATAGAGATAGAGATAGAGATAGAGATAGAGATAGAGATAGAGATAGAGAGAGAGAGAGAGAGAGAGAGAGAGAGAGAGAGAGAGAGAGAGAGACAGCGTTTGCTCGATAAACGTATTACGTACGCAGCATCCCAGTCCCCCCGCTATATGTAAGGTCCGCTCGTGGTCGACGACACGCGAAGCTGCCTGCCATTCTTCGCCCGCGGAACCGGAGCCTGGACGGAGTCGACCTACCTGGAACCATCTACCTGGATCTTCCACCCTGCCCACTACAATTCCCATGTGAGTGTGTCTGTTTGTCTGGGGTTGTAGAGTAAGACTGTATAAGACTGCCCTGTGTCCTTCTCCTTCTTCCCTTCCTGTACATTCTTTCCTTTCGTTTCCTCTTTGGTTTTGTAAATAATTAAAAAAGCATTCTTTGTTCTTCCTTTACTCTGATTTCCTCTCCATCCGATCGCTTTAGTCTTTTCCCAATTGAGTACCTGTGGCACGATAGGAACCGCTCAGAATCGGGTTTAGTCATTTGTTAACGGCTTGGATCGCGGACTGCTAACCGCTCGGCATTTACCATCATGTCTGTGGTTCGAGCAGGAGTTATTTCCCTGCTTTACGGTCAGGTTAGTAAGTAGGTATTTGGGACTTCATTGACCAATGACCCTAGGTAATACCGACCGGAAGGAGCGTTAGAACTTCTAAAGACTCGGGTCGGTCAGTCACGGACGAGGGGATTAAACCCCCCTTGATAAGGGGAGCGCCGACCCCCGAATCCATAACAATTGGTGTCAGGAGTGGGATTTGGACCCCAACCAAAATTTTTAATATTTGGGATAAAAAAAAATTTGGTCAAAAATTTCGAGCGGCCGAAATTGTTAACATCCAAATTATAATCGTGCCATGGATAATCAAGGCGATCGGATGCCGGTGGGGGAAAATGAGGGGGTAGAGGAAGGGCTAGAATCAACCCAGGCCCCCATGGAACAATTGGGAGAGATGGAGGAGGAAAATAATGAAGGTGCGGTGGAGCGGGTTGCAGGCGCACAAAATGGCGGCGGCTCGCACATGGCGGCAGGGGCCGCGCCCGCTGCGCAAATGGGGGTGGGCGACATGCAAGCCTTCATGGCACAATTCATGGCGCAAATACAGGCGTCCATAAAACTGGAGGGGGACAGAGCCACGCGGTAAAGGAAAGATATGGGAAACCAAATTGGGGGATTGAAAATTGAGATGGATGCACAAACTAACCAAATGAAGGATGGGTTGAGTAATTTAGAAAACAAAATGGGAGAGCAATTGGGAAGTCAAATTGGGAGGTTGAGAAATGATATGGGAGACCAAATTGGGGGGTTGAGAAATGATATGGGAGACCAAATAGGGGGGTTAGAAAGTAAATTAGGGGCCCAATTGGAGGACGTGAGTAGCCAAATGAATGAAGGGTTAACGGGGTTGGAAAACAGAATGGCCGCCCATGAGAACCAAATGGAAGGGGTGAAGAACGGGTTAACGGGGTTAGAAGACAAGATGGGAGGCAAATTGAGGGAAATGGGGGATCAAACCGCCCGGGAAATCAAACAGATGGGGGATCAGATAGAGGAGGTAAAGAACGGGCTGGAAAGCAAATTGGACGCCCAAAAGAACGAATTGGAGCAAATGAGGGTGGCACCTAAGAAGGAAATGGGAGAGATGGCGGAGGAAAAAGGCGCAGAGTGAGCGAAGAGGTCACGGGGGTACGCAACGAGGTAAAGCGGGGTGAGGAGCGCGTGGAGAAAGAGGTGAGAAAGAGTACGGCTAGGTTACAGGGGGGTATAGAGGATTTGACGCGAAGAGTAGAGCAGCTGACAGTGGGACAAAAGGAGTTAGGGGAGCAAGTAAGTAGGAACACGGATGTGATAGGGGGGCTGAAAGCAGCACAGAGAGAAATTAAGAAAGAACTAATAGCGACGAAGAAAGAATGTCAGATGGTACACGAGGGACTGACAAAGAGGCTGGATGAGGTGGTAGAGACGTTGGGGGCGAGAGAACGAGAAGTTAGGAAGCACATAGAGACGACTAAGGTGGCCTTAGAAGAAGAAATTGTGGGGGCGCACCGGGAAATAGAGGAGGTGAAACAAAAGTTGGAGGAGGTAGAAGAAGGGGTGAGTGAAATTAAAAAGAGACGAAGGGAGACTAAGAAGGAAATAAAGCTGGAGGTGATGGAATTGGTACAAGGTCTGTGCTCACATCGTGATGACGTGCTTAATAACCAAATAAAGAGTTTGCAGGTGACGGAGGAGGAGCGAAGAGGAAGAAGCGCCGAGGTGAGTGGCGATATGATCGGGAATGTCTATGGTGTGAGGGGAGGTTCAGCGAGCTTGGGGGTTGGTATAGACCCGGGCGTTCGTGGGGGGTCAATGGTGAGGTGTGCGACTGGTCCGGAGTGTGTGGAAAGAGAGTGTGTACAAGGAGGTCCGACTATGGGGAGTGCGGGGGGTATTGGTGAGCCAGGGTGTGCGAGTATGGAGTGGGTAGCGGGTTGCGGAGGGGCAACCCAAGCATCGACACCGACAGTGGTCGTCTTTAGAGGGACGGGGGACGCGCGGGAGCCCCCCGGGAATAGTGTACGGTGTGGGCCCGAACGGTTCGGCCCCGCGCTAACCCCGCAAGGAGTGACGCACGGGGTCCAGCTTTTGGGCAGCCATAAGGTTCCAGTCGTGCCGTATGACGGCAAGAGTGATTTGAGGCATACCTGGCGCAATTCGACCATGTGTGTAGGGGTAACGGCTGGAAACCGGACGAAGGTGGAGTACACCTTGTGGGGGCACTGCGCGGTGTGGCGGCGGAGGTGCTGACAGCCTTACCACCAGGTGCTATCACCCTGCCAGCCCTATGCGCGGCCTTAATTAACAGATTCGGCGTTGAACAGCAGAGCGAGCTTGTTAAAGCTCAGCTCGCGGTGCGAAAACGCAAGCCACAGGAGACCATCGGAGAACTTGCTTACAAAATTCGCCGCGCAGTCGGGATTGCACACGTGGACATGGCAGCGGGTTCCCAGGAAAGCCTGGTGCTGGATCACTTTATCCAGGCCTTCCCGGACCCGGAGCTCCGACAACAGCTCGCCATGTGGCGCCCGCAGACCTTGAGCCAGGCGGCTGACGCTGCAGCCCGTTGTGAAGCAGCAAGGCCCCTGGCCCGGGGAGGCGAGCGCCATGCCGTGGCGGTGCACCAGGTAGGGCCCGTGGCTGGTGGCGGCCCCCCGAGGGTTCCGCCCCCGAAAGGGGTCCTGACCTGGAGAGCATGGTTCGGAGGTTGGTGGACCAGTATCTGGCGGGACCTGGACCATGGCAGGCGGCCCCGGAGGTGGCCCACGGTGGGCCACGATCAAATGCCCCAATTCGGACCTTCAGGGGGGGGAATTTGGAATTTCGGAGGCAAGCACCTTACCAGGTGAGGTGCTATAATTGTTGTCGGCTGGGTCACCGTGCGTGGGAGTGTCGAGCCCTGGCATCTGAGACCAACAACTCCGCCCCGTCTGGGGTCGGACAGGGACCCCAGACACCCCCCCCCCCCCCCGCCAGGGCCCGTGAAACTAGAAGGTGCCGGACATACAGGGCCGTGTTCGGCAGTAGGGGATGGTGAAGTGCCCTCATTAACGCGACATGTCATTTATTGTGGCCAAATTGGTACAGGTAGCTTGACGATTCGGTGCAAAATTGCTGGCGTGGGGGTAGACGCCGTAGTGGACACAGGAGCTAGCGCCACGATCATCAGCCCTGTGATCTTTAATTCAAGTGCAGATGGCTGGGATAAAATCCAGCGTCTGGAAAATCATAGTTTGCAGCTGGCTACCGTGGTAACGGCCCCGATCATAGGGTGTGGTTTTGTAACCCTCAAGTTGGGGTCGGTAAGGAGGGAAGTAGAAGTTTGGGTGGCGGAGGTGTGCGACCCATGCTTAATAGGGTTGGATTTGTTGACTGCCAGCGGTTGTAAAATCGATTTATGCCGGGGGACCCTGCAAGTGGGAGTAGAAGAGCTACCGTTTGGAGGGGGTGAGCACGGCCGAGAGAACAGAGCTGGAGGCTTCTGAGGCCGTGACCATCCCTCCGAGGGCCGAGGCCATAGTGCCGGCCAGATGGTTAGCTCGCCCAACATGGCAGGAGTCCTGCGGCCTAGTCGAACCGGTGGCAGCGCAGTCCATACCGGGTTTAATCATGGGCCGCGCCCTCTTAAAAACGGATGGGCCGGTGGTGGCCGTCCGGGTAATTAATATAAGTACAGAACCACGCACTATAGTAAGGGGCACAAAGATAGCTGGCTGCACCCCAGTTAATGAAGTCGCACCAGTGAGGGACGAGAACGTCCAGCTGAGCCGGCCCCAGAGGGAGCCTTCAATAAATACTAGGAATTGGCCCGATCCCATTTGTGAGATGGTAAATCGAAGTAGCGTAGAGTTGGAAGGTACCCAGAGGGAGGCCTTACACAAATTAATTGAATCCCATTTGGATATCTTCTCCTTGCCCTCCGAGGATATTGGACGTACGGGCCTGGTGAAACATCAGATCCACACCGGTGAGGCCCGGCCTATTTGTCAGCCCGCCCAACGGCTCCCTTGGAGCAAGAAGGAGGAAGCTGATGAGCAGGTAGATAAAATGCTCGATGCAGGTATCATCGATCCCTCGGGAAGTCCTTGGATGTCACCTGTTGTGCTGGTCAAAAAGAAGGACGGGACCACGCGTTTCTGCGTGGACTATCGGCAGCTGAACAAAGTGACACTCAAAGACTCATATCCCCTGCCAAGAATTGACGATACCCTCGATGCCGTTGCGGGCTCAAATTGGTCCTCAACTTTGGACCTCAAGAGTGGGTATTGGCAGGTGGAGATGGATAGGGCAGGAATGGAGAAAACGGCATTCTCCACAGGTAAGGGGCTGTATCAGTTCACTATGATGCCGTTTGGTTTGTGTAATGCCCCCACCACCTTTGAGAGATTAATGGAGAATGTACTGGGCGGCATGCCATGGCAGTCATGCCTGGTGTACCTGGATGACGTCCTGGTACATGCAAAAACATTCCCCCAGGCAATTGCTAATTTGGACCAGGTGTTTGGGTGCTACAGACAGGCAGGGTTGAAGCTGAGTCCAAGCAAATGTACTTTGTTTGCAAGAGAGGTGGCCTATTTAGGTCACGTTATCGGTTGCGAGGGGGTAAAAACAGACCCAGGCAAAATTACAGCGGTAGAGGAGTGGCCCGCACCACATACCATCAAGGAGGTGCGGGGATTTTTGGGACTCTGCTCCTACTACCGGCGTTTTGTGGCAAAATTTGCAGAGTTGGCCCGGCCCCTTCACCGGCTTACGGAAAGGGGACGAGATTTAATTGGACGAGGGAGTGCCAAGAGGCCTTCCTAGCATTGAAGGGGTGTTTGACATCCACACCCATTCTAGCGTACCCCACTGGTGACGGGACATTTACCCTGGACACGGATGCAAGCCAGGAAGGATTGGGCGCAGTTTTATCTCAGACGCAGGAGGGCGTGGAGAGAGTGATCGCGTATTATAGTCGGCCAATGAGTAGGTCCGAACGAAATTATTGCGTCACTCGCAAAGAGTTATTGGCCATGCTGGCTGCTATGAGACATTTCCACCCGTACTTGTACGGGCGGAAATTTCTGGTTCGAACTGACCATTCCTCCTTGCAATGGCTCCTTCGGTTCAAGGAACCGGAGGGCCAAATTGCAAGGTGGTTGGAAAAGTTGCAGCAATACGATTTTAATGTGACCCATAGGGCCGGGAAGGCCCATGGGAATGCCGATGCACTCTCTTGGCGTCCTTTTTTGGGGGAAAACTGCGAATTTTGTGAGAGACACGAGGAGAAGGAACAATTGGGCGATTCCACCCCTATCCTCGTCGTCCGTGCAACCCGGGTGAGAGGGCCAATTTTGCCACTAACCACGGATGAAGAATTTGGCAGATTGGCTTGGAGCACAGCCCAGCGGGAGGATCCCGTCCTGGGACCGGTGTACGAATGGGTCCGATTGGGACAAAGACCTTATGGGGAAGAGGTCACCCCCCTCGGGGCTCCAACAAAGGCATACTGGGCTCAGCGGCAGACCCTGGAGTTGAAAGACAACATCTTGTATCGCAAGTGGGTGGAGGTTCCCTCTGAGAGAACTTCCAGGCTGGTGATAGTCCCAAATAAATTTAAGAACATCATATTACAGCAGGTGCATGGTACCCGCTCCGGCGGCCATTTGGGCAGGACAAAGACAAAATCTCGGGTCCGCCGGAGGTTCTATTGGGTAAATATGGGGCGCGCTATACAGGACTGGTGTCGGAGATGCGACGCCTGTACTGCCAAAAAGGGACCAGCACGAAGGATGAAGGCCCCCCTTCAATTACACCAGGTGGGGGCCCCCCTTGAGCGGGTGGCCATGGATATCCTAGGCCCACTACCCCGCACCCGCCAAGGTAACAAATACATCCTTGTTGTAATGGACTATTTCACCAAGTGGCCAGAGGCCTATGCCCTCCCCAACCAAGAAGCCGGGGTGGTAGCCCAGGCCTTCGTGGAAGGATTTGTATGTCGGCATGGGATTCCACAGGAGCTGCACACCAATCAGGGTCGAAATTTTGAGAGTCAATTACTAAAAGATGTGTGCAGACTCCTGTCAATTAGAAAGACAAGAACAACGCCCTTGCGGCCACAATCTGACGGGATGGTGGAACGGTTCAATCGAACATTGGTTCAACAACTGGAATTGTTCACCACCACCCGTCAGGATGACTGGGACGAACATCTCCCGTATTTGTTAATGGCCGACCGAACTAGCCAGCACGGGGCCACCACATGCAGTCCAGCGTTGCTTTTGTATGGGCGGGAGTTGCAGGCTCCCGCCGACTTGCTATGCGGTCCCGTGCCAGACTCCACCGATATCCCGCCGAGGGAGGGCTATGCACGTCACCTAGAGGAAGGCAAGGAGAGAGTCCATGGCTTCGCCCGCCGCCATCTCCAGCTGGCGGGGGCAAAGATTAAGTGCAGGTACGACCACCGGAGCCAGGGGAGTCAGTACACTCCAGGGATGAAGATTTGGTTCTTCAATCCCCGGAGGCGGAAGGGCAGGTGCCCTAAACTCACCTCTCCCTGGCAAGGCCCAGGGGTCGCCCTGTCGCAAGTCTGTGACGTGGTCATTAAGATCAAGATGGGGCCACGATCCCTCCCTCGGATCGTCCATGCCGACCGGATAAGACCCTACACCGGCGAGCAGGCGCCTTCATGGATCGCCTAGGCTCTAGATGCCGAGGCAGGACCCAGTACCTCTCATGACGGGGGCTTATAGTGTGAGTGGACTGGGGGGATAATAGTGGGAAATAATGCCCGGTGTCGGGGGATGGTGACTCTACCATCCCTCACTTTGGGCAAAGGAGCTATAGATTATGGGGTATGGCGGTGAAAACCTAGCCAGGGAGGGCTTGGATAATGTATCAGGATTTAGAAAGATGACCATAGGTGACTTGAGAGTTAAGTAGTGACTTTTGTACAGGTAGTGGGGACGTAGCCAGGTTAGATGGTTGATAACGACGAGGGATGTGCAATAGTATAAGGGGTGACAGGGAAGCACTAATCTTAGAAGGGCAATAGATAGTGAAATGATGCTGTGTGTATGAGCTTGAATTGTGTGTGAGCTTGTGTATTGAGCAGAGTATTGAGGATGTGTGTGATTGTGCATTGAGTGATCGACTTGCAAGGTGTGCAAGTGAAGTACAGGTGTATGGAGAATGGTGGGATGGAATAGATGGTCTGGAGTAAATGGAGTATGGAATGAATGGTGTGGAGTGAGTAGTGTGGAATACGTGAAGTGGAATGTATGGTGCGAAGGAGTGGATGGGGGAAGGATGGACCCCTTCACGAGTACCCGGGGAGGGCAGTTTAAAAGTAGGTAGAGGGAGTAGGTAAATTGTGGTTGGATATTGACATCTGTGGTGCTGGTTGTGGAAAAGAAGTGTTTTGTTGTGTGCATTAGTGAGTGAAATGGCTGGGCGTGTGGCCTGTTAGTGAGTATGGTTATTGAGCACTCCGCCACTGGTAGTCTGTCGGCCAGGTGAGGCCGCAGGTAGGCTCTGGGAGCCAGTTAGAGTTCGATGGGGCCCGTGGATCCTGAGAGAGGACCCGGGTAGCCCGATGCCAGAGGGGGCATTAGTGGGGTAAGGGAGCCAGAGGGCCTTCCCCAGGTTAGGGTAGAGAGGAGCTAGGTAAGCTCGGGTGGCAACTGCAGTGGCGGAGGTGTGCAGGTGAGCGGACCTTCTGGTAAGCCACACGACCCAGCCCTGAAATTGTGCAACGGCACAGGTTGAAAAATCGGGGGGAGCGGGACCCCAAATTGGGAGAGCGCCACAGTATGTTCAATGGGAATTGGTTTTTAGAACCACATAGTGTAATGATGGCCAATGGATTGGCAGGGCAAGACCCCGGGTAGTGTAAAGAGTTAATGTCATTTAGAAGCATAGATAGGAGAAAATCTCTTCGCACCATCCGCGTCCACTCACCTAGGGTGATAGATCTCCACACCAGGTTTTGGCAAATGTTTGGAATGAAAGACGCATCTCGACGTGGGTGAGACATTGTTTGATATTCCATCTCTTCCTCCTTAGGAGGGATTGATGATGAATTTGGCATTAGGGGATAGGAAAGACAGGACGTAGAGACGAAATTTGTAAATGGTGTAAATACGGGGTAGGGGCAAGGGTAGAGTAGGTGACATGGGGGGTGACGAACGGATAGGGACGAGCTTTCTTAGCTCGCTCTCCCGTGCCCTTCATGTCTGCATTGCCTTGTATTGATGTGTACCCTTGCGCCCCTGCCCGCTGATCTGCTTGTCCTTCCTTCCCCACTCACGGACCATTGCTCTTTTGTGCCCGAAGGAAAGTGTGCAGGTGCTGCAGTTGTGCGCCCGCACCCTTGCTGCCTGCCTGCCTGCACTGGTACACCACTTATGGACCACACGTTCTGTGGCCTGGCACCACCAGGCACCACACGTTCTGTGGCCTGGCACCACCTTTGGACCACACACTCTGTGGCCTGGCATTTGGCTGGAACGGACCATTGCTGCCAGCAGCATCTTGTTTGTGGACCACGGTTTTAAGTGGCACCTATGCCATGCAGGTGCACCACCGGAGTTGGCCCTGGTGGCCATAAATAAAAGACGGACACGGTTGGTGCAATCCTTTTTATTAAATAGACAGCAAGCAAGAAAATAAAGATCAAGGCAAGAAACATCGGCCCAGCAGAAAAGAAGAAGACACCATTTATTATTCCTGAAATGTTTGACTGTGCAGTGTGCATTTTCATTTTTTGGTGCATTTTCATGCTTTGTGCTTTTCCTGCATTTTTTTGTATTTTCGTGCTTGGATGGTGCTTTTCGTGCCTTTTGTTAATTGGTGCATGTGGGTATGGTGTATCGGTGCAGTGCAGTGCAGTGATTTTCCTCTTTTCAAAAGGTTCTGCTTCTCTTCCCGCAAAAGACAGGTCCTGGGTTGCAGTGTAAATAATTAGTAGTGTTTTTTGTAAATAATGCTCCCCACCGGCTTAAATGTGTAGTTTCGAAATAATTCCGCCATTCGGTTAGTCTGTGGGCCTGAGTCTGTGAGGTAGAATGCAACGCAGCAGGTGGGACATATTTAGTGTTAAAACTGTTGCACTCAGGGTGAGGTTAAAAGTAGAGGGTAACCACACCTACATGCCGCCACACTAATTGTTAAAAGATAATTCCCTTGTGTGTCGGCCCGGGCCGGGCATGGAAAAAGGGAGGGTGCAGTGTTGCGGTTTTTAGAACCCTCACTTTGTAAATAATTCTTGTAAATATCCCATCATTTAAAAGGTTAAAGGTTGCACCCTTAATTAGTCCATATGCAACACGTAGGCCACCATAGAAACTTTAGTTATCTCATTAGTATGTGTTTAGGTAAGGCCGTGTTCCCAATAGTTGAATCTGCGTTGCATTAATCAAAGAAGATAGGCCCCATTTGCTTATTTTCCAATCTCTCTCTCCAAGCGGCGCCATTATGCACTCCTACAGGCGGCGATTGTCTCTCCCCAAACATCATGTGGTTGATCAGCAGCGTTCGCTGCAGTAAACTGGTATTTGAGCTCGTTATGCCGCCATTAACCATGTGGTCAGGCCCGAAGAAAGGGGGCGGGACGGCCAAGAAGAAGGTGTGGCCTGTAAGCCAACAGTCGGAGGCGTGGCCGGTGAGCTCCACCAGCCAACCAGGGCTGAGTGAATACCATCACGGGCGTGGCTCTATGAAGCGTGGAGTAATCTGGGGGCGCGTAATATAAGCGCCAACGCGAGCCTTTTCACAGAGTCGACTCGGGTTGGAGACGGCGCTTTGTGGGGTCTGGCTGAGACGGACTGCTTGTGGGAGGTCTGCTGGGAGCGTCGGCCGCTGAGAGACGAAGCTGCACAAAGCCCTTGTACGAACTTGCGAAAGAGAGAGAGAGAGAGCGTTTGCTCGATAAACGTATTACGTACGCAGCATCCTGGTCCGCCCACTATATGTAAGGTCCGCTCGCGGTCGACGACACGCGAAGCTGCCTGCCGTTCTTTGCCCGCAGAACCGGAGCCTGGACGGAGTCGACCTACCTGGAACCATCTACCTGGACCTTCCACCCTGCCCGCTAAAATTCCCGTGTGAGTGTGTCTGTTTGTCTGGATTGTAGAGTAAGACTGTATAAGACTGCCCTGTGTCCTTCTCCTTCTTCGCTTCCTGTACATTCTTTCCTTTCATTTCCTTTGGTTTTGTAAATAATTAATAAACCATTCTTTGTTCTTCCTTTATTCTGGTTTCCTCTCCATCCGATCGCTTTAGTCTTTTCTCAATTGAGTACCTGTGGCACGATAGGAACCGCTCAGAATCGGGTTTAGTCATTTGTTAACGGCTCGGATCGCGGACTGCTAACCGCTCGGCATTTACCATCACGTCCGTGGTTCGAGCAGGAGTTATTTCCCTGCTTTACGGTGGGGTTACTAAGTAGGTATTTGGGACTTCATTGACGAATGACCCTAGGTAATACCGACCGGAAGGAGCGTTATAACTTCTAAGGACTCAGGTCGGTCAGTCACGGACAAAGGGATTAAACCCCCCTTGATAAGGGGAGCGCCGACCCCCGAATCCAAAACAACCTCATTGGTAGATGTGTGGTCTAACCACATTGGTATATGTATGTAATAATCGCATTGGTATATGTGTGGAAATCCACATTGGTGGATGTGTGGTATAACCTCATTGGTATATGTATGGAATAACCACATTGGTATTTGTGTTAAATAACTGCATTGGTAGATGTGTGGAATAACCGCATTGGTAAATGTGTGAATTAAACTCATTGGTATATGTATGGAATAACTGCATTGGTATATGTGTGGAATAACCGCATTTGTATGTGTGGAATAACCGCATTTTTTTTTTTTTTGGAATAACCGCATTGGTAATTGTATGGAATAACTGCATTGGTATATGCATGAAATAACCGCATTGGTATATGCATGAAATACCCGCATTGGTATATGTATGGAATAACCACATTGGTATATGTGTGAAATAACCGCATTGATATATGTGTGGATTAATCTCATTGGTATATGTGTGGAATAACCACATTGGTATATGTGTGGAATAACCGCATTGGTATATGTATGGAATAACCGCATTGGTAAATGTGTGGAATAACCTCATTGGTAGATGTGTGAAATAATCGCATTGGTATATGCATGGAATAACCTCATTGGTATGTGTGGAATAACCTCATTGGTATATGTGTGGAATAACCGCATTGGTATATGTGTGGAATAACCTCATTGGTAGATGTGTGACTAACCACATTGGTGTATGTTTGGAATAATCGCATTGGTATACGTGTGGAAAAACCACATTGGTAGATGTGAGGTATAACCTCATTGGTATATGTATAGAATAACCACATTGGTATATGTGTGGAATTAACCGCATTGGTATACGTGTGGAATAACTGCATTGGTATATGTTTGGAATAACCGGATTGGTATATGTATGGAATAACCGCATTGGTATATGTAAGGAATAACTGCTTTGGTATATGTGTGGATTAACCACATTTGTACATGTGTGGAATAACCGCATTGGTTTTTTGGAATAACCGCATTGGTATATGTATGGAATAACCGCATTGGTATATGTATGGAATAACCGCATTGGTATATGTATGGAATAACCGCATTGGTATATGTATGGAATAACCGCATTGGTATATGTATGGAATAACCGCATTGGTATATGTATGGAATAACCGCATTGGTATATGTATGGAATAACCGCATTGGTATATTTATGGAATAACCGCATTGGTATATTTATGGAATAACCGCATTGGTATACGTGTGGAAAAACCACATTGGTAGATGTGTGGTATAACCTCATTGGTATATGTATGGAATAACCACATTGGTATATGTGTGGAATAACCGCATTGGTATACGTGTGGAATAACTGCATTGGTATATGTTTGGAATAACCGCATTGGTATGTGTTTGGAATAACCGCATTGGTATATGTAAGGAATAACCGCATTGGTATATGTATGGAATAACCGCATTGGTATATGTGTGGAATAACCACATTTGTTTTTGTGTGGAATAACCGCATTGGTATATTTATGGAATAACCGCATTGGTATATTTATGGAATAACCGCATTGGTATACGTGTGGAAAAACCACATTGGTAGATGTGTGGTATAACCTCATTGGTATATGTATGGAATAACCACATTGGTATATGTGTGGAATAACCGCATTGGTATACGTGTGGAATAACTGCATTGGTATATGTTTGGAATAACCGCATTGGTATGTGTTTGGAATAACCGCATTGGTATATGTATGGAATAACCGCATTGGTATATGTGTGGAATAACCACATTTGTTTTTGTGTGGAATAACCGCATTCGTTTTTTTGGAATAACCGCATTGGTATATTTATGGAATAACCGCATTGGTACGCGGGGTTGGCACTCACCAAATGTTCGGATGGTTTCACAGGAGGTACACATGTGGACACGCAGCCGATATGATCATGTCATGTGTACCTGTTCCGAAGCTCTTTATAAAGTTTACAAACACCATTTACCAGAGGCGTCCATAAAGTTCACCCAAGGCACGCCAACGTCACGATCTTTCAATGTACAAGTCCGTCGCGGCGCGGACCCCCAACCCAAGCCATCATGCCAGACCACCCGATTATTCATTCATTCGTCATATTGAAAGGAAACAACTTGTTGGACAATGGCACAGCTTTGTGCAAATGTTCCTTGTCCGTGTGCATCCCGATGTCCTGGTACGAGGCCAAATGCCCACGGCCAGATCTCGGTTCGCTTGTCCACAGCGGACAGAAGGCCGTCACCGATATCCCGCATAATGTGCCGCTATAATTCCCCTTTATTACCCATCGCTTCCCAATCCAATTTTCTTTGCAGCGATGGCTCAGGATTTACGAGGATCCCGAGCCTGTGCTGTCCATCTCATTTCCAGAGTTCATTGCATTTTGTGATCAAAGTTACAGCGCGAGAGCGAACACGTGTTGGATCCTCGTGACAGCAGCACCACGTGCACGCCCCTCCTGTTCAAATATCATTCCAATACAGCAGACAATAAAACCTTTGCCGAGCAATCCGTGACACCTGTCCAACTGTAAATACAGCCCGAGTAAAAAAAAACAAAAAAAAAAAACTTTTAAATCGGGTCACGCAAAGAAATATATGTTTGGCCTTTGCTGAGACTTCAGAGGCATCAATGTCACTCTTTAAATAAGCTGATGTAGAGAAGTGAAATGAACAAATCAACGAAACCTCGGCTGCAATCTACTGTGCTTCTTAAAGTTGAAGCGAAAAGAATGCGGGTATAATAGAAATATTGCGATGCTTTATCAGTTTATAAGAAGCACCCTTCGCATTTTAACGATTTTATATGCAACATCCTTCATCAGATTTTCTCTCCATTGCCTGGATAATATAATAATCGACCTGAGAAGGAAACAGTTTTGAGCCAAGATTTTTATACAACAATTTTAATATAACAGCTCAGGAGTAAAATGAAAATAAATGAAAAAAATAATACATGTAAATATATAAATATACACATACACGAGTATGTATATATATATATATTTGTGCTTAATGGGTCAGGGATATAATCATCCAAAACATATATCTCGAAACAATTTAATGATTGTGTCCCTTTAATAGGCTTAAGTAACCATCAGATGAAGCCACCAGACCAACCCGAATTCACCCAGAGATCAAGTCACGTTTTGTATCTGTGTTTTGATAAATGACACGGGATGGTAATACAAAAGAAGCAATAACAAGAAGAGGGAGAATTGCTTTGCTATACATGTCTCCTACCGGTCCCAATATTTTGCATAGTAAACCCATAACAATTTTTTTAAATTGATGAAACACCCTTAAAATAGAGCTTGCTGTAACTTATAATAAGGCCATGTACCAAGTTCAATATGCTAAAGGGTACGGAAAGAGGCGAGAGAGCTACAGGTGGGACGGACAGATGGAGAGCAAAGCTATAGTCTCCTCCGGTGAAACAGGTAGGGCACGAACATAATCCTAAAAAGCCACTTGACCCTCTACCCGTACACGCCCTCAAACAAACCAAGCAAACAAGTGGGATGGTCTTAAATTGCTGTATGTTGTTAACAGAACCTAAAGTGCGATGGTCTTAACTTACTGTATGGTCTTAACAGAACTTAACAAAGTGGGATGGTATTAACTTGCTGTATGGTCTTAACAGAACTTAACAAAGTGGGATGGTATTAACTTGCTGTATGGTCTTAACAGAACCTAAATTGGGATGGTCTTAACTTGCTACATGGTCTTAACAGAACTTAACAACATGGGATGGTCTTAACTTGCTATATGGTCTGAACAGAACTTAACAACATGGGATGGTCTTAACTTGCTATATGGTCTGAACAGAACTTAACAACTTGGGATGGTCTTAACTTGCTATATGGTCTGAACAGAACTTAACAACATGGGATGGTCTTAACTTGCTATATGGTCTTAACAGAACTTAACAACATGGGATGGTCTTAACTTGCTATATGGTCTGAACAGAACTTAACAACATGGGATGGTCTTAACTTGCTATATGGTCTGAACAGAACTTAACAACATGGGATGGTCTTAACTTGCTATATGGTCTGAACAGAACTTAACAACATGGGATGGTCTTAACTTGCTATATGGTCTGAACAGAACTTAACAACTTGGGATGGTCTTAACTTGCTATATGTTCTGAACAGAACTTAACAACATGGGATGGTCTTAACTTGCTATATGGTCTGAACAGAACTTAACAACTTGGGATGGTCTTAACTTGCTATGTGGTCTTAACTTGCTATATGGTCTGAACAGAACTTAACAACATGGGATGGTCTTAACTTGCTATATGGTCTGAACAGAACTTAACAACATGGGATGGTCTTAACTTGCTATATGGTCTGAACAGAACTTAACAACTTGGGATGGTCTTAACTTGCTATATGGTCTGAACAGAACTTAACAACATGGGATGGTCTTAACTTGCTATATGGTCTTAACAGAACTTAACAACATGGGATGGTCTTAACTTGCTATATGGTCTGAACAGAACTTAACAACTTGGGATGGTCTTAACTTGCTATATGGTCTTAACTTGCTATATGGTCTGAACAGAACTTAACAACATGGGATGGTCTTAACTTGCTATATGGTCTGAACAGAACTTAACAACATGAGATGGTCTTAACTTGCTATATGGTCTGAACAGAACTTAACAACTTGGGATGGTCTTAACTTGCTATATCGTCTTAACAGAACTTAACAACTTGGGATGGTCTTAACTTGCTATATGGTCTTAACAGAACTTAACAACATGGGATGGTCTTAACTTGCTATGTGGTATTAACAGAACTTAACATGGGATGGTCTTAAACTTGCCATATGGTCTTAACAGAACTTAACAACATGGGATGGTTTTAACTTGCTACATGGTCTTAACAGAACTTAACATGGGATGGTCTTAACTTGCTACATGGTCTTAACAGAACTTAACAACATGGGATGGTCTTAACTTGCTATATAGTCTTAACAGAACTTAACAACATGGGATGGTCTTAACTTGCTATATGGTCTGAACAGAACTTAACAACATGGGATGGTCTTAACTTGCTATATGGTCTTAACAGAACTTAACAACATGGGATGGTCTTAACTTGCTATATGGTCTGAACAGAACTTAACAACACGGGATGGTCTTAACTTGCTATATGGTCTTAACAGAACTTAACAACTTGGGATGGTCTTAACTTGCTATATGGTCTGAACAGAACTTAACAACTTGGGATGGTCTTAACTTGCTATATGGTCTGAACAGAACTTAACAACTTGGGATGGTCTTAACTTGCTATATGGTCTGAACAGAACTTAACAACACGGGATGGTCTTAACTTGCTATATGGTCTTAACAGAACTTAACAACATGGGATGGTCTTAACTTGCTATATGGTCTGAACAGAACTTAACAACACGGGATGGTCTTAACTTGCTATATGGTCTTAACAGAACTTAACAACATGGGATGGTCTTAACTTGCTATATGGTCTGAACAGAACTTAACAACACGGGATGGTCTTAACTTGCTATATGGTCTTAACAGAACTTAACAACATGGGATGGTCTTAACTTGCTATATGGTCTTAGCAGAACTTAACAACATGGGATGGTCTTAAACTTGCTATATGGTCTTAACTTAATCGCAGCACCATGAATAAATGACAAATTCCTGCCCAAGTGAGATCCAGTTGAAGGTCATGCCTGGGCAGCATGCTCATTAAACATTTGGGCTATTGACCTTACTCGGTGGTAGTTGTGGTAGGATTGCTTGCAGTGGTAATAGATGGGCCACAACGGCTATAGCCTCTTGCCGGACCATCTATTTGGACAACGATGAACTCCCCAATAAGAGAAGCCAAAACACTCAACAGTCGATGCATCGTGCATGTAATGTTCCGTTACAATGTGAGGTTAAGGCAAAGTAGACACAGAGCCAGTGTTATTACACTGAGCTCATCAGAGCACACACACAACACACCGGAGCACGCATAATTCACATTCCCTCCAATCATCAGTCTGGGATTCACAAGGCAATAAGCACAGCCTTACGATCATGATGACAACATATTTGAGCAGCGTTTTCCACTTGGCCTTAAAAGACGTGAAAAAAAAGAGGAAATTATTAAGAGGGACTCGAGCATTTGGGGTCTCGGAATATGCACATTTGGTGCCAGGGGGCGAAAAGGTGCCTTAGCCAAGCGGCGTGATGCTAATTGGAGGTGGACGATTATAATGAAAGTTGCAAAAAACAACTGTAGGGGGAAATATGAGCATAAGGTGTTGGATATGCAAGATTATCAAACACCATGTTAATTGTTTCCGCTTTGGGCATCTCTATACCGATATGCATTATGCTGAAACTCATTAAATAAAAAGTTTGCGTTTGGCTGTGTGTCTGAGGCTTTCCATCTGGTGGGTGAGTTTCAGGGCCAGAGGGGATGTTTTTTTATACACAACCCATGCCTCGTTCCCATTGTCGTCCCCTGCGGATTTCTTCTCCCTTATGATTGTGCGAGGAGTGGCGAGATGGCGACGGTATAAGGATGACTGCACTGAAATGTCAAACTCTTTGGTATGTGTGATAAAAGCACGCTACTTCTTAATCATCCTTCTAGATGACAAAGTGGTCACACGTGCACCTACACAAAAAAAAAAAAAAAAATCAAACCAATTTATGATAGATAGGACATTAACGTGTATTTTCGATTTTCATATTTTCCTGGTGAAGGAAATTGATAGCCCAACATATTCTCAACGTATTTACATCAAATCTAGTGTCATACTACCATTATTAATTTATTTTTTCATTTATTTTAGTTATGCCTCCGCCCCCGAAGGTGGCCGGAGACATTATGTTTTCGGGTTGTCCGTCTGTCAGTCCGTCCGCCCATACGGGCTAAACCTCGTTTTTCTCAGCAACCACATGTCTGATTGAGCCAAAACTTTCAGAGTAGGAGTAACACCCATGCAGAATGTTTTTCTGATAATTGTGACGTCATAGATAATGTGGTATGGCAGCCATATTGGATTAACACAAATAATTTAAAAAATATTTCACGGAAACCGCTCAATGGAAAAATGTGAAACTTGGCACATTGACAAGTACTCCCAATGGGGAGCAAAAGCATGATAATGGTGACATCATCAGTGAAGTGGTATACCAGCCATAAATGTTTTAATCGAATGCCTTATCCTAAAAATCTGGAATTGCATGCACATTATCCATGACCTATTTGTATTGAAATATTAAATTTATGACATCATAGGTCACATGGTTTGGCAGCCATATTGGATTTAACCTAAAACCTTAAAAAAACATCTTCTCCCAAATCACCAGATCAATCGATTCGAAACTTTACCCAGGGCAATGATTAGGCATGACGATTAAAAGTTGACCACAAAAACGTCATGGACCACATGGTGTGGCAGCCATATTGGAATGAAGGAAAATATTAAACAATTATATCTCTGAAACCGCTTACCCCATCGATGCAAAACTTTACAAATGCCACCTAACATCATTGCTGCATATAGGTTGAAAATTATGTCGTCGTCGGTCACGTGGTTTGGAGGCCATCTTGGATAGAAAAATGAACCTTATCCAATCAGCACTAAACTTCACGAATGTGATCCCCTACCCATACATATGTAGTAGTGTTTACATTTTTGATGTCATATGTCACATGGTTTGGCAGCCATATGAGCTTGAAAGCCTATATTTAAAAAAAACCCTTCTCCAGAACCGCTTCACCGATCGATGTGAAAGCTGTCCTGTCTGGTTAAAATGTGATACTTGAAAACAGCTGAAGGGATTTAAATCAAACTTTTATTTTTAGGACAGTCAATGAGGGCATCTACCCGTTATCACGGGCAGCGACTACGCGGGGCATATTGGCGACACAGTCACATTGCTCTAGTTCATTTATTTATTGGAAAGTTGTGAGATGTGTTAAAAAAGTTCAGTGTGATATTGACTGAAATCGGAGAGCAGCACAGTTTTACTTTTTTATTTTTGCTCATTATAGACTTGCACGTACTTGGTGTTGGACTGGCACTGGCTTGTGTGTTTCATTAATTTGCCATTAGTTTCATTAATTTGCCATTGGTTGTCGTTTGGAGTATATTCCAGAAGTTTGCCCAAATTCTACAATTATGGATCTTATTAAAACTTTCATCAAGGTGTAATTTTACCTTTATGTAAAGATGAGTATTCTATAGTAATATGGGTGGGGAGCTTCAAGTGTGGATGAGGCCCTTGAAAATGAGTGGTGGCCAGGATGGCTGGCAGCGACTGGAATCTGGCCTCACTCAAAGGATTTAAGTCTTCCATCTCTCACATAAACTAGAGGGCTGTGATTAGAGATTGCTGATGGTACTGGGTATAGCCAACTCGTAACATTAGCGAAGTGGTAGCAGTTGACATTCTGCATCATAATGAAAACAAACGTACCGAGAAACACAATGATAAAAAAAATGGGAAAAATTAAAGAACTGAAAATTGAATAATGGAAATATGTAGTAATTGAATATGAAAAAATAATTGATAATTAAAAAAAAATCTAATATTAAATAATTAAAAATAGAAAAAAAATGATGAAAATTGCAAAAGGGAATAATTAAATAACAGGAAAATTAAATAATTTATAATTGGTGAAATAAAAATAAAGGAAAAAATATTCTTTTAAAAAACAAGACACAATTGCCACCAAGACTAAACACTTAATGCCTCCCTCCGGGAACCATAACAAGTATTTAGTATATCCATCCTGATCTCGGCTTCCTTTCTCATCATAGGATGCTAACCAGACTGAAGGCAACCATAGTCCATTCCGCAAGCCTTGTAACAAGTGTGTTCATCCCCAGACGAGCCATAAAGTATATGGCAAACCTTAAGGCTGGATTATCTTACCTGTGTCCTCTTTCAAATGCCTGGTAGCACCTTGTTGAGCCTCGTCTCTGCTCCAGTTGACTTCCAAATATTACAGGCCAGTTTACTTGCAATTATATATCAGCAAACTCATGACGACCATCATTGCAGCGCAAACTGTTTTTTCTCTTCTCAAACCGCCTGATCTCCAAATTGTCAGTATTGATTTTGTCAGTCACTTAATTTATCTCAAGAATAGATGTTGGCCTAATCTCCAAGAAGAAGCTAGGATTGCATCGCCGGGACTATCTATGGCATTTGACAGTCTGGCACCCCATTCTGCTTGCCAGGATTTATGCTTTTGGCATCAGAGGCCAACTGGCTTCCGACACTCAATCAGAACATAGCTCTGAATGGACCAACTGATCCTCAACTCAGAGCATGTCTTTGAATTCAGGTAAAACTTCATCGGCTATCATCAGGACCATCAAACAAAACAACCTTTTTTCCCCCTTATGAAGCACTAGAAGAGGTTCTTTCTCTTGAACTCCAGGGCCGCCTCACCATAAGGAAAGACCTCTACAGACAGCCTACTGTATATAATCAAAGATGGCCTCCAAAGGGAGCCGCAGACCTCTTCCATCATGTCAAACTTTTTCCTTGGAAAATCCGAACTTTTCATAACCTACAAGGTCTATAGTTGAAGTACGTTCCCCCGTGTGTTAGTGGCCCTGCTGCACATGTCTCTCACGCTTGCTGCGGATTCCAAACATTTCAACATCATTATCATCTCCCAGAATGCTGAAGCACAGGGCCGACTGCAGCCATCAGACAGGATCGTGCCCCAGTTCCTTTTTTTTTTTGAAGCTCTTTCAACACAAATGGAGCAAGACTGTCACCTGCCTCACCCAAATCCGTGCAGGATGCACAAGGTCTTCCATTGAGCTGCTCCTCATTCACCTTTCAAAAGGCCAGGATCACTACAATACTAACCTCCACAATGGTATCTTTCCTGAACTCGAATTTCTCATCATGAAACAGCACAAAATGTTGTTCAATCCTCACTGGAAGAAAAGCATCAAAATAAATAAATAAATGACAGACAACTATGTTTAACCCGGAAGATTCCTTCATGCCAAACATACTGACATTTTGCTATTCAACAATCAATTAATTGAAATATCCATTTTAACACATCAACTACACTATTGGGGGGAAGGGACGGGGCAGGGGGCTTACGGAGCAATCTGTTTATATATATATACATGGGTGGTTGTGGTGGGGAGGGGGGAGTGGCCAAACATGGAAAAAAAAAAAAAAAAAATGGAGGAAGATATCCGAGGAAGAAGAAGATATGGGATTTGCGATGAGTGGGCTGGAAAGGGAACGGAGGGTTGCTTTGAGGCAGGTGCTGCATGGTAGGGTAAAAAAATTCCATCAGTTTATGTGCATATTAAATGAATGAAACCAAGGTGCATCCCAAGCCAGTCAAGGATAAATGCTTTGTAGAAAAAAAACATTTTTTTAAGGCTACAGAAACCAATTCCTTTCTGTGAAGAAACTTTTTTTTTTTTAAACTAGCGAATAAAAACGTCAAATAAATACGTCCTTACGTATGGGTTAATTCCTTTAGAATTATGGACTGTTTAATTCCACACATAATTACGGACTCTTTAACCACCAGAAATGGGGATGGGTTAATTCCCCACAGAATTTTGGATGAGTTCATCAATTCCCTCAGAAATACGGATGGGTCAATTGGATCAGAATTACGGAAGGGTCAATTCCATCAGAATTACGGACGGGTCAATTCCATCAGAATTACCGACGGGTCAATTCCATCAGAATTACGGAAGGGTCAATTCCATCAGAATTACGGACGGCCCAATTCCATCAGAATTACAGATTTGGGGGGGGGGGGGGGGGGGTCAATTCCATCAGAATTACCGACGGCCAAATTCCATCAGAATTACGGACTGCCCGATTCCATCAGAATTACGGACGGCCCAATTCCATCAGAATTACGAATGGATCAATTCCATCAGAATTACAGAAGGGTCAATTCCATCAGAATTGCAGACGGCCCAATTCCATCAGAATTACGGACGGGTCAATTCCATCAGAATTACGGACGGGTCAATTCCATCAGAATTACGGACGGGTCAATTCCATCAGAATTACGGACGTGTCAATTCCATCAGAATTATGGATGGGTCAATTCCAGCAGAATTATGGATGGAATTCCCCACAGAATTATGGATGGGTCAATTCCCAGCAGAATTACGGACTCTTTAACCACCAGAAATGGGGATGGGTTAATTCCCCACAGAATTTTGGATGAGTTCTTTAATTCCCTCAGAAATACGGATGGGTCAATTCCATCAGAATTACAGACGAGTCAATTCCCTCAGAAGTATGGACCAGTTCATTCCATCAGAATTATGGACGGGTCAATTCCATCAGAATTACGGAAGGGTCAATTCCATCAGAATTACGGACGGCCCAATTCCATCAGAATTACGGACGGCCCAATTCCATCAGAATTAAGGAACGGCCCAATTCCATCAGAATTACGGACGGCCCAATTCCATCAGAATTACGGACGGGTCAATTCCATCAGAATTACGGACGGGTCAATTCCATCAGAATTACGGATGGGTCAATTCCATCAGAATTACGGATGGCCCAATTCCATCAGAATTACGGACGGCCCAATTCCATCAGAATTACGGACGGGTCAATTCCATCAGAATTATGGATGGGTCAATTCCAGCAGAATTATGGATGGAATTCCCCACAGAATTATGGATGGGTCAATTCCCAGCAGAATTACGGTCGGAATTCCCCATATAATTATGGAGGAGTCAATTCGTCACATAATTACAGATGAGTCAATTCCCCCAAATAATTACGGATGGGTCAATTCCCAGCAGAATTATGGACAAATTCCCCACAGAATTACGGATGGGTTCATTTACCCACATAATTTTGGATGAGTTAATTAATTCCCTCAGAATTAAGGAAGGGTCAGTTCCCCGTATAATTACGGATGGGTCAATTCCCAGCAGAATTATGGACAAAATTCCCTGCATAATTATGGGTGGGTCAATTCCCCACAGAATTACATTTGGATGAGTTAATCAATCCCCTCAGAATTACTGACGGGTTAATTCCCTCACAATTATGGACATTGGTCAATTTCCCTCAGAATTACGGCGGGTTAATTCCCTCCAGAATTGACGTATTTTGACTTGTAATACCCTCCTACCACCAGGAGCAGCGCTATACAATACACATTTCCATTGAGAGCATTGGGGTGCTCCCACATCCTGCAGACTAAAACCTCAGGACTATGTACTCTGATTTTTTTTTTTTACACCATTTAAAATACTCCTGTGGACCCGTGGAGGAATTGTAACTTCATGCCAAAATAAGAAAGTGTGGACAGAATTAAGATGAGGGCATTTTAATATTGATATGATATTGGCGCGCAATTGCCTCTCGGTTAAGACCGGGAATCGCGGATGGCCAAAACGAGCTTTAATGGAGGCATTTATCCAATCGATGTCGGATCATACACGAGCTGGGATGAACTATGCCGACTTACCTTCACGGCCGCAGGCGTCTTCAACCTGGAAATTAATAAATCAAACCAAACACGGATTTTAAATGTACAACAAAGAAATATTTATTACGGAACCCGAGAACAAGGAAACGCGACGGAAGAAAGTAAATTCTAAATTGGGACGCCCCCACACCAGATTTCAAAAACAAGACAAATGGGGGGATAATAAAATTAATGTCTCGTCGTGTTGTGGACTGTGGTGCGTCTTATCTATCTCTGTCGTCCAGGCCCCAAGCTCGCGCCCGAGCGCGGCTCCGGTTGGCACGAACTGCTCGGGCGTTGGCACGAACACCCCTCATCAGCGCTCCTACTGCATGCCTCGCTCGTCGTTCGTATGCGAATGCAGGGGAAGAGAATCATCGGCGCTGGTCTCTCCACCAAAGTTCAAAGGCAAAAACAGGTCGAGCAAGAAGGGACAGTCACGTGAAGGCAAAAGGCAAAGGAAAGAGCTCTGGGCGGGAAGGAACCAGGAACGAGAAGGGAAAATGTTGGCACACACACGTTCACCACTAAAGTCCGGACCGAAGTGACAAAATGTCCGCCGCTCCAACTCTCTTGTTCGGTGTGCTCTGACGTCAGCCGGGCATCTCCCCAATTCATGAGTCCCCTCCCACCGGTCGTGCGACCCACCCACCAACCCCTCGGTGTCCATCCATCGCGCGGTGGGCGTGGCCTTAGCCTGCCTTGTACGATGCTTGCCTGCAATGGCGTCGTTGTACGCGGCCGCTTCCTGCCTGTTTCTTCCGGTCAGTTCTTATGGTCAGTAATTGTAAGTGGGGGGGCATTTAATTAATGTGTGCACGATGTGGAAGTGTAAAATTTATGAAGCAAGTAATTTCTATGAGCTACAACCTGCTCTCCTCGTGTGCAAGTGTTTTTGTGGTTTCCATGCAGAAGTTGGGATTTCCTTCAGTAGGCGAGTCATCTCCGACACTCTGACCAAATTTGTTTGCTCGAGAAAAGTAAAATCTTAGTAGAGGCAATGGTAGACCACATATTGTCATGGTAAAATCATTTTATGATTGAGGGTAATATGATTACAGATAGGGTGTTTTTTTTAAAATACAGTGTTGGATCGGGTCTTCCCAAAATGATGAATAAAATGAAATGTTTTATTGAGTTATATAAATAAGTTGTAGAAGGATATTGTTTTTCAACGTAAAATAATACAATTGACAACAAATAATAAAATAAAACAACTGATGCCACAGTGTCTGACCTGGGCGTCTGAAGTAGTTAGCATTCACTAAGCTGCTTTCCAAATCCCATTGTGTTTGGTAAAACTAGTGAATAATCGACTCAGTACGAGGTCGAAGCTATGCAAAATACATGGTAATTATTTTGCAGAGTTGGACAATGGGAGTGGATGAGTCACTCTGCGCTGGCCGATGGAGGATGGGCGCAGCGCACCCTTTTTTCTACTTCCACTTGTAGCTATTTGATAGATAGTTTTATGGAATTGTCAACGTTCGCAGTAGTCGGGGCCCTTAGGGATATTTTGGGGCCGTTTGGTTCAAATTCTTCCAAAAGCACCAAATTTGGCCCAGATGTTGCCCATGCCATACTCTTTCGATTTTTGACGGGCGCCCCCCCCCCCCCCCGGGGCCCCATATTGGCGAAATACTAAATGGCCACCACCCAGATTAGAGGAAAATCTGTTAAATAACCAAAAGGGTTGGAATCATGTATGATACCACTTTTCAGGGGTTTTCGAGGTCGAGGAATCCAATTATGATGTTATTTTGATGATTCGAGGTCAAGGTCAACCCTCAAGGTCATCTTAAAGGTCATTTTTGAGTCAAACATGTCGGTTTTTGAGTTTTTTGTCAAGATTTACGCGAGGTTCACCATTTTATGTTTCTGGGTTGGGTAATCGAACTCTGACCTTATTTTTGACAATTAGAGGAAATATTTACATGTCTATTTCCTAATTTTCAGGCATATGCAGTTCATCAGTCTAATTACAAAGGTACGGATTTTGATGTTTTATGAACTGTATGCCATATCCTTGTGTTTAATTTTTGTGCGATCATGATCCAGGTTCATGTATACATGATTGTATACATGTCATAAATATGACGTCATAGGTCATGTGACCTGGCGGCCATATTGGATTTTATGAAAACCTTAAAAGGATCCCTGCCTTCATTTTTCGATCGATTCATTTTGAACTTTGACCACTTATAGTACGCCATGTGATTGGATGCATATCCTAATTATGACGTCATAGGTCAGGTGACATGGCGGGATGGACCGGTATGGTCCCCGGATCATACCGCCCTTGGCGCCCGTCAAAAATCGAAAGAGTATGGCATGGGCAACATCTGCGCCAAATTTGATGCTTTTGGAAGAATTTGAACCAAAATATCCCTAAGGGCCCTGACTACAGTAAATCTTTCAAAAGAACGATAATTAAAGACTGAATCAAATAAAACTTATAGCTTGTTAGTGTTTGATAAAGGTTAGTCGAAAGTGTAAAATCCTATTTAAAAAAATCCATGTACAAGCAGTCTGGTAGGCTAGCTCTCTCTGGCTCTCTGATCCAATATCTTCTCAGTAAAAATCTTTTGTAAGAGATTACAGCATGTAGGTTTTGTAAGATTACAGCATATAGGTTTTGTAAGATTACAGTACAGTATATAGGTTCATACCTCTTATATATGATTTTGACTTATGAGGGAAAAGATGAGTTTGCAGGTTGACAAAGGATGTGGTTGTCATAGCTACTGAGTGACCTTTTGATTAAATAAGGACTTTCTTATTGCATGCCTGTTTTTATCGATTCCTGAATATTAAACCATAAAGTTATGAAACAAAAAACGTCATGTAAATGTCCCTGCAATGGCGTTATAAAACGTTGCTGCAAAGTTATAATAATGTTAACGCAACGTCATGATTGATGGAACCTTGACACCGAAGAGTCTCGAAGAACATATCTTTCTCATTAAAGAATTTGAAAATGCAGACATGCTCTCAGCGGGGAGTACTCCCATCTCAATATTTCACTCGACCAATCACATTGTATCCCCCGATCCTTACTCCATCCCACCCACACTTTGCCTAACCAATCCTACTGCTCTCCTCCCATCTCTTCGCTCCTCCCCCTCCACTTGCTCCTCCCACTTCAACTTGTATAAAAGTCAGGACTGACGTCAAAATATTAGGATTATCACTGGGTTTGTAAGATGTTGGTTTGTTGTACTTTTGGATTTTCACTAGGTTTGTAATGCTGTAAATGTTGTACTTCGGATGTTTTACTTGGCTGGTCGATTCTGTATGTTTACACTGCATGTTGACTGTATACTGTGCATGCCACTGTATCCTCATGATGTACATCTCTACTGTACAAGGATTTCACTTGGGACCTTCTGTGAATTTTGCAATGTAATTTGTGAATTGTAATATGCTCTTCTATGGTTTGATAAAGGTTATTGTTTCTTGCTGTGTATTTCCTTGCAGACAGAAAGTGTTGTCCTCCTCAGGAATTAAAATTTGGGATTCTTCTTCTCACAAAGTTATGGACATTGAATTTCTTGATTCATCTATTACATACTACTGTCTAAAAAATATCCCTATCAACGAAGAGCCTATCTAATGTCTACAAAAGTGCGTTGCCATAAGGGACACAGGTATGATCACCAGGTCTGACACACAGGGGAATTATCTTAGTCCCAATAACTATTTATCAGGCCCCATTCCTCGTAATGGGGACGAAGACACACCTAGATCCGACAAACCGGGCTAAACACAGGACTAATTACAGGTGAGATTCTCGAGCACGACACAGAGACACCTACAGCGCATTCAGAAAGTATTCAGACCCCTTCACTTTTTTCACATTGTTATGTTGCAGCCTTATGCTGAAATCGATTAAATTCATTTTTTCCCTCATCAATCTACACTCAATACCACATAATGACATAGAGAAAACAGGATTTTAGAAAGTTTTGCAAATTTATTAAAATGAAAAAACTGAAATATCACATTGACATAAGTATTCAGACCCTTTGCTATGACACTTGAAATTTAGCTCAGGTGCCTGCCATTTCTCTTGATCATTTTTGAGATGTTTCTACACCTTGATCGGAGTCCACCTGTGGTAAATTCAATTGATTGGACATGATTTGGAAAGGCACACGCCTGTCTATATAAGGTCTCACAGCTGACAATGCATATCAGAGCAAAAACCAAGCCATGAGGTCGAAGGAACTGCCAACAGAACTCAGATACAGGATTGTGTCGAGGCACAGATCTGGGGAAGCCGACAAAAAAAATTCTGCAGCATTGAAGGTTCCCAAGAGCACAGTGGCCTCCATAATTCTTACATGAAAGAAGTTTGGAACAACCAGGACTCTTCCTGGAGCTGGCCGCCCGGCCAAACTGAGCAATCGCGGGAGAAGGGCCTTGGTAAGAGAGATGACCAAGAACCCGATGGTCACTGGCTGAGCTCCAGAGATCCTGTGTGGAGATGGGAGAAACTTCCAGAAAGACAACCATCACTGCAACACTCCACCGATCTGGGCTTTATGGCAGGGTGGCCAGACGGAAGCTTCTCCTCAATGAAAGACACATGAAAGCCCGCTTGCATTTTGCAAAAAAGCACTTAAAGGACTCTCAGACTGTGAGAAACAAGATTCTGTGGTCTGAAGAAACCAAGATTGAACTGTTTGGCCTCAATTGTAAGCGTCATGTCTGGAGGAAACCAGACACTGCTCATCACCTGCCCAATACCATCCCAACGGTGAAGCATGGTGGTGGCAGCATCATGCTGTGGTGGTGTTTTTCAGCAGCAGGGACTGGGGGACTGGTCAGGGTTGAGGGAACAATAAACGGAGCAAAGTACAGAGATATCCTTCATGAAAACCTGAAACAGAACGCTCAGGACATCAGACTGGGCCGAAGGTTCACCTTCCAACAGGACAATGACCCTAAGCACATAGTCAAGACCAGGCAGGAGTGGCTAAGTGACAACTCTGTGAAGGTCCTTGAGTGGCCCAGCCAGAGCCCTGACTTGACCCCAATCGAACATCTCTGGAGAGACTTGAAAATGGCTCTCCACCAATGGTCCCCATCCAACCTGACAGAGCTTGAGAGGATCTGCAGAGAAGAATGGCAGAAAATCCCCAAATCCAGGTGTGCAAAGCTCGTCGTGTCATACCCAAGAAGACTCGAGGCTGTAATCACTGCCAAAGGTGCTTCAACTAAGTACTGGGTTTAGGGTCTGAATACTTATGTCAATGTGATATTTTAGTTTTTTCTTTTTAATAAATTTGCAAAACTTTCTAAAATCCTGTTTTCTCTTTGTCATTATGGGGTATTGAGTGTAGATTGATGAGAGAAAAAATGAATTTAAACGATTTCAGCATAAGGCTGCAACATAAAATGTGAAAAAGTGAAAGGGTCTGAATACTTTCTAAATGCACTGTACCTATGCAGATCTACCTAAATCTAGATATTCCCCTTTACCCCAAATTAATAACAATATGATATACCATGTCCACATTCCAGCAAAAAGATCAAAATTTACTTTTGGGAATCAGGGAATAATCAGTGCTTGTTCCAACATCTCTACCTTATGAGGTATAAAGAGGGTTGGGGAGTTTGCAGGATATCAAATGCGGCTAAAACGAGATGATTGGGCCATGGCAGGTGGTGGGGGAGGTAATTGTGCCCATGTCCCACAGATGTCCAATAAAAATTTTTACTTTGTAATCTCAATATCAGACAAAAGGTGTATTAATTAATCTACCCGCTAGGCTCCAGTGAGACGATGTAATGAAGACACTGCTGTGTACAGTAAAGCAAGAAAATGTTATATATGAAAAATGAATGCACAATATGGACCCACATTTAATGAAACCCACCAGATGGGAAGCCTCCAACCCCCAACCTCAAGCCAGATGGCATATATGACCCTTACAATCCCACAACTCCAAACACACAAACACACTTCCCTTCCCTTCTCAAAAAATTAAGTTGGAAGAGAAAGAAGAGCATTAGAGAAAAATAACAAAATAAGGTGACAACTCAGGCTTCGAGGAAGATTTAATCAGCACCGAAAAAATAGATGGCAGGAGCATCAATCACTTCAGCACGCCGCTGTTACTTCAGCTGCCCATTATGGCAGATCTATTTGAGCAGAGAAAGAAATTCAAACATTTAAGCGTTTGAAATATCCTTTCACAGAGAGCGATAGCAAACCGAAGGCATTGGCTTTTATTCACGCCAGTCAAATACAAGATTCCGATTCCAACAGACTCAAGCCCTCGTTTTTCCATCAAGCCTGTGTCATTAGGCCTATAAAGAGATTGCGCGGGAGACTGGTGGGAGAAGGCCGTCAATATAGGTGACGTCTCAAGATTTGTTGAACTCGGTTACGTCGAGAATCGGGGAAAGTGGCAATATTGCAGCACTCAAACTTTCACTACACAGTCTCCGAGGATTTGAGGGCAGAATGGAGAAAGTTTCTTCCACAAGGGCTTGGAGTCACCACCATTCCCCTTGACACACTGATCCCATTTACAACTGTCAGAGGCATCACGAGGTCAAAGTTTAATCTGCCAGGGAAATTGACACACACACACACACACACACACACACACACACACACACACACACACACACACACACACACACACACACACACACACACACACACACACACACACACACACACACACACACACACACACACACACACACACACACACACACACACACACACACACACCATTCCACCTTCTGAAACCCGCATCTGCAGATAACAACCATCAACACAGATGTTTGGGGCAGGCAGGATGGCAGCGGAGACCGAGACGTACGCACACTCGCCTCGCCGCACACTGGGTTTAAATCCCAACACAGCTATAAACTGTCATCTCGGTATTTCACAGGCAAGGTGATTCATATATGTGTGCGCCCTCCCTCGGATGGACATTAACCTAGGTATCCCATCTGCCGGCATTATTTGGTGGACGTTAAACATCCCAAGATATCCTTCGCAAAGAGTAAGTGAGCTATCGCCGACGCCATTTCCAAATCACAAATTATAATTGCCCTAACTACTGCTGCTGGTGAAGGCAATGGCAAACCACCCAGTAAAACCTTTGCCAAGAAAATGCTTCGGCCGCACCAACGCTCTGCACCATCAGAGTATGGCAAATCAGAATACGAGTTCATATTAACAAGTCAATGCACAATTTACAGCAGTATCTGAGCACTGGCTCATGCTGCTGGTTGTAGATGAAGCAGTCGCAGCACAGCCTCCTTATAATTGTGCATGTTCTGGTCGGTCTCGCCAACATTCTTCAGCATTTCTACAGACTTGCTGTAGCTCTTGATCTCCTCAGAGGTCCTCAATTCATCCACGGTCGGTGCAGGCTTCTGCTCTGCTTGCCGAATGTTGACCAGGATGTCATGCAGGGAGGCCTCCGAAGGGCTTCCGTCCCATTCATAGATCTCCATGTCCTCGCGTGATTTGCTTCCTTCCCAAGGCTCAACTTTCTGCATTCCACAACAGCGGATGAGGCTTAGCCCTCAATGTGATTTAAAAGGCAAGAATCAGCAGCATTCTCAACCTCGGTCTCAAACACCCTTACATCCATCTCGATTTAAAGTGTTCCTCTGCAAATTCAATTTTGGAAAAGAATGCCAATTGTGACATCGATGCATGGAACCATTCAATATTGAATATAATTTGTGCAAAGTGGAACTCGACCTTCTTTAAAGTAACCCCACACCCCCACTCCTCTTCTTCCTCTCCCCCTCCTTCCTTCTTCCCCATGCCCACTATTTCTCCAATTCAAGGGATGAGGAGAAAGGATGGTGCTACATACTTCAAGAGCAACCAAACAACAACCTAATGTGATCTGTTCATATATACTCGTACAAATAAAACATGTTTCACGAGCAAATAAAAATAACCAAACAGAGTGATGAAACAACTTATAAAACCAAAGGGGCATTAACCAGTTTATACACCATAAATCTGCTACAACTGGGAAACAAGTTGGCAAACACGACGCCTCGGGATTAATGGTCCAGAAAAGAATCAAGCCAAAACAGGTCCTCGGATGTCATAACAACGATGAAACGGGTAGATCAGCTAGTTTACGATACCTGATGGGTAACTGGATTTGTGCTACTGCCTTGTAGAATTTGTCTTTTGGTATTTAGGCCTCTGGTAGTACAGATCAGGGGCTCCTCTACATGCAGTTAAAAATGCAGGCTATATTACAGGCCTGCTCCAAATCAGTGGAGGGAATTTGTGCGTCACCATTCTCTGTATTTATTGGGCTATTTGAAAGCTTTTCTTACCAGTTGTACGGAGTGATAGGGGATTAACACATTAGTGATGAATAGAGAATCTGGGACCATGTTTCCAATGGCGTATGCCAGGGCGTATTTATTGTTTGCCCATTTTGAAACAATTTCACTGCCTGTCGCAAACAAGGCCGCTTTTGGAATCGCTTTCCTGAGGCTGTTTGATTGCGCTTTCCCCTCTAGGAGTTAAATCAAGCAGGTGGTGCAACATCAGCTAATCAGTCAAAATTTCATGAACATGATGAACCCATGAACTAAATTTTCCACTCACATTAACCATACCCAACTTGCAGGTTACTGCTCTCTCCTCCAAATGTCTCATCTTTTCCAGTTCGTTTATTTCCTTGCTTTATTATGTCAAACGGTCTCCCCACTGCCCTCAAGCCAGAACAATTTGTGAGAGCATTTTAAAGAGCAGGTGAAAAAAGGCAAGAAAAAGGCAAGGCAAGAATTAACTTACCCATGATTCATGGTAAAGTACAGTGAGAAGGTAAAAGGCATAATCATAGTTCTGCTTTCTTAATGGGCATCTGCAAGAAGGAAAACACGCGGACAAGAAAAAAAAGACAAGGTGATATATACAGATCAGATGAATGAAGGAAAAATGTAACTCTTAAGCTTTTCTTAAAAAAGGTTGTGGATGCTTATAACTAGTAATAATTTATTTTTGTCATATGTATATATATATACACATACAGTCACGTGAAAAAGTAAGTAAACCCCATGTAAAGTTTTGACTTTTTCAACATATTTCAACATACAGCTATTTGATCTTCATTTCAACAATATTGACAGATAAAGGTGATATAATATAACAAATATCATGAAACATTTACATTTTGTAGTCAATTGTATAATTTAAATAAACATAAATGCAAATTTCGCATGTGGAAAAAGTAAGTACACCCCTACATTTATCACTACTTCAAATACCTAAAATTAGAATCAGGTGCACCACACCAGCTCAGGTGCAAATGATTCGAACATCGTCAGAGAGGATATTGGAGGAAACTGTCTTATTTAAACATCAGACATTTATTTTGGTTTGCTCTTTGTTGTTGAAGTGTGCAGCTTCACCATGCCTAGATCAAAAGAGCTCTCTGAGGCCTTCAGAGAGACGGTTATTGATGCCTACGAGTCTGAGAAGAGATTTAAAAAGATCTCCAAACAATTTGAAATCAATCATTCGACTGTCCGGAAGATCATCTACAAGTGGAGAAGAATCCAAACAACTGAAAACTTGTTCAGACCAGGCCGCCCAGCAAGTTCAGCCCGAGAGCAGACCGCAAGATGCTGAAAGAAGTCTCTAAGAACCCCAGAATGTCATCATGGGACGTACAGGTAGCCCTTGCCACTGTTCATGTCAAAGTGCACGAGTCTACCATAAGAAAGAGGCTGCACAAATTTGATCTACATGGGAGGTGTGCCAGGAGGAAACCTTTGCTGTCCAGAAAGAACATCAGGGCAAGACTAAAGTTTGCCAATGAACACCGAGGCAAAGACCAGCACTTCTGGAACAATGTGCTCTGGACAGATGAGTCAAAGGTAGAGCTATTTGGCCACAGTACCAGAAGACATGTTTGGCGAAAACCAAAGACAGCAGTTGACAACATGAACCTGATACCAACTGCAAAGCATGGTGGTGGAAATATTATGGTTTGGAGCAGCTTTGCTGCATCAGGGCCTGGACAGCTCACCATCATAGAATCCACAATGAATTCTTCATTGTACCAGAGGGTGCTTGTTGAGGATAATGTGAGGCCATCTGTCAGAGAATTGAAGCTCAACCGAAGGTGGACCTTGCAACATGACAATGACCCGAAACATACCAGTAAATCCACCAAGGAATGGCTGAAAAGAAAGAAATGGAGGGTTCTGGAATGGCCAAGTCAAAGCCTGGATCTAAATCCCATCGAGATGTTGTGGGGGTATTTGAAACAAGCTGTGCATGCAAGAAATGCCTCAAACATCGCACAGCTGAAAGAATTCTGCATAGAGGAGTGGGAAAAATTTCTCCCAGTCGATGTCAGAGACTGGTAGACAGTTATAAGAAACGCCTACTTGAGGTTGTTTCTGCCAAAGGGGGCAATGCCACCTATTAGAGCCAAGGGTGTACTTACTTTTTCCACATGCGAAAATCTATCAATATTGTTGAAATGAAGATAAAATAGCAGTATGTTAAAATATGTTGAAAAAGTCAAAACTTTACATGGGGTGTACTTACTTTTTCACGTGACTGTACATATGAATGAATGAATATAAAACACTGGTGATTGATGTCTGTGCGTGCCCCACTGTTCTCCTCTCCAATCTTTAAGATTATGCAACTGGGAGAAAGGAATGCAAATGGCATAGCATAATAATATAGCCTTGACTAAGGATCAGGCAGATCAAGTGTTCCTTGATGGTAATTAGTGAGCCACCTGGGTTTTAACTGATAATTTCATCGCAACATGGCAATTTACGTGAGACTTTACTTGTTCTGAGAAGCTTACGCTCCAAATCCTTCAGGTCTTCAGTTGAATTTAAAGCTGCAACATTGGGGATAGCAGTCCAGCGTCCTCACCACAAGGCCACTAATGAATGCAATTCAATCCACAGCTAATAAATTTAAACCATAACCATTGGCTGCAGCTGTATGAAATATAGAATAAGTGCTATTCAATAACAGTTTGTTTACTGGAGAATATATACATTTTCGTAGAAAAGAAGGCACCAAAGAATGACCAATGAAATATTAAATAATCGCAATACCCCAGCTGCACACAAGGTAAACTAATGACAAAGTGTCACAGGTTCAAATCAACAGCTGCAATACAGCGAACAGGGACTGAGAACACGAAACCTGCCCATCCAGTCGTGAAAACGCAGGCAGAGTTGCCAAAGGCTTCCAGGAAATTACCCATAAAGGGCTGAATATACAGCGGTGAGAAATTCACAATAAATACTTTATGGGCCTGGCCACTCAGCCTCCTGTGTCAAGCTGACCACCATCACAACCGCATAACCCATTTATGTGAAACTATCTCTGACAGCATATGGCATAGCATAATATGCCTGGCGTTGGCTTAGCGGTTAGGGTGCCGGCTTGGGATCCTAGGATCCTGGGTTCGAATCCCGATCGATCGCTGAATTAACGCCAGGGGGGTTGACTCAGCCTGTCATCCTTCCAAGGTCGGCAAATTGAGTACCAGCTTGCTGGGATGAATGATCCCCGTGTGTACCCCCATTCAGAATAGGTACACCGTATCCCTGCGCATCGTAAGAGCGTGACCAAGGGTTGGCGTCAGGAAGGGCATCCGGCCATAAAAACATTGCCTCAAACAGGGAACCATGATTGTCATGGGGCCCGCCAGGCTAACCCCCGCTCTAGCGGGGGAAAAATGGCCTTAAAACGATCATTCATATATTCATTTATATATCTCTGACAGCAAATGTCAAGATTTTCAGGCCTTTGACATTTTGTGGGAGGTGAGAGGTACATTCTTGGTTATTTAACCTTCACATAAAAAACCCATCTCTATAATTATCCTAAAATATGCAATTTGGTGTCTGTTTGTCTGTCTGACCGCAATACATTCGGTCGTTACTTCTCCAATGTCAACCAAACTTGACAGGAGGACTAAGGGTCACACAGTGGAAGTTGTAGGGACTAATTCCTCTCCCCACCCCCCCCCCCCACCCCCCAAAACTCCCTCACCAAGGGGGTTGTTCATCTTGAACAAAATCGGTGTGAAGATGTATATCTGTGTTAAGATAGCTAATCATGGCATTTCTCAAATTACAAATGTTACAAAAATTACAAAAGTAATAACAACACCAGAAACTATCATGCTAATTAAATTAATTATTACAAAACAATATTAATACTAACTAGAACTACCACTTTATACAGTAACTGCTGGCAGTGTTGACAGGGTACCAAGACATCCAGCTTTGATACAATCCCACTTTGATACGATTTTGATACAACTCTTCGAGGGTTGCGGTGGGGGGTGAGGAGGGGGAGGGGTGGAGAAAGTTAGGGTGGAGTGAGGTGGAGGTTGGGGGGAAAGTTATGGTGGGGAGTTGGGAGTTGGAGGTTGGGTAGGAGGGGAGACTTGGAGGTTGTTGTAGGGGTGGGAGGGAAATAGGAGGGGGTGGAGAGGAAATAGGAGGAGGGGAGGGAGAGAGTTATTGGGTCGATGGAGGGGGTGAGATAGTTATTGGAGTTGTTCTTGTGGTTGAGGGGTGGGGGAAAGTGTTTGGGGTTGAGGGGAGGGATAGAGTTATTGAGGTCAGGATAGAGATATTGGCCTGTAACCTGCCTATGATACAGCCCCATCCGTGACCCATAACGTTGTCTCCATAAAACCTAATTCAGAATTGGATTTAAAAAATTCAATTGTAAAAACAGGATTAAAAATAATTAAAAACATATCTGCCAGAACATGCGACCTGCGATGCTTACATTATCAAACTATATTCCCAAAGACTTGTTGATCATGTGTGTGAAGTTTCACATCGATCTATTCAGCCGTTCTGGAGAAGGATAAGTTGAGGTTTATTCTTCAAATAAATAAAACAGTGATGTGGCAGAGCCATTGGTTTAAAGGAAAATATTAAATAATTATATCTCTGAAACCACTGAAGCTATCGATGCGAGACTTTGCAGTTATGATCCACTACGCTCGTTGCATACATTGTAATAAGTTTCACAACAATAGGTTAAGAAGTTTTGAAGGAGGAGGTTTTTAAAGTATCGTTTTTCAAACTAATATGGCTGCTAAACCAACCACATGACCTATGACATCAAAAATTTATACACTCCGCCTATGATTGGGTCGGGGGTCATGTGTGTGAAGTTTCGTGTTGATCGGATCGGTTTGTCTTTCCATCCAAGATGGCTGCCAAACCATGTGACTTAAGACATCATTTTCAAACTATATATGCAGCAATGGTGAGACACGATATATTTTTATTATAATAGAGCAAACGTATATGGTTATGTCGTTATGTTTATATGTGACGAAAACGTCTTCTTCGTCAAATAAAATTACCACCCTCTTAATTATGTTGAGACTGCTGAGACCCTCAGACCTTTGATGACCCTTTAATTCCCCCAAGACCCTCAAGACCCCTGAATACCCAAAATACCCTGAAAGACCCAAACGACCCCGAATACCCTGAAAACCCAAAACACCCCAAAGTCCCAAAATACCCTTGAAGGCCCTGAGGCTCAAAAGACCCCGAAGATCCAAAAGACCCCAAAGATCCAAAAGACCCCGAAGACCCAAAAGACCATGAAGACCCCAAAGACCCTGAAGACCCCAAATATCCTTAAATACCCTTTAGACCCAAACTACCCTTAAAGGCCCAGAGGAACCAAAAGGCCCAGAGGAACCAAAAGACCCTGAAGACCCAAATGGCCCTGAAGACCCAAAATACACTGAAATGGTCAAAGATGCCTATCCCTCTGAAACGACGTGTGGTGAGGCACGCGGAGTGCGCCGAGTCACGCTAGTTTATACAATTTTGCATTGATAGGGTTTTTTTTCACGTTTTTTTTTTTTTTTCAACATTATATCCAAATGTGCAGTAGAACATATGGTTAAAATGCCACATCGATCCATTCAGCACTTTTAGAGAAGAATATTTTTTCATTTTTGCATAAAATCCAATATGGCTGCCAGACCGTGTGACCGATGACAATCGTCTTCAAGCTTTAACCCCCAAGGCTAGTAGATCATGTGCATTTGAGTTTCGCATCGATCTATTAAGCCGTTCTGGAGAACATTTTTGAAGTTTTTCATTTTCAATACAATATGGCTGCCAAACCACATGACCTATTCTGTCATAAGTTTTATTTTTCCGTTCAATTTTTGCATAGATTTAAAAAAAAAATTTGCACGCTCAATATTTTAAAAACCGATCCGATTAAGGGTTGTACGAGTCTAATTATGACGTCATAATGAAGGCACCGATATATTTATATTTTACTTGTACATTTTTATTCATATATTTTATTCCCCATTAGGAGTTTTTGACAAAGTGCCATTTTTTGGGGGTTTTCCAAGATGGCATCCATACCACGTGACCTGTGACGTCATAATTATCATTAAAAGATTGTACAGGCCGAGGCACTCCTCTGGTGAAAATTTCCTGTCAATCGGTCAAGTGTTTGCAGAGAAAATTAATTTGAAAAAAAAAAAAAAAAGTCCAAAAACGGTAGAATAATAATTATATAGAACTAGCCGAAACCCGTGGAACATCCACGGCAGGGAAGATGTGGTGTATGGATAGAGTGTACCATTATGGATGGCATAGGGGATTTGCTTGTCCGAGTAAGAGTTAGGAAGAAAGATGAGAATGAAGAGTGCGTATATGAACAACGTATTTATTGCAATCTACCTAAATGACAACGCTACGACATACCTTTGAAAAATGAATGGATTCGTAATAGGAATCGGCATAATGGCGTCGTATCGGCAGTTAATCGGATGCTTTTGGGCCCCAAAGTCGACTAATTCAGATTTTTCGAGTATGGCTGTACGTGACAAACAAAGAGCGCGGTTGGAAGAAATTATGGTAAACCCACCTGATGAGGTTAGCGTACACCGCGATCGACGACCCCGGCACATATGCATGCTCAGGATTGTCCACTCAGTGGACGGCTTGCTGTCGCCTTTGACTGTCCAATCAGCGGACGGCTTGCTTCGCCTTCTCCCAGCAGACGCCAATAAGATGGCGTCGTATCGGCCATTAATCGGATGCTTTTGGACCCCAACGTCGGCTAATTCAGATTTTTCGAGTATGGCTGTACGTGATAAACAAAGAGCGCGGTTCATAGATCGTAAATCCATTAGTGCCGTGGGCATCAGGTCACTGGGTGCGGCGTAAAAGGGATAACAAAGTCGAGTCCTTACGCTATTATTATATAGATAACATAGAATAAACATAAGAAAAACAATAGTGTTCCACATCCTGAAAGACATGTGGTACCCTAATAATATCCACCTCCCCAAGGGATTCTTCCTCATTGAACAAGCACCGTGTTAATATGTGTAAATAGCTTATCGTGGTGCCGTTTCATGGGGGCAACCCTTACCGGAAATATAAAATATTATAAACCACAAACACATATGATTACCTTTTTAAGCAGGCTTTACTGATGTTTAACACTAAACTGAATGGGAGGAAACCCAACGTTCTTCGAGCATTACATGAGCATAGATCTACTGTCATCTGTCATCTATCTGTTTTCCCCAGAAAGGATAACATGACCCTTCCTGCTGCTCCCATAGCTCCCGGGTGTACTAGTACTATAAAAGGAGCCGTGCATGTGTCCGGCCAGGTTCCACCCATTGGTTTGACAGTTCACATGACCCCACCCACAATTTATATACAAGGGCCACCACATTGGTGCTTACTGATATGTGAAGTCAAAGACATCTTCGGAGCTGTTATATTTCCAATCGCCTTGCCCTCCCTACAAGTTTTCCCTTCAGTGTAAACCGACAAAAGCGACACTTAAACGGATTTTGAGCCCATAGGCATCACGGGCCTTGTGAAGATAGGCCTCAGTGATCGAGGCAGCATTGTATTGTATATAAACTGCCCAAATAACTGTATGGCATTCTCTCAAGCAGCACTTTAATAGTGGAGGTTATGCAGGTCCATGCTATTGTTGTGTGTGTGGGGGTAGGCATGAAATACCTCATAGGAAAGTTAGAATCGTGTAGATTAGTATGCTCCGAGTGTCGTGAAGAAAAATAACCCATCTCGATGTCCATAAGTAGGCCGTCTGTCCGGGTAAGAGCATTTGCATGTTGCCATGAGGGGCGTGGCTTTGTGTTAAGCAGTTCTAGGGATTAAAGGTTAATTCCCCAGTGTGTAATTTGCCCGTCACCTTCCCTCCGTCTTTATTACAACCAAAAAGCCCGCCAAACAACAACTATAACAAATGGACTCATTCGCTCACAATGCCGTCAGGGCTTACCAACACCCAGCACATTTGCCGATCGGCACATAAATGCCGCCTCATGACCGACGTCATCCGAACATTCATGAACAGCGATTAGACTCTGACCCCTGACGACTCGTAACAAGGAGGCCATGCCCCGGCCTTCGTGATTGGTGGAGGCGCGATGGGATGATTGAGTAGAGCTCGGTGATTGGACAGAGCGTGACATCAGCGTCGAACATTCGAGAGCTGAAAGGAAAAAGTCACGTCTCGCCATCTTTGTCTATCTCTTCTGAACCTGGCTGCGTGGTGGACGGTCGTTCCTCTCATGCGCGCTCGTGCAGAGAACCTTCGGAGCATTGTGGAGATATAGGAACATTGGAGGAGGGGGGTGTTGTTGGACTGTGGTGCATTCCGGGGGAGTTGGGGCCGCGTAGTGCTTGGCGGTGGAAGCAAGAAGGGCTGGTTGAGTACATGCTCGCGCTTGGGCGTATTCTGACACACGGTTTCGGCGCCATTATCGGGGCGTGTCCGCACAAGCGGCTACACCAGCAGCAATGACCAACGTGCCCTCGACGCACTTTGGGGACAGAGCTGAGGGTCAGCCCTACAGTAAGGGAAGTTATTTTTATTTATCTTTCCTGCTTGTCTGTACATGAGTCTGAGTGGAGACGTCTCGTTTAGATAGTAGTTTTACCACAACGTTCATTTTTTTATTCCTTGTTTCATTTAAATAAATCGATTTGTGTTGCATTTTCAACGGTGTCATGTTTCTGTGTCTGTGGGGCTCGGATTAACCGCCGTGTGCCTTCGTTTATGCAAGGACCTTGCCGCCTACGGTGCCACATGCACCATAAAACTAAAAGGAACTGCCATTAACTTGGTTGGATGCATCGGGAGTAAAAACTGTTCGGCTGTCACTGGTGGTAAAATTGAAGCGATAAAAAGCTTTGAAGTTGAGGAAGCGATAAAAGCAATGAAGAGTTGAAAAGCGGGAGGGCCGACAGGAGTTGTGGGAGATATGTTGAAGGCAGCGGGAAGTTGGGGTGTGAAGAGAATGACAGAGATCTGCAATCTGGTGGTGAAAGAAGGCCACATTCCAGTGGATTGGGAACTGAGTACCCTTGTCCCTCTATACAAGGGGAAATGTGACCCGATGGGCTGTGGCTCGTATAGAGCGATAAAGTTATCAGAGTATGGAATGAAGGTGTTGGAAAGGGTGTTGGAGAAGAGGATAAGGAAGAAAGTGAAGATCGACAAAATGCAGTTTGGATTTATGCCAGGAAGAAGAGGTTTGTTGATCTGGAGAAAGCATTCGAAAGGGTTCCACACAAAGTATTGACATGGGCATTGAGGAAGTTAGGAGTGGAGGAATGGTTGATCAGAGTAGTGATGGCAATGTACGAGAGAGCGCGCACAGCTGTAAGCATGAAGGACGGGAACAGTGGTGGGTTTGAGGTGAAGGTGGGAGTGCATCAGGTGTCGGTACTAAGTCCACTACTATTTGTAGCTGTGACGAAGGTGCTGGCTCAGAACATAAAGGAAGGTTTACCATGGGAGTTGTTGTATGCAGATTATCTGGTGTTGATTGGGGAGAGTATGGATGGACTGAAGGAGAAGATGAACAATTGGAAGGAATGTATGGAGGGAAAAGGTATGAGGGTGAATATCAGAAAGACAAAAGTGATGGCAAGTGGTAAAGCATGCGGTGAGGTGGAAACAACTGGGAAGTGGCCGTGTGCTGTGTGCAGGAAGGGTGGCGGAGTGAACTCCATTCAATGTACAATGTGCACAGAGTGGGTTCATCAAAAATGTAGTGGACTGAGAGGGTCATTAATCAGTGTGGCAGCTACATTCAACTGTAAGGTGTGCACAGAGGGAGCTGCAGATGGAGGAAATGTTGAGTTGGATCTTGGAGACGGCATGAAGCTGGAAGGTGTGAAAACATTTTGCTACCCAGGAGACATGCTGAATGGAGAAGGTGGATCAGACTCGGCAACAGTTGCAAGAGTGAGATGTGCATGGAAGAAGTTTCGGGAACTGGGTGGCGTGCTGACGAGGCGGGGAGTGTCGTTGAAGCTGAAGGGAAAGGTGTATGCTGCATGTGTGAGAAGTGTTATGATTTATGGGAGCAAGACATGGGCAATGAACGAAGAGCAGCATCGAAGGCTGGAAAGGGTGGAAATGCGACTGGTTCGGTGGATGTGCGGAGTATCGTTGAGAAAAAGGAAGACAAATGATGAATTGCGAAATATGATGGGAATGGAGCCTGTGATGGATGCTGTGAAGAGAAACAGGTTGAGATGGTTTTATCATGTGTTGAGGAAGGATGAAAGTGACTGGTTGAGAAGAGTGATGGAAATGAATGCAGAAGGAAGTAGAGGACGGGGAAGACCGAGAAAGACTTGGCTAAAGGTGGTGGAAGAAGAAATGCAGGCAAGGCGGTTAACAAGGGGATATGTAGAAAATAGGGCAAAATGGAGAAGATTGTCATGGCCTAACCCTCGCTCTAGCAGGGAAAATGGCCTTAAAATGCCTGTTGTTGTTGTTGTTGTTGTTGTATCTGTCACTGGTGGTTTCAATCGCCGGCAACATGACACTATTATTTCCAATTAATTTCTCTTAAAATTCGACAGGCAACTATGACGGGTTTCTGTGAAGTCGGTGATAGTATAATTGGGGAGCACAAAGCATTAAATATTCTGCTGTTTCAAAGTGGGAGTGCCTGTTTGCCTTTATGAGCAAGTGGACGTTGAGGGGGGAAGGAGTAAAGATGGGACAGATTTGGAAGGGGGAAGTTGAGGCTTTGATGGGGGTGAGGGGGTTGAGGGTTTGTGGTTGAGGGGTGGATGTGGGGAGGGGATTGATGCCTTATGGATGGGAAGGGAAGGGTGAGGACTTGGGGTTAGGGGGTTGCGGAGTTGCCAGAATTGCATGTGCAAGTTTACTCAGTAAAAAATACAATTGGTCACAGGCGTGTGTGTCTGCGTGCGTGTCTGCGCGTCTGTGTGCGTGTCCACGTATATATATATGGAAAATGATTTAAAAAATAATGGATGGAAAATGTAAACAATTCATCCTGAGCATATAAGAACAAAATCCTACAGAATATTGTGAAAACATTGCTTTCTTTCATGAACAAAGAAAACTTACAAATCATACACATTTATTTGCCAAGACAGTTCATTGATCAAACTGAGGCATTTTAGTGTTGCATCATTTGCGAGCTAATCAGACAATTCAAGATGCTGCCCTCATACAGCGCAAGTGCGAAGTCTCATGCAAAAGTGCAATCCTCCAATTGACCGACCTGTCCGTTTTTATGGTCAGAATATCTGTTTGCTTGCAGTACCGATGACCCACCAACCAGATCATTTTTTTCCTGGCATGATCATCCAGGTTCAAACTGGACAAACGAATCTGCAGACAGGTTGCAATATCGTGAAATCTTGTTAAACATTTCAATAACAGCAACAACTTGACATAAGAGAAAACCTCTCCTGCCTTACTCACATTCAACGTTACCGCGCGGGCCTTCGGGTTGCGAATCGATGGACCGGCGGAGATGTAATCGCTAATCTGCACCTCGATGGGAAAATGGACCTCACACTTCTCATCCGTATCGAGCTCTTCAGGCCATTTCGTGCAGAACTCTGCTCGGCACACCATCCGTCACTGACAACCTCAAGAACCACACGACCTACACTTTTATGTAATACGCCAAATGCGAAAAAAAATGGGGTGCATCTAATTTTTTAAAACCCATTTTCTTTGAAAGGTATAGGCGACATGAAATTTCAATGCAAACGGCTGTTTTGAATAAGGTGACAATAGTAAAGTGGAGAGAATGGGGTTGGGTGGAAGGGAAAAAATGGTGGTGGAGTGATTGAAGAGGTGGCAGAAAGGAATATCAGGTTGGAACGATAAATGAGTAAGGAGATGAGAGAATAATGTGTTAAACACAACTGGGGTTTATTCGACCATTTCTGAAAGATGGTGTTATTTTACATGTGCTCTTTAACAATATTGAATTTCTCTTAATTTTCAAAATGTTTGCAACAATACCGTCAACATTCTTCAAAAAGACCAATACGAGCGAGCATAGTCAGTCATGATGAAGCTTTCACAAGAAGAAGAAGATGTCAAGTGCAAATGCACATGAAATTGTGTGCGCATATTAAGAACAACATTATTTACATTAAACGGGCTGGCAGGATGGCCTAGAGCAGGGGTCAGGAACCTTTTTGACTGGGAGAGCCATAAAAGCCAAATATTTCTAAATATATTTCATTGAGAGCCATATAGTATTTTTAACGTATAATAAATTAAATATGTCTTACTTTTAATGCGACTTCTGGTGCTGCATGGTTTTGCTGATGGCCTTGTAGTCTGGTTCATACGTGGTGAGGTTGAGCTTCATGCAGGCGTTGAGGCTTCCATCAGTTAAACGTGAGCGTAGGTTGGTCTTAATGTTCCTCATATGCGAGAATGACTGCTCACATGCATATGTAGAGCCAAACATGGTCAATACGGCAATACTCACACGCTGCATTGTGTGGTATGTCACAGGAAGCTCGTTCCAAGTTTTAAGAATCAGCTGGTCTTCAGGTTGAAGATTTTTCATTTCTGTCCACTTGTGTTCCCTCGCCAGCTCTGCTCGCTGTCGCGCAAGACTTTCCAACTCTCCATTAAGTGACTTGAACTTACTCATCCACATGTCTGATGCCTTCAGGTCAGCAACTTCCAGCTCAAAGTCTCCGATAGAGACCCCGGGGATGCATGTCAGGTCGATTTTGTCCACTGCACACTCATGTGGATGAGTGATGAACTTGAAAAGACCAGTGCGTGCACGAAATTCTCCAAAACGTGCTTTGAATGACTGCAGGAGATTGGACGTAAAGCCAGCTAGCTGCTGGAGATCCAGATGTTGAGTGGAGTCACTTGCTAAGCATGCATCTCTAAATTGTTGCAGTCTTTCAAAGTGCAGAAGACGACCTGTTTCAATGTCCCTGAGAAAGACTTCCAGCTTGCTTTCAAATGCAAACACTGCTTGTTGAAGGGATGAGATTGTATTTCCAATACCTTGCATTTTCACATTGAGCTGGTTCAGATGGCCAGTTATGTCCACGAGATAGTGAAACTGCAGGAGCCAGTCAGTGTTGTCTAGCTCAGGATGCTTGACGCCTTTCATTTCAAGAAAAGTCCGGATTTCACTCAGGCAAGCTGCAAAACGGCTGAGCACCTTCCCCCTTGACAACCAACGCACGTTGCTGTGTAAAAGCAGACCGGGATAATGATTCCCAACTTCTTCTAACAGAGCTTTAAACTGGCGATCATTTAAAGCTCGGGCAACAATAAAGTTGACCACTCGAATGACCAGCGACATCACCTCACCAAGCTCCTGGCCACACGTCTGAGCACAAAGCGCCTCCTGGTGCAGGATGCAATGAAAACTTAGGATGGCTCTCTTTTCATGTTCACGGAGAAGCGCTACAAATTCTTTGTTCTTCCCCAACATACAGGGTGCACCATCAGTACAGACAGAAATAAGTTTATCCATCGGTAGTTTTTTTTCTTTAGCAAACTCCATGAAAGACGTGAATAAATCCTCTCCTCTTGTTGTCCCTTTCATTGGCAAAACAGCCAAGCTTTCCTCACGCAGTGTGTCACCTGCAGCATACCTGGCAATTATACTGCACTGAGATAGATGGCTAACGTCTGTTGACTCATCTAACGCGAGAGAAAAGTATGTCCCGGCGTTTATGTCCTTAATTTGTGTTTCCTCGACTTGATTTGCCATCATGATGCTACGATCGTGCACAGTTCTTGCTGACGGGGGCATGTCTTTTATTCGTTTGATTATCTTGTCTTTATTTGGGAAGTCATCAAACAGTTCATTGGCCACATCAAGCATGAATGTTTTGGCATACTCGCCATCTGTGAATGGCTTTCCATTCCTTACTATTGCCAAAGCACCCGCAAAGCTAGCGGAATTCCCGTCACCTTGCTTGGTCCACACACGTAGTTGCTGTTGACTCGTCTGCACTCTCCGCTGTAGCTCCTCGCATGCCCTTTTCCTGTTGTCCCCCGCTGGATATTTCGATGCAAATGAAGCATGGTGCGTATCGAAGTGCCGCTTTATATTTGACCGTTTCATCGATGCAATTTTATCATTGCATATTAGACATACCGCAGATCCTGCTCTCTCACCAAATGCAAATTCCTCTGTCCACGCAGCCTGGAATGCACGGTAATCATCGTCTTTTTTTCTTTTCGCCATCTTTTCCGTTACAAGGGTTGAAGCGGATAAACTAGTTGGTTATCTGATAAAATTGATTTCTTCACCTTTACAATGACGCGGACATGCTCGCGAGCCATTGGTTCCCGACCCGACCCACGGGTGACCCGTGACCCGTGAAATTTATCTTCAAAACTAATTTCTGTTTACGTTAAAATGACACAGTATTATTAAGAAATATCACAAGTATTTTAAAATCAGTTCCAAACTGATTTTTTTTTTTTTTTTTTAACTCAAAATTGTCTGGGAGCCATATGCCGTCACCAGAAGAGCCATATATGGCTCGCGAGCCATAGGTTCCCGACCGCTGGCCTAGAGGTATGCACACTCACCTCTAAGCTGTCAAATTTGAATCCTGGCCCAGCTATAAACTGTCAGTTCGGTGTTTCACAGGAGGGTGATTCATCAATGTGTGTGCCGTCCCTCGGATGGACGTTAAACTGGGAGTCCTGTATGCCAGCATATGTGGGTGGACGTTAAAGATTCCATGGTGTCCTTCGCAAAGAGTCGGCGAGTATCGCCGGGACCATGGCCAAGTTCCAAATTCCTGCCCCAACTAGGCAAATGTCAGGCCTGGCCAGGCCGGTTCGTGAAAGACTTGGACCAAGCTTATATATATATATGACGGGAGAAAGCAACAACAACTAGAACGGGCACTCGGTAGAGCGCATACCTTCGCCGCAGCTACTTTTGTTGCCAAAATAAAATTTTTGAGGTTGAAATGATCGCGGGAGATTGCGTTATAGTGATGACGTCCTGGATGGACATCTTCTTCTTCAGTCGCGCATAACTTTGAGTGAAATACGATCGAGTTAAAAATAGTCAGAATTTGAGCAAATCTGTTTCATTCGTTTGTTAATATGCCTCATCTATTGTCAAATCTGCAATTATAATTTTTTTTGAGGTTGAAATGATCGCGGGAGATCGCGTTATAGTGATGACGTCCTGGATGGACATCTTCTTCTTCAGTCGCTCATAACTTTGAGTGAAATACGATCGAGTTAAAAATAGTCAGAATTTGAGCAAATCTGTTTCCCAAAATCTAATCAAATGTGTCCCGTATAATAACCAATCATCCCACCAAATTTCATGCAATTCGGTTGAATACTTTTTGAGTTATGCGATTAACATACACACACACAGACATACAAATAAATACACAGCGATCAAAACATAACCTTCCGCTTTTGCGAAGGTAACAATCCAGTGATGGAATAGCACCGGAAGCGCTGCCCACCGGAATTCCATGGTGCCATGCAGTATGGCAAATTATATTATGAGAACAGCCTATTTTTAACTGGACTAAAACCACCGTTTAGAGGCCATTTTTCCCCGCAAAGCAGGGGTTGGCCTTTTCAGGGACCGTGGTTGTTGTTGTTTTTTGATCCCCTTTTTTTTGAAGCAATGTTTTACGGCCGGATGCCCTTCCTGCCGCCAACCCTGTTTGTCGCCTTTTTACGATAAACAGGGAATTACCAGTGTACTGGTACTCAATTTGCCGACCTCGGAAGGATGACAGGCTGAGTCAACCCCCCTGGCGTTAATTCAGTGATCGACCGGGATTCGAACCCAGGATCCTTGGATCCTAAGCTGGCACCCAGGATCCTTGGATCCTAAGAGACTCTCCCTCGCTCCTCCCCTCCTAGACTCCCCTCTCACCCCTCCTCCTCAAAGCATCCTCCCTGCTTCTTCCTCCTTCCAACTTTCACCTTCATCTCCCCAAACCTTCTGCCTTGCTCTTCCCCCTCCTCAAATAACACCTCACTGTGCCTCACCCAATCTCCATCAAACCTTTTGTCCGCCCCATTCTTCCCTTTCTCCAAGCTATTCTGAAATCTCTGACACACCTTCAACAGCTCTCCCTACCTCTTCCTCCTCTTCCACATCTTACCCTACCCCTCCCTCCCCCTGTTCTGGACCCGATGCTCCCCCTTCCTCTTCATTAACGGTATGGACCTCAAACATCCGGGGCCTTCGCTCAAACTTGACTGACCTCTCCATACAGGTTGCTTCTGACAAACCAGATGTGATCTGCTTAACAGAAACTTTCCTCCTTCATGATGTCTCTGATGCCTTGGTATCTCTCCCAGGTTACTCCCTCCTCCGGTATGATAGACCTGAGCCTCGTCCTGGAGGTGGGGTTGCTATCTTTATAAAAAACTCTCTTCCTCACTCGCCCTCCACTGCCCTCTCTCCACCTCACCCCCAGGAATACCTTTGGCTACGGCTTCCCCTTCGCTCCCACCTTTTGTTCATATGTGTGTTGTACCGTCCACCAATCAGCGATGACTCCATCTACATCTCACTGTCTGATAATATGGACCAACTTCTATCTACCCATCCCAACTCTCTCTTCCTCATATGTGGTGATTTCAATTGTCACCATGCCAGTTGGCTGGGTGTGGGTACCTCTCTCACCAGCCATGGCTCTTCAGCAAAGGACTTCTGCGACTCACTGGGACTGACACAATCTGTCAATTTCCCGACCCGGATCTCAGTCAACGGAGCATCTTCTCTTCTGGATTTGGTTATGACAAACTTCCCTGAAAATGTCTGCTGCTCTTCTTCTGCTCCAATCGGCTCATCTGATCATGTGCTTGTCAAAGTGGACATCTCTCTGACCATTCTCAGAGAGCCTCCTCAGCGTCGACGAGTCTGGCATTTCACTCAGGCCAACTGGCACGGTCTTCAAGCAGCCATCAATCATCTGGACTGGTCTCCCATCTCTACCGCCTCTGACATCAACTCATCCTGGGAATTCTTTCAAAGTAAATTGCTCTCTCTCATGCACAGATTTATACCATCTCGTCTTCAGTTGTCATACCCTTCCTCCCGTCCATGGTACACGGAATCTTGTGGTGAGGCTGTTGCCCTGAAACAACTTGCTTTCGTCTCCTGGAAAGCAAATCCAACGGAAGGAAATCTCATTTCCTTTCACAAAGCCCGAAACAAGTGTGTGTCCACCCTCAGGAGAGCCAGGAAACAATATCTCACCATTCTCAAGACTGAACTCTCTTATCTGTCTCCCTCTTCCAAATCCTGGTGGCGTCTGGTCAAATCTGTTTCTGGTGTTTGTTCCCCCTCCATCCCCTCCCTCACCTCAAACGGCTTAACGGCTGACTCCGCACGTGAAAAACCTGAATGCCTCAACTCTGTGTTTGCCTCTAAATCTTGTGTCCCAAACCCATCCCTCTCTGTACCCACCGTACCCAGTCGTACCCAGCTGCTCCTGGACTCTGTGTCCTTTCCTCCTGACAAGGTGGAAAAGTTTCTGTCAACCCTCGACTCTGATTCTGCAACTGGTCCTGACGGCATCAGCCCACGGGTCCTAAAATCATGTTCTTCTGCTCTTTCACTCCCTCTTTCTGTTCTCTTCACCCTCTCTTTTGCTCAAGGTCATCTGCCATCTGCTTGGAAATCAGCCAACATCACCGCTTTGCACAAAAAAGGTGCAAAAACAGATCCCAGCAACTACAGACCAATCAGCCTTCTCCCAATTATCAGCAAAGTCATGGAATCCATCATTGCTTCAGATATTAAATCTTTCCTCTTCTCCAATGGCTTGATCTCTGATCATCAATTTGGTTTCAGACCTGGTCACTCTACTCTGGACATGCTGCTTCTGCTTTCTCAACAATGGATGGAGGTCCTCAACGCCAAACAGGAAATTAGAGCTGTCTCCCTTGACATTTCACGTGCCTTCGATACGGTCTGGCACCCTGCTCTGCTCTCCAAACTCTCCTCCTTTGGTATCCATGGAAATCTCCACGCATGGCTGGCGGACTTCCTCTCTGGTCGTAGTCAACGTGTGGCCCTGAATGGGTTTCTCTCATCTCCTCTTCCTGTTCAGGCTGGAGTTCCCCAAGGTAGTGTTCTGGGCCCTGTGCTTTTTCTGGTCTTCATCAATGATCTCTCTGACTCTCTTGAAAATCCTCTCTATCTCTTTGCTGACGACTCTACTCTCTGTCGCTCCATTCCTCATCCCTCAGATCGGCAGTCTGCAGCCTCCTCACTCTCTGCAGACCTGGACAAAATCACAGACTGGTCAAACAAGTGGAACATGTCTTTCAATCCTGACAAATCTCACACTCTTACAATGTCTCTCCGAAAGGACCGACTGGACAACCCTCCCATCTACTTTCTCAACAATCCTCTCCAAGAAGTTCTGTCGCTCAAGCTTTTGGGTCTCACTATCTGCCATGATCTTTCTTGGGAAAACCACATTTCCAAGCTGGCCTCCAAAGCCAGTCACCGACTGGGCATCCTCCGTCGTGCGAAGTCCTTCCTTGGCACACCTGAGCTCCTCACCACATACAAGGCTTTCATCCGCAGCTCAATGGAATACTGTTCCCCCCTCTGGGCTGGTGCTCCTGCCTCACACCTTGCTCGGCTTCACGCTGTTGAGGCCAAAGCTTTCAGAATCATTGGAATCTCCTGCGATGTAGTCAACGCCGAGGGCCTTTCACTCACTCACCGCAGGCAGGTTGGTGGTCTTTCTGTCTTCTACCGACTCCTCTCCGGCCTTGCTCCCCCAGCTCTCTCTGTGCTCTGTCCCCCCAATATTCCTTCAGGTTGCACAAGATCTGCCTGCAACCCTCTTATGGTTAAACTGCCAAAGTCTAGGCTCTCTGCTCACCTTCACTCTTTCATTCCCCTTTTCTCCCGCCTCTGGAACAAACTCCCCCACTCCCTTCAATCCCACTCCTCCCTCCAGGTCTTTAAAACAGCTGTTCACCACCATCTCTTATCGTACCCCATCGAAAACCTTGATATTTTCTACCCCCGGTAATTCACCCCAGAGTCCTTGCAGTGTTCATATGTTTTAATCCTCTCCCACCTCCCCCCCAAGTCCTCCCGATGTCCCTGCTCTCAAATGTTGTGTTTGTGTCCTTCCCCCTCTTCCCCCTCTCTTTTGTGTCCTTCCCCCTCTCTCCCCATCTTGTCTGCCGCTCCCCTTGTTTTTTGTGTTTTGTGTGTCGGTTTGTCTTTTTGTGTGATTAATGTTAGCTCTTTCACGAGCCTCGATCTTGTATACAAAAAAAGAAAAAAAAAAAAAAAAACCCTAGCCGCTAGCCCAACACCAGGGTTTTTTTTTACCAGTTTTAACTGGACTGAATAAAATAAATGGAGAAGTTGTAAGTAAATATTTATGCACAAAGCATAATTGGGAAAAAGAAGACGACGACCAAGTTTGGTGACTTGGCGAAAGGTGGTGGAAGAAGAAATGCAGGCAAGGGGGTTAACAAGGGGATATGTAAAAAATAGGGCAAAATGGAGAAGATTGTCACGGCTTGAAGATTGTCATGATTTTATTCATGAAACGGTGAGAGCGAGGAGAAAGGAAAGAGATGGACACCCTCCATTAAATTATACGGATAGAAGGCAATTCATACAGTTTCAGCATGCCATGCCCAACATAGCAAATGCCTCAACGTAAGTTATTCATTGTAAAGGTGGTTGAGGCTCGAGTATAAAATGACTAAAATAATTTAAAAAAAACTCAGATATACAATTTATCCTTAAAGTTTAAGCAGTTTCTTGGGATATCCATTTTTATCAATAAAATGAGGCCACTTTCGGGCCTTCCGAGTCCACCATAAATTGTGATCATTTAAATGTCCTATTTGTCCAATGAGTCCGGAAACATAACATTATGAGGTAGAGATATTGAATAAAAAGCCCAGCAAGAAAAATGACGATTGGAATGAGCGGCGTTATATACCAATTGGACACAATGACATAAACAATAAAAGATAAAAAGGGCAGCACTGACAGTAGGGACTCACGTTTTAATGCTGCACAGTGCTTCTTAATAGCTGGCGGAGTGAGGTGCAGGAAGTTTGCAATCTGTGACAAGAAATGCACGGACATGAGCCTGGAAGCGAACGGAACTTTCACAGGACATCAGGTAGCTTGCCTCTGCGAATGCAACAAGGAAGTCATCTGGAATCGGATCCTAAAAGCGCAAGACTAAACGCTTCCAGCGACAAAACCATCGTTTGTAATGCATTGCGATGGTGTCATAACGTACAACAGTCCATATCCATGAATGAAATTACAAAGAAAATAAAAACCGACAGAAGAAAAAACAACTCACCTTCAAGTTGACCATTCTGTTACATAGCTAGAAAATATGACAATTAGTAACGGCCCATTTTGGGTTTTAGCCACAAAATATGAGGCCTCCACTGTAACATAACTGTATTTTATGGCTGGGAGGATAGCCTCGACCAAGAGGTATAAGCACTCGGCCTCAAAGCTGTCTCACATGGGTTTGAATCACGATGCAGCAATAAACTGTCATCCTTGTGTTTTGCAGGCAAGGTGATTCATCAATTTGTGCACCATCCCGTGGATGGATGTTAAGCTCTCGGATCAGTTGTTGGATATTAAAGAAGAAGTGTCTTTCGCAACAAGTACAGTGCGCATTCAGAAAGTATTCAGACCCCTTCACTTTTTTCACATTTTGTTATGTTGAGGCCTTATGCTGAAATCGTTTCAATTCATTTTTTTCCCTCATCAAACTACACTCAATATCCCATAATGACAAAGAGAAAACAGTATTTTAGAAAGTTTGGCAAATTTATTAAAAAGAAAAAACGGAAATATCACATTGACATCAGTATTCATACCTTTTGCGATGACACTTGAAATTTAGCTCAGGTGCCTCCCATTTCTCTTGATCATTTTTGAGATGTTTCTCCACATTGATTGGAGTCCACCTGTGGTAAATTCAATATTGATTGGACATGATTTGGAAAGGCACACACCTGTCTATATAAGGTCTCACAGCTGACAATGTATATCAGAGCAAAAACCAAGCCATGAGGTCGAAGGACTGCCTGCAGAGCTCAGAGGCAGGATTGTGTCGAGGCACAGATCTGGAGAAGCGTACAAAAAATTTCTGTTGCATTGTAGGTTCCCAAGAGCACAGTTGCCTCCATAATTCTTAAATGGAAGAAGTTTGGAACAACCAGGACTCTTCCTAGAGCTGGCCGCCCGGCCAAACTGAGCAATCAGGGGAGAAGGGCCTTGGTAAGAGAGGTGACCAAGAACCCGATGGTCACTCTGGCTGAGCTCCAGAGATCCTGTGTGGAGATGGAAGAAACTTCCAGAAGGACAACCATCACTGCAACACTCTACCGATCTGGGCTTTATGGCAGGGTGGCCAGACGGAAGCCTCTCCTCAGTGAAAGACACATGAAAGCCCACTTTGAGTTTGCAAAAAAGCACCTAAAGGATTCTCAGACTGTCAGAAACAAGATTCTGTGGTCTGATGAAACCAAGATTGAACTGTTTGGCTTCCGTCTGGCCACTCTGCCATAAATCCCAGATCGGTGGGCTTTATGGCAAAGATGATCAAGAGAAATGGGAGGCACCTGAGCTAAATTTCAAGTGTCATAGCAAAGGGTGTGAATACTTATGTCAATGTGATAATTCAGTTGTTTTTTAAAAAATAAATTTGCAAAACTTTCTTAAATCCTGTTTTCTCTGTCATTATGGGGTATTGAGTGGAGATTGAAGAGGGAAAAAAATGAATTTAAACGATTTCAGCATAAGGCTGCAACATAACAAAATGTGAAAAAAGTGAAGGTCTGAATACTTTCTGAATGCACTGTAGGTTTCTTGTCTCTGACACCCTGAGCAAATGACAAAATTTCTGCCAAAACTGCACATAGGTGGAGCATAGCATCAAAAGCTTAGACCTCAGTGCATTGACTCCCATCTATACAACTGAAGTGTGGGGGACAGAGAGAGAGAGACAGAGAGACAGAGAGACAGAGAGACAGAGAGAGAGAGAGAGACAGAGAGAGAGAGAGAGAGACAGAGAGACAGAGAGACTTTGACTTTTATGTGCTTTTATTATAAAAGTATCAAAACACACACGGAAGAACACCGCAAAATTTTTACAAGAAAAGGAAAGTTGTACAAGCAAAAAGGATGTATATACATGTATATGTGGACATTGAGCGTAAGTATAATTTACAAAAACAAACTCAACACCTCATCTGTAAAACAATCGTCGTTCACACTGCCGAACCTTATCCGGGCCGACACTATTCCTTTAAAGCAAAACAGCACATTTTCATCTCTGCCACTCAATTTGATCTTCCTAGTTTTATATATTGCAAGTTTAGCAATTCCGCACAGAAAATTCAAGAAAGGGACCGCTGTCTTGCTCTTGGTACTCCTTTCAATGCCATACACAAAAATTGCAACAGAAAAAACAAACTTAAATTTATAAAAGAACTGTTGGAGGAAACAAAAAAGGGGTACCAATCTCTTACATTTCACAAAAGCAGGGGTCACATTTTCAGCCTCTTCACAAAAAGGACAAACATTCAGTACAGAAGGATCAAACTTATTAAGTAAGTATTTGGTGACCAGGGCCTGATGAACTAGTCTCCAATTTAAGTCTCCGGTTCGACCTAAAGTTGGAGACCTATACATCTCTTTCCACACTGGAGATAGGAACGAACTAGCCGGAATGATCTCATCCCACCGATTTTTTAAAGGTTTTGTGAAACCCGGTATAAGCACCTCTTGGCATATCCCAAAAATAACTTTTTTTCCCATCATATGGAACACACCGCAACCATCTGACTTTGAGAAGACACACTGTTGTTTTTTTTAGGTGACTTGGAGCTCGGGGAAATAGAGACGAGAGTCCACCACTTCATCTGCCCCAGTCCACCCGATATTTAATTCCCTGAAAGTTTTAATCACAACTCTCAAAACTTTGTCCACCATTCTAGATGACCGAACCCCCACTTTTGATGTGAGAGAACCGGTGGATAACCATCCATTTAGGGAAGGCTTCATCAGGTCTCGCACTCTGTTTATTCCATTACAGGTGAAGCAATGCATAAATGACCTGGAGGTTGAAATTTCAGGAAATAAAGGATTCAGAACCAATGGCTCATGCATATATTTTTTTGCATCGTAGGACACCTCTAATCGTTGTATTCCAAGGACTTGCCAGGCATTCAGAAGGCTCTGATGAAACTCGGGGAGCAGAGTCGTGTTGACATGCTGCAGGTCCATGAGGAAGAGCTCTCGGTCATACTTCAACCCATCTGCTTCCTGCAGCCAAGCGTTTGTGAGAGGCCGCCACGGGACACACTCACCATACAATAAACGCTTTATCGTCAACATGCGGAAAGCCATTATCCGACTCGGAACATGTATCAAGCTTTGGCCACCTGCATTTCGGGGTCTGCACACCGTGTCTGGTCCAAGCCAATGGTGGCCTCCCCAGAAAAACTGAGTTAGAACCCTCTGAATGCCTGTGACCAAGTATCTCGGAGGTTGGAGGGGGATAACTTTATGCCAAATAAAAGGAACCACCAGGTTATTTATTATTGTCACCCTTGCCTTAAGCGATAGAAGGTGGTGCAACCGTTTCCATCTAGCCAGTTTCTGCTTAATTCTTTCCAAGAAACCCTCCCAATTTTTTTGTTCATATGCTTGGACTCCGACAAATAACCCTAAATATTTAAACCCCTCTTTGTTCCACTGCATTCCTCCTGGTAACACAGGCAGAGCTGAGGAAGGTGGACTGGGGCCCACCCATAAGGCAACACTTTTGTTCCAATTTACTTTTGCCGTGGAGGCGAGCTCAAACTGGGACAGACATCGAAAGACCTCACCCGCATCATTTTGGCTGGAAACAGCAACACAAATGTCATCCGCATAAGCTGAAGTAACCATTTTGTGTTTTTTTGTTAAGGAGACTCCTTCCACTGAGTTTTGGAGCAAAGCTAGTAACGGTTCGACCGAGAGACTGTATAGCATTCCTGAAAGCGGGCAGCCCTGACGGATGCCTCGCTGAAAGGGAAAAGGGCAACATAAGTGTTGTTTACCTTCAACAGACAGGATGCATTTTCATACAACAACTTAACATAGGAAACAAAATTTTGTCCAAAACCAGCTCTCCTTAGTACAGCAAACAAAAAAGAATGGTCAACACTGTCAAAAGCTTTTTCTTGATCTAAAAGAACCAAACCAAAACCATGAGATGTAGTACGACCGAGACTGATCAAGTCTCTCACCAAAAAAATGTTATCGTAAATAGAACGCTCAGGAACACAATAAGACTGATCAATATCAATCAAAAGGGGGATGACTTCCTTTAGACGTATCGCGAGCGCCTTCGACAATATTTTATAGTCCGTATTTAGGAGTGACACAGGCCGCCAATTTGTGGCGTCTTGCAAGTTCCCTTTTTTTGGAAGGAGACACAAAACTGACCTCCGGCAACTTAGTGGCAATTCACCTTGTTCAAGGCTATCATGAAAGATGTCAAGTAGAGTAGGGCCTAGCATGTCCCAAAAGGCCTTGTAAAATTCAACTGGGAGGCCGTCAAGTCCAGGGGCTTTCCCATCTTGAATTCCTTTAAGAGCAACAGTAAGTTCTCCGAGAGAGATGCCAGGCTCCAGTTGTTGTCGCTGGTCTTCAGACAGAGATGGGAGCAGTTCAAACATCTCGTTTCTGTTTTCCTGGTTCACAGTTCTCAAGGCAAACAGCTTTGAATAAAAGTTTTGTAATTCATCTTTGATGTCACTTTGAGAAGACAGAAGCGCACCGGCAGAAGAGCGCAAAGCGTGAATTTGTTGAGGGATCTTGGCTGTCTTTTCCAAGTTGAAAAAGTCTTTGTTTGGTTTGTCAAGTTGGATATTGTCCATTCGCAGTCGGACGAAAGCACCAGATGCACGCTCTCTCACCATTTCAGCCAGTAGTGTTCTTTTCTCTGACAACTGCTGGACATTTTCGTTGGACATTCCAGATTTCTGCTCACAATAAAGTATATCGTTTTTTAAGGCAGTTATCACACCGAGTGTGTTACAGGTATTATAACGACAGTATTGCTGGCAAAAGCACTTAATTTGGGATTTTGTGCAATCCCACCATTGCCTTAAATTTAGGTAGGAAAACTTTTGCATTTCACATTCCTTCCATACCATTCTGAATGCTTCTTTGAAATGCTCACTTTGTAAAAGTTTGACATTGAAAGTCCAATATGCACTTCTACACACGTGATGAGGTAGGCCACATACAACAACAACCATGTGATGATCAGAAAAACCAGATGGCCTTATATAAGAATTCTTGACAAGATTTACCTTATCATGGTTAACATAAATTCTATCCAAACGAGCCATTGTCAAAAGATTTCTTGCGGCACAAACCCACGTGTACTGCCGGATGTTAGGGTTCTGTACCCGCCACACATCCACAAGTTGAAATTTTTTAATGAGCTGTGCCAAAGGCCTTGCACTCGGTGGATGAGGCTCAGGAGTGTTTCTATCAAGTTGTGGGTTGAGGGTACAGTTGTAGTCTCCCCCCACGCAAACCAACATGGACAGGTCAATAGTGCTTAAAAAACCTGCTAACTTGTGAAGAAAAGCACTTCTTGCAGAGTTAGCACTAGGGCAGTATACATTAGTCGTGCAAATCTTTTGGTTACCGCTGACAAACTCCACAGATAGTAAATGGCCCTTGCAAATTTCTCTACATCTGATCTCCAATGGCTGGAGTCTAGGATGTAAGACTACTGCAACACCAGAGAGACAGAGAGAGAGACAGAGAGACAGAGAGACAGAGAGACAGAGAGAGACAGAGAGACACACACAGAGAGAGAGAGAGAGAGAGAGAGAGAGAGAGAGAGAGAGAGAGGGGGAGAGTGAGAGAGTGAGAGAGAACAGGAGAGTGAGAGAGTGAGAGAGAAGAGAGAATAAAGAAAAAGAAAGAAGAGAAAAAAGGGATATATGAATAACAGGCAAAAGTGATCAAGAGTGCACATTAAATTTGGCAGTGACATAAAGAAACATGGGAAAAGCGTTGAAAGCAGATGTAACACATCATTTGCATGTCCAAACCGCAAGGCAAAAGCAACACAAATCACATGCTTCTTGGCACTGTTCGGATAAAGAGCATTATTGGCAAGGGACGGTGAAATGAGATATGTATTCTGTCTTGTGCTGAATCATTACAGAGAAAGTTTGCTTTCATCCCATTCGGTAGCAAGCAGCTATTTTTATTTTTTTGGTAACACATCCGAAGCTCATGAAAGGAGCAAAATGAAAGAAGGTAAAAAGGCAACGTAATAACAGTGGGGCAGAACAACAGACGGACGCAACAAGCAAGTGAATGAATGAGCAAAAAGAGGGAGGAGGGGAGAGGAAGGAGGCAAGTGCCAAACAAGTTCCTGGAGGCACTTTAACAAGGTGTCTGGGCCATTCACTAGGTCAATATCAAGTCTTTTTCTGGAGTATGCTCCATCTCCATGCATTTCCTCACTCCAAGTGGCACGACAGCTCACTCTGCTCGTGAGAAGGCCATATGCTTCAATTATGCATTTCCTTACAAAAAAAATAATTGCACCCAAATCATCACTCCCGACACCCAACCTATCCTCTCGTACCAAACTGCTCCTGATCTTGAGAAGGTGGGGAGGTTTCTAGCAAACCTGAAATCCGATTCTGTGACAGGCCGAGACATCATCAGTGCACTTATCCTAAAAACCTGCGCTGCTGCTCTAGCTCATCCAATGTATGCCCAGTTCACTCAAACACTCCCTCTGGGTCAGTTTCCATCTTCCTGGAAGTTAGCCAACATCACGACAATACGTGGAGATGGTGCAAAAAACGGCCTATGAGCTTGCTTCCAATTATAAGCAAGGTCAGGCAATCTATCATTGCAGTTGACATCAAATCCTTATTTTTCTCCAATGGCATGATCTCAGATAAATCAGTTCTGTTTTAGACCCGGCCACTCTACCTTGGACATGGTTGCTTCTACTCTACCAACAATGGTTGGAAGCAATCAATCTCAGCCATGAGATCAGGGCCATTTCTCTGGACATGTCTCAAACCTTTGATACAGTCTAGCACCCGACTTGATCACCAAACCATCTGCTTATGGCATCCCAGTCCACCAACTCTCATGGATCACCTACTGCCAGTTCCTCATCTTCATAAATGTTCTTTCTCATTCCCTGGAAAATCTTGCCACTCTCTTTGCTGATGTTTCCACCCTCTGCCATATCATTTCTCAACCTTCAAAACAGGCAGGCAGCTCGCTGCCTCTACTTTCTCTGCAAACGTTTATAGAATCAGGAGCTGGTTTTAAACTTTGAACCTGTCTTTCAACCACGAGAAATCACATGCGTGTGCGCACGCGCACACACACACACACACACACACACACACACACACACACACACACACACACACACACACACACACACACACATCTCGTTTTTTCATTTCTGTTCCCCACAATTCTATCCCTATCTTTCATTCACAGACACACACACACACACACACACACACACACACACACACACACACACACACACACACACACACACACACACACACACACACTCTCTCTCTCTCTCTCTCTCTCTGGGTGTCTCTCCCCCTCTGTGTGTGTGTGTGTGTCTCTCTCTCCCTCTCCGTGTGTGTGTGTGTGTGTGTGTCTCTCCCCCTCTGTGTGTGTGTGTCTCTCCCCCTCTGTGTGTGTGTGTCTCTCCCCCTCTGTGTGTGTGTGTCTCTCCCCCTCTGTGTGTGTGTGTCTCTCCCCCTCTGTGTGTGTGTGTCTCTCCCCCTCTGTGTGTGTGTGTGTCTCTCCCCCTCTGTGTGTGTGTGTCTCTCCCCCTCTGTGTGTGTGTGTCTCTCCCCCTCTGTGTGTGTGTGTCTCTCCCCCTCTGTGTGTGTGTGTCTCTCCCCCTATGTGTGTGTGTCTCTCTCCCCCTCTGTGTGTGTGTGTCTCTCCCCCTCTGTGTGTGTGTGTCTCTCCCCCTCTGTGTGTGTGTGTCTCTCCCCCTCTGTGTGTGTGTGTCTCTCCCCCTCTGTGTGTGTGTGTCTCTCCCCCTCTGTGTGTGTGTGTCTCTCCCCCTCTGTGTGTGTGTGTCTCTCCCCCTCTGTGTGTGTGTGTCTCTCCCCCTCTGTGTGTGTGTGTCTCTCCCCCTCTGTGTGTGTGTGTCTCTCCCCCTCTGTGTGTGTGTGTCTCTCCCCCTCTGTGTGTGCGTCTCTCCCCCTCTGTGTGTGCGTCTCTCCCCCTCTGTGTGTGCGTCTCTCCCCCTCTGTGTGTGCGTCTCTCCCCCTCTGTGTGTGCGTCTCTCCCCCTCTGTGTGTGCGTCTCTCCCCCTCTGTGTGTGCGTCTCTCCCCCTCTGTGTGTGCGTCTCTCCCCCTCTGTGTGTGCGTCTCTCCCCCTCTGTGTGTGCGTCTCTCCCCCTCTGTGTGTGCGTCTCTCCCCCTCTGTGTGTGCGTCTCTCCCCCTCTGTGTGTGCGTCTCTCCCCCTCTGTGTGTGCGTCTCTCCCCCTCTGTGTGTGCGTCTCTCCCCCTCTGTGTGTGCGTCTCTCCCCCTCTGTGTGTGCGTCTCTCCCCCTCTGTGTGTGCGTCTCTCCCCCTCTGTGTGTGCGTCTCTCCCCCTCTGTGTGTGCGTCTCTCCCCCTCTGTGTGTGCGTCTCTCCCCCTCTGTGTGTGCGTCTCTCCCCCTCTGTGTGTGCGTCTCTCCCCCTCTGTGTGTGCGTCTCTCCCCCTCTGTGTGTGCGTCTCTCCCCCTCTGTGTGTGCGTCTCTCCCCCTCTGTGTGTGCGTCTCTCCCCCTCTGTGTGTGCGTCTCTCCCCCTCTGTGTGTGCGTCTCTCCCCCTCTGTGTGTGCGTCTCTCCCCCTCTGTGTGTGCGTCTCTCCCCCTCTGTGTGTGCGTCTCTCCCCCTCTGTGTGTGCGTCTCTCCCCCTCTGTGTGTGCGTCTCTCCCCCTCTGTGTGTGCGTCTCTCCCCCTCTGTGTGTGCGTCTCTCCCCCTCTGTGTGTGCGTCTCTCCCCCTCTGTGTGTGCGTCTCTCCCCCTCTGTGTGTGCGTCTCTCCCCCTCTGTGTGTGCGTCTCTCCCCCTCTGTGTGTGCGTCTCTCCCCCTCTGTGTGTGCGTCTCTCCCCCTCTGTGTGTGCGTCTCTCCCCCTCTGTGTGTGCGTCTCTCCCCCTCTGTGTGTGCGTCTCTCCCCCTCTGTGTGTGCGTCTCTCCCCCTCTGTGTGTGCGTCTCTCCCCCTCTGTGTGTGCGTCTCTCCCCCTCTGTGTGTGCGTCTCTCCCCCTCTGTGTGTGCGTCTCTCCCCCTCTGTGTGTGCGTCTCTCCCCCTCTGTGCGTCTCTCCCCCTCTGTGCGTCTCTCCCCCTCTGTGCGTCTCTCCCCCTCTGTGCGTCTCTCCCCCTCTGTGCGTCTCTCCCCCTCTGTGCGTCTCTCCCCCTCTGTGCGTCTCTCCCCCTCTGTGCGTCTCTCCCCCTCTGTGCGTCTCTCCCCCTCTGTGCGTCTCTCCCACTCTGTGCGTCTCTCCCTCTCTGTGCGTCTCTCCCACTCTGTGTGTCTCTCCCCCTCTGTGTGTCTGTCCCAAAATCATTGGGATCTCCCACAACGAAGCCGAGTGTCTGGGCCTGTTACTTTTGTATCGTCGACAGGATGGTGGCCTCTGCATTTTACCACCTCAATTTTGGTCTTGCACCCTCTGCCCTCTCTTGGATGTCCCTTGCAGGTTTCTGCAGGACACACACAGTCTACCAGTAACCCCCTTCTTGATAAACTCCCCAAATCCAACCTCACTGCTCACCTCCAACAATTTGTGCCTCTTTTCTCTCGGATGTGGAACCAACTTCCACAGTTTATTCAGTCCCATTCTTCCCTCCATGGCTTCAAGATTGCTGTTCACTACGACATCAGGTCATCCATAATCATCATACAAACATAATCTGTGGTCATTGGCAAAATATTCAAAAGAATGCCTCCCAAAGGCATGCAAAATCGTGCTGCATCGATCGTAAATATCCCTCCACCTCAGACATGTTTAAAGCAATAGGTACAAGGGGAAGCTGTTATCAGGATTCTTCAGTCTGCAGTACATTTATTTGTCTTGCTTGTGTGCAGAGTTAACCTCATAATGAGTGACAACCTCATAACGAGTGACAACCTCATGCATGACCACCGACTGAATGCATTGACATATTTTTATTTCATGAACCCTGCTAAATAGAACAAACTGCAGTAGAAACTGGGCAATGTTATGACCGTAGGCTTTGGAAAAACGACGGGCCTAATAGCCTTTTGGTACTAGTTTAGTCAAATAAGATTGTTTATAATTGAGGATGCCTGAGTAATGCGTTTTTCTGAATCTGCTGACATAAATCGGAGCTTCCGTACATTTTCATGCCTCTCCGGTGATGATACGAGGCCAATATGAATAAAGCAACCAAACTCACGCGAATTACAAATATTGACCCAGTCGAGCAGGCAACCCCCTACCACGCATCCCCATGACGTGGCCTGAAAGAGCAGGTGAAACGAGATATCTGTGAGCACAAAATGATCGCCACGGGTAAGCATCCCCCGACATTGGCGATCCAATGATGACCATATTTATCTATGGCTGCCATATGGCCCTGACCATCAACATTTAGGGATAGAGTGTAAATTAAGAAAATGTGTCTCATCTATAGCCTATCCATAAAATTCAACATCATGAAAATCGGAGAAAAAATATTCAAGTCATTTATCAAAAACGTGTTTTTGTTGATTGGGAAACGATGCAAACTAGAAGACAAGCACTCAGCAGAGAGCATGCCTCCGCCAGGCTGGACAGTTTACGTTTTTGTATCCCACTGAAAAAACAAATTCCCTTTTTAAGGAAATTTTTTCTCTGCGAGAGCGGGGGTTAGCCTTGCGTGCCCCATGACAATAAGGCAAGATAAAAAAAATGAGTTGGTGATCGTCCTTTTTTCTCAAAAGTTCGGGTAGGGAGGGAGGTTTTTATTTTTATTTTTTATTTTTTTTTCCTACTTTCCATTGAGTTTTGTTGACATGGAAAAATATGAAATAAAGACTCCTTTCTCCTCAAAATGATTTAATTTCTTCATTCATCTCACAGATTTACAGACATTGCCCAAATCTCTATGAAACACAGTGTTTGTGTGATTTTGGATGATGTTGAATGTCCTAGCTGAGCTTGGTAGTGAAAGGGCAAGACACCTGTACATGTATATACACCATGACATCGGAAAAACAGATAAACACCATGCCCTTGGCACCTTGGCACCCAAGTACAAGAAGCATCATCATGGGCAGCATTCATGAGGACACTAAAAACAGTTGGTCGACTATCGGGTTCCATCCTGTGATCCGTGGCCGTGTCTGCAGCCAACACAAATTTGAGAAATGAGCCAAGAGTCTTTGTCACATCAGAAACTTTGCAAGCTGGTGAAACTTTCGTCATGTCAGTTTTACTGGGGCCGGCGAATACTTTGACAAAAGTACCGCGTGTATCGTCAGGCAATGGCTCCCTATCCCCATCATACTTGCCGTCTGAGAACTCTGCATAGAAGTCCGAGATTGTAACATCCAACTCGATATTGCACGCAAACCAGTCCTTCACCGTCTTGGAAGAGCCCTCACGGGCTATTGATGCGATCATAATAGGCATTTCAAGCCGATTCTAGCACGAATCGATACAGATTTCAGCGGGAAAAATCTCACACAATAGCCGCCATGAATGGCTAACGTAAAATGGGTGAAGTTGCCTGAGGCACTTGCGACGCTCTGCGCAGCACGCACTGCGCATGCGGTGCAGACGGCGCCAAATTTGACTGAAAAGATCGTTTTTGAATGATTTTTTTCAAAATAAAAAATAAAAAAAGTTTCGGGTCGGGTGTGTTTCGTAGGGTCGGGCGGGGACGATCACCAACTCATTTTTTTTATCTTGCCTAATCATGGTTCTAAAGCGCGGCGTTACGCGCGCTGCTTGTGAGCAAGGAGGAAGCGGACAAGCGGTAACATATAAACGTCTTTATTGTAAGACTACACTGTAACACTGTACTGTCCCGGGCTGGGCGCCCGGTGTATATCATGAGGCCACGCCTACCCCTGGTGCGTGGCCACCGCCCACTTGGTGCGCGGAATGATGTCACCACGCCAGTGGGCTTTTGTGTCCGCCACACGCGCCCCCCCAGAATTCCCGCGCACCTGGAGGGCCAGTTTGCGGGGCAGACGAATGACCCGGCCGAAGCGCCCCCTGGCGATCGGCGGCGTCCGGGGTGCAGGGATGCCAGGTGGGATGCCCCTGGCTGCCCCTGGGATGGGTGCAGGACCGGGGGGCGGCGTGGCGGCGGGGCTGGGCGGTGCCGGGGGTCCGCCCGCAGGAGGGCGGCCCCGACGTGGGGGTCGGGCCACTGGCGGTGGATGGTCCACATCGAGGTGGGCTGGCTTGAGGCGGTCTACCGAAACGCGGTCAGGAGTACCGCCGATGTCCAGGGTGAAGTGCTTCGCCCCGGTCTCCAGCACGCGGAAAGGCCCGTCGTACGGGGGCCGCAGTGGTGTCCGATGGGCATCGTGGCGGACGAAGACGTACTCCGCCGTGCGAAGCTCCGGGGCGACGTGCGTCGGTGGGTGCCCGTGGCATGCCGTTGGCACCGGGGCGAACCTCTGGGCGGTCTCTTGTAGAGCGGAGCGCTGCTGTGCCGCGGACCATGGTGCCGTGGAGTCGGGGAGGAACTCGCCCGGCACCCGCAGCGGTTGCCCGAAGACCAATTCCGCCGCGGATGCGCGCAGGTCCTCCTTGGGCGCCGTCCGGAGGCCCAGCAGGACCCAGGGGAGCCTGTCGACCCAGCCGCCGTCGCGGAGGGTGGCCCGGAGCGCGGCCTTCAATGAGCGGTGAAATCGCTCACACAGGCCGTTAGCCTGGGGATGGTAGGCCGTGGTTCGGTGCAGCCGGACCCCGAGCCCCTGCGCAACCGCCCCCCAGAGCTCCGAGGTGAACTGGGGGCCGCGGTCGGATGAGATGTCTGAGGGGGCGCCGAACCGGGCGACCCAGGTGGCGATGAAAGCCTGCGCGACATCGGCCGCCGTTGTCGACGCCAAGGGCACGGCCTCCGGCCACCGGGTGGTGCGGTCCACCATGGTGAGGACGTAGGTGAAACCCCGCGAGGGGGGCAGAGGTCCCACCAGGTCCACGTGGACGTGGTCAAACCGGCGTTCCGGCACCGTGAACGGGGCCAACGGGGCCTGGGTGTGCCGGTGCACCTTGGCGCGCTGGCACGCGAGGCACGTCCTGGCCCAGCCGCGGACGGCCTTCCGGAGGCCATGCCAGACGAACTTGTCGGCGATCAGCCTTTGGGAGGCCCTCGCGCCCGGGTGGGACAGGCCGTGGATGGCGTCAAACACCTGGCGCTGCCAGCCCGCGGGCACGATGGGGCGAGGACGCCCGAGGGAGACGTCGCACAAGAGGGCCGCGCCCGCGCCGTCAAACGGCACCTCGGTGATGCGGAGGCCCGTGACGGCGGTCCGCAAGGCCTGGACGTCGGGGTCAGCGGCCTGGTCCGCTGCCATCCGGGCATCGTCGATGCCGAGGTGGACTGCGTGGGCGACGGCCCGGGAAAGGCAATCCGCCACCCGGTTGTCCTTCCCCGCGACGTGCTGGATGTCCGTCGTGTACTCGGACACGGCCGAGAGGTGACGCTGCTGCCGGGCCGACCACGGCTCGGTGACATTGCCCATCGCAAAGATCAGCGGCTTGTGGTCGACGAAGGCAGTGAACGCCCGGCCCTCGAGCAGATGGCGGAAGTGCCTGACCGCCAAGTGAAGTCCGAGCAACTCGCGGTCGAAGGTACTGTAATGGCGTTCGGGCGGGCGAAGCTGCCGGCTAAAGAACGCCAGCGGTTGCCAAGCTCCACGCACCCATTGCTCATGCACTGCGCCCACCGCGTAGTCCGAGGCATCGGTGGTGAGGGCGATCGGTGCATCGGGCGCCGGGTGCGCGAGCATGGTGGCGTTAGCCAAGGCGAGCTTCGCGCCCGTGAACGCCGTGTCCATCTGCTCGGTCCAGGTAACGTCGCCTTTGCCCGGCTTACCTCGGAGAGCTTCGTGCAGGGGGCGCAGGAGCTGGGCGATACGGGGCAGGAACCGATGGTAAAAGTTCACCATGCCCAGGAACTCCTGCAGCCCTCTGATCGTGCGGGGGCGCGGAAACCCCTTCACCGCCTCCACCTTGGCCGGTAGGGGGACGGCTCCGTGCCTGGTGACACGGTGCCCCAGAAAATCGATTGTGGCGGCGCCGAACCGGCACTTTGCGGGGTTCACAATTAGGCCATGCTGGCCCAGGCGTTCGAAGAGCGTGCGGAGGTGGCGTAGGTGCTCTTCGCGGGACGCGCTGGCGACGAGGATATCGTCCAGGTAAACGTAGACAAAATCCAAGTCGCGCAGGACGCTGTCCATCAGTCGCTGGAACGCCTGAGCCGCATTCTTCAGACCGAAGGGCATGCGCAAGAACTCGAAGAGTCCGAATGGCGTGATGACCGCCGTCTTCGGGACGTCCTCCGGCCTGACGGGGACCTGATGGTAGCCGCGTATGAGGTCCACCTTCGAGAAGAAGGACCTGCCCGCCAAACGGGCGGAAAAGTCCTGAATGTGGGGGACGGGGTAGCGGTCGGGAGTCGTGGCGTCATTGAGACGGCGATAGTCCCCGCACGGTCGCCATCCCCCACCGGGCTTCGGCACGATGTGCAGCGGCGACGCCCAAGCGCTCTCTGAGCGCCGAACGATGCCGAGTCGCTCCAGGGTAGCGAACTCCGCTTTTGCCACCGCCAGCTTCGTCGGCTCGAGGCGGCGTGCCCGGGCGTAGACCGGTGGCCCGACGGTGGGGATGTGATGGGCCACCCCGTGCTTGACGGCCCCCGCCGAGAAGGTGGGCCGCGTGAGGGCCGGGAAGCCGGCGAGGAGGCGGGTGAATGCGTCCGCTGCCGGAAGCGTACAGACCAACGTGGCCGGAACCGAATCGTTCGGCAAGCCGCTTGGCAAGCCGCTCGTTGAGCTGGGCAACGCACAAGCGAGCGAGCTGAACGTCTCGGCCTGGACAAGCCGTCTGCGCTTGACGTCGACCAGGAGCCCATTAGCGCACAGGAAGTCCGCGCCAAGGAGTGCCATGGGCACGTCGGCGGTGACGAACGTCCATCGGAAAACCTGCCCTCCAAACCGCAGAGAGAGGCAGCGTTTTCCGTACGTACGGATGGGCGTCCCGTTCGCGGCAAGCAGCGCGGGGCCCCCACCCGCGGCGTGCTTGTCTGACGTGCCGGCGGGAATGACACTCACCTGCGCTCCCGTGTCGCACAGGTAACGGCGCCTGGAGAAGGTGTCCGTTATGAACAGCAGGCTGTTCGAATGGCCGGCGCTCATCGCCACTATTGAGCGCCGGCCCGGGCGTTTCCCGACCCGTTGAAGGAGCACGGCGGATGACACCGCCGAGCTTCGTGGCCGAACTTGGCGTGGAACCAGCACCAGGAGGTGGAGCTGGAGGAGCGCGGCTGGCTCCGCCAGGCCGGTGGAGTTGGCGGGTTTCCCCGCGGTGGCGGTTTTCGCCGCGGCGGTGGGCGGGGCGTGGCGGCGTTCACGAGGTGCGTATCAGCATGCTGCTGAACATCAGCGTGCTGTAGAAGCTGATGCTGTGGAACATGCTGCTGAACATCAGCGTCGAGGGCCGTGACGGCCACGCCGACGCTCGCCCGCATGTCCGAAGCGGCGAAGTACCTGTCCGCCTCGGCCGCCAATGCTCGGGGTTCCGTTAGCTCGGTCCCGGCCAACGCGAGGCGGACCTGCGCTGGAAGTTGGCGCCGGAAAAGCGCCCGGAATAGCGAACCGGGGGCTTCGTCGCCCAACAGTGACAGCATATGGTCCATTCGGACCGACGGGCGCGTCTCACCGAGCTCGGGGAGATCCAGGAGGCGGTCGGCCCGTGCGTCGTCCGTAAGGCCGAACGTGGCTAGGAGTAGCCGCTTGAGTGCCTCGTACTTGTGGCCGTTCGGTGGGTGGCGAAGGACGGACACAACTCGAGCGGCCGTGCCGGGCCCGAGGGAGGCGACGACGTGGCAATAGCGCGTGTCATCGCCGGTGAAGCGCCGAAGCTGAAATTGGGCTTCGGCCTGGACGAACCAGACTTCGGCCTGAGCCTCCCAAAATTCCGGAAGTTTGACGAAGTCGGCCATGGCGATGGCGTCGCGTGTGGAAGGATCGCTCCAGCAGATCCAACGTCGAGGGTCACCAGTAAAGCGCGGCGTTACGCGCGCTGCTTGTGAGCAAGGAGGAAGCGGACAAGCGGTAACATATAAACGTCTTTATTGTAAGACTACACTGTAACACTGTACTGTCCCGGGCTGGGCGCCCGGTGTATATCATGAGGCCACGCCTACCCCTGGTGCGTGGCCACCGCCCACTTGGTGCGCGGAATGATGTCACCACGCCAGTGGGCTTTTGTGTCCGCCACAGTTCCCTTTTTACTCCCGCCAGGGAGTAATGCATTCGATCGTGTCCGTGGGTGTGTGTGTGTCTGTGTCTGTGTCTGTGTGTGTGTGTGTGTGTGTGTGTGTGTGTGTGTGTGTGTGTGTGTGTGTGTGTGCGCGCGCGCGTGTGTTCGTGTGTTCGTGAACAAGATATCTGGAAAAGTTCTGAACGGATTTGGATGAAAGTTGGTGGGATGATTGCCCTTTGGATAAGGAAGGAGTGATTAGTTTTTGGTGAAGCTCAGGATATTATTCCGGGTCCAGGAATTTTTTGAAGCTTTTTTTACCATTGGAAGATGGGGCTCTTTTTTTTTTAACATTATCTTCTATATTTAACATTGTGATATGAAAATAGTTTTCATATTTGTTGTAAATGTAGTTTAAACTCGTGGTTATGCGTTGGAGCGGTGTATTTTTTTTTAGCAGCGTCGTCTTCAATGTTCATTTTTTAGAGCAGGGGTTAGCCTCGCGGGCCCCATGACAATAATCATGGTTCCCTTTTTACTCCCGCCAGGGAGTAATGCATTCGATCGTGTCCGTCCGTGGGTGTGTGTGTGTGTGTGTGTCTGTGTCTGTGTCTGTGTGTGTGTGTGTGTGTGTGTGTGTGTGTGTGTGTGTGTGTGTGTGTGTGTGTGTGTGTGTGTGCGCGCGTGTGTTCGTGTGTTCGTGAACAAGATATCTGGAAAAGTTCTGAACGGATTTGGATGAAAGTTGGTGGAATGATTGCCCTTGGGATAAGGAAGAAGTGATTAGTTTTTGGTGAAGCTCAGGATATTATTCCGGGTCCAGGAATTTTTTGAAGCTTTTTTTACCATTGGAAGATAGGGCTCTTTTTTTTTTAACATTATCTTCTATATTTAACATTGTGATATGAAAATAGTTTTCATATTTGTTGTAAATGTAGTTTAAACTCGTGGTTATGCGTTGGAGCGGTGTATTTTTTTTTAGCAGCGTCGTCTTCAATGTTCATTTTTTAGAGCAGGGGTTAGCCTCGCGGGCCCCATGACAATAATCATGGTTCCCTTTTTACTCCCGCCAGGGAGTAATGCATTCGATCGTGTCCGTCCGTCCGTCCGTGTGTCTGTGTGTGTCTGTGTGTGTCTGTGTCTGTGTCTGTGTGTGTGTGTGTGTGTGTGTGTGTGTGTGTGTGTGTGTGTGTGTGTTCGTGTGTGTTCGTGCGTTCGTGAACAAGATATCTGGAAAAGTTCTGAACGGATTTGGATGAAAGTTGGTAGGATGATTGCCCTTGGGATAAGGAAGAATTGATTAGTTTTTGGTGAAGCTCAGGATATTATTCCGGATCCAGGAATTTTTTGAAGGATTTTTTTACCATTGGAAGATAGGGCTCATTTTTTTTTAACATTATCTTCTATATTTAACATTGTGATATAAAAATAGTTTTCATATTTGTTGTAAATGTAGTTTAAACTCGTGGTTTTGCATTAGAGCGGTGTATTTTTTTCGCAGCGTCGTCTTCAATGTTCATTTTTTTTCTTCTAATAAAGACATTCTGTCATTTTAAAAGCACCAAAGTGTGTATTAGGTTTCCCCGTTTCATAAAATGTATCGTTTGATACGTATAATGCTTTAAAACTTTTTTTTTTCTTTTTTTTTTTACCTCAGAAGATATATCAACATTTACCTCAGCGAATGTCAATCGCGGTGTCAGTATTTGATGAACTTATAAAGACGAAGGTGACTTATAAGTGTGACCAGCATGTGCATGGGATTCTTCCCAGAAGAATGAGTGGTCACATTAGCTTGTACGACTTAAAATGAGCGAGTTTTGTTTTCACGTTTGGGCAGGTTTTACATGGTGTATCCCTAGCCGAAGGAATGAAACAAACGTTTTTCCTGGCTTACAATTTTATTTGAAGTCACACATGCCTCAAAATACACTCACTTATATAGAATTGAACGCTGAATCTGAAAATGTAAGTGAAATTGCCTTGTTTTATTTTAACATTATCTTATATATATATATATATATATATATATATATATATATTAGATATATATCTGTGCAGTGTCTGTCTTGTGTTGTCTTGTCTTGTCTTGTCTTGTCTTGTCTTGTCTTGTGTTGTGTTGTGTGTTGTGTTGTGTGGTCTTGTCTTGTCTTGTCTTGTCTTGTGTTGTCTTGTCTTGTCTTGTCTTGTCTTGTGTTGTGTTGTGTTGTGTTGTGTTGTGTTGTGTTGTCTTGTCTTGTCTTGTCTTGTCTTGTCTTGTCTTGTGTTGTCTTGTCTTGTCTTGTGTTGTCACTGAACTACTCCCTCAAACTTTTGTGAAATCGTACTATTCCAACTTGACCCACGGCGGGAGTATGCGCTCTACTGAGTGGCGTTCTAGTTGGGGCAATGTTTTTATGGCCAGATGCCCTTCCTGGCACCAACCCTTTCGTCTCCTCTTGGGATAAGGTGTACCTATTCTAAACCGGGGCATACACCGGCACATTCATCCCAGCAAGCTGGTACTCAATTTGCCGACCTCAGATGGATGGCAGGCTGAGTCTACCCCCCTGGTGTTAATTCAACGATCGATTGGGCTTCAAACTCAGGATCCTAGGATCCCAAGCCAGCACCCTAACCGCTAAGCCAACACCAGGCTATGTTTTGTATCCCACTGATGGGTTGCATCTGAATCCGGACCTGAACCAACATCTAATCGGCTTCTTCTGGTCACCTACTCAACTCATTCACCAAGTTTTGTCATAATACACTGTACCACAACGTTTTGAAATAAAATGCTATACTGTACGAAGTTTTTTGCCCCATCACTCAATGGTGAAGAATTACTTTAAAATAAAAAAAAATCTCATATCCAGATCTAGATTCAGATCTTTACCAAAATCGGATCGTTTTGTCCTTGTCACACACTCAACCTGTCTACCAAATTTCATCCAAAGCCTTCCATAATTTTTTGAGATATCGTGCTATATATCCATTATTGCCCAATCTCTCAATGGTGAAGAATCACTTTAAAAATTCTCAGATCCATATCTGGATCTAGAACTTCACCAAAATCTAATCATTTCGTCTGTGTCTACCCAACCACTCCACCAAATTTAATCTGAATCCGTTTAAAACTTTTTGAGATATCCTGTTCACAGTCAGACAGACAGACAAACAGACAAACATGAAAACATAACCTCCATCCATCCACCTTCGGTGGTGGAAGTAAAAAAAGTACTTCAACGACACAAATCAAATATCAGGTGCAGAAACTTCAGTGCAGATATACCTTTATGATGGAAGAACGTCTTGGACGTTCAAGTCGTCTAAGATTCCGCAATGGCAAAATTGAGCGATGACAAAAACTGCGTAAATTTTTTCAAACCACCATTTGACCTTGACCTTTAACCCAGAGCGGTATGATGTAAATAAAGAGTGAATGCGCCTTACTCTATCTAGGCTAGCGAGAGAGGGCAATTTAGTCCCGATCGGACAAACCTTCGTCAAGTTATGGTGAAAAAGTGAGAATGTCTATAATTGGGTCATGACGTTAAAATTAGGTCAAGGTAAAAAAAAAAAAAAGAGTCAATCCCACATACTTTTTAATTCCATTATATTAATGCAAATTTCATTCCAAAAGTCCAGGTCTGCTGCAAGTTACAATTCGGAAATTGGCACAAAAAGAAGAAGAAGAAGATGGAAAACAACTAAATGGTGGTTTAATACTCCGAGGGGTCTAAGAAACTCTGCGGTACCATTAAAAACTGGGGGCACAAATTGTAGAAACAAATCCAACCACAGTTATAAGCCCTTCCCCATCATATAGGCAAGGCTTAAATATTCTTCTTAAAAGTGAAGAACTTTCAAGTGAACCCTATAATAAAAGAACAAGCAAAAAAGATGCTCCTTCCTTAATCATCCAATAATTATGCAGGTAAAGAATGTGTATTTCTAATTCTCCGTGCAGAAAGCACAAGGAAGGATTAATTGTGTTAATTTACAATAACAGCTGCAAAACAACGTGTGGCCACTGCTGCCATAGGAAATGCGAAAGTTTCATTTCTGGTGTAAATGTACTGCAGGGCATCACTCATTTACTGCCTGTAAATTAACTCAATTGACCAAAACTTTTTGCAACCTTCAGGATATTGTTCTGAACTCTGACTGAACCATTTGAAACATTGCTCAAGACAGCAATCCAGCACATAACGTCCCTGGGCAAATGAGTTAACAATTTAGATGGAATTTTGCCAGTGCTGCGACGTTTTAATTATGCTAGTAATTTGGCCCTAATTTTAAATTAACTGCACAAACAGAAGGCAAAGAAGGTGGACAGCAGAATGGAGATCATACTAAAATACGCCATTTCTGTCTCTCTGATGCATTTTTGATGCCAATACATGCTGTCGTTACTTATCCAATCTCAACCAAACTTGACAGGATGACCAAGGGTTACATAATGAAGGTTGTAGTGCATTCATTTCCCCCCTCCCCAAGGGGGTTTTCTCTCCCGATTGGGTTTTCCCCACCATTGCTGTCAATGGGTTGCGTGTTGAGGTGTATAGCAATATTAAGTTAGCTTTATCGTGGCGTTTTTCCAAGGCCGCTTCAAATAACAAAACTAATGATAATAGCGTAATATTAATGTTATTACAAAACATTATTAATACTAATAATGTCCCAACTCCCCAAGGGGTTTTTCCGGCCAGTCAACGTATATAAATATCTTATCATGGCGTTTCCGTGGGAGCAACGGCCTCTACCTGAGGTCATGAACATTAATGAACAGTAATGAATATTATGAACCACAAACACGTGTGATTAGCTTTTTAAACAGTCGCTGATGCTGTTTATAACACTAAATGAAGAAATTTGGAGGAATCCCGACATGTGTGCGGTAAGTTTTACTTACAGAACTGAGCGAAGATCTACTGTACTCTAGGTCCCACATAAGTGTTGGGTTAATAACATGACCCTTCCTGGCGCTAACGTGGCGTTTTTCGTAGTGAACTTTTGAAACTCGCTACTTCTGTTTAAAACAAAAATGAAAGGGAGGAAGCCCGGGGTGTGCTCATTTACCAAGCAGCTAGCTAGCACTTGCCAAGCCAGCCGTTCCTTAACAGTTTTGAATGGAATGCTTGCTCAAATGCTTAAACCACTTGGCGATCTCCCCACAAGAAACTTGGTAAATGAACACACACCCAATGAGACCAGACCATAGATCGACTGTAATCTATGTACGCCAAAGAGGAATGACCCTTTCTGCCCCTCTCGTAATTAGTGGGTGTACTAGTAAATAAAAGGAGGGAAAAGAAGTGACGAAAATATCATGTCCAGAAATTGAAAGAAACTAGAACGGCACTCAGTGGAGAGCATACCTACACCAGGTGAACAGTTTACGTTTTGTATCCTAAAGTAGACCATAAAATCACAATACAGAATCACATTTAAACAAAATCATCCGTCCACAACGTTTTGAGATATCTTGCTATATATCGTTTTTGGCCCGATCCCCCAATGGTGAAGAATCACTGAAAGAATTATACTAGCCGGATCCGGATCCTCACCAAAATTGAATCGCTTCTTCCTTGTCATACACACAACCTGTCCACTAGGTTTCGTCCAAATCCGTCCATAACTTTTTGAGATATCATGCTATTTGTTGGTTTTAGCACGATCACTCATTGGTGAAGAATCACTTTAAAATTAAATAATTCTCACATCCGAATCCATATTCATATCTTCACCAACATCTAATCGAATCGTCCTTGTCACACCCCCAACCTGTCCACAAAGTTTCGTTCAAATCCGTCCATAACTTTTTGAGATATTCGGAATGTATCGTTTTTGGCCATATCTGCCAATGGTGAAGAGAGATTTAAAAATTCCAGTAGCCAGATCCGAATCTGGATCTTCATCAAAATCGAATCATTTCGACCTTGTCACATACGCTACATCTCTGCCAAATTTTGTCCAAATCCGTCCAACAACCTTTTGAGATATCTTGTTCACAAACAAACAGACAGACAGACAGGAGTGAAAACAACCTCCATCCACCTATGGTGGTGGAGGTAATTAACATTTGTAGGTTAGCAAAAAATATTAAGTAAAGGAAAGAAAGCCAGATAAGTTGAGATTGCAATATAACTACTTTGGAAAGATGTGGCATCTCCATCGAGGACAACTTTTTTTAAAGTTCATTATTATTCAATCTAACAGACACAATAAACTACTTTCAGGAAACATTTGTTAATGAGAGTGCAAGTGCTGTCCGGCTGATCTCCCATGGCACGGCTGATCTCCCATGGCACGGCTGATCTCCCATGGCACGGCTGACCTCCCATGGCCCGGCTGACCTCCCATGGCCCGGCTGACCTCCCATGGCCCGGCTGACCTCCCATGGCCCGGCTGACCTCCCATGGCCCGGCTGACCTCCCATGGCCCGGCTGACCTCCCATGGCCCGGCTGAACTCCCCGGGCCCGCTGAACTCCCCGGGCCCCGCTGAACTCCCCGGGCCCCGCTGAACTCCCCGGGCCCGGCTGAAATCCCCAGGGCCCGGCTGACTTCCCAGGGCCCGGCTGACCTCCCAGGGCCCGGCTGACCTCCCAGGGCCCGGCTGACCTCCCAGGGCCCGGCTGACCTCCCAGGGCCCGGCTGACCTCCCAGGGCCCGGCTGACCCCCCCAGGGCCCGGCTGACCTCCCAGGGCCCGGCTGACCTCCCAGGGCCCGGCTGAACTCCCCGGGCCCGGCTGAACTCCCCGGGCCCGGCTGAAATCCCCGGGCCCGGCTGAAATCCCCAGGCCCGGCTGAAATCCCCAGGCCCGGCTGAAATCCCCAGGCCCGGCTGACCTCTCCAGGCCCGGCTGACCTCCCTAAGCCCGGCTGATCTCTGGCTTATCTAACCCTGTTGTGTGGCTGATCTCACAAAGTGATTCTCGGATTATGGACCCAAAAGTTCCAAACCGCAAAGCAATCTTGATGTTTTGATGCTTTGATAATATTGGACCATCGCAGGGCCAAAATGAGCATTACAGTGAAACAGGATTCAAATCGTTAAAATTCATCCATCCTAGTCTAGTAGGTAGAGGGGGGTATCATGCACCCCCCGGAAATATACTTCTAATCAGTGTTTCTAGATTGGAAAAATTGTGTAGAAAATGATGAGCTATGTTAAAAAGTTGTCAAAATGTCCCACGTATCATTTCTGTGCAAATTAGTGCCGCCATTATCGAAAAATCTAGTTTCACTAAATCTCAGGCAATATTGCAGATAACTGAACAAATAAGGTGTCTAGACCCATGTTTTGAGGGTCAAAGATTTTAATAAAACTATTCTTAAAGTGATCACATGTGTCTGTGTCATGCTAGTATGCAAATTAGTGCCACCATTACAAAATAATCACATTTTTACCAATTAAGCTGTGGGCAACGCCGCCAAAGCTGACTTCATCAGACGCATACAGAGTGGAGAGCCAGGAAGCTTCTTCGACCCAATCAAGAAGAAAAAACTCAAGACCATGGAGACTTGCAACAAGAAGGTCACCCTCACATCCTCACAGGGAAAGGTAATGAGGTGTTCCAATACCCGAGGGCAATTGCATTTTTTTAATGTTGTATTTTTAAATGGTAATCTTAATTTTTACATTTTTTAATGTGAACACGTATTTTTTTTATGTTGCACGCCATATCAACATGTTAACCATTTATCATTCCAGGTCATACAGTTTCAGGAGCAAAGCAACCTTGCATTCGTGCTCCTCGTCAAGTCTCAGAGTCAAGATGAGCCATTGGACTTGGAAGAACTCATGAAGTACTGCCTGATGCCTGTGCCTCCCAGCCTTGGAACACCGGATGGATTTTTCTCCAAGACCAACAAAGCCTCTATTCTGCACAACCTTCTGGAGGACACCACCCCCAGAAGATCTGCCATACCCTAAGGATGCCCTGTTCATCCAGGATGGCATGGCGCTGCTACATACCCTTGCCAACCTTCCTCCAACCTGTGGTGAGATATGCCTACAGGTGCTCGATCAAATGGTGGCCAAGACGCACTTCTTGTTCTCGACTGAGAGTTACCATCCGGAATCTATCAAAGTGCAGGAGAGGTTGAGGCGTGGCAGCTCAGAGAAGATCATTTTGGCTGGACCAGTGACCAGGAAGCCATATGACTTCAAGATGTTCCTTGTAAATGATGACAACAAAAAGCAGATCTGCCAGCTCCTGCTGCGAGTATGGAGTGATCAACAGGCACCTTCAAAGCTGGAGAGAACAGAGATGGCAGTGCTGATCGTGGAGGGGAGAGCCCATCAACTTGTCTCATCAAATGGCAAGGTAAATTGAAAACCCATATTATTATTAATTATTGTTACCAGGATTAACTTAAATAATATTGCCAAAGTGCTTCTTTGTGATTGGTGAATAATAGTAAAAAAAATTGGTGATTGGTGATGCGATTTTTTCTTTCAGTCTTATATTTAAATATTGGTAAATTATGTGATTATCCGTGATTTTTGTCTAGATCTAGAATTGGTTGTGACTGAAGTGCAATGCCCCTTTGTGTTTCAGGTTGAGGTGCGTGAGCTCCCCACAATCTACAGCAACCAGGAAGAGACTGACACAAGGGTGGTACTGTACCTCCATCATGCTGCTGCCCTCGGATACAAGAATGCTGTGGTCAGAACACTTGACACAGATATCTTCATGACTCTTCTCTACCATGCTCATGCCATCAAGCTGACTGTATACCTGGATACCTGGTCAGGGAAACATCGACAACTTCTCAACCTCTCTGAGCTTGCAGAATCCCTGGGAGAAGACTACTGCGCCACTCTTCTTGGGTTCTATGTGTTCAGCGGAGAAGACTGTACCAGTGCCTTCAAAGGGAAGGGGAAGGTGGGGCCCTTGAAAAAGCTGGAGAAGAACCCCAGGTTTCACAAGGCGTTTAGTCAACTCGGTGACTACTGGACTCTCAAGCCTGAGGTGCTGAGGCAGTTGGAGTAATTCACCTGTCTGATGTATGGACAGAGTCGTGAGTCTTCAGTGGACGTCGTCCGTGCCAAGTTGCTACGCAAAATGGTTGGGGAAGACAAGAAACTCACTTCCAAGTCCAAGGTCGACATGGCTCGGCTTCCTCCATGCCACTCTGCTCTGAAGCCGCACGTCCAACGTGTGAACCACCGTGTCGCCTTGTACAAGCGAGCTGATGAAGCTATTCTGGAAAAGCCAAAACCCTATGATGAGGGGCAAGGATGGATGAGGACTGATGAAGGAGTGTTGAAACCAGTATTGTCCTGCGGTCCTGTCCTACCAACCTCGCTAGTTGATCTCCTGGACACTGGAGAGCATGAACAGGAAGAGGAGGAGGACGAGAAAGGAGAGGACGAGTTGGACTCTGACGATTTCATTGAAAACGATGATGAGTGATTCATAGTGGAGAGGTATTTACCTGACTGTTTATCTGGAATGGGAAAGAGAAGAGTTATATTATGATGTTTGACCCTTGTACTTCAAAATAAATAAACACTGGTTAGAAACACAACAACATCTGTCTAGACACCTTATTTGTTCAGTTATCTGCAATATTGGAGTCTCTTAATTGATAAAAATGTGATTATTTTGTAATGGTGGCACTAATTTGCATATTAGCATGACACAGACACATGTGATCACTTTAAGAATAGTTTTATTTTGATCTTTGACCCTCAAAACATGGGTCTAGACACCTTATTTGTTCAGTTATCTGCAATATTGCCTGAGATATAGTGAAACTAGATTTTTCGATAATGGCGGCACTAATTTGCATAAAAATGATACGTGGGACGTTTTGACAACTTTTTAACATAGCTCATCATTTTCTACACAATTTTTCCAATCTAGAAACACTGATTAGAAGTATATTTCCGGGGGGTGCATGATACCCCCCTCTTCCTACTAGACTAAGTGAATGAATCAATCAGTCAGTTCCTCATTAACATTATGTCAACTGGAACGGCGCTTGGTAGAGCGCAAACCTCCACCAAGCCGAACAGTTTACGTTTTTGTATTCCACTGATAGGCCGGATCTGCATCCGGATCTTAACAAAAATCTAAATGGCTTGTTCTTCTCACCTACCCAAGACCCTGGTGTTGGGCTAGCGGCTAGGGTGCCGGCTTAGGATCCTAGGATCCTGGGTTCGAATCCCGGTCAATCGCTGAATTAACACCAGGGGGGTTGACTCAGCCTGTCATCCTTCCGAGGTCGGCTAATTGAGTACCAGTTCACTGGTAATTCCCTGTTTGTCGTTAAAGGCGGCAAAAAGGGTTGGCGTCAGGAAGGGCATCCGGCCGTAAAACATTGCTTCAAAAAGGGGACAGAAAAACAACAACAACCACGGTTCCCGAAAAAGGCCAACCCCTGCTTTGCGGGGAAAAATGGCCTCTAAAGGTGGTTTTTTTTTTTGTTTTTGTTTTTCTCACCTACCCAATTAATCAACCAAATTTTGTCATAATCCGTCCACAACTTTTTAAGATATCCTGCTATATATCGTTTTTGGTCCTATCTCTCAATGGTGAAGAATCATTAAAAAAATTTCGAGGAAACAGATCCAGATCCGGATCTTCACCAAAATCAATTCGTCCTCGTCACACACCCAACCTGTCCACCAAATTTCTTCTAAATGACTCCACAACTTTTTGAGATATCCTGCTCCCAACCAAAGAAACAGAGAGTGGTGAAAATATAACCTCCGTGCACCTTCAGAGGTGAAGGTAAAAACGTAAAACGATGTCGGGATGGGTATGGTATGACTCGACCGAGGTTTGAACCACCGACCTTCCCAGACTCAGAGCGGATGATCCAACCATTGCAGCATCGAATTTGGGTTTTTCAACAGGAGTACAAGTTAAATGTGCAATGATCATGAATCACCATTATCAGTTAACAAAGTCTCTTCATATTAATGTTTTTTTTTTGTTTTTTTTTGTTAAGTCAAAATTCTAAGCAGCATCTAAGCTGCACTTGTGTATGCACAGCTATTTTCGAAAATCTTACGATGATACACGAAGGACCAAAGAGTGAAAATACAGCACAAACCTTGAGAAGCTCTGCATTTCCCTCCTTGCTTGGGGGGACTCCAAGCTTGACTGGATATCCCATACGAACGGGGAGCGGCACACTCCATGGCTTGAAGACTGCAGCTGAAGGATACACACTTGCCCAGTTGAGATCAGGGCTCATGCGTTCCGTACGAGGAGAAAGAGGAATCTTCAATAGCTGATCTCTCTGCAGTCGGAGTTGATGACAGAAAACTCTGGATCAGATATCTGAATACACCATTTGGTTGTCAAATGTTGAGCAGTTCCATATTTTCTATTCATTTATGAGCAAAGGTACCCAGGCAACACCGGGTCCCTCCTGCCACCCCTGCCTCCTCCAACATCGGGTCCCTCCTGCCACCCCTGCCTCCTCCAACACCGGGTCCCGCCTGCCACCCCTGCCTCCTCCAACACCATGCCCTCCCCTCCCTCCTCCTAAACCCTTCCATTCAAACTCCCACCTCTCACCTCTCACCCCTTCCCCTTCCACCTCTCACCCCTTCCCCTTCCACCTCTCACCTCTCACCCCTTCCCCTTCCACCTCTCACCCCTTCCACCTCTCACCCCTTCCCCTTCCACCTCTCACCCTTTCCCCTTCCCCTTCCACCTCTCACCCTTTCCCCTTCCCCTTCCACCTCTCACCCCTTCCCCTTCCACCTCTCACCCCTTCCCCTTCCACCTCTCACCCCTTCCCCTCACAACTCCCACCCCCCTCCCTCTGGACTTCAATCCCACCCCTTCCACTTTCTTTGGACTCCCACCTCACCCCTCCCCTCCCCTCCCCTCCCCTCCATAAGGATTCACACGCCACCCCTTCTCCTCCCTCCAGACTCCCACCCCACCCTTTCCCCTCCATCCTCCCACGCCCCCCTTGCCACTGACAGTGAACAAAGCATTTTTAACAACGTTTGGGAAAAGTAAGCATTAAAATAAAACCCACTTTCAATTCCTACCGACCCACGTTTCGTCGTTACCACGTAATGTCAAAGTCTGCCCCGAGGGACAAACTCATCGATATGGCCAAAATAAGTCATGGTGTAGATGTTTATCTATGTCACCTTGCAATTAATCTGAGGTGTGTTCAGTTTCAAAGTTTCTTGTAGAGCACTCACCAAGTGGCAAGCACAAAATTAAAAACCTTAGATAAGGAACGGTTGGCTTGGCAAGAGCTAGCTAGCTGCTTGGTGACTGAACACACCCTGAATAACTTGACAGCGTACAGTATACACAAAAAACGCCTCAAAAGGACAGTTTTTTTTTTTTTTAAATGAAAGTCTTCAAATATTAATCACAAGTATCACAGGTCCCAGCAGAGTGACACCCTATCCTATGGAGGTATGAATTAAGACGACAGTGCAGAATGAGGGATGACAGCCTTGCTTACATAAATACACGAAGTTACAAGAATTGCTAATTTCCTTAAATTTTCAGATTTTGCAGGTTATTTAGTCCACCTGCTCCAATCCTCAAATCAAAAGACAGATTTCGATTATTATATACTTTAATTTGTCCTTGAGAGGGCATCATGGAAAATCGCATCATATCTATATCTATAAAACCAAAAATCACGGTCCGTGAAGCCGTACATTCGTCGTCCGTCTGTGAAAGTTCGTCCATCCATGAAGCCGTCAAGCTGTGATTATGTGTCTATTAATATCCCAAATTATGTATCTACAAAAGAGCCCAAAGACTCTATTAATACCACACTGATTGTATGCTGGTTGCCTCCTGTCTATTAATTATGTACGTTTATTAATTAGATTTGTTTTGGAATATACCTTTCGAGCCTTTGGACTGCTGAAATCCCTTAGAGGCATACACCTTTGAAGACCCTTTAAGTTCCCCAAGACCACTAAGACCACCAAGACCCCAAAAGACCAGGAAGACCCAAAATACCCTGAAAACCCCAAAGACCCTTAAAGACTCAAAAGACCCAGAGGACGCAAAATAACCGGAAGACCCCGAAGACCCCAGTAAAGCCGTGAAGCTGTGATTATTAATTATTGTACTGTTTGAACGCCGATTGCATCCTGTCTATTAATTCTGTACGTCTATTAATTAATTACGTATTGTTGAAATATACCTTTCTACCCTTTATACTGCTGAGATCCCATAGACCTTTGAAGACCCTTTAAGGCCCCCAAGACCCTTAAGACCACCAAGACCCCGAAGACTACCAAGACCGCAAAGACCCCAAAACGCACCGAAGACCCCAAAACGCACCGAAGACCCCAAAACGCACCGAAGACCCCAAAACGCACCGAAGACCCAAAACCGCACCGAAGACCCCAAAATGCACGAAGACCCCCAAAATGCACGAAGACCCCCAAAACGCACCGAAGACCCCAAAACGCACCGAAGACCCCAAAACGCACCGAAGACCCCAAAACGCACCGGAGACCCCAAAACGCACCGGAGACCCCAAAACGCACCGGAGACCCCAAAACGCACCGGAGACCCCAAAACGCACCGGAGACCCCAAAACGCACCGGAGACCCCAAAACGCACCGAAGACCCCAAAACGCACCGAAGACCCCAAAACGCACCGAAGACCCCAAAACGCACCGAAGACCCCAAAACGCACCGAAGACCCCAAAACGCACCGAAGACCCCAAAATGCACCGAAGACCCCAAAACGCACCGAAGACCCCAAAACGCACCGAAGACCCCAAAACGCACCGAAGACCCCAAAACGCACCGAAGACCCAAAACCGCACCGAAGACCCCAAAATGCACGAAGACCCCCAAAATGCACGAAGACCCCCAAAACGCACCGAAGACCCCAAAACGCACCGAAGACGCCAAAAACGCACCGAAGACTCCAAAACGCACCGAAGACCCCAAAACACACCGAAGACCCCAAAACGCACCGAAGACCCCAAAACGCACCGAAGACCCCAAAACGCACCGAAGACCCCAAACCGCACAGAAGACCCCAAAATGCACGAAGACCCCCAAAATGCACGTAGACCCCCAAAACGCACCGAAGACCCCAAAACGCACCGAAGACCCCAAAACACACCGAAGACTCCAAAATGCACCGAAGACCCCAAAACGCACCGAAGACCCCAAAACGCACCGAAGACCCAAAATGACCCTGAAGACCATTAAAAATCCATAAACACCCAAAACAACCCTAAGACCCATAAAATGCCAAAGACCCAAAAGACCTGAAGACCCTTAAAGACTCAAAAGACCCAGAGGACCCAAAATAACCAGAAGACCCCCAAAGACTTAGAAGACACAAAATACCCTAAAATCCCAAAATACCTAAAAAAAACCCTTAAAGACCCAGAGGACCCAAAATACCCCAAAGCCTCAAAAAGACCCCAAAGACCCAAAATACCTTAAAGACCATTAAAGACAATGACGACCGATCAGACCACGAAGACTTCAAAGACCAAAAGATCCCAAAGACCCGAAAGACCCAAAATATGCTGAATACCCTGAAAGACCCAGAAGACCCAAAATACCCCGAATACCCAAAATACTCTGAAGACCCATAAAGATCTAAAAGACCACGAAGACCCAAAAGACGGAAAATATACAAAATAACCAAAAGACCCTGAAGACCCAAAACACACTGAAGACCCTGAAAGAAACAGAAGACCAAAAAGACCCTGGAGACCCATAAGACCCTTTAAACCCATAAGACCCTCAAGATCCTGAAGACCACTTATACGTTTAAGACCCTTTCAATACTTTAGACAATAGACACCTTGGGATCCCTTCACCCTTCCAACCTTTTATAGCCTTTACACCTCTCAAGTACCCTTTGACCTTTACACCAATTAGACCCCTACACTCTTAAGACCGATTAGACAGTTGGACCCTTGACCATTTAGAGCTTTACACCACTTGGACCCTTTTTGATTACAAATAAATTACAAATAAATAATATCACCAATATTACAAATAAATTTGTACAAAAGAAAATGTTTGTATTATGATTGGTTGGTGCAAGTCATGACAACACAGCAACTCAGGTTCAGTCAGGTCGTTATCCTCAATTGAAACAATCCCATGTCTCTGCGACAATGTGTGTTGAGGCGAGCGTAGCGAGCCGAGCCACACTAGTAATACATAAAATCGCTCCAAGCTCCTAATTTGAAAACTATAGCACCTACAAAAGCGATGTATACAGCGATTTGTAGCTATGAAGATCAGATCAGATCAGGTGATGTGAGTGAGGAAAGTGATGAAAAAAAAATTGAGCGCTCAATTGTGCAGAAATCGCAGCGGCCTGTTTTCAAGGCAAGGCATTTTTTAGCAGGTTGAAACAAAGCTCAAGATCCCTGCAAGAGATAGTGGAGCTGACCAAGGATATAGCCTGTTTTTGTTACAATTTAATTAATCATCTTCAAAAGGGGTGTTTAAATTTACCCAAATTCATGCACTCCGTTGGAGTTCCCTTAGTATGCATGCAAAGTTTGGGGCCGCTAAATTTCATCGTATTGAAGGACTTTTTCTATTATCATAGATTTAAAGGATTGAAAGCTTGTGACGGAGATGCAAAACAAATTGCACACACAGTTGCAGACAAATACATGAGACAACACTGGAGATAATCTCAGACAAACAAGCTGAACTTAGAAGTGAAACAACTTCCTGGGCACTTTGGGAACCGGTGACACAATCTTTATGATGTTATTCTCTCTGTAATGAGCGGAATTATTGATGAATTTCCTATTCCCCATGGATGGCGATCCTGCAAATACTGAGCATGTAACGTTTTTAAAGTTTTTGTTGGGAATATGCCAGGGCCAGAATTGAACAGCTGACCTTGTGACTCAGAGCAGACACTCCAACAACGAGAGTGACACTCAGTAAAGCACATACTTTCGCCAGTTTACATATTGTATTGAACAGTTTACATTTTGCATCCAACTGACAGACTGGTTCTTTATCTGGACCTAAACCAAAAACTAATCGGCTTGTTCTTGTCACCTTACCAACTCATCCAACAAGTTTTGTCAAAATCCATCTATAACCTCTTGAAATATTGTGCTATATATCGTTTTTGGCCCATCTCTCATTGGTGAAGAATCCGTTTTTTAAATTCTAGTATCCGGATCCAGATCTTCACCAAAATCTAATCAATTCATCCTTGTCACACACACAACCTGTCCACCAAATTTCCTCAGAATCCATCCATAACCTTGAGATATCCTGCTCACAGACAGAAAACAGCCAGGGGTGGAAACATAACCTCCATCCACCTTCAGTGGCGCAGGTAATTATGCCACCGAGTTTCTACGTCAAAAGAAAGCTGTCAAACTAATGTAATCGGAAATGGTAATGAGAGGTGCTTCAAAAAGCAAAATGAAGATGCAGTTAACACATAGATTGCAGCTAATCAGTAAAGGGAAATTATATGTCCAGCAAATCTACTGCAATATCCCAAAACAATAAACAGTCATTGTGATTGCAAAATCAGATCGGTGCCACAGAAATTTCAAGAAGTGCTACAAGATTGGAAAGAAAAGCCCGGAGAGTCGGCAAGGACAGTCTTGATAAAAACGGGGGTGAAATTCGTTTCAGAAACTTGGTTCAAAGTCCCGAAAAGTAAAAAATAAATCAGGGTCTTCTTAGCTTAGGAATGGGAGAAAAACAGCTTTGATAAAACTGCCACAAGCATCCATCATCTCGCAAGGCTGCAAGTTAAACCTTCCGAAGCACAAGACCCCAAACAGAGTTCCATTCATGAAGCTCATTAAAAAAAGAAAAAGGTGAAACGTGCCTGACAATGCCGGTTATTACCTTTCTTCTTGTCGGATTCTTGTGCTGATCATCCTTCTTGTGATGAACTCCTGGAATAGCTGCCAAAGCTGGGGGTAACACAGAAATAGCCAGAGCACTGAATAAATGTCAATTATCGGACAACTCAAAGGGTTTTCAAGCGGAATGAAAGTACCATCTGGATCTGACAACGCCGAATATAAAACAATTAACAAGAAATTCATTATTAACAATTAATTATTATTAACAATTATTAACAAAATAACAGCTCATTATAAACAAGCAATTTTTTTTTAACATAATTAATTATTATTAACAAGGAATTAATTAATTATTAATTATTAACATTTTATTAATTGATAATTATTAACAATTAAGAAGAAATTCATTATTAACATCAAGAGAATTAATTATTAACATTATTATTATTATCAACATTATTATTATTGTTATTACCATTATAATTATTATTATCATTATTATTAACATTATAATTAGCAATATTATTGGAGGGAATTAATTATTAACAAGTGAATTCCTGCAGAATTTTTTTGTTCTGGAAGGCTCACTTGGTTGCGCTTGGATGGGTTTGAGGGTAGAGGAGTAGCGGCTGAAACCCGAATCCTATCCAGGTTCCTCCTGATGACTCCAGCTTTGCTCTTTGCTCTTTACTTTTAATTTTTTTTTTTTTTTTTTTGGTTCCTTCTGATTATTCCAATGCAGTATTTGGTTTCTGTTTCAATATGCACTGCCTCGTCACGCTCATCAAATATCCCAAATAATATTTAAAGGATCCCATTAAAGACGCTGACCCAAGTCTAAATTAGCCCATTGAGTACTATAACAAGATGAGAGGAGAGGTAAACTGCGTCGGGTCGTCACGTAGCGAGTCATCATCACATAACAATCCCTACCTAATGTCTAGGGCTAGGCCTAAATAAAAGTAATAGAAGCTCCTATATTTAATTTCTGCAAAAGTACAAGAAGCTCCAATATAATTTCAGGGACTTCTTGCAGCTTCAGTTGTCTTCCCTACTTTTCTTTTTTATCAACTAAAGAGTAACCAATCACAAATGCAGATAATTATAGAATGCTGTTATTAGAGATGTCCATGCAGTTTGTAAGAAGTTGATGATCATGAACTGATATTATCACATTGTACTTCGGCTGCTAATTTGTAGTCTCAGTATGTGGCTGCACTACAAGAGTAATCAAGTACTGTTGTAACCAGTGGAACGTTTGCAGAAGCTTGAAACAGTAATTGATGAAGTGTAAATGACGCAGTGATTAAGTTTGTTTTTTGTTTTCAAAAAGTTTGAAAGTTTGTTTTTTTTGTTAAGTTTTTGTTTTGTTTTCATTGTTAAGTTTGTTTTGTTAAGATTGTTAAGATTGTTAAATTAAGTAGGGATTGTTATGTGAAGGCAATACTGTTCGCTACTCTCTAAACCAACATCATCCCTATCTTGTTTAGGACCTTTTTGTAAACTATAGTTTGACATCCCTACATTACCTTTTTAATTTAGCAAACATTTTTTTATTCACTTGTCTTAAATAGATTTTAATAAAGAAGTCATTAAATTTTCTTTGTAAACAGAGTTTATATGACAATCATTGTAAAGAAACATAAGAACTAAAAAGAGTGGATACAATATTCTCCAGTGCAGGTCAGCTGTATGGATACATGGATACTTAAGCAATGTACAAATAAACAAGAATGGTACTTGGTAGAGCACATACCTCCGACAGGCTGAACATTTTACGTTTTGTACCCCACCGATAGGCCGGATCTGGATCCGGAACCAAACCAAAATCGAATCGTCTCGTTCTTGTCACAAACCAAACCTGTTCACCAAGTTTTGTCCGAATCGGTCCGCAACGTTTTGCAATATCGAGCTCACAGGCAAACAAACAAACAGACTGATAAACGAAGTTGAAAACATAACCTCATCCACCTTCGGTGGCAGAGGTAACAATATGGTACTGTATATGGCACAGTGGGGTATGCAGATGGCATTGTGATACACAGAAAATGTCTCCGTAATTATGAAGCCACCTGGCTCAAGGTGAAAGGTCGGAATGGAATCTCCTAGCCATTGTGAAACAATACTGACCAAACGTGGTGATAAGCAGTGAGGGAATCAATACGAAATAAGCAATTTGATTGATTCATTCCACCCGGTCAGGAAAACCCACCTGACATGATCATTGGGGAATTCACACCGGAATGGATTCTCAGCATTCTTACAAACGGAATAAATGGCAAAGCGAAAAACACAAGGCACCACAGAGCACAGTGGGGTTAGTTAAATGTTCCAATAAGTGGCACAAAGGCACACTATGAATGCATGCAAGCAGTAGAGCTACGATAGTCGGGACCAAATTGCACAATCAGGAAGGCCTCGTGTGGCATGGCCATACATGGTCTGGCTACGGGGAGATCCCCATACCAAATGCTCCATTCAGGAAGCTACGTTTGTATTCACACAAACTGAATAAATAGCGAAACCACTTCTGTTCTCGCTCTTCTACCCTCTCGACCCCCTTTCCTCTGTATACCACCCAAGTCGCATGCGTTATTAAAGAATACCATACCTGGATACCTTCCCTAATTCTAGACTCAACGTTCATCCCCATTACTTCATGCCAATATTCACCTCTCTGTGGAAATGACTACCTGTGTCATACATCTAGTCCTTCAGGAGTCATCTCATACTTTCTCCAGTACCGATCCATAACCTCTTCTACTCCCACCGACAAGACCGACCCCAAACCCTTGCCTTTCTTTTACTCATCCACTCATGTTCAATATCTTTGTCTCCCATTTCCCCTTTGATCTTCTGTCAGTCTGTGAACCAACTGAGCACAGACTCGGTGGTGTAATGATTAGAGTGTCCCACTCCAACAATGAGAGGTCGGTAGTTCCTACCCCGGCCGAGTCATACCAAAACATTTAAAATGGCAACTGCTGCTCTCTTGCTTGACACTCAGCATTTAAATGGATAGAACATGGACAATCCCCATAAATTGGCATTCATGGAGAGGAGGAAATTCCTTCTTCGGAAATGTCCCGCTGAGTGTGGTGAGAAATGCAGTGCAATTATTGTGGTTTCACTCATTGGCCAGTGCCCCGGGAAATGATGGCACTTCCTTCAAGCTCAGTGATTGTCATCTAATTCTTGTGTTGTGTCTTGTGTATTCATTAGTGTGTGTGTGTGTGTGTGTGTGTGTGTGTGTGTGTGTGTGTGTGTGTGTGTGTGTGTCTGTGTGTGTAATATATATTATATATATATATATATACTAGCAGAACTACCCGGCATTGCCGGGCGGGGGAGGAGGTGGGGAGGGGGAAGAGGAGGGGAGGGGAATGGGGGGGAGGGGGGGGAGGGGGGGAGGGGGAGGGGGAAGGGGGGGGGAGGAGGAGGGGAGGGGGAGGAGGAGGGGAGGGGGAGGAGGAGGGGAGGAGGAGGGGAGGGGGAGCAGGAGGGGAGGGGGAGGAGGAGGGGATGGGGAAGAGGAGGGGAGGGGAACAGGGGGGAGGGGAACAGGGGGGAGGGGGAGGGGGAGGGGGGGAGGGGAAGGGGGGAGGGGAGGGTGTGGGGGTGCCCGGGGGAAGAAGGGCCCCTCCCCCCCTCCCCTCCCCCCTTCACCTCCCCCCTCCCCTCCCCCCCTTCACCTCCCCCTCCCCCCCTTCCCCCTCCCCTCTCCCCCCCTCCCCCCTCCCCCCTGTTCCCCTCCCCCCTGTTCCCCTCCCCTCCTCTTCGCCCTCCCCTCCTCCTCCCCCTGGGAAGCTGCACGTCTCTGTGATAATCTTGTGGACCATGACAAGAGATCATGCGAGTCGCTCGCAACGGCTTCAAGCACTTCCGCATTCGACCATTTCATGAACGCCATACGCCCCGCCCATCAAAGCGCGTACGTATTAAACGAACATACAGTGGCCCATGTGTCGTCATTTGCGCATGCGCCAAAGTCTTTGCAGGAACATGAAGCATCGGAACAGCGCATTTGCGCATGCGCAAGAGTGAGAACCGCCTGTGCACCATTACGCTAACAGAAGCGCTGGTGTTGCGAAGCGCTAGAGGGAGCACTGCGCTCCCTCCCTTCGATTCCCTCCCTCTTCTGCTAGCGCTTCTGCGCTAATACGCTAATTTTAAAACCCGAAGTTTTTTTAAATTTAAGGTGTGCTGTAGTTGCTCTGAGACGTACTGATTCGAATATGCCTTTGGTTTTTCTCTGCGATAAGTAGTTCTCGAGTTATAAGAGGACAAACAAACAAACATACTTTACTGCTATATATATATATATGTCATGGATACTGTTGTTTCGGTTTTAGGAAACCGCTCAGATGCAATGACAACCACCATGCAGGTCTCTTCATGTAGTTATTTATGTAGAGTAAGATTAAAATACCTCCTTCCCCTTGTGTAGTGGGTTCGAGTGAAATATTCAATGCGTTAGTGAAGGGGAGAGGCTTTTCACCTGTTTTTCCTAGGAGGTAATTGTTTCATGTGTGCAGCGCGTCTCGTGGTGTATGTGCGTCTCGTGATGTATGTGCGTCTCGTGATGTATGTGCGTCTCGTGATGTATGTGCGTCTCGTGATGTATGTGCGTCTCGTGATGTATGTGCGTCTCGTGATGTATGTGCGTCTCGTGATGTATGTGCGTCTCGTGATGTATGTGCGTCTCGTGATGTATGTGCGTCTCGTGATGTATGTGCGTTTCGTGATGTATGTGCGTTTCGTGATGTACAGTGCATTCAGAAAGTATTCAGACCCCTTCACTTTTTTCACATTTTGTTATGATGCAGCCTCATGCTGAAATCGTTTAAATTCATTTTTCCCTCATCAATCTACACTCAATACCCCCATAATGACAAAGAGAAAACAGTATTTTAGAAAGTTTTACAAATTTATTAAAAAGAAAAAACTGAAATATCACATTGACATAAGTATTCATACCCTTTGCTATGACACTTGAAATTTAGCTCAGGTGCCTCCAATTTCTCTTGATCATCTTTGAGATGTTTCTACACCTTGATTGGAGTCCACCTGTGGTAAATTCAATTGATTGGACATGATTTGGAAAGGCACACACCTGTCTATATAAGGTCTCACAACTGACAATGCATATCAGAGCAAAAACCAAACCATGAGGTCGAAGGAACTACCTGCAGAGCTCAGAGACAGGATTGTGTCGAGGCACAGATCTGGGGAAGCCTACAAAAAAATCTCTGCTGCATTGAAGGTTCCCAAGAGCACAGTGGCCTCCATAATTCATAAATGGAAGAAGTTTGGAACAACCAGGACTCTTCTTAGAGTTGGCCGCCCGGCCAAACTGAGCAATCGAGGGAGAAGAGCCTTGGTAAGAGAGGTGACCAAGAACCGATGGTCACTGGCTGAGCTCCAGAGATCCTGTGTGGAGATGGGAGAAACTTCCAGAAGTACAACTATCACTGCAACACTCCACCGATCTGGGCTTTATGGCAGAGTGGCCAGACGGAAGCCTCTCCTCGGTGAAAGACACATGAAAGCCCACTTGGAGTTTGCAAAAAACACCTAAAGGATTCTCAGACTGTGAGAAACAAGATTCTGTGGTCTGATGAAACCAAGATTGAACTGTTTGGCTTCCGTCACTCACTGAACCTCCTCCATGTTTGACTGTAGGGAAGGTGTTCGTTTCTTTGAAGGCTTCATTTTGTTTTCTGTAAACATAGAGATGATGTGCTTTACCAAAAGCTCTAATTTGGTCTCATTTGTCCACAGGACATTCTCCCAGAAGGATATTGACTTGTTCAGATGTGTTTTGGCAAACTCCAGTCAGGCTTTCTTAGCAGTGGGATCCCCCTGGGTCTCCTACCATAGAACCACCTTTCATCGAGTTGGCGACGGATGGTGCGAGTTGAAACTGTCGTACCTTGAATGTTTCTGAAGATTAGCCAAAAACCCATTACAAACAGATGGACAACCTAAAAAGATAATACCTCTGGCGACTTCGTCAGCGGAGGCATAAAAACCGAGACGCAAATGGACTTGAGCTCCTTCTTGAACTGTGAGGTGTATATCCGAACATTTAATGAATAATGGGCAACACAATACAAACTGGTATGTGGATAAACTCTCGTATTTAGTTCAAGGCATGGAATTTCAAAGTATGACAAATGTTTTACAAATCTCTGTATTATTCTCACCCTCAAAAACATGTGGTTTAACATGCCACTGCAACAGGGTGTGTGGTAGAACAAGTACCAATTGATGGATGAAATCAACAGGCCATTGATTTGGGTGTGCTGACGTGGGAAGCATGAAATTAACATTTCGGGTATTAACCCTCGGACAGAGCAAAAAAAAAGAAGAGGGTTAATTTAAGGTAAAATAAAAATGTAAAGTAAATTAATTTAAGGTGAAATATAAACGGAAATAAAAGAAAAATTATTTTTCTTTCGTATTACAGTGAAAGTGGTTGGATGTCAATGAAAGCTAGTCTGTTGGGAGCCGTTGGTGAGGTATGTGGATGGACAAAAGGACCACCGAGGCACTCGGAAACATGGTGGTGGGATGATGAAGTTGGAAAGAGGATTGACGAGAAGAGGAAGAAGTTAAAGGAGTGGCAGAAGGCGAAGGGTACGGGAGCAGAAACAGCAGAGCATGAAAGTTATAAGGCAGCCAGGAAGGCTGCAAAGAAAGAAGTAGCAAAGGCGCAGGAGGCATGTAGGAAAATGTTCGGAGAACGCTTGGATTCGGAAGAGGGTGAGAAAGCAGTATTCAGAATTGCAAAGCAGATAGCGAAAGAGAGGTGTGATGTGATGGGGGTGAGTTGCTTGAAGGATGAAGTGGGACAAATCGTTGTTGACCCAGATGGAATTAAAGGAAGATGGAAAAGATATATGGAAATGCTGTTGAATACAGAGAATGAATGGGATGGCAACATAGAGAGTAACCCAGTTTTAGGACCGGCAGAGAAGATAACTGAGAAGGAAGTTGAGGAAGCGATAAAAGCAATGAAGGGTAGAAAAGCGGGAGGGCCGACGGGAGTTGTGGGAGATATGTTGAAGGCAGCAGGAAGTTGGGGTGTGAAGAGAATGACAGAGATCTGTAATCTGGTGGTGAAAGAAGGCCGCATTCCAGTGGATTGGGAACTGAGTACCCTCGTCCCTCTATACAAGGGGAAAGGTGACCCTCTGGAGTGTGGCTCGTACCGAGCGATGAAGTTATTGGAGCATGGAATGAAGGTATTGGAAAGGGTGTTGGAGAGGAGGATAAGGAAGAAAGTGAAGATCGACAAAATGCAGTTTGGATTTATGCCAGGAAGAGGAACGACAGACGCGCTTTTCATTGTGAGGACTGAGGCAGTTGCAGGAGAAGTACATGGAGAAGAGGAAGAAGTTGTTTCTTGGGTTTGTTGATCTGGAGAAAGCATTCGATAGGGTTCCACGCAAAGTAGACATGGGCATTGAGGAAGTTAAGAGTAGCGGAATGGTTGCTCAGAGTAGTGATGGCAATGTACAAAAGAGCGCGCACAGCTGTAAGGACGAAGGACGGGAACAGTGGTGAGTTTGAGGTGAAGGTGGGAGTGCATCAGGGGTCGGTACTAAGTCCACTACTATTTGTAGCTGTGATGGAGGTGCTGGCTCAGAACGTAAAGGAGGGTTTACCGTGGGAGTTGTTGTATGCAGATGATCTGGTGTTGATTGCGGAAAGTATGGATGGACTGAAGGAAAAGATTAACAAGTGGAAGGAATGTATGGAGACAAAAGGTCTGAAGGTGAATATCGGAAAGACGAAGGTGATGGCAAGTGGTAAAGCATGTGGTGAGGTGGAAAGAACTGGGAAGTGGCCCTGTGCTGTGTGTAGGAAGGGTGTCGGAGTGAACTCCATTCAATGTACAATGTGCGCTGAGTGGGTTCATCAAAAATGTAGTGGTCTGAGAGGGTCATTAACCAGTGTGGCAGCTACATTCAAATGTAAGGTGTGCACAGAGGGAGCTGCAGATGGAGGAAATGTTGAGTTGGATCTTGGAGACGGCGTGAAGCTGGAAGGTGTGAAAACATTTTGCTACCTCGGAGACATGCTGAATGGAGAAGGTGGATCAGACTCGGCAACGGTTGCTCGAGTGAGATGTGCATGGAAGAAGTTTCGGGAACTGAGTGGCGTGCTGATGATGAGGGGAGTGTCGTTGAAGCTGAAGGGAAAGGTGTATGCTGCATGTGTGAGAAGTGTTATGATTTATGGGAGCGAGACATGGGTAATGAATGTAGAGCAGCAACGAAGGTTGGAAAGGGTGGAAATGCGAATGGTTCGACGGATGTGCGGAGTATCGTTGAGAGAGAGGAAGACAAATGATGAATTGCAAAAGATGATGGGAATAGAGCCTGTGATTGATGCTGTGAAGAGAAACAGGTTGAGATGGTTTGGTCATGTGTTGATGAAGGATGAAAGTGACTGGTTGAGAAGAGTGATGGAAATGAATGTAGAAGGAAGTAGAGGACAGGGAAGACCGAGAAAGACTTGGCTAAAGATGGTGGAAGAAGAAATGCGGGCAAGGGGGTTAACAAGGAGAGATGCAGAAAATAAGGCAAAATGGAGAAGATTGTCATGGGGACCGCAAGGCTAACCCCCGCTCTAGTAGGGAAAATGGCCTTTAAAATGCATGTTGTTGTGTTGTATTACAGCACAAGCTGCGGGGTCGCATCATTGGCTGAGGGCACGGCTGTGCCGCTGATGCAGTGCCCTCTGCTGGTTTTGGTGGGAATTTGGATTTTGTTCATGGTGCTGGAGATAGCTTGCCTACTCTTTATGAAGAAGTGTGAAGGACACTGTGGGATCTTCAATGTCTATCAACTAATTCTGGCAGATGGGATAACAGTTATGCAAGTTTAAAGTCTATCCGAGGGATGGCACGCACGCACACACACATTGATGAAGCACCCTGCCTGTGAAACACCAGCATGGCCGTTTACAGCTGGGTCGAGTGTGCATACCTGTGGGCCACCTTGTCACCCCAAAGTAAAATAAAAAGGCGAAATTAAAAAGTATAATAAAAAAGGTACGGTAAACTAAACGATATAGTATATACATATTAAAGTTACAGATCTCTACTCTACTCTACTCCACTCCACTCTCTCTGTCCACAACCCCTCCTTTGTTCCTTCCTCTTCTTCAATAACCCATCCTTCTTTCTCGTCATTCTCTCACTCTGCAACCTACCTGTAATTATGTAAAGGCAAATCATTTTGAAGCTCTGACAACTATATTGCTTACGATACCAATGGTCCATGCGACTTCATCCCTGTACAAGGAACTTTGGAGCAGGAGGCCATTTGGACCATCATGCCTGCGCTACACCAACACCAGATACTATCCCCATGCACACACACAAACTACCTACATCATACATGTCTTGTCAATAACCCTGGAGACTTCTATCGCTAATGTCTAACTCCAATTCAAACCTATGCACTCTAACTGCTGTCAGTGTCACTACCTTTCTCGGGAGACCATTCCATGCATTATCTACTCTCACGCTGAAACTTTCACATTAACATTATTCCAAAAACTAACTGCAGAACAATTATTTATTTATCGCTGTCCATATTTTACGTAGTGCTACTTAATATGAGGCAATGAACAAATCTCTCTTTCGTCTGGTGTTTGAAAAGCAACGGACAGTAGACATCTGTACTGTAGTCTGTATGGACGCATTACCCATTAGCCCAGCTGAGCTGATGAGCAAATGGACGATCAATGTTAATATCAGGACGTATCATACTCATAGTGGTTGTAATTATTAGCCTTACCTGTCGATATGATCCTTAATGGAACGTGCCTCGTTAATACGTTTCCCAGGCCGTGATGCGCACACCTCATGTGCCAGGTTGCCAGAGCCATGCTGCAGCAAAGAGCTGCCATACTGATACTCCCAGCAACAGCAAGTCTGAACAAAGCGGAAGTAATCTGTTTTGTTAACGTCGCATTTGATTATTGTTCTCATTGCAATAAACTATTTTATACCGAAGATATTTTCGATAAAACGAAAGGCACGTATAAAAAGGCTACCAATAACTTTAAAGTGGGAGAAGTTACAGCTAAGCTTCTGTATACACCCTAAATATTTTTTCAGATAAATATATCATTTCAAACCTCGCTCGAACATAGTGCATGGAGAAAAGTAAGCGAAGAAAACGGCAAGTAAAAGGAATTCGTAAATAAAATGCTTCATTATTTTATGGTGAGAATGAAGAAGAAGAAAAATAAAAAGAAGAAGTAGAGGAAAACGAGACAACCACTCCATTTGCATCTGCATATTCAGAGGCAGAGGGCTGCTGAAACAGTTTTCTAGGCTGTGCACAATCCTGGACAGGTCGCCATTCTGACACAGTGTGGGGCTGTGCTCTCACGTCAAACTCCAACAATATGGACGCGACAACGAGCTGATTTTCACTGAGCTGTTTATACCGAGCTCGGCACAAATGCACTGAAAAAGGCTACGCCGAGCGGCAATATATCTTTCAAATTCAAACAGTAAGCCACGCCTCTCAACGGGGCGTGGTATGCAACCCGAGTGACCGCCCGCTGATTACGTCACCGGCCGGAACAAGAGAATTGTGTCCGTTAACCGCTACATGCGCCCCCCCAAAATTCACTTGTACAGGGAGAGTCAGTTTGTGGGGGGCCTTAATGACCCGGCCGAAACGACCCCTGGCGATTTGTGTGGGGGTGGGAGGCGGCTTGGCGGCGGATGGTTGGGCGTGAGGCTTGGTCGACGGGGGACCGCCCCGCCGTGGAGGAAGGGCCAACCGTGGAGGTTGGTCGAGGTCCAAATGGGCCGACTGGAGGCGGTCCACGGAGATATGGTCCGGTTTGCTGCCAATGTCGACGACGAACGACTTGTCGCCCCTCCTCAAGACCCGAAAAGGCCCATCGTACGGCGGACGGAGTGGTCACCGGTGCGCGTCGTGGCGCACAAAAACGTACTCCGCTGTGCGAAGCGCTGGGGGGACATGGGGTTGAGGACAGCCATGATGAGACGTGGGCACCGGGGCAAATCTCCTGGCGGCCTCCTGGAGGACCGAGCGTTGGCGAGCCGCGGACCAGGGGCCGGTGGCGTCGGGGATGAACTCCCCCGGCATGCGCAGTGGTTGGCCGTAGATCAGCTCGGCGGTAGAAGCCTGGAGGTCTTCTTTAGGGGTCGTCCGGAGGCCCAATAGCACCCACGGGAGCCTGTCAGCCCAACCGTCGTCCTGGAGGCTGGCCCTGAGAGCGGCCTTCATTGAGCGGTGAAACCGCTCGCACAAACCGTTGGCCTGGGGGTGGTAGGCTGTGGTGCGGTGAAGTTTGACCCCCAAGGCCTGCGCGACCGCGCCCCATAGCTCAGAGGTAAACTGTGGGCCTCTGTCAGAGGAGATGCCCGAGGGGGCGCCGAAATAGGCGACCCAGGTGCCGATGAAGGCCTGCGCCACGTCGGCGGACGTCGTTGACGTCAGCGGGATGGCCTCCGGCCACCTGGTGGTCCTGTCCACCATCGTGAGGAGATGGGTGAAGCCCCGCGAGGAGGGAAGGGGTCCCACCAGGTCCACATTGACGTGGTCGAAATGCCATGCGGGCACGTTGAATGGTGCCACCGGGGCCTGGGTGTGCCGGTGGACCTTCGCACGCTGGCAGGCGACACAGGCGTTGGCCCAGTCGCGGACGTCCTTCCGGAGCCCGTGCCAGGCGAATTTCGCTGCCACGAGCTTCTGCGACGCTTTCCGGCCCGGGTGGGAAAGGCCGTGGATGGCGTCAAAAATGAGTCGTTGCCATCCAGCGGGCACAATGGGACGAGGTTGTCCTAGGGAAACGTCGCACAGGAGAACTGTGCCTGTGTCCTTGAAGGGGACGTTGGACAACCGCAGGCCCGTGTCCGCTGTCCGGAGGGCTTGCACCGTGGGGTCGGAGACCTGGTCGGCCGCCATGCGGGCATAATCCACGCCAAGGTGGACGGCGCCCGCGACGGACCGGGAGAGGCAATCGGCCACAGCATTGTCCTTGCCTGCGACGTGCCGGATGTCCGTCGTGAATTCGGACACGGTGGAGAGCTGGCACTGCTGACGAGCCGACCACGGCTCTGAGACCTTGGCCATGGCGAAGACCAGGGGTTTGTGGTCCACAAACGCCGTGAATGGGCGGCCCTCTAAAAGGTGGCAGAAGTGGCGAACCGCCAGGTAAAGGCCGAGGAGCTCGCGGTCGAACGTGCTGTATTTGCGCTCGTTAGGGCGGAGCTGCCGACTGAAGAAGGCCAGCGGTTGCCAAGCCCCGTTAACCCACTGCTCGTGTACGGTGCCCACCGCGTAGTCGGAAGCGTCCGTGGTAAGGGCGATGGGTGCATCAAGCGCCGGGTGCGCCAGCATGGTGGCGTTGGCGAGGGCCAGCTTAGCGCCAGTGAATGCCCCGTCCATCTCCGCGGTCCAGGCGATGTCGTGCTTTGTCGGCTTACCCCTGAGGGCCTCGTACAGGGGCGCATGAGTTGGGCGGCGCGAGGCACGAACCGGTGGTAGAAGTTTACCATACCCAAAAACTCTTGCAGGGCCTTGACGGAGCGAGGGCGCGGGAAACCTTTAACGGCCTCCACCTTGGTCGGCAGCGGAACGGCCCCACGCGGCGTGAGGCGGTGTCCCAGGAAGTCGACGGCAGCCACACCAAACTGGCATTTCGCCGGGTTGATGATGAGGCTGTGCTGGCTGAGGCACGCAAAAAGCGTGTGAAGGTGAAGGAGTTGATCCGCCCAGGAAGTGCTGGCGATGAGAATGTCATCCAGGTAGACGAACAGAAAGGTGAGATCGCGCAGCGCACTGTCCATCAGCCGCTGGAAGGCCTGGGCCACGTTCTTAAGGCCGAACGGCATTCGGAGGAACTCGAAGAGGCCAAAAGGTGGAATTACAGCAGTCTTCGGAACGTCGGCCAGTCGGACAGGTACCTGGTGGTAGCCCCGAATAAGGTCGACCTTGGAGAAGATCACCCACCCCGCCAAACGGGCGGAAAAGTCCTGGATATGCGGTATCCGGTACCGGTCGGGGGTGGTGGCGTCGTTGAGGCGGCGATAATCGCTGCAAGGTCGCCATCCGCCATCCGGTTTGGGTACGATGTGCAGGGGCGAGGCCCACACGCTGTTCGAGCGCCGCACTATGCCCAACTGCTCCAGCGCATCAAATTCCACCTTGGCCACGGCGCGTTTGGCAGGGTCGAGGCGAGGAGCCCTGGCGTAGACCGATGGACCAGTGGTCGGAATGTGGTGTTCGACACCGTGTTTGACGGCGATGGCCAAAAACGTCGGCAGCGTGAGGGCGGGGAACTCAGCGAGGAGGCAGGTGAAATTGTCTGCGGCCGGGAGCACGCAGGCTAGCCTGGTCGGTGCGGAGCTGCTCAACGAACAAGCGAGAGAGCTGAAAGGTCTCCGCGTTGATGAGCCGACGACGTTTTACGTCAACCAAAAGTCTTTGGGCGCAAAGAAAATCCGCACCCAACAAAGCCATGGGCACGTTCGCCGTGACGAAATCCCACTCGAAACGCTGGCCCCCGAAGCAGAGTGCGACGCTGCGTGAACCGAAGGTGCGGATAGAGGAGCCGTTTGCGGCGACCATGGCGGGGTCGCAAAGCGCGGCCTGCTTGTCCTGCCCCGAGGCAGGTATAACGCTCACCTGCGCTCCCATATCGCACAGGAAACGCCGCCTGGATGCGGTGTCCGTGATGAACAAAAGGTTGCCGGAATGGCCGACGCTCATGGCAGGAAGCGAGCACCGGCCTGGTCGTTTTCCGACCCGCCGAAAGTGCACGGAGGGCGACACGTTCTGGCCTTCTGCCCGAACCTGGCGTGGTAGTAACACATGGTCCGCCCCGGTGGTGGCTGCGGTGCCGGTCATTGCGAGTGCGGCTGACGGGGTGTCATGGCGGCCGCGGCCACAAGGGGCGCTGAATCGGCCGGTGGCAGCGCCAGTCGTGGCGGGGGCGTTGCCTCGGCCGGGCCAGTTTCCAGGCGGCCGCTCCGAAGTACCGCCCAGCCGAGAAAAATTTGTCGGCTTCCTTAGCCAGGGCGCGAGGGTCCTCGATTGCCGAGTTAGCCAAAGCTAAGCATACCTGCCCGGGTAGCTGTCGGAGAAACAGCTCGCGAAAGAGGAAATCTGGGCGGTGTTCGCCGAGCCGGGAGAGCATGTGGTCCATGCGCTCAGATGGTCGAGCCTCCCCGAGCTCAGGCAGATCGAGCAGCTGTCGCCCGCGTTTGGCCTCAGTGAGGTCAAACGTACCGAGGAGTAGTCGTTGGAGTGCGCCGTACTTGTCGTCGGCCGGCGGGCTCCGTAGAAGGCTCAAGACCCAGGAGGCGGTGGCGGCGTTTAGCGCGGAGACCACGTGGTGGAAGCGAGTCTCGTCCGCCGTGATGTGCCGCAGAGCAAACTGGGACTCCGCTTGGGCAAACCAGACGGCCGCGTGCGATTCCCAGAAGCCAGGGAGCTTCGAAGCAACGGTCGACTCCATTGCCGTGTTCGTAAAAGGGGTCACCAATGTGGGGCTGTGCTCTCACGTCGAACTCCAACAATATGGACGTGACAATGAGCTGATTTTCACTGAGCTGTTTATTCCGAGCTCGGCACGAATGCACTGAAAAAGGCTACGCCGAGCGGCAATATATCTTTCAAATTCAAACAGTAAGCCACGCCTCTCAACGGGGCGTGGTATGCAACCCGAGTGACCGCCCGCTGATTACGTCACCGGCCGGTACAAGAGAATTGTGTCCGGTAACCGCTACAACAGGATACTTGAATGGCTCATTCTTCCCAATAAGCTTGTACTCATTTTGCCAACCTCGGAAGAATACAACAAACAACAGGCATATTAAGGCCATTTTCCCTGCCCGAGCAGGGGTTAGCCTTGTGGGCACCATGACAGTCTTCTCCATTTTGCCCTATTTGGAAAGATGACAGGCTGAATCAACCCACGTGGTGTTGTTATTCAATGCATGGACATGGGTTCAAGTCTTCAACTCCAAGACGTAACAGTACTCAAGACCTTGAGATATTGAGCCAGCCACCTTAACCAATAAGCCAAAACCAGGCTTTTGGTAATGATGAGGAACTTCTTAGTTCAGAAATAGATGGTGTAGTGACTTTCTAGTTTTACATGCATCATTCCACATGAACAGATTGTGCAAGCAGAATCAATTCACCAATTAACGCCAGGTGGGGTTGACTCAGCCTGTCATCCTTCCGAGGTTGGCAAAATGAGCACCAGATAACTGGTTAGAGAGAGGCATTGCATCAGCGGCAGACGCGCCCACAGAAAAATGATGCAACCAGCAGCCGGGTGGCTGCACACGAACCACTCACCACTCTGCTAGTAAATGTTATGTTAGTGGGATGTGGTTTCAAACCAGTAACAACCAATCAACTCTCTCAGTACAAGAGGATGGAGACCCAGGAAGAGGAAGGCGAGGGTTTTTATGCGGACTCCCTCCTCTCGAGGGCATTGGAGCTGAAGGCATGATAACGTGGAGCGGGTAAACACTCTACTTCACTGTTCTTTGGTTTCCCTTGAGACTATCATCAGAGTGGTACACGACAACTCGACAAACTTTTTTTTACTTCCCGGGGTTTTTTTTTTTCTTCCGCCATTTTCGATCGCTTTTTGCTGTGGAATATTCATTTTGTTTAACCACTGTGCTGGTCACCCCAAAACATTGGTATTTCAGCCATCCTGAAAATCAACATTTCATGATGGGTTTACCCGCCAAGACCTTCGACCAGCTGATCTCACTGACTCTCTGGAAAATTATCTTTATCTCGTTATGATGACTCCAGACTCTGCCATGACATCCCTCATCCTTCTTACAGACAGCCAGCAGCGTCATACCTCTCATCAGACTTTGACAAAATCACAAACTGGTCAAACGCGTGGATCATATTTTTCAATCCTGATAAATACTACACTCTCTCTCTCTCTCTCTCTGTCTCTGTCTCTGTCTCTCTCCGAAATGACCGTTCCGCAACCCCCCCCCCCCCCCCCCCCCCCGTCTTCTTTCTCAACAACCATCTCAAAGAGGTTCAGTCACTCAAACTCTTGTGTCTCACTCTCAGCCATGATCTCTCGTGGGTAAGCCACATTTCAAAGTTGGCCGGCAAAGCCAGACGCTGACTGTGCAGCCTGCATTGTGCCAAGTCTTTGCTTGGCACACCTCAGCTCCTATGCCCCAACAAGGATTTCATCTGCAGCTTGGTGGAGTACTGCTCTCCCCTCTGAGCTGGCTCCCCTGCCTAACATCTTGCTTAGCTTGACGCTGTGGAAACTAAGGTTTTTAAGATCATTGGAATCTCTCGTGATGAACCTAGGTCCATGGGCCTATCACTTCGCCATTGCCGACAGGTTACTGGTCTCGGTCGTCTTCTGCCTCATATTTGGTCTTGCACCCTCTGCCATCTCCATGATGTGTGCCCCAAGTATCTGATGGACTCACGCAGTCCACCAGCAACCCCGTCCTCGTGAAACTGCCTAAATCCAGAAGCACTCCTCACCTCCACTCATTTAGTTTTCCATTCCCCCACCTGTGGAACCGCCTCCACACTCTCTAATATCCAATTCTTCCCTCCATGTCTCCCAAACAGCTGTTCACCACCATCGCAGCTCACCACCACCCCCTATCAAATCCCATGATCTTTTCTACACCCGCTAAAACACCCCCACCCCTTGCGTTCACCTCCAACAGCTGATCATTAACTGCATACCTTGTTTGTCCATCTCTGTCTACTTTCTCCCTCCACCTTGCTGTTGGTGTTTCCCCTATCTGCTACTGTTCCCTTTGTTATGTTATGCCCTGATCTGTTCTGTGGCCTAGCTCTTCCAGGAGCTTATACCATGTATAAAAAATATCAGTTGAGCGATGTCACTTATGCATTGAATATCGAGTGCAGTCCTCATCAGATATCGTAGTTAATTCTGTTCAGATCCTCAGATCTCACGATAATCACAGTCATGGTTCTATTCATGTGTCACTAGAGGCCACGTTGTCAATACTGCAAACACTCGCCCTCACACACAGACAGAGCTGTGCATTCAAGTGCAGCCTTTCTGCACTTACAGCACTTCACACGACCCTCATTGCATTTGCAGGACACATTTATCTCGTATCAGGTCTGGGCTGCATCTGGTAGGGTGGTCCAGTGCAGCTCGTCACCGGGCTTGGTCCACCCTCAGCTGATCTGTGAAGTCATTGCAACCACAGGTGGCCATTTCGTAAGATGGTTTCCATGGCTGTCAGAGGCCAAATCTGTGATGCCCCAATATCCAGATTTGTTCATATGATATTGGTCTATCGTTGTGCCAAATTTGTTGCTTTTATCAAAAAATGCATAATTATTGTGAATATTTTGGCTCTGGGCCCCCACTATATGTAGCAGACTCGCAGTGGGATCGGTAACCTGAGGCATCATGGCACAGGAGATGAAATTTGCGTACGTTGTCTTTTCTTCAGGCAGAGAAACGCAAGAGGCAAGGGATATCATTGTGTGGTTTCGGAGATATAGAGGTGCAAGGTTTTTCCCAAGATGGCGTCCGTACCATGTGACCTATGATGTCATACTTTTGCATAAAAAAGAGCTTCTACAGGCGGATGCACTCCTATGCTAAAATGTCGTGTCAATCGGACCAACAGTTGCTGAGAAAATGAATTTTAAAAATGCAGACACGTACGGCACACGTACGCACTCAGCCGATCCCTTAACCCTACTTTTTGCTTTGCGAGCGCAGGGTAAATATTGTTGGTAGTACTGAAAAAAACAGGACAAATGGCATCCTAGGAATGTATGAAATGGGATGCTAGATATTTGGGTAAAAAGCGACGCAATCTCTTGAAATACGAGACACCTGGTCAGCCTGGATAAAATAAATAAAAAGGTTGGTTCAGGGGTGGTCGAGCTGAGTGTGGTGCCCTCACCTAGATTGGATGGGAGAAGCAGGGTGCAACTTCAGCAGGGTGCAACCCGAGCACGACTTCAGCAACGAAATTGCTCCATCAATTGAGTCATAAGCTCATGCAACCTTTGGGGGTGGGACTTTGCTCTTCCCTTATTGAGGTGTAGCTTAACCTTCGAATGCCACCAAAATCTGTCCAATGCCACCTAAAGTAAAATCTAACTCCATCAGGGATCACTGAGACTAAATAGCTCAAAAGAAGAGAGTCAATAGATTACATTACCCCACGTTGTCTTGAAAAACAAGGACCTATCACGAAGGAGAAGGGACTACGAGCGGCAAATTTGTTTAGTTATGACAATGTAAAGTAACGTAATATTTTATCCAGGTACTGCTAAATGGAAGGGTTTTGAAAGTGAAATAAGGTGATTTGTGTTCAGCAGTGTTCAAGTATATAATTCTATTTAAATAAAATAAAGATTGTAAAGGTTGGAGAAAAAAAATTCAGAAGTTTACCGCCGTTGATGCAGCGTCTTTTACACCACCGTATTTAACACGTTACATTAGTTATTCGTGCATGGTGCTTGTGTCCTTTATAACATCCTTAAAAACAGTAAGTTTCCAGTTTGTACTTAATTTAAATTATTTTTGACTGTGAGACAAGCAGACCGAGTTAAAAACTTATCTCACTCCTCTCCCCGCATACACGATTGGGATGAATTCAGAGCCAAAGTACTGTTAAACTTCGGGATCATTTTCCGATTCATGTTCGAATTTGCGTTCAAAATTTAACATTCAATTCAAATGAAGTTGTTCATCGATTATAAACTTGTTTGTAGAGAGAGAGACAGACAGAAGTGAAGCAATTACTTCACCCTGCTTTTCACTTCGCGTGTGTGGGGCAATGAATACTGAATTCCCAAATCCATATTAGCTACAAAATGAATGTCATACCTGCATTTTTAACCTCCTCCATTCACAAATTCTAACTGTGATCAAGCAAACTCTCTCCACTCCCCTCTTATTGGTTACTGAGGGCCCAGACATCTATCGTTGCACAACCCTCTCCGATGCTCTTGAAAACAATCTCTTCCTTTTCGAAGTTAACTCCACATTATGATGTACAGGACTCCACATTTTATACATTTACTTACATAAAAATTAACTTGCATATCACCTTACCTTAAATGATCAACATCCAATTTTACTTTACTTAAGGGCCACCTAGATTTATTAACTTCGAAACCAGGTAAGGAGTAAGTTTTGATTGAATAAAATGTGACGTGGGATAATAAAATGTAAGAAGTATTTTAATTTCCGCTTTGCCTCCAGGTATAAATGCCTTATACATATTACATGACAGGTTGTGCATTATATAAGGTTGATTGAATGATTCGAATGTGCTGTCGTTTGTTGCTTTACTTTTATATGTGAGTTTACGTATTTAGCACCAAACAAATGGTTCCACACGCAACACCTGCGGGTCTTTGGAACAGAGACCCTTTTTGAGGCTGCAGATTCCATAAACCTTAAGATATTGGCCATTGTAGACCGAGAGTGCAGCATCATTATGGCGATGTGCCAAAGCGACGTGTGAAGAGACAGAGGGTCTCGAAGACCTTTCCAAAGGGAGGTATGAAGAGCTAACCCTAACGCTGGTTAGTAAGGCAGTTATGTGATATGATTGTGGCTTTTGTGGTAAAAGCACCAAAATTGGCACAGTTGATGATCATGACATACTAAATGATTTCAGATATAGGGCCAAGCACATGTTTTCCTTTTACACCCATAAAATGGGACAATCCAAGATGGCCGCCATCTGAATCGTGAAAATCTATTTTACGTCATATCTTTCTGAATATATATCACATAGACATGAATAACATATCGTTTTATATGTTTTCACACATAAGGAAGCCAATGGCACCACTCATTTGTCGCTAAAAGGCATTAAAATCCCGATTAAGCTGATATTCATGATAAATATGTCGTGGCCGATGCATAAATATGACAATTTATCATGTTGCACGACTTGTTGTACATGCTTTCAGATAGAATATACATTATATATTGTAATATATATATAATATATATTAATAATATATATATAATATATATAACATATATATATATAATATATAATATATTGTAGCGGCTACCGCTGGGTTTTCACAATCGCCTTGCACCTATCAAGGACGCGGAGCGATCACCATGCCGGGCTCGTCCAGGACGCCCGGGCAGGCCCGCGCTCAACTTGCCAGGCCTCGGTCGGGACGCCCGGGCCACGCCCCCTCTCGCCTTTCCTGGGCAAACGCTCCGGGATAATATGTATATATATTGCTGCCCGATAAACGGGCTTTTCAGAGTGCCTGAGTGTTTGGTTTGATTAAAGCAACTCGGATGAATTCCAGCTTTTTGTCGAGTCCATTCTTCCGATCGACGTGGGAGCCCCAGCTCCTTCATTGGTGACCTACCGACATGGACACGGCAGTCACCCTTAAACTGCCTACCTTCTGGGAGGCTCACGCGGCGGTTTGGTTCGCACAGGCGGATTCCCTGTTCGCCCTGCGAGGCATCACGGCCGACGACACCCGCTTCCACCATGTGGTAGCAGCGCTCGGTTCGGCCACCGCGGCCCGCGCCCTGAGCCTCCTCGAGAGCCCGCCAGCTGCTGACAAATACGGCGCGATTAAGAAGCTTCTCCTCAACGCTTTCGCCCTCCCATCGGCGGAACGCGCACGGCGCCTGCTCGACCTGCCCGAGCTCGGCGACACGCGCCCTTCCGAGCGAATGGACTACATGCTTTCACTGCTCGGCGAGCACTCTCCGGCATTCCTGTTCCGGGAGCTGTTCCTCCGTCAGCTGCCTAACCCGGTACGCCTCGCCCTGGCAAGCACAACGATCACAGATCCCCGGGCCCTTGCCAGAGAAGCCGACAAGATCTCCGCCACAGGACAGCGCATCACAGCAGCGACATGGGACCCACCGCCATCCGACGCAACACCCATGGCGCCCGAGCACCCGGCACGGTCGACGACCGAACTGCCGACACAATTGGCGGCCGCTACACCGAGCCGACCACCTCCAGCACGACGACCTCCTCCATGATGCCTCCACCTCCACCTCCACCTCCACCTGACCAAGCGTGGTGTTACTATCATGCCAGGTTCGGACAGAAGGCCCGGACATGCCGACCCCCGTGCACCTTCGGCAGGCCGGGAAACGGCCGGGCCGGCGTTCATTACCAGCCATGAGCGCCGGCCACACGGGCAACTTACTGTTCATCGCGGATAAAGCGTCCGGACGGCGCTTCCTGTGCGACACCAGCGCCCAACTGAGCGTCATACCCGCCTCTGACCAGGACAGGCAATCCGCGGTTTGCGGCCCCTCCTTGGTTGCGGCCAACGGATCGACCATCCGCACCTTCGGCCCGCGCAACGTCAGCCACTGCTTCGGCGGCCAACGCTTTGCTTGGACGTTTGTAACCGCAAACGTGCCCATGGCTCTGCTCGGCGCCGACTTCCTCTGCGCACACGGACTGCTGGTGGACGTCCAACGGCGTCGTTTAATCAACGCCGAAACCTTCAGCTCCCTGGTATGCACATTGAGCAGCTCCGCGCCGACCGAGCTAGCATGCGCCGTCCCGGCGGCGAACGAGTTTGCTCGCCTGCTCACGGAGTTCCTGGCCCTCACGCGGCCGACGTTTTCGGCCGTCGCAGTATGGCATGGGATCGAGCACCACATACCAACCACGGGCCCGCCGGTCTACGCCAGGGCCCGCCGCCTCGACCCAGCCAAGCTCGCCGTGGCGAAGGCCGAATTCGACGCGTTGGAGCACCTCGGCATCGTGCGGCGCTCCGATAGCACGTGGGCCTCGCCACTGCACATCGTGCCAAAGCCGGGGGGTGGATGGCACCCGTGTGGCGACTACCGCCGTCTCAATGACGCTACCACCCCCGACAGGTACCCGATCCCGCATATCCAAGACTTCTCCGCCCGTCTGGCGGGACGGGTCATTTTTTCGAAAATTGATCTCATACGGGGATATCACCAGGTACCTGTCAGGGCGGCCGACGTCCCTAAAATGGCAGTCATCACGCCGTTCGGCTTATTCGAATTCTTGCGGATGCCGTTTGGTCTCAAAAACGCGGCTCAGGCATTCCAGCGCTTGATCGACGGCGTGCTGCGTGACCTGCCGTTCCTTTTCGTTTACCTGGACGACATCCTCGTCGCCAGCACGTCCCGGGCCGAGCACCTCCTCCACCTCCGAACACTGTTCGGGCGCCTCAGCGAGCACGGCCTCATCGTCAACCCGGCCAAATGCCACTTCGGCACGACGGCCGTTGATTTTTTGGGCCACCACATCACCAAGAACGGGGCCGTGCCGCTGCCAACCAAGGTCGAGGCCATCACCACGTTCCCGCGTCCCCGCACCATAAAGGCCCTGCAGGAATTCCTGGGAATGGTGAATTTTTATCACCGCTTCGTGCCCCGCGCTGCTCAACTCATGCGGCCCCTCTACGATGCCCTCCGGGGCAAGCCGGCCAAGCACGACATCGCCTGGTCCGCAGCAATGGATGCGGCCTTCCAAAGCTCAAAGCGGGCCCTCGCCGACGCAACACTGCTCGCTCACCCGGTGCTCAACGCTCCCATCGCCCTCACCACGGATGCCTCCGACTACGCGGTGGGTGCCGTACATGAGCAATGGGTGAATGGGGTTTGGCAGCCACTCGCTTTTTTCAGCCGGCAGCTCCGGCCGAACGAGCTCAAATACAGCACGTTTGACCGGGAGCTCCTCGGTCTACACCTGGCCATCTGCCATTTCCGCCACCTCCTGGAGGGCCGACCTTTCACGGCGTTCGTCGACCACAAGCCGTTGGTTTACGCCATGGCCAAGGTCACGGAGCCGTGGTCGGCCCAGCAACAGCGCCACCTCTCCGCCGTGTCGGAGTTTACCACGGACATCCGGCACGTCGCCGGCAAAAACAACGCCGTGGCCGACTGTCTTTCCCGGGCCAGAGCGAACGTGGTCCACCTGGGCGTGGACTTTGCGCTTATGGCGGCGGACCAAACCACCGACACCACGGTGCAAGCCCTCCGGGCGGCGGACACGGGCCTCCGCCTGGCCGACATCCCCTTCGCGGACACTGTCCTGCTCTGCGATGTCTCCCAAGGCCAGCCTCGCCCCATCGTGCCCGTCACCTGGCAACGCCGCATCTTCGCCTCCCTCCACGGCCTTTCCCACCCGGGCCGGAAAGCTTCCCAGAAGCTGGTGTCGGCGCGATTCGTCTGGCACGGCCTTCGTCGGGACGTCCGCGATTGGACCAGCACCTGCACGGCCTGCCAACGGGCCAAGGTCCACCGACACACCCAGGCCCCGCTGGCACCTTTCACCGTGCCCGAACGACGTTTCGACCACGTCAACGTGGATCTGGTGGGCCCCCTCCCCCCATCACGGGGGTTCACACACCTGCTCACCATGGTGGACAGGACCACCAGGTGGCCGGAGGCCGTTCCCCTTGTCTCCACCACCACCGCCGACGTGGCGCAGGCTTTCATCGGCACCTGGGTCGCCCGCTTCGGCGCACCGGCGGACATCTCGTCAGACCGCGGACCACAGTTCACCTCCGAGCTGTGGGGCGCGGTCGCCCGCAACCTGGGGGTCAAGCTCCACCGTACTACGGCCTACCACCCCCAAGCAAATGGGTTGTGCGAGCGATTCCACCGCTCCATGAAGGCCGCGCTCATGGCCGGCCTTCAAGACGGCGGTTGGGCCGACCGGCTGCCGTGGGTCCTTTTGGGCCTCCGCATGGCCCCCACGGAGGACCTCCAGGCATCCAGCGCCGAGCTTGTCTATGGCCAGGCGCTACGCATCCCGGGCGAATTCGTGCCCGACGCTACCAGTCCCTGGTCCGCAGCTCACCAGCGCTCGGACCTCCAGGAGGCCGCCCGACGGTTTGCCCCCGTGCCAACATCCCACCACGGTGACCCCCAGTCCTACGCCCCCCAGCACTTCGCACAGCGGAGTATGTTTTTGTGCGTAACGACGCACATTGGGGGCGACTCCGGCGGCCGTACGACGGGCCCTTCCGGGTGCTGCGATGGGACGACAAGTCGTTCGTCATCGACATTGGCGGCAGGTCGGAACGGATTGCGGTGGACCGCCTCAAGCCGGCGCACGTGGACGTCGACCACCCACCACGTGTGGCCCTTCCGCCGCGGCGAGGCCGCCCCCCGTCCACGGTGCCCCCCACTCGACCGCCCACCACCACACCGGACGCCCTCCCACGACCCGCCAGGGGTCGCTTCGGCCGGGTCATCAGGACCCCCCTCAAATTGACCCTGCCGGTGCAAGTCGATTCTGGGGGGACGTGTGTAGCGGCTACCGCTGGGTTTTCACAATCGCCTTGCACCTATCAAGGACGCGGAGCGATCACCATGCCGGGCTCGTCCAGGACGCCCGGGCAGGCCCGCGCTCAACTTGCCAGGCCTCGGTCGGGACGCCCGGGCATGCCCGGGCATGCCCGGGCAGGCTCACCCTCAACTTGCCAGGCCGCAGCCAGGACGCTGGGCCACGCCCCCTCTCGCCTTTCCTGGGCAAACTCTCCGGGATAATATGTATATATATTGCTGCCCGATAAATGGGCTTTTCAGAGTGACTGAGTGTTTGGTTTGATTAAAGCAACTCGGATGAATTCCAGCTTTTTGTCGCGTCCATTCTTCCGATCGACGTGGGAGCCCCAGCTCCTTCAATATATTAATATAATACTTCTCTTATTTCAGGTGACTGATCAGAAGTAGAATCCACCATGCCGGCGAAGAAGCGATGTAAGATCGTACAAGATGTCAGTCTGCAACCATCTACATCGGCAGTTGGCTATCCTCCCATCGATTGGAGTCGTTGTGCCCTTTGCCAAGAACATTCTTCAGAGCCTCTCCAGTGCCCAGCAAAATCGAAGAGGACAGATGTTGGGGCTGGGTATGACCGTGTGGATGACAATTTAACAACGTTTCGAGAATTAGGTGAACAGCCAGTTGGCGTGGACATAGCACAATTAGATGATGGCGATGGTATCCCTCAGACACTTGCCAAAAATAGCGCTCAGTGGCACTCATCTTGTCGTTTGAAGTGTTCTTCAAGTCGTCTAGCACGACTTCAGACAGCTGCAATACCTCCATGTGAAAGTGACACCCAAGATCGCCCTTACACGTGGCGACAGTTTTCACGAAAAGACCTACCTTCTCAAGGTGATGTATGTTTCTTCTGTGATGAAGTTGCAACGGAACGTGCCTCTCTGCATGATGCCATGATGCCCAAACTGACCTATCGAGTTAAGCAATGCACCCTGAAGCTTCACGATCAAGAACTCATTGCAAAACTTAGCTCCGGCGACCTGGTGGCACAGGATGCCAAATAGCATGCACCATGCCTTGTGAAATTGTACAACGCAGCCAGTAGGAAAACAGCCGTAGATCGACAAAGGAACACAGATGGAGTATCTCATGGCATAGCATTGGCGGAACTCTTAGGCTACATAGAAGACACAAAGATGGTAGAGCAATCGGTTGCCCCAATATTCAAGTTGTCAGATCTTCTCAAGTTATACACTGATCGACTGAGACACCTGGGGGTTGAGGTAACTGGCCGTATCCACTCTTCAGACGTAAAAGATCGAATACTTGCTAATGTCCCTGGAATCCGGGCCTACAAGCAAGGCCGAGACGTTCTACTCAGTTTTGATGATGATGTCGGATTTGCACTGATGAATTCGAGTGTGGATAACTGCGACGACGAAGCTATATGTTTAGCAAAGGCAGCACAACTCATTCGTCGAGATATGTTGGAAATGCAAGCAACATTTGATGGGTCCTTTAGCAAAGGCTGCCAAGAACAGGCTGTTCCCAAGTCACTGGTGGCACTAGTTAGCATGATAATGGACGGCCCAAACATTATGAATAAAGAAACTGAGAAGGTGAGATAAGCAACGCTCAGTATGGCACAATTGCTGCAGTACAACAGCTACGTGAAAAGACGCCGAGGTTCCACTGGTACTCATCACAATAAGAACAGAGAGACGCCACTGCCAATATACCTCGGTATGATGATTCATGCACACACACGAAAACGTGAAGTTGTTGATACCTTGTTCCATCTCGGACTATCAATATCATATGACAGGGTTATGGATATATCCATGGATATGGCCAACGAAACAGCCAGCCAATATGAAAATGATGGTGTTGTATGCCCCCTCATTCTTCGAGATGGTCTCTTCACGACTGCGGCAGTGGATAACATTGACCACAATCCCAGCTTGAACACTGCTCGTGATTCTTTTCATGACACTGGCATATCGCTGTTCCAAAATCGTAAAAAAGAGACTGACGACACCAAGCGAGAAAGAGCTAACTTACAACCAGGGACAACAAACAAGAAGATACCACAACTTCCGGAAACCTACACGATCCTGACTCCAGTGGCAGTTAGAAAGAAAGATCCAGAAATCCCAGAGATGACAGGTCCACTCACAAGTAACACTGCTCCTCTGGAGGCTGCTCTTGAAGACGAGACGAAATGGCAGAAAAACACACAGCGACTCATAAATCAACAGGTCCAAAATATTGATGATCTGATTGCTTGGCTGCATTCCACTCGAATAAAAACCAATCACGTAACTTCGATGTTACCATCACATCACTTCTGCCATTGTTCCCGGACGACTCAAAGTCAGTGGCCATGATTCGTCATTCGATGGATGTTATCAAACAAGCTGTCGAACATCTGAACCCTGGGCAGATTCCTGTGCTCACAGTAGATCAGCCTTTGTTCGCGATCGCAAAGCTCATCCAATGGAACTGGCCAGAAGTGTACGGCGAAGAGAACTTTGTCATCCTACTTGGAGGGTTGCATATAGAAATGGCTGCTTTGACCACTCTCGGGGATTTGCTGGATGGCAGTGGCTGGACAAATGTTCTTACCCAAGCAGGTATTGCGACAGCAGGAACGGCTGACTCCTTTCTCAAAGGTGCCCATGTCAAGCGCACTAGACATGCACACCAAGTCACCTCCAGTGCATTATCAATTTTGCTCCACACAGCTTATGATGTGTATAGCATGGAAACAAGTGCACCACTGTCGTTTGATGATTGGTGTGTGAAGCAAGCTGAGGTTTCTCCACAGTTCCACTACTGGTATATGGTCATGCACCTGGAATGTCTCCTCCTGGTCTATGTCCGGTCACTTCGTGATGGTACCTTTTCACTCTACGTTCCTGTGCTGAAGGCATTAGCTCCTTGGTTCTTTGCCTTGGACCACACTCATTATGCTAGATGGGTTCCCGTGCACATACGTGATATGACAACACTACACCAACGACTTCCCAAAGTAGCAAAGGAGTTCGATCAAGGCAGCTTCATTGTTCATAAGACGACTCGCCCCTTCTCAGCCATGGCTATCGACCAGGCACATGAACAAAACAACAAAATCGTCAAGGGAGATGGTGGGGCAATCGGGTTGATGCAAAATCCTAGAGCTCTACTGAGGTGGATGGTAGCTGGACCAGAAATCGCGAGGGCTATAGACAGTTTCGAAACAGTTTGCTCGGATAACAACACTGAGAAAGACCAAGTCAGGCATCATGAGCATACACCATCCGCACAAGTCTCCTTTGCCAGCGAGATCAGGGCTCTTGTGCAAGTAATGAAAGACCTCGGTAATCCATTCATGGAAGACAGTGGAGACCTTCTGGTTCTAGATACCAGAGACATCCCAGATCAAGCTGTAGCTAAAACTTTTCGTGGGATAGAGAAGCTGGGTCAGGACCAATATGACAGCTATGTCACTCAGCGGTTAATTGAGCGAACAACACCTGTATCGGATACGATTCCCAAAAACAGATTGGCTTTGTTCAGCCGGCCACCCACAAGGACTCCATCCAAAGCGACACAGATGGTAGCATCGCTCAAGAGTGACTGTGCACTGTTCTCCAGGCTTTACATCGCATGCCAAACACGTGACGGTGATTAGGAAAACTTTTTCAAGCATGAAAACCATGCATACCCGCCAGCCTTGTCTCAGTTGGGAAAACTACGGCTTGGTACCAAAGCGGCTCGAACCGACTGTCTAGAGAAGCTTTGTACATCTGAAGGCGAGGCGCCAACAGTCGACATCATCATACTGGATGGAGCTGCTATCGTCAATATGCTGAGGCCAGTGGGAGCAAACACCTTCCAAGACTACGCCACACTAGTGTTCCTGCCATACATCAAGGCACAGTTGGCAAAATCCAACAGAGTTGACATTATTTGGGATGTGTATCGCCAAGATAGTCTAAAGTATACAACAAGAGAGAAACGAGGAAAGGGCGTCAGAAGGCGTGTCACAACAGCCAACTCAATCCCACGAAACTGGCAGGAGTTTCTGAGAATAGATGACAACAAGACTGAGCTCTTTGATTTCTTGGCACATCAAGTGGTGGAAAATCTTTCGACAGAGAAGGAAGTGTTCTCAACATGCGGCGAGAATGTGCTTTGTTCTCGTGTTCATCAGGATGTCTCATCGTTGGCACCTTGTACTCACGAAGAGGCCGACACCAGAATGTTTCTGCACGTCATGGATGCAGCAGAGAAAGGTTATCGCAGGCTGATGCTGCGTACAGTGGACACGGATGTCGTCATCCTGGCTCTCTCGACTGTTGTGCAACTCGAGAACACGCAACTTTGGATAGCGTTTAGTACTGGCAAACACCTTCGATACATCCCAGCTCATCAAATCGCCACATCTTTGGGTGCAGAAAAGGCACGAGCTCTTCCCATGTTCCACGCATTCACCGGTTGTGACACGGTCTCTTCCTTTGCTAGAAGGGGCAAGACAACTGCCTTTGACACATGGAAATCATTCAATGCAGTTACTGCAGTATTTGCGAAACTTGTTGCAATGCCAGCAAGCTTCAATGATGATTGTACGTATGACTCTAGTATGTCAGTACTAGAGTCGTACGTAGTGCTGCTATATGACAGAACGAGTTTTGAAGCTACTGCTGACTCAGCCAGGAGACATCTATTCACTACCAAAGCAAGATCCATCGATGCCATCCCACCAACTAGCGCAGCGCTTTTTCAGCATGCAAAACGTGACATTTACCAGGGAGGACATGTTTGGGGGCAGGCACACATACGAGCTCCAGATGTTCCTTCGCCAGAGTCATGGGGATGGAAAAAGAATACTTCACGAGGATGGGAGCCATTGTGGACATTGTTGCCAGAAGCAGCAGTGTCCTGTTCAGAGTTGCTACGGTGTGGCTGTAAGAAGGGATGCAGGGGACTCTGCAAATGTGTCAAAGCTGATCTGAAGTGCACGTCACTCTGCAACTGCGCTGGTAATTGTGATCATAATGATAGCCATTAAGTTGTGTTGTTTAGTTGTTCCGTTACTAACTATTCTTGATTTGTGTGGACACGTAGATCTACACGTATGTAATTACCAAATGATTCGTAGTGTAGGTTTTGTCCAGTTATTGGTATCAGTTATAATTATATACAAAAATTACGTTCTTTTATACAGTAAATGTGTCAATAAATACTGTCTGTATAAATAAATACTGTATAAAGTAAATACTGTCTCAATTCTCCCCAGTCTCCCCTACTGACCTCTCTGAACTCCTCATCGGAATGAAAACTGCCACCTGCACTCTTGACCCCATCCCCTCCAGCTTTGTCAAGGCCTCCCTTCCTGCTCTCCCTCCACTTATCATTGCAACAATAAACTCCTCCCTGTCTACAGGCATCGTCCCACCATCCCTCAAAATTGCTGCTGTTACCCCCATTCTGAAAAAACCTGGACTAAACCCTGACACCCTAAACAACTTCAGACCCATCTCCAACCTACCCTTTCTGTCAAAGGTTTTGGAACGCGCTGTAGCCACTCAACTCAAACATCACCTCTCTGCCAATAACCTGTATGAAACATTCCAATCCGGATTCCGCTCCAACCACAGTACTGAAACTGCTCTCCTCAAAATCACCAACGACCTTCTCCTCTCCTCTGACGCTGGCAACCTCAACATTCTCATCCTCCTCGACCTCAGCGCCGCCTTTGACACCATCGATCACACCATCCTCCTCACCCGACTTGAAACCACCTTTAACATTACCGGCACTGCGCTCTCTTGGATTAAATCATACCTCTCTGACAGACGTCAGTTCATCTCCATCAATAACTGCAAATCCCCCACTGCTCCCCTCCCCCAAGGTGTCCCCCAAGGTTCAGTTCTTGGCCCCCTCCTCTTCATCCTTTACCTGTCCCCCCTCGGTCACTTAATCCGCCGTCATGGTCTCCAATTCCACTGCTTCGCCGATGACATCCAGCTTTTCATCTCCACCAAGTCCATCTCCACCGCCACCCACTCTATCCTGACAAACTGCATCACTGAAATAAAATCCTGGCTTCAAATCAACTTCCTCAAACTTAACTGTGATAAATCTGAAATAATCATCATTGGCCCAAAAACGCTCACCAAGTCCACCCATAACTTTGCCCTCAACATCGACGGTTTCCCAGTATCCACCTCCCCTCACATCCGGAATCTTGGCATCATCTTTGACCAAACCCTCTCCTTCGACAAATACACTAAACAGATCACAAAGATAGCCTTCTTTCACCTGAAAAACATCGCCCGTCTCCGTCCATCCCTCTCCTCGGTGGCTGCAGAAACCCTCATCCACGCCTTCATCACTTCCCGTCTGGACTACTGCAATAGCCTCCTTTATGGTTCACCCTCAACAATCACCAATAAACTCCAATACATTCAGAACTCCGCTGCCCGTCTACTCACCCATTTCCGGACCCGTGACCACATCACCCCCGTCCTTTACAAGCTTCACTGGCTCCCCATCTCCCAGAGAATCCAGTACAAAATCCTCCTCTTGACCTACAAAGCCCTCCATAACCTGGCCCCATCCTACCTGGCTGACCTCCTCTCCAGACACACTCCCACCCGCAACCTCCGCTCTGCTGGTACCAACCTCCTGACCCCCCCCCCCATCCGGACCAAATTTAGATCCTGGGGGGACAGGGCCTTCTCCATCGCTGCTCCCACCCTCTGGAACTCGCTACCTCACACCATCAGAGACTCCTCCTCACTCACCACATTCAAAACATCACTCAAGACCCACCTGTTCAACACTGCATTCAACATTTAACCCACAGCATCTAACCCCTGACTATCTCCTCTCCTTCTCCCTCCTTTGTGCTTTGAATATTTCCCTATTGAATCTTCTTTTTTTGCAATTGTTTTTATGTTTTGCTATGCATTATGTTTTGCACTCTGTCAAAGCGTCTTTGGGCTTCCTGAAAAGCGCTATATAAAATAAATGCATTATTATTATTATTATTAATAAGTGTGCCACTCAGTGCTAGATTTTTTCTTTGATATATATGGTCTATTCAACATTTTTTTTTGCTTATTTTGTTGTTATGCTGTTTTGTTCCTCGTCTGGTCACATTTAAAAAATATTGTTCATTTCTATGTTCGTGTTTTGAATAACGATATACATGTATGTGATAAGGTATACACACATGGTCATATATTATGGTGTCATATTCTTTGACAATAAAGTATGTGACTGTTTGTACATGTGTGTTAAATTATTTTCTAAACCTTGAAAAATTACTGCATTTCCCATTTTTTCGCAAACTAATTTACATATTTTGTCTGACATATTGATTTGTGTACATGTTATCATCAAAACGATGATTCCATTGAATTCATCATAGCTGAAAACATATAAATAGATACTATATTCGTATTGTTATGTCATTTATTGGCGAAGATATTAGACTTCATAATTTCTCACAATTTGAATGGCGGCCATATTGGATGTTTCCATTTCTGGGCATCCAGGGAAAACATTGAGCTTGGCCCTATATCTGAAATCGTTTAGTATATAATAACCTTCAAATGTGCCAATTGTGGTGCTTTTACCACCAAAGTCACAACACAATCCTCCTATATTTGGCCACATATCCGCCTAACCAGGTACATTCCAGGGATGCTCATCGTTTGGCGGGGACAGCCGAAGAAGTGGCGTGAGGAAGGCAGTAGATCCAGCAGGTGTCTGTTTGTCACCACGAAGCATTCCAATCTACGACCACTTGGAATGGCACACCAGGTGTGCACTCTTCATCTACCACATATTTGTGTGAGCCTGGAACCATGTAGTGTTTACGGCCTTGTTTATACGAGCTTGCTTTTGATGGTTTTTTCGCTTGCAGTCTGCACACGTGTTTAATTGTTGTTTTATCTCCCATTTATACACCACGACACACTTTATATAACCCTTGTTGAGGAAATTTCCAGAAGATAATTTTTAAGCGTGGAAGACGCTTCAATATTTGGCTGTGTCCGTCTTTCAGTCAAAAATGAAGAAGAAACTTTCCAACCCACCTGATTAATTGACAAGGGTTCTAAAGGGTAACTTTAGAAAGTTCTAAAGGTTAACTCGAAAGGGTCTATAAGGGCAATTATAGAGCGTTTTAAAGGGTGATTTGAAAAGGTAATTTTAATGGGTTATAAATGATAATTCTAGAAGGTTCTAAAGGGTAATTATAAGGTGTATTATAAGGGGTAATTCTAGAAGGTTCTAAAGGGTAATTATAAGGGGTATTATAAGGGGTAATTCTAGAAGGTTCTAAAGGGTAATTATAAGGGGTATTATAAGGGGTAATTCTAGAAGGTTCTAAAGGGTAATTATAAGGTGTATTATAAGGGGTAATTCTAGTAGGTTCTAAAGGGTAATTATAAGGGGTATTATAAGGGGTAATTCTAGAAGGTTCTAAAGGGTAATTATAAGGTGTATTATAAGGGGTAATTCTAGAAGGTTCTAAAGGGTAATTATAAAGGGTATTATAAGGGGTAATTCTAGAAGGTTCTAAAGGGTATTTATAAGGTGTATTATAAGGGGTAATTCTAGAAGGTTCTAAAGGGTAATTCTAAGGGGTATTATAAGGGGTAATTCTAGAAGGTTCTAAAGGGTAATTATAAGGGGTATTATAAGGGGTAATTCTAGAAGGTTCTAAAGGGTAATTATAAGGGGTATTATAAGGGGTAATTCTAGAAGGTTCTAAAGGGTAATTATAAGGGGTATTATAAGGGGTAATTCTAGAAGGTTCTAAAGGGTAATTATAAAGGGTATTATAAGGGGTAATTCTAGAAGGTTCTAAAGGGTAATTATAAGGTGTATTATAAGGGGTAATTCTAGAAGGTTCTAAAGGGTAATTCTAAGGGGTATTATAAGGGGTAATTCTAGAAGGTTCTAAAGGGTAATTATAAGGGGTATTATAAGGGGTAATTCTAGAAGGTTCTAAAGGGTAATTATAAGGGGTATTATAAGGGGTAGTTCTAGAAGGTTCTAAAGGGTAATTATAAGGGGTATTATAAGGGGTAATTCTAGAAGGTTCTAAAGGGTAATTATAAACGGTATTATAAGGGGTAATTCTAGAAGGTTCTAAAGGGTAATTCTCAGTGGTAATTCTAGAATGTTCTAAAGGGTGATTTTAAAAGGTTCTAAAGTTCTAAACATAATGAACCTAATGGGTTCTAAAGGTTAATTCTAAAGGGTAATTATGAAGGTTAATTCTATAGGGTTTTAAAGGGTAATTCCAGACGGTTCTAAAGGGTAATTCTGGAAGGTTCTAAAGGGTAATTCTAATGGGTTATAAAGTTCTAAGCCCAATGAACATAATGGGTTCTAAAGAGTAATTCTGGAAGGTTCTAAAGGGTTCTAAAGGGTAATTCTAGACTCTAGAGGGGTCTAAAAGGTAATTCTAAAGGGTTTAAATGAATTACTCTAATGGGTTTTAAAGGGCGATTTCAGAAGGTAATTCTCAGGGGTTATAAAGGGTATTTTTTACAAGATAATTCCAATGGGTTCTAAAGGGTAATTCTAAAATGTTCTAACTTTCTAAACCTAATGAACATAATGTGTTCTAAAGGGTAATTCTAAAGAGTTCTAAAGGGTAATTATATAGGGTTCTAAAGGGTAATTCTAAAAGGTAATTCTAGAAGGTTCTAAAGGGTAATTCTAGAGGGTTTTTGAAGGGTTATTCTAATGGGTTTTAAAGGGTGATTCTAATAGGTAATTATAATGGGTTCTAAAAGTTGATCCTAAATGGTAATTCGAATGGAATTCGTTCGTTTCAAGGCCTTGCCTATTTCATATTAAAAATTCCAAACTGTACCGCTTCTTTGGGACACGGGTGCGATTTTTATACAATAATCTAGATTAATTTGGCCCAGGTATCCAGAGCAAAATATACCAGAAGGAATGCCAACTCCAAAGGAATTGGTAGTTCCCGAAATGATACACCCTGCGATGGAGGCCTATATTCTATCGTCAGGTCCATGTGCAAGTCGTACTGTGATTGTGAGCATCCACCATGTTGGCCTCACCACACAGTGGCATGACTTCCACGTGCTCAAATTGCATGTGCAATCAACACTGCAATTTTCAATCCGCCTGTTTTTAAAACTTGGTTTGTAATCCAAGCCTTCCAGCAATTATATGGTAATGTCCCTGTTGCATTCCAGGAATGCAAATTTGAAACTCGATTGCCTGGCTGTTCACTGATCTTTAACAAAGATTTGTTTATGTCAAGCACTTGCTTTCAAATGCGCTTTATTTCTGCTCCAGGATGGTACAGAGGTAGCCAATTTATCTTTGAGTTGTCTAGTCTGGGTTCAATTCGTGACCTAAATAGAAACTATCGGATTATAGTGTTTTACGTTGGTGTCTGCATCATTTCCTGGAGGTACGGTTGTGCCACTGATGCAGTGCCCCCCATTACCAGTCATCTGGTACTCATTTTGCCGACATCGGAAGGATGACAGACTGAGTCAACAGTCTGGTACAACATATTTACATGTGATATTTACATACGATGACATATTTACACGACATGACATATGATACATATGATGACATATGATACAACATATTTACATACGATGACACGTATGTCACAGTTAAAAAGGGGAAAACATTACAACATCTCTATCTATCTATATCTATCTATATAATTATAAAATTGAAATCTTGCGTGTTTGTATGTAACATTCGATCGGTCCGGGGGCGTGGCTTACCCCTTTGAGAGAGTAGTAATATCCACCATTTTATTAACTCGCATAGCTTTGAGGCCTGTTTTGTAGGCCCGTGGTGTCTTGCTCTCTCTCTCAGTTTTATTTCAAATCAAATTCGATATATCATTTCGTTTTTCACAGTCGCTAACATAGTTTTAGACTCGGTTGAAAAAAAACGGGAAGAAAATCCGATGAAAGTTTCCGTTTATAGAACGAAATGAATTCTGGAAGGCTTGTATCTTCAAGGCCATTGAGTCTGTTTCACGCCTTTATCTTCAATCTAAGTCGCCATCTGATTTCATTTTTATCGATGGTTTTAGACTCGGTAAAATAAATAATTGAGAACATTCACGCACACACGGGAAATTGCAGAGATATATTTTAAAAATCGCGCCACGTTGATATACGAAAATACACCGCCTAAAATAACAGGCATACAGTATATATCTTCGTCATTTCATTCAACATTATTACCCGGAAGTAAAATATGTTTCAGGAAATTACCGAGATATTTCTTCGATTTAAAAAATTATTTATATGCGCATACACTTTAAATAGGTTTATTTGAAATCTTTAATTTTCACAATGTAATTTATTTGTCATTTGATGATCGGCAAAACGATAGCACAAACACAATACTATTTGCAGGAAGAATGTCGTATCAACCCTCCGACGGCGCTACGGACGCGGACAACGAATCACACCTCACGTCTATGGACGCGAATAGCAACATCCGCACGAATCAGTCATCAATGATTTTCATTGACGCGCCTGGAGGCACAGGGAAGACGTTTCTTATTAACCTGATTCTCTCTAAAGTGAGAGCGAGTGGAGAAGTTGCCCCCTGCGGCCTCATCTGGCATAGCTGCTACCCTCATGCCTGGTGGAAGAACAGCGCACTCAAGGTTCCAAATCCCTCTGACACCGAGGGAAGATGGCGTATGCAACATCGATAAAAATTCCACTATCGCAGACCTCTTTCGAAGTACAAAACCCATCGTGTGGGATGAGTGTCCTATGATCAGGAGAGAGAGTTTCGAGGCTGTGGATCGCACGTTGCGTGATGTATGTGACAAAGACGAGCCTTTTGGAGGGATCTTGACGATATGCTGTGGTGATTTCCGTCAACGTGATCGGAGATAAGGGCCGAAATCACGTGTCACAGGTAAGTGATTTAGAACGCTGGAGAGGTGAGCCTTATGGCTTGCTGGCCCAAATAATCTCCCTGATGATGTCCAGCGTTCGCTTTGGTTCTATTCTCATATCTATTCAAACTGACATTGACCCAACGGGTCATGGGTCGTCTAGGGGTAGCATCATCATCATCATTGGCTGAGGGGTCACATCATTGGCTGAGGGGTCACATCATTGGCTGAGGGGTCACATCATTGGCTGAGGGGTCACATCATTGGCTGCGGGGTGGCATCATTGGCTGAGGGGTCTTCTCCTCACTGCTCATTACTAAAAACTGCTCTTCTATGTGAGGATTGATAAATAAAAGCAATTAGAACCAGTAAATTTAGTTTTATATGGCATTTTGCCCCTGTATTAGAAATTGTGAGAAAATTATATATCTTCACCATAGGTTGACCTTTGACCCCCACTGTAACCATGGTAACCCCTTAATTATATATTAAATAACATTGACCCAACGGGTCATGGGTCGTCTAGTTACCTGATAATATTAGATGTTACAAGTATTGAAAAGGGGGTAGAGATTATATTTGCATTGTCGTTTATAACATTCTAATTGATTATAAATACAACATTCTAATATCGCCGGAACCCTGAACAAATCACTTAACCTGGCCAGCCGGTTGGTGAAAGACTTTGGCCAAGCTTCCCCCAGGCAACCCCACAAGAACGTGGGAATAATTGTGGCCGTTAAAGAAGAAGAAGAAGGAGCCATTTGCAGATATGTTGGTTGTAATTGCTGCATGATATTTTGTTCTGCACCTGTCGCTAATACAATGGACGGGCCATCCACATGTTCAAGTACAATTTGTCCCTTCTCTTAATGAACACACGTGTTTACAGGAAAGTTAAAGACACGAGACAGACGGGAACTTAATTAATTACTCCATGTACCAGCTTGTATAATTTACGTGATTTACTACAGCAATTACGAATTCTTTACCTCGTAGAATCTCAATGCTTATCCGGCAAATATTCAAACATGTGGACAATCCCCAAATGAATCAATTGAATATAAATGCATGTTCTACAAGTAAGATCATCAAATATATATCACACTCTTTAATGCTGCATGACTTCCATGCCCCTGCCCTTCACTTCCTCCTCAATATTGAATTTAGGATGCACGTGAATATCAATACAAAATCACAGAACTACCGAAGATAAATTGAAAAATTTAACGACCTCTCAGAGATAATGTGTAGTTCTGTGATTTCGCATTGATATTCTACATCTTAAACTCAATATTAAAAAGTCTATGGCACTTTTTACAATTTTGGCGGGCGATTTGATACAAAAATGGCCGCCATGTTGAATCTTCGAGTTGCCATCCCTCCAACCTGCATGACCAAGACTGATCTGAGAGGCCACCAAGTGGACAATGACAACTTTGAAAGAGCTACAGGCCTATATGGCAAAGACTGGTCACTGTTTTCATGTGACAATAATATCCCAAGCACTCCACAAGACTGGCCTGTACAGTCGAGTGGCAAGAAGGAAGTCATTACCGCACTCAAAAAAGCCCACATTGACTCCCGTTTGAGGTTTGCAAAAACCCACTCCGGAGATTCTGAAGCCATGTGGCAAAAAGTGTTGTGGTCTGATGAAACCAAGATGGAACTTTTTGGCCTCAATGCAAAATGTTACGTTTGTGGCAAACCCAACACAGCACATCACCCAAAGAACACCACCCCTACTGTGAAGCATGGTGGTGGCAGCATCATGTTATGGAGATGTTTCTCATCAGTAGGAACTGGGCATTTGTCAGGATAGAAGCGAAAATGGATGGATCAAAATACCGAAAAATCCGAGAGGAAAACCTGCTGCCCTCTGCAAGAAAGCTGAAATTGGGACGGAAGTTCATCTTTCAACATGACAACGACCTGAAGCACACAGCCAAAGCTGCACTGGAGTGGCTGAGGACCAAAAAGGTAAATGTCCTTGAGTGGCCCAGTCAGAGCCCCGACCTAAATCCAATCGAACATCTGTGGCATGACTTGAAGATTACTGTACATCAACGTCCCCCACACAACTTGACTGAACTTGAACAGTTTTGTACAGAAGAATGGGCAAATATTGCCGAATCAAGGTGTGCAAAGTTGCTAGAGACCATCTCAACAGACTCACACCTGTAATTGTTGTCAAAGGTGCTTCTCTTGGAAGTTGTTTGTTACGATGTGTAAATAAAGGTGGAAAAGGTTTGATTTAATGCATTTTAAATCCAGGTTATAAGGCAACAAAAGGTGAAAATTTTGAAAGGGGGAGTAGACTTTCTATAGGCACTGTATCTGGGGAATTTGAGTGACTGTTGTTCCTCATGCAGGTGAGCTTCAGGACCCGCGGTCCTATTTTTAGCTCACCTGGAACGAAGTTCAGGGGAGCTTATGCGATGTCACGTCGTCTGTCCGTCAGTCCGTCCATAAACACTTGAAACTTCTTCCCCGAAACCGCTGATGGGATTACGACCAAATTTGGCACAAATTATATTTGTTGTGTTGTGACTAAAGTTTGTTCACGGCATTTTAAAAAATCGGGGTCTAAGGGGGTCTACCGGGGGTAAAGTGGATCCAGGTTTGACCCCCCCCCCCCCCCCCCCCAAAATAGGAATTTGCTTTTTCCTCTGAAACTACACACACTCTTTTGATGAAACTTGACCACAACCTTCACTACCAGTGATGTACCGAAGTTTGTTCACGGCAGTAAGAAAATCGAAGTCTGAGGGGGTTGACGGGGGAAGGGGTGAGGAACAATCAATCCCACTCCACCCTCCAGGTCTTTAAAACAGCTGTTCACCACCATCTCTTATCCTCCCCCATCCAAAACCTTGATCTTTTCTACCCCCGCTAATTTCGGTCCCCTTGTGTTTTATACTTCTCCCACCCCCCCCCCCTTCCCACGCCTCCTGCCCCCAAGCCCTCTCCCTCCCACACTTCTCCCTGCTCTCAAATGTTGTGGTTGTGTGCTTCCCCTTCTCTCCCCATCTTGTCTTCCGCTCCCTCTTTTTGTATATTTTGTTTGTCTGGTTGATTTGTTTGTGAAATAAATGTTAGCTCTTTCACGAGCCTCGATTCAGTATACAAAAAAACAAAAAAAAAACAAAAAAACAAAAAACAAAGTGGGTCCAGGTTTGACCCCCAAAATAGGTATTTGCTATTTTCTCAGAACCTGCACACACTATTTGGATGAATCTTTACCACAACCTTCACCACCAGTGATGTACCAATGTTTGTTCAAGGCATTGGAAAAATTGGGGTCTGAGGAGGTTCATGGGCTTGAGGGATGGGGGGGGGGGCGGAGGGGGGTTGCCCCCAAAATAGGTATTTTTTTGTTTGTTTGTTTAAAGTCTTATGATTCTGTTAGTATGATTCTACATGCTGCCTTGTCTTCTAGAAACCATTGAAATTGCTTTAAAATACCTTTAGTCAGTGCAATGTACAGTTTATTCTAACAGGTGAGCACCAGGGGTGTTGCCCCTATGTTTGTGTTAGCCACCTTTTGCTAGAAAGGGGTTTTGAGTTTAGGGAGCTTTAGGAAAATCAAGTGAGAGGATAATGGAGGGATTGGAAGGCAGGGGAATTGAGGATTTTATGAAAGGAAGGATGGGGTCACGTGTCACACCAAATGATGAGTATAATTCGCATCTCATACACAATGGCAAGTAGTATAATTGTGTCCAGAACGTCCGCCCGAGACATGAGGACACAAACCTTGACATTTTGAGGATGTCACCTAATTACGAGTCATTATTAGTAATTGTATAGTGCACGTGTCTATATATAGGACAGCTTTTATAACTCTGCTCCAAACGACACACGAGGCTGCGCATGATGCAATCAATAGCACACACACAGTGTTATGAATCGCCGCGATTGCGTTCCAAATGACGTGCCTGTAATGCTTGCTTGGCAAAGCAAGGTGCTCTATCGCATCGGCCGTGGATCCGCAGGAGGTCGATTTTATGTCCGCAGCGCTTGTGATTTGCATCATGCACACGACACGATCATCACAGCACTCCCCCATGGGCCTATCGTTCCCAGGATGGCAGTTTGGCGAGTGAGCAAAATGACGTCTTCCTGTTGTAATAATAGGCATACATACCTAAGCCGTAAAACTCCCCCTTTAAACAGGTGAGGGAAGACTTACATACGGTACGTGTGCCATCGAATGCACCGGTGGTTTAGCTATTCCAACGATTTCGAGAACTCAGCCACGTATGGAAACGGTTCGTTAAGCTGGCTGTTAAATGTACTTGCACTCTATAGTAAACATGTTGGGTCACTCGATCAAGAACGGGTCAAGAAGATTTATGACACAGATGTTTAAAGTTGGACCAAATATCAAAAAACCGGGAGTGCACCACTGTAATGATGGGCCAAATGGTCTTCTCAGTCTCATGTTGACGTTTGTGTCTATAATTTTTAAACATAGAGAATTGCCTTGCGTTTGGTGTGGGGGAGGGGGGATTGTTCCCATGAACTGACCCTGGGTAGCCCAGTACGTTTACAAAATTTGGTGGAGATTGTTCCAGGGGTATGGCATTTTTCTTTTTCTTTTTTGTATACAAGATCGAGGCTCGTGTAAGAGCTAACATTAATCACAAAAAGACAAACTGACACACAAAACACAAGATAACGGGAGCGGGAGACACGATGGGGAGAGAGAGGGAAGCACATAAGTACAACATTTGAGAGCAGGGACATCGGGAGATCTGTGGGAGGGAGAGGGCTTGGGGAGAGGAGGCATGGGAAGCGGGTGGGCGGGGGGGGGGGGGGGAAATTGTATGAAAAGTTAAAGAAAGAGTACACACACACAGCTCGTGTATGTGTGTGTGCATACACCATCTCAAACATGTGATATTTTGCAGTTTTCAGTAAGAAACGTCTGATAATATGGTGCGGACGTGGTGCACTTGCCTTTGAAGCTGTCTAGTTTGGGTTTGATTCCAGAGCCAACGATAAACTCTCGAATTGGTGTTTTGGGTGGTGGTGCGCCATCCCTCGGAGGGACATTCATCTGGTTAACATTAGATCTGATGGACATGCGGTCCCAAGGTGTTTTTATGAAGAGTGGGTGAGTTATCGCCGGAACTCTGAACAAATTACAATTTTTTGTCAAAATGATGTTCGGTCGAACGTCATGCCTGGCCAGCCGGTTCGTGAAAGACTTGGCCCAAAAAACACAGACCCTAGACAAGGTCAGAAGTAGTGGTATAATGGAAGCCATTAAAGTAGTAGAATTATTACCTGCACAAGACCACCACCGAAGGTTGATTGAGGTTATGATTCCACCCCTGCTTGTCTGTCTCTGTCCGTTTATTTGTGTTTGTCTGTGAGCAGGGTGAATCGAAAGGTTATGGACGGATTTGGCCGAAACTTGGTGGACAGGTTATGTGTATCATCAAGACAAATTGATTCGATCTTGGTGAAGATCCTGATTCAGATACCAGAATTTTTAAGAGATTCTTCACAATTAAGAGATATTCCCGAAAACGATAAATAGCACGATGTTTCAAAAGGTTGTGGACGAGTTATGACAAAACTTGGTTAGGTGACGAGAACAAACTGATTCGAATTTGGTTCAGATCCGGATCTGGTGGGATACAAAACGTAAGCTGTTTAACCTGGTGGAGTGTGTGCTCTACCGAGTGTCGTTCTAGCTATGCCTAGTGTCCACCATCAATTCGCACTCTGTCAGTGGAGTGCTCATCGTAATTTAGGAATAACTTATACACAGGAGGAGGCCATTTAGCACATCAAAAGCCTGTGCAATGATTGTCAACCTATGGTCGTTTGCCCCTGCGCTATCCTTTTTTAGATGCTGGGCAACAATCTGACCATGACGGCATCACGTCTGGCCACAAAGTTCTCTCTGAACCATGAAATTACCCGACAGAATAAAAAAAAATGGTCATACACTGCCTGTCCAACCTATCATCAATTTGTTGTATGACACGTGTTCTATGTCACGTGGGACAAAGTTGGTCAGTGTATGCCATATCCCACAACGTACCATGTAATACGAGGTATATGTTGTGCATCATGTATATCTGCAACCATATTTGCAACTATAGGTATGTTCAATTAGCCTATATTTTAAATTTGACATGCCTGTGGTAAAAGCCAATAGTTAAACGCCATAAATGCCATTGTCCAACAATGAGTAAAGGTACAGGGGGTGGAGCTTAAGGAGCGGACAGGTCTTTGTTAAGTCTGCCAAAGTTTGGAGTCAGTCTCATATGAACAAAAGTTGTACACGTCCCAAAGAGACGCATGGACAACAGTATGGCCTGTGTATGCATGCCAACCTTAATCTTACTATAATTCACCAAATGTCCGTCCGTCTGTCTGTCCATCCGTCTGACCATCTGTCCGTTCGAAGGTACCGCAAAACGGCTGAACCGATCACAACAATATTTTGGGTGGGTAATCCTGGGATCTCCTGGAGTAAAATAGGCTATTGTAGGGGCTGTGCTCCCATGTCAATCGAAAGAATGGACGCGACAAAAAGCTGGAATTCGTCCGAGTCCCTTTATTGTGACAAAACAACTCGGGTACTCTGAAAAGCCCGTTTATCGGGCAACAATATATATACACATTATCCCGGAGCGTTTGCCCGGGAAAGGCGAGAGGGGGCGTGGCCGGGCATAATGGCCGCGGCCTGGCAAGTCGAGGGCGGGCATGCCCGGGCATGCCCAGGCGTCCCGGACGCGGCCTGGCAAGTCGAGAGCGGGCGTGGCCGGGCGTGCCCGGGCATGCCCGGGCGTCCCGGCCGAGGCCTGGCAAGTTGAGCGCGGGCCTGCCCGGGCGTCCTGGACGAGCCCGGCATGGTGATCACTCCGCGTCCTTGGTAGGTGCAAGGCGATTGTGTAAACCCAGCGGTAGCCGCTACACACGTCCCCCCAGAATCGACTTGCACCGGCAGGGTCAATTTGAGGGGGGTCCTGATGACCCGGCCGAAGCGACCCCTGGCGGGTCATGGGGGGGGGGTCCGGTGTGGCGGTGGGCGGTCGAGTGGGGGGCACCGTGGACGGGGGGCGGCCTCGCCGTGGTGGAAGGGCCAACCGTGGCGGTTGGTTGATGTCCACGTGCGCCGGCTTGAGGCGGTCCACCGCAATCCGGTCCGACCTGCCGCCGATGTCGATGACGAACGACTTGTCGTCCCGTCGCAGGACCCGGAAGGGCCCGTCGTACGGCGGCCGGAGTGGCCCCTGATGTGCGTCATGACGCACAAAAACGTACTCCGCTGTGCGAAGCGCTGGGGGGACGTAGGGCTGGGGGTCACCGTGGTGGGATGTTGGCACGGGGGCAAACCGTCGGGTGGCCTCCTGGAGGTCCGAGCACTGGTGAGCTGCGGACCAGGGACTGGTAGCGTCGGGCACGAATTCGCCCGGGACGCGTAGCGCCTGGCTGTAGACAAGCTCGGCGGTGGATGCCCGGAGGTCCTCCTTGGGGGGCCGTGCGGAGGCCCAAAAGGACCCACGGCAGCCGGTCGGCCCAACCGCCGTCTTGAAGGCCGGCCATGAGCGCGGCCTTCATGGAGCGGTGGAATCGCTCGCACAACCCGTTGGCTTGGGGGTGGTAGGCCGTAGTACGGTGGAGCTTGACCCCCAGGTTGCGGGCGACCGCGCCCCACAGCTCGGAGGTGAACTGCGGTCCGCGGTCCGACGAGATGTCCACCGGTGCGCCGAAGCGGGCGACCCAGGTGGCGATGAAAGCCTGCGCCACGTCGGCGGTGGTGGTGGAGATGAGGGGAACGGCCTCCGGCCACCTGGTGGTCCTGTCCACCATGGTGAGCAGGTGTGTGAACCACCATGATGGAGGGAGGGGGCCCACCAGATCCACGTTGACGTGGTCGAAACGTCGTTCGGGCACGGTGAAAGGTGCCAGCGGGGCCTGGGTGTGTCGGTGGACCTTGGCCTGTTGGCAGGCTGTGCAGGTGCTGGTCCAATCGCGGACGTCCCGTCGAAGGCCGTGCCAGATGAATCGCGCCGACACCAGCTTCTGGGAAGCTTTCCGGCCCGGGTGGGAAAGGCCGTGGAGGGAGGCGAAGATGCGGCGTTGCCAGGTAATGGGCACGATGGGGCGAGGCTGGCCTTGGGAGACGTCGCAGAGCAGGACAGTGTCCGCGAAGGGGATGTCGGCCAGGCGGAGGCCCGTGTCCGCCGCCCGGAGGGCTTGCACCGTGGTGTCGGTGGTTTGGTCCGCCGCCATAAGCGCGAAGTCCATGCCGAGGTGGACCGCGTTCGCACTGGCCCGCGAAAGACAGTCGGCCACGACGTTGTTTTTGCCGGCGACGTGCTGGATGTCCGTGGTAAACTCCGACACGGCAGAGAGGTGGCGCTGTTGGCGGGCCGACCACGGCTCCGTGACCTTGGCCATTGCGTAAACCAACGGCTTGTGGTCGACGAACGCCGTGAAGTGTCGGCCCTCCAGGAGGTGGCGGAAATGGCGAACGGCCAGGTGTAGACCGAGGAGCTCACGGTCAAACGTGCTGTATTTGAGCTCGTTCGGCCGGAGCTGCCAGCTGAAAAAAGCGAGTGGCTGCCAAACCCCGTTCACCCATTGCTCATGTACGGCGCCCACCGCGTAGTCGGAGGCATCCGTGGTGAGGGCGATGGGAGCGTTGAGCACCGGGTGAGCAAGCAGTGTTGCGTCGGCGAGGGCCCGCTTTGAGCTTTGGAAGGCCGCGTCCATTGCTGCGGACCAGACGATGTCGTGCTTGGCCGGCTTGCCCCAGAGGGCTTCGTAGAGGGGCCGCATGAGTTGAGCAGCACGGGGCATGAAGCTGTGATAGAAATTCACCATTCCCAGGAATTCCTGCAGGGCCTTTATGGAGCGGGGACGCGGAAACGTGGTGATGGCCTCGACCTTGGTTGGCAGCGGCACGGCCCCGTTCTTGGTGATGTGGTGGCCCAAAAAATCAACGGCCGTCATGCCGAAGTGGCATTTGGCCGGGTTGATGATGAGGCCGTGCTCGCTGAGGCGCCCGAACAGTGTTCGGAGGTGGAGGAGGTGCTCGGCCTGGGACGTGCTGGCGACGAGGATGTCGTCCAGGTAAACGAAGAGGAACGGCAGGTCACGCAGCACACCGTCCATCAAGCGCTGGAATGCCTGAGCCGCGTTCTTGAGGCCAAACGGCATCCGTAGGAATTCAAATAAGCCGAACGGCGTGATGACGGCCGTTTTAGGGACGTCGGCCGCCCTGACAGGTACCTGGTGATATCCCCGTATGAGATCGATTTTTGATAAAATGACCCGTCCTGCCAGACGGGCGGAGAAGTCTTGGATGTGCGGGATCGGATACCTGTCGGGGGTGGTAGTGTCGTTAAGGCGGCGGTAGTCGCCACATGGGCGCCAGCCGCCCCCTGGCTTTGGGACGATGTGTAGTGGCGAAGCCCACGCGCTATCGGAGCGCCGCAAGATGCCGAGGTGTTCCAAAGCATCGAACTCGGCTTTGGCCACGGCGAGCTTGGCTGGGTCGAGGCGGCGGGCTCTGGCGTAGACTGGCGGGCCCGTGGTTGGTATGTGGTGCTCGATCCCATGTCATACTGCGACGGCCGAAAACGTCGGCCGCGTGAGGGCCGGGAACTCCGTGAGCAGGCGAGCAAACTCGTTCGCCGCCAGGAGGGCGCATGCCAGCTCGGTCGGAGCGGAGCTGCTCAATGTGCATACCAGGGAGCTGAAGGTCTCGGCGTTGATGAGGCGACGCCGTTGGACGTCCACCAGCAGTCCGTGTGCGCAGAGGAAGTCGGCGCCTAGCAGAGCCATGGGCACGTTTGCGGTTACAAACGTCCAAGTAAAGCGTTGGCCGCCGAAGCAGAGGGTGACGTTGCGTGGGCCGAAGGTGCGGATGGCCGATCCGTTGGCCGCAACCAAGGAACCGCGGACTACCTGTCCTGATCAGAGGCGGGTATGATGCTCAGTTGGGCGCCGGTGTCGCACAGGAAGTGCCGTCCGGATGCTTTGTCCGTGATGAAAAGTAAGTTGCCCGTGTGGCCGGCGCTCATGGCTGGTAATGAACACCGGCCCGGCTGCTTCCCGGCCTGCCGAAGGTGCACGGGGGTCGGCATGTCCGGGCCCTCTGTCCAAACCTGGCATGATAGTAACACCATGCTTGGTCAGGTGGAGGCCCCGGTCGTCGTGCTGGAGGTGGTCGGCTCGGCGTAGCGGCCGCCAATTGCGTCGGCCGTTCGGTCGTCGACCGTGCCGGGTGCTCGGGCGCCATGGGCGTTGCGTCGGACGGCGGTGGGCCCCAGGTCGCTGCTGCAATGCGTTGGCCTGCCGCGGAGATCTTGTCGGCTTCCCTGGCGAGGGCGCGGGGATCCGTGATCGTCGTGCTCGCCAGGGCGAGGCGTACCGGGCTAGGCAGCTGACAGAGGAACAGCTCCTGGAACAGGAATGCCGGAGAGTGCTCGCCGAGCAGCGAAAGCATGTAGTCCATTCGCTCGGACGGGCGCGTGTCGCCGAGCTCGGGCAGGTCGAGCAGGCGCCGTGCGCGTTCCGCCGATGGGAGGGCGAAAGCGTCGAGGAGGAGCTTTTTAATCGCGCCGTATTTGTCAGCGGCTGGCGGGCTCTCGAGGAGGCTCAGGACGCGGGCCGCGGTGGCTGAATCGAGCGCTGCTACCACATGGTGGAAGCGGGTGTCGTCGGCCGTGATGCCTCGCAGGGTGAACAGGGAGTCCGCCTGGGCGAACCAAACCGCCGCGTGAGCCTCCCAGAAGGTAGGCAGTTTAAGGGCAACTGCCGTGTCCATGTCGGTAGGTCACCAATGTAGGGGCTGTGCTCCCACGTCAATCGGAAGAATGGACGCGACAAAAAGCTGGAATTCGTCCGAGTTTCTTTATTTTATTTTTTTTGTATACAAGATCGAGGCTCGTGAAAGAGCGAACATTAATCACACAGAAAGACAAACAGACACATAAAACAAATAACATCGGGAGCGGTAGACAAGATGGGGAGAGAGGGGGAAGGACACAAACACAACATTTGAGAGCAGGGACCGAGAGACATGGAGACATCGAGAGATCTGTGGGAGGGAGAGGGCTTTGGGGGGGAGGCATGTGAAGGGGGGGAGGCATGTGAAGGGGGGGGGGGGTGGGAGAGGTATAAACATATGGACACTGCCAGGATTTCCAGGAAATAAGTTGGAATTTCAAACAAGGTGGATCTGGGGTGAATTAGTGGGGGTAGAAAAGATCAAGGTTATGGATGGGGGAAGATAAGAGATGGTGGTGAACAGCTGTTTTAAAGACCTGGAGGGAGGAGAGGGATTGAAGGGAGTGTGGGAGTTTGTTCCACAGGCGGGAGAAAAGAGGAATGAAAGAGTGAAGGTGAGCAGAGAGCCGAGATTTCGGCAGTTTAACCATCAGAGGGTTGCTGGCAGATCTTGTGCGACCTGTAGGAATATTTGGGGGACAGAGCACAGAGAGAGCTGGGGGAGCAAGGCCGGAGAGGAGTCGGTAGAAGACAGAAAGACCACCTACCTGCCTGCGGTGAGTGAGTGAAAGGCCCTCAGAGATAGCTTCATCGCGGGAGATTCCAATGATTTTGAAAGCTTTGGATTCAACAGCGTGAAGCCGAGCCAGGTGTGAGGCAGGAGCACCAGCCCATAGGGGAGAACAGTATTCCATAGAGCTGCGGATGAAAGCCTTGTATGTGGTGAGGAGCTCAGGTGTGCCGAGGAAGGACTTCGCACGACGGAGGATGCCCAGTCGGCGACTGGCTTTGGAGGCCAGCTTGGAAATGTGGTTTTCCCAAGAAAGATCATGGCAGATAGTGAGACCCAAAAGCTTGAGTGACAGAACTTCTTGGAGAGGATTGTTGAGAAAGTAGATGGGAGGGTTGTCCAGTCGATCTTTTCGGAGAGACATAGTAAGAGAGTGAGATTTGGCAGGATTGAAAGACATGTTCCACTTGTTTGACCAGTCTGTGATTTTGTCCAGGTCTTCAGAGAGTGAGGAGGCTGCAGACTGCCGATCTGAGGGAAGAGGAATGGAGCGGCAGAGAGTGGAGTCATCAGCAAAGAGATAGAGAGGATTTTCCAGAGAGTCAGAGAGATCATTGATAAAGACCAGAAAAAGCACAGGGCCCAGCACACTTCCTTGGGGAACTCCAGCCTGAACAGGAAGGGGAGATGAGAGAAATCCATTCAGGGCCACACGTTGACTACGACCAGAGAGGAAGTCCGCAAGCCATGCATGGAGATTTCCATGGATACCATAGGAGGAGAGTTTGGTGAGCAGAGCTGGGTGCCAGACCGTATCAAAGGCTCTTGATATGTCAAGGGAGACAGCTCTGATTTCCTGTTTGGCATTGAGGACCTCCATCCATTGTTGAGACAGCAGAAGCAGCATGTCAAGAACCGTTCAAGGTTTATTGTCACAAAACAACTCGGGTACTCTGAAAAGCCCGTTTATCGGGCAGCAATATATATACACATTATCCCGGAGCGTTTGCCCGGGAAAGGCGAGAGGGGGCGTGGCCGGGCGTCCTGGCCGCGGCCTTGCAAGTCGAGGGCGGGCATGCCCGGGCATGCCCGGGCGTCCCGGACGCGGCCTGGCAAGTCGAGAGCGGGCGTGGCCGGGCGTGCCCGGGCATGCCCGGGCGTCCCGGCCGAGGCCTGGCAAGTTGAGTGCGGGCCTGCCCGGGCGTCCTGGATGAGCCCGGCATGGTGATCGCTCCGCGTCCTTGGTAGGTGCAAGGCGATTGTGTAAACCCAGCGGTAGCCGGTACACTATATTGTTTTTCCAATTTCAGCTTTGGCCTCCAGCATTTTCAGGTTTGGACTCCCGCATAATGTTATTTTCCCGGGTGCCGCACAAACGGCTACACCGGTCGCTGCACAGCTGCACCAATCGGACTCGGTGACCTCGGACAAATACTGTTTTCAGGACATGGCTTGAATCCCTGCTTGAGAGAATGCCCAATTTCTCATCACGGCCGTCTCTCCAACTCACAATCCAACGAGATATGCGGAAAGGACAACCCAAAACCAATTATCTTCTTTTTGATTCGTATATGAACATCATTAAAAGTAAATAATGACCTCGGCCAAAGTTCAAACGACGTGGGTTTAATCTCTACATGAGAGAATTCCATATAGCTATTTGGGCGGTGTATAAGCCAACAGATCGCTGTCTCCATCGATCTTGCCGGGGGCCGTAACACCTATCGACTCAAAATCCTTGTTCCAGATGGTAACAATGGCGTCTCGTTCCTCATCTCAGAATCACAGCAATCTATTTGAGTACAGAGAACTAGAACTATGCAGGGACCAAGTGAAATCAAAAATTGTTTGTACTTTTGTGAGTTTGCGTACTCACTATGCGCTGAAATTCAGGAACAGAAACCTGATGGTATTAAGCAAACAGCGAAAAAACAGGAAAGCACAGAAAGTAATGCACAAGTAAAACTTTGGGATGGTCATGACATCAACTAAAAGCATATTTTGGAATGCATTAGTATGGTTACTTCACTTGTAAGGCGTCCTGAGCATTGATTCAATTTCAAATTTAAATGCTTATCATTGCTAAAATCGGCAACCGTAAAATGAACGACAATTATTGTCTTTGTTACGAAGTCTCCAAGTGTCAATATTCTGTTATCTTGAAACAAATATCCCATCACAATTTTTTTGCTCATATATCCCATCATAATCACCATAAGCAGGGTACATTAAGATGCATTCTAATGAATTTGCACTTTTTAAAGTCAAAGCTTACTGCATATTTCAGTTATGACCATCATCATTTTGTAGAGTACAGCCCATAAATCCATAAAAATGGATTTCATTCTACCAGCATCCCTTTAACCCTTTGAGCTTCATATACATGTACTAATATATCTGCTTGGAAGGAGTGATTCATGTCTCATAATGCTTGCTAGGACAACTTCTTTCATACTCTGTGATCTGCATGATTTGAACTACAGCCTACATTTATCTATATTTGATCTACATGCAAATATATGGATATTAAAGTTCTTGTTTAATGAAGATCATTAATCTGATTTAATAATGGTTTCATGATATTTGCATCTAATAACATATATTGCAGACCTTTATAGAATCGAATGTTCATTCAAGCACATGGCTCTGTAGCAAAACGAAGGAAAATAAACATATCATTCATTTCTGCTGTCATGATGCATTACATACAAGTACATTGTTGGGATAGGATTTAAAATTGTGCAAGACATTGAAATGTCTATGAACACTGAAATGTTTCAATACATGGACATCTGTGCATCTAATACAGACTCAATGTTGTGCAAATAATTGCAAATAATTTATTCATATCTTTTCGTAAATTGTCATGAGGAGATGCAATGGTCAGCATGGGTACTGTAAGTTTAATTTCCACCTGTAAAACGTGTGAAAAATCATTGCAGGCAAGCGTTTAAAAGTACATTTGCCAATGATACATAACTTTTCTTTTTTCTAGTGAAGTAAATCCATACAATAAATAATACATATACATTTAACCATTTTTGCCACGCCTCAATGCATTGGCGTAAATCGCATAAAAAGGAGGCATAAAGAGGTGTACCAACAGAAAAACAAGAGGGGGGGGGGGGGTGGACACTCGGAGGTGAGAAGCAAGAAAAAAAGGTCTTCACCAACCATTGATGGGGCATTTGTGGAGAACATTCAATAAATTGTAACAAGACCATCGAGTTAAAATGTCTCGGGGAGGGAGGGGGGGGTGGGGGGGGGAGGGATTTCATATTTTGTGCCGTACCCAGTAAAATGTGTGTGGGGGGGGGGGGGGGATTTCATATTTTGTGCCGTACCCAGTAAAATGTGTGTGTTGGGGGGGGGAGGGGCGTGGGGATTTCATATTTTGTGCCATACCCAGTAAAATGTGTGTGTTGGGGGGGGGGGGGGGCGTGGGGATTTCATATTTTGTGCCGTACCCAGTAAAATGTGTGTGTTGGGGGGGGGGCATGGGGATTTCATATTTTGTGCCGTAACCAGTAAAATGTGTGTGTGTGTGTGTGTGTGGGGGGGGGGGGAGGGGGAGGTTTACCCTCCCCCGATTTCTGCCCATGCCTAAATAGTTACTTAGAAGGGTACTTTCTTGGAAGGTGATATTTATTATACAGATTATGTTGCATGATTTATTTTGCGGATGATATATATTATGCCTCCAGGTAAGTAAAATATACTTTCTGCATGTGTCTCGGCTTTGATTTCTATCCTTTCCTCTCTCAATTTGCCTTTTCTTTTTTTAGCTGTTAGCTTCTCTTCTCCCTCTCTATTTCTCCGTCCTACCCCTCCCCGCATCACGATACAGCCTGCACTACTTTCTCTCTCGTTCTCTCCCTTTCTTCTATCTCATCTCTCCTCTTATTTTGTGTAATTTCACTTGTGATAAAAAGAAATTGTCTTTTTCATGGCTAATGTATCATCACCTTACTCTCTTCCCCGCCCCTCTCCTCTACCTCCTACTCTGCGATCGATACAGAGATCTTCGAACTATTAGTCAGGTTCACTATGTCAATAAATTATATTTCGTTCAAAATCATGGTAGATTAGCAAACCGATACATTTTTGGAAAGGTTATAGCATAAGGAAACTAAAAATCAATGTTTACATTTGGAGAGATACCTGTATGGCGGCCATTTTGGATTTTCAAAATGGCCACTGTAAAATACATATTTTGTTCTATTTCTGCCTCTAATTACCCTAAAAACTTTAAAATATATACTAAACCTATATTTTCACGGACAAGGAACCCAATGAAAGTATCAAATTAGTGCTATGGGGAATGGTAAGACACGAATCAAAGGTTTTGAATTGCAAAATACTGTCTTTATATTCGCGATAAGTTGCATAATCAAATACATGTTATCATTTTGTACAGGCAGTTAATAACATCAAAATGTGTCACAATAATTCATATCACCAAACATACACAGGCAGTCAGCAAAATCATATATACACATGCAGTCAGTATAACTTCACATCTACACAGGCAGTCAATGACAAAATATACACAGGCAGTCAATGGCATCAAACATACACGATTACAGAATATGCCATTTAGAGTTCGTCATCACTGTCCTGTGTGTCGTATCCGACAATATAGTCCGCATCGTTTTCACAGTCCGTTCCACACAAGCAAAGGTCGGTCAATTTGATTGGCAAATCGAATTGGTCGAATGGTCGATCGAATCGAATTCGATGAATCGAATCGAATCGAATCGATCGAATTGGTCGAATGGTCGAATGGTCGATCGAAGCGATTGGTCGAATGGTCGAATTGGTCGAATGGTCGATCGAAGCGATTGGTCGAATGGTCGAATTGGTCGAATGGTCGAATGGTCGAATTGGTCGAATGGTCGAATTGGTCGAATGGAATTGGTCGATTGGTCGAATTGGTCGAATTGGTCGAATCGAATTGGTCGGAATTGGCAAATGTAAACATTGATTTTCAGATTTTCCATGTAATAACGTTTCAAAAAATGTATAGGTTTGCTAATCTACCATGATTTTGAACGAAAAAACAGTGAACCTGACTATATAGCCAAGAAAGCAGCCCGAATTCCGCTTGCTTGCTAAAATGGCCGCCGTTCTGCTCCATTGCGTACTTCACCTAATTGAACGCGGTTTCGCACGAGTGGGCTATCTTGCTCCGCTTTACGATCTTTGGTTTCTACTTTCTAAACGTGAAATTCACGGATCGCCATATGCAGATTCGCCAAGGATCGTTTCTATACGTGATCGTACCCGTTTGTTTGCGAACGGGTACGTTTTTCATGGGAGTCATTCACGAACTTGCTGTCCATGTCTGATGTGCGACCGAAGGTGCTACAGGAATGTGGAATTTATTGGTTTCATGCTTCAGCATTCGTCGTATCTGCATTGCCTGTTTGCTTCTGGCCTCCCACCCGTGCGTAGCATGGGTAGCTCACTAGTAATTATAATACAATGAAGACGTGACGTAAAAGTGATGACGTTTGAAACAAGACTTTTGAAAAGACTTTGGAAAAGAAAATTTTGAAAATCTTTTGACAAAACGTTTGAAACAAGACAAGACTCTTTCAATCCTCTTTACTCCCGCCTCTGGAACAAACTCCCTCACTCTCTTCAATCCCACTCCTCCCTCCAGGTCTTTAAAACAGCCGATCACCACCATCTTCCCCCATCCAAAACCTTGATCTCTTCTACCCCCGTTAATTCACCCCAGATCCACTTTTTTTGAAATACCGACTTCTTTCCTGGAAGTTCTAGCAGTGTCCATGTGTTTTATACCTCTCCCCTCCCCCCACCCCCTTCACATGCCACCTCCCCCCAAGCCCCCTCCCTCCCACAGATCTTCCGTTGTCCCTGTTCTCTGCTGTTGTACTTGTGTGCTTCCCTCTCTCTCCCCATCTTGTCTCCCGCTCCCTTTATTGTAGGTTTTGTGTGTCCGTTTTTTTGTGTGATTGATGTTAGCTCTTACACGAGCCTCGATCTTGTATACAAAAATAAAAAAAAATAAAAAAAGGACATCTTGGAATGGTGATGTGTGCCATAATGAAAAAGAAGGAGAATTGCTTTGCAATACGTGTCCCCTACCAATGGGATATTTTCTTCGTGCAAAAAGGCCATAACTCTGTAAAAATGGACGAAACTCCCTGAAACACTTTAGTGGGGGGGCCAATGTAGCAGATTGAAATGCCCGGTGAAATTGCTTGTTAATTTTTGGACACTGGTTGGGCTGTCTTTAGGGATGATATAAGTTCTAGAAAAAATATGTCTCCAATTGTTTCAAGTTCTTTATGGCGGCCATTTTGGATTTTCAAAATGGCGGATGTCGAAAACGTAAAATTCCATTATCTTGGCTTCTAAATGACCTAGAGTTTCGATTCTGGTGTCCAGTTGTACATTTTTGGGGATAGAGAATTGAATGAAACCTTCTTTAATAACCTACAAAGGATAAAAATAGGTTTTTATGGCACAGCCGAACCAGTGTCCAAAATCTAACTTAATGCACATCTATCTTAATTGTTATTTGTTATTTGTATGTTCCAGATTCGTGACCCTGAGCTATGATGGAGCCAAAAAGCAAGAAAACCAAGAAAGAAACTGATTTCACACTTTGCATTCAGTGCCAGGATCCCCAAGGTGCACTAGTGACTGAGCCAGCACTGGGCTCATATGCAAAGTTTCTCCAGTTCATCCAGGAGAGGGCACGATATGGTGATGCCGACTTCAAACAGATCAGCGAACGATTAAGCTGTTTCACTGCCACTGACTTGAGGAACAATAAAGCAAAGTGGCACCGGGCATGTTATGGATCTACATGCAACACTGCTCACCTGGAGCGTGCTAGAGTTCGCCACCAGAAAGCCTGCGAACATGGCGACACCCAGCATCTTCATAAGAGGTGTGGACGTCCTTCTTCTGCACCTGCCGCTGCAAGTACCTCAGGTTCTACGCAAGACGAGACTCTTCGCTTCACACGTTCATCATCAACTCCATTCAACAGAGACCTTTGTTTCTTCTGTCAAGAGGTCACTAAGGAAAGTGTACATGTTGTATGCACGTTCAACGCAGGTAAACAGCTGAAGAAAGCTGTTGAAGAAGGCAGCAACCACAAGTGGAAAGTTCAGCTGAGTGCTGCCATCAGTGCACATGATGCTCATGCGATCGACGTCAAGTATCATCTCCCATGCTGGGTGCAGAATGTCCAACGTGCTCCCAAGAGTGGGACATCAAGTGATGACAAAGAACACATACTGCAAGAAACTAATGTTATCAAAATAGCCGCAGACATTGAGTTTGTACCCAGTCAGCACAACAGGTTGCCCAGAGCTGTCATCTACACAACCGAGAGGAGATGACAAGCGCGCAGAACAACATGCTAGCTGTCCTCGAGTCAAACGAAGTCCTGGAGGCCATGGCAAAGTTTGATGAGAGGAAAGAAGCCAAGAGTCCACTGTTCAAGTTTGTGCGACGCTACATGCGGATGATAATGCTGATATACACATTCATCCGTGCCACCCGTGATGGACAATTTGAGCTTCACCTGTCTTCACTGGATGAGATGTGCATATACTTCTTTGCACATGACAAACAGAAATATGCCAGGCTGACTCCCCGGTACCTTGCAGAGATGAAGGCCCTGAAGATGACAGATCCAGGGATCTACCAAGAGTTCATGGATGGGAACTTCAGTGTCCATAAGAATGAAATCCCCTTCTGTGCTGTAGGTGTGGACCATGCACTGGAGCACATCAACAGGATCATGAAGGTGACAGGGGGTATTGTGGGCATTACCCAGAATGCCAGTGCCCGCGAAAGGTTCTTTCTGACAGCACCAGAGCTGAGTAGGCTTGCTGAAGAAGCCCGTCAGATGGCTGGCTCACAATCAGCTACACGCAAGGAGCACCACGACCTATCAACCACAGTCTGGGCTCGGCAGGAAGACAGCATTCGTCGACTGAAGAATGTGATCAGAGAGTCCATGAATCCCATGACGCATGAGGGTGAAGACCTGACGACTATCATCACCAAGGTGGTGATGCCAGCTGAAGTACAGAAGGATGTCTGCAACCAAGATGAGATTGGTCAGAAAGCGTATAACACGTTTGTTGCAGAGCGCATCAACACAAATGAAATCAACCTTTGGGCCAGAATGGGAAAGGTCAAACTGAAGATGTGGAAGAGTGCCAGGAAAGCTGTGAAGCACAAACTGGCAGACAAGGTTGTAGAGCTGTAAGACGACAGGTCACTGTTTGCGCGCATGCTGATCGTGGCCCGCTCACGACCAGAGATCAACTTGAAGGATGCCATAGGTCAATATGAATTCACCGCGCTTCCACGAACCCTCTTTGCAATGGCTGGGACACTACTACCATGCACAGACAAAAGCAAGCTCATGGGCATCCTAGAAGATCTACCCAAGAAGTCAACTGGCACTGGTCAGCAGCCAGACGACGACAATCCTGAACATACTCCACCCCCTCCCAAGAAGGTGACTGTCATAGACGGCATGGCATTAGTGCAAGCAATGGGTAAGCCACAATGGGTCAAAACATGTGCCCAGTGGGCTGGCCATTTCAATGCAACACTGGACTGCAAGACCAACGGGTATGATGAAGTCCACCTCGTGTTTGACCGATATGATCTGCCAAATTCACTGAAAGAGGCCACACGGGAGAGGCGCCAAGGTGGCAAGCCGCTCACTGCTTACCACGTTCAAGACAGCACCCCGATTGGGAAACTGACAGCAAAACAGTTCCTGTCGCACACCAACACCAAAGATGAGCTAACTGTCTATCTGGCAAAGAAAGCTCTGTGTCACTTTGAGGGGACTACCAAGGTCTTCATCGTCACTTCAAGGCAGGATGTCTTCTCCAACTGCATGGATGTACAGCATCTCCGTAGCTCCCAGGAGGAGGCTGATACGAGGATCTTTCTTCACAGTCTAGATGCCGTCCGAAGAGGTGCAACACAGCTGTACATTCAGTCACCTGATACTGATGTATTCATCCTAGCACTCCACCGGTACCATGAACTATGCAAAGACACATACTTCATCACGGGTGTGGGGAACAAGAAGAGGCAAATCTCACTGGAACCAATAGTACATGAACTTGGTGTCAGGAAGGCTGCAGCCCTACCAGGATTCCATGCATTCACGGGAGCAGACCAGACTGGTCGGTTTGCCGGCAAGGGAAAGCTCACATGTTGGCAAGCCCTCAATAGGTGCTCTGTTGAGGTGGTATCTGCGTTTCATGACCTTGGGGCCTCTGAGGAGCTGAGAGCTGACACAGAAAGTGACATTGAGGCATTTGTATGCCAGCTGTATGAGCCTCGTACTACAGTTGTGGATGTGGGCAAGCTGAGGTGGAGACTGTTTACCAAGAAACAGCTAGAGGCACAGAAGCTGCCACCAACACGGGGAGCTTTACATGAAGCCATTGCTCGTGCACATTTCCAGGCCATGGTGTGGCATCAGGCTGATGTACCGGACCCCCAGCTTCCACAACCAACAGAACATGGATGGAGAGCAGAAGGAGATCAGCTGGTGCCCATCACAACCAAGGACCCTCCAGCCCCAGCTGCCATCACACATCTAATCAAATGTAACTGCAAGAAGACCCAATGCATGTCTCACTGCTCATGCAGGTCTCAGCATCTCAACTGTTCTGAGATGTGTATGTGTGGGGCAGATGAAGAGGTGTGTGGTAACACGGGTCAGGAGCGCCCCATGGGAATCGATAACACTGATGATGAGGAGGATGGAGATCCTTCAATGTAACAATGAACACTGCCAACTAAAAATATTGCACAAAGACATTATAAGTGTACATTTGAACACTAAAGTCCAGCCTTTATGTGATTTAGAAGTGAAAATGATGGAAAAAAATATATATATGTGTTGGCATAAGTGCGTGAAAATCCAAGATGGCTGCCATAAGAACCCTTTTGATCATATGTAGGTGTATAAATGTGTGTTTATTGGATTAAGTATCCGCAAATATGTACATTTGGACACCAAAATTAACACTCTAGGTCATTTAGAAGCCAAGATAATGACAATTTCGGTTTTCAACAAACGCCATTTTGATAATCCAAAATGGCCGCTATAAAGAACTTGAAAAAAATGGAGACATATTTTTTCTACAACTTCTATCATCCCTAAAGACAACCCAACCAGTGTCCACAAATTAACATTTGAATTCAACGGGAAAACATTGGCCCCCCCACTACTTGTTATGTAACATAATGAAGCCATGTACCAAGTTTTAGTTGAATATGTTAAAGGGTATGGGCATGAAAGTGTGGAAAACCACAGGTGGGACGGACGGACAGACAGACAGACAGATTGAGAGGAAAACCTACAGTCCCCTTCGGTGAAACTGGTATGGGACTAACAACCCCAAGGAAAGACAAGATGGACTTTCTTAAAATAATCTCATTGTATACCATTTGCATACCACTCTGGAATACAAAAAGCAATTGGCTGTTTTATAGGAATACCTTTCTGGTTCTGAAAGTGATTTAAAAAAATTGTATGTTGGTGTATTCTGTGCGTGGATACCTTTCTTGTGATTTGTCTTTTCCCCATGGAGTAAAGCTTTTAGTTTGCTCGCTATCACAGCAGGTACACTGGGTTACTGTGGCACCTGTGCTTTGCATATGTCAATGTTCACGTCATTGTGACTAACACTGGACATCTCTAACTTGAGCTTTCTAAGTGATTTCTTCCCCATCCATCTTTTAGTTGGAGTCCAGAAAGCTTTATTACATCGATCTCTATATAACCTGCAATAGATTCCTAATTAATTAATTTATCGTAATTTCTCATTACGTGCTTATTGCAGTCACTTGATTATCCCAATAATTTGTGAGGATACTTGTAAGATCCCTCGGTGGTCAAAAAGTGGGATCCTGCCTGATGGACCACCCCACTAGTTGGTGATACCTAATTCGGTTTTCAATATGAAAAGTATTGCTGATCGTCTGTGGTATCGACCGAACTATCCACAGATGAGTGTACAAGTGATACTTGTTTAACGTATCTTGGTACAGAGCAAATGGGACATTTTTATTGTCCAAGGGATCCAAAGCAAGTGTAGATGACTCGAAGTGAAATTCGGAGATGTATGGAATGGCATGAGAATGTAGAAGTTTCCCAAAAAGATGACTGAACATGATGAATTTGGTCACTTGGTCTTGAAAACACAAAAAGACAATGTTAACAAGTGAGGCGGGTTGTTTTGATGTGGCGTTACATGAACTTGTCACAACTTTGTACATCAGACTTCTGGGACTGATTTGCTCCTCGTTTTGTTTCGACACCAAGATTGGCAAAAAGTGTTTTCATCAAATACACGACCGCCCTCTAGTGGGTCGTGGTCCGTGCGCAGGATGGTCACAGAGGCCAAACGAGAACAGCCCACGGTAGAGCACATACCTCCACCAGGTTGACCAGTTTGTTTTGTATCCCACTGATAGGCCGGAACTAGATTCGGACCTGAACCAAAATCTAATCGGCTTGTTCTTGTCACCGACCCAACTCAGCCACCAAGTTTAGTCATAACTCGTCCATAACTTTTGGAAATTATCATTTATATATCGCGTTTTGCCCAATCTCTCAATGGTGAAGAATCACTTAAAAAATAAATAATTATCGTATCCAAATCCATATTCAGATCTTCACCAAAATCGAATCGAATCATCCTTGTCAGACACCCAACCGGTCTACCAAGTTTCGTTAAAATCCTTCCATAACTTTTTGAGATATTCTGCTATGTATCGGTTTTAGCCCCATTACTCAATGGTGAAGAATGACTTAAACAATTCTAGTAGCCGGATCCGGATCTTCACCAAAATCGAATCATTTCGTCCTTGTCACATATGCTACATCTCTGCCAAATTTCGTCCTAATCCGTCCACAACTTTTTGAGACATCTTGTTTTTGAGACAGACAGACAGACAAATAGACAGACAGGGGTGAAAACATAACCTCATCCACCTTCGTTGGTGGAGGTAATGATGGGACGATGTCTGAAGATGATGAAAGAGATGCTCCGTGGCCTAACTAACAATCCTTTAGACTTTTTTGGTTTTAAGCAAGATGTGAGGGTTACTAGAGGGTTGGATTGTTCACCAAATAACAATCCAAAGTGTTGGATTGTTCACCAAATAACAAGGAATGTGAGCTGAGTTTAGACCAGTGGAGCACAGGTTAGTTTGACCCTACTGGCAAATGTGTACGAGATCACCACGTGAGTCAAACTTGGCAAAGCACTTGGCTCATAAGCTGGGGTGCATTGCTGCCTTTGGGGATTCATGCCTGGCCACATCCAACCCTCCTGATAAAGAACGATAACAGGAGCAAAAGGAACATCACTGAGGTACAGAAATGCCTTTTGAGCCATGAGAACAAATTCTGGTTTCGTGTCCGGCCAAGTTTGAAAATCCCTTGTCGGCTGATCATATTGACAAAGGTGGCATTTTGTAGGATGAGTAGAGATATAGTTCAATAAAACCTTGTTTCTTGGACGAGGTCTGAGTTTTGTTTTACAACAACAATAATTTGAAGAGAAGATATGTGGATTATATTAATCTACTCTATATGGTGTGAGAAACCACCGGTGAAACCACCTGTTCTCACCCAGATTTGGTGCCCCGCCCACCGCGTGACGTGGCCTCCTTGGAGCCTCACGCGATCGGGAGGCGATTCGGCACGTGATGGGTGGAGAGTCGAGAGAGCGCGGTCGCCATCTTATGCAACGGACGCGGCTCGAAGGCTCCGAGTGGGAAATAGATAAAGGGATTTCCCTTAATCTTCACGACAGCCGCGTTGGGCTGATCGTTTACCGTTCTGTATTTTACGAGTGAGTAACTCCGGAAGAGAACGAGTGATTCCCGGATCTCGTGGATTGGAACCGTGAGTCAGATATTGCCTGCGTCGTGTTGGAGCTGCTGGCCGACCGTCCTGCAGGCCTTGTGCGGTGTATTCCACTCTGTTACCCTCCGAGTCCCGGAGATCGTCGATTGGAACCGCGAGTGATCTTGCCTGCGTCCTGTTTGGAGCTTCTGGGGCCGACAGTTCCTGCAGGCTTGGTGCGGTGTATTCCACTCTGTTACCCTCCGAGTCCCGGAGATCGTCGATTGGAACCGCGAGTGATCTTGCCTGCGTCCTGTTTGGAGCTTCTGGGGCCGACAGTTCCTGCAGGCCTTGTGCAGTGTATTCCATTCTGTTACCATTTATGGTTTTTGTGATCGAGCCAATAAAGCATCGTGCCTTACCCCTAGAAGGCCGATTAAAACACAATTGTGTTTATTGAGTTCTCTCTGTCCACTCCGTGGACTACTTGAAGCCCGGACATTAACGTCCGTATTCCGTGCTGGGAACCATTTCACAGCCGGGATCGCGACAAATGGATACAGACAGCTTTATTTTGAAAATCAATACAGAGGATATTTATAAAGATATGTCTCAAGATATTGATACATTTGATATTACATCATACTAAAATATATACATCATACTAAAATAAGTGAAATGTATGTATGTGCAGTATGTATGTATCTATGTATGTATGCATGTATGCATGTATGCATGTATGCATGTATGTATATTTGCATGTATGTATGTATGCATGTAAATATGTATTTATGCATGTATATATGTATGTATGTATGTATGTATGTATGTATGTATGCACATACAGTGCCTTCAGAAAGTATTCACACCTCTTGAATTTTTCACATTTTGTTGTGTTACAGCCGAAATTTAAAATGGATTAAATAGAGATTTTTTGGCACTGACACTTAATGCCCCATAATGTCAATGTGGAATTTTATTTTTAGAAATCCTTATTAAATAAAAAATGAAATACAGAAATGTCTAATTTACATAGGTATTCAACCTCCCGAGTCAATACTTTGTAGAAGATATGTGGAAATGGAAAGGAATCGCCTTTGACAGCGATTACAGCTTCGAGTCTTCTTGGGCATGTCCGTCTCAGCTTTGCACATCTGAATTTGGGGAGTTTATCCCATTCTTCCTTGCAGATTTGGTCACACTGTCAAGTTGGGGTTTAATACTTATTGATTCAAGACATTCCGATTTCAGCTTTTCATTTTTGATCATTTTCTAAAGAATTTCTAAAAACAATTCTACTTTTTTTTTCTTTTTTTTTTTTCGTATACTGAATCGAGGCTCGTGAAAGAGCTAACATTTATTTCACAAACAAATCAACCAGACAAACAAAATATATAAAAAGAAGGAGCGGGAGACAAGATGGGGAGAGAAGGGGAAGCGCACAAACATAACATTTGAGAGCAGGGAGATGTGTGGGAGGGAGAGGGCTTGGGAAGGGGGGTGGGGTGGGAGAAGTATAAAACACAAGGACACCAAGGACTTCCAGGACAGAAGTTGGTATTTCAAAAAAGTGGATTTGGGGTGAGATTAGCGGGGGTAGAAAAAAAATTTTGTATACTGAATCGAGGCTCGTGAAAGGCTTTGATGGCTTTGAAATCGAGGCTTTGATGTTATTGGGTATTATGTGTAGATCAGTGACAAAAAAAACAAACTCAATTTAATCCATTTTAAATTCAAGTTGTAACACAACAAAATGTGAAAACGTCAAGGGGTGTGAATACTTTCTGAAGGCACTGCATGTACGTCTGATATAATAGAATCAAAAACAGCTGAGCTATTCTCCACTAAATTTTGCATCCGTGCTTGCGGCACAAAATAATTCCGGCCTCACCCCCCACACTGAGACTTGCTATTTTCGTCTGAACACGGAGAATAGTGAAAGTGGTTTAACGACTGACACCTGTCCGAAGGAGTGGGTATTGACACCTTGTTTTCGTTCCTTGATGTAATGAGTCTTACTATTACGAAAAGGAGACACATCCCTCTATCCATCACATGAAGAAGAAGCAGGACCTTGAGCTCTAATGTAATGATTCCTGATATTGTAATGGAAAGCCAATAATGGATTTACTTGGAACAAAAATTTGTTCAGTTTAATCATAAAGATGCCTGTCTTAAAAGTCTGTCTTACCAGGATTGAAGAAGAAGAATCGGAATGGGAGTTTACTACTATGGTTTCAACGATAACATTTATTATTCTACGTCGCAACTTCAGTTTGATTTTGTAAGGAAACATATCAAATACGCATTGAAAATCTGCGACATCAACAGAATAAAAATCAGCATTGGTGACATCAACAGAATAATAATCCAAGGCACCAGGTGCTAAGGACAAAAAAAAAACACCTTTAGAGGCCATTTTTCCCCGCAAAGCGGGGGTTGGCCTTTTTCGGGAACCATGGTTGTTGTTGTTTTTTGGTCCCCTTTTTGAAGCAATGTTTTACGGCCGGATGCCCTTCCTGACGCCAACCCTTTTTGCCGCCTTTAACGACAAACAGGTGCTAAGGACAAGAAGCTGAATATCAGCAATGTCGTCGATAAAGAAATATTGTCTTCAAACGGAAAGTGTAATTTTCATTCTTCAAGAAAACAAACTCAAATCTCAAAACAAGTAATCTGTTGCGCAGCTCAGTATCTTTCTTCACAAACTCACATTCCCAGAGGAAGCGGGTATTTTCTATTTCAATCAAAGCACATATATATTTGTTGTGGACCTCCTACGGAATAACTCATAAATTACCTGCGGTCACCTGGTTAGAGGGTTCCTTTCCTTTGACAAAGGGTTCTGTTTTACAGTGTATAAGACTCAATGAGGAATTGCTACACAAATTACACACAAATGCAGACATAAGACAACACCGTAGGGTACAGTACTTGACTTCACACAAACACAGCGGTGGCCTTAGAGGAAGTGACGTAACTTCACGTAGCCAACGACGCCATCTTGTAATGTCGCTTTTTTTTCTCCATAGTCGGCTGGGCAAGTTAGGAGAAATCTCCTCCCCTTCCCCTCTACCCTCCGTCTGATGGCAATCCACCTGGTTTATCCCTGCTCTATTAAATAAATGCTGATCTCAAAACACCATTCTTCTTTTTGACCAACCCTATTTTAATAGTTTGACCCCAAATAAATTTGAGACCCAAATTCAGTGACGGAACACTGCGCCAGCTTGACCTCGTCATACCATTCTTGCTTTAGGATTTCTCCAACTGTTTTTAACTTGGGATTCATAGTGAGCTAAGGATTACTTTTGCAATGGTGAGTGATAGGCTCTGTGATTTTTCGGACTGAATTTTTTGAAAGGTTTTGCCTGGTCTTGACATTCCCTTTACGGATTTCACCAGTGCCTGAGTTATCAAATCCCGCTCTATTGAACTGGCAGCTCCTTTGCTCTCCTTCAGGTTCTTCACACAGTGCCATCTTCCATCCACCCGAAAGGTGAAAATTATCACCCCTGTGCTCCAGAAGGGTGCTAAGATAGGCCCTCAAACAACCAGTCAGGCTGTTTTCGATTGTAAGAAAGGACAAGAAAATGAATTATTGCAGCCAATGATTAAAATATGTCATTTATATTCTCTGATGGTCTTATCCTCAGTTTGGATTTTATCCTCATACTCAATTCTGGATATGTCCTTCCTCCTTTCTCAAGGATGGATAGAGGCCTTGAACTGGAAACAGGGAGCCAATCCAGTATCTCTGGACATAATTCCAGCTTTAAGGCTGTTTGCATTTTATTCTGTTTGATTAAGCTCCGTGCTTGTGCCATTCAAGCTGGGCTTACAGGCTTTGTCCACATTCGCAAACAGCACGCAGCTCTTGATGGCATCTTCTCATCTGCTCTTAAAATGGAATCTGATGTACCATCAGAAGCATCAATTATGGATTGTGGGCTGAGCATAGGGCTGTGACAGGGATAAAATAAAAATTATGAACGGAAATTATATTGAACTGGAACAATGCGACTGTGTCGCCAATATTCCTCTGCATAGTCCCACAATGGGTAGATGCCCTCGTTCACTGTCCTAAAAACAAACAAGTTTACTTTAGATCCCTTCAGCTGTTTTCAAGTATCACATTTTCACCAGCCATGACAGGTTTCACATCGATCGGTGAAGCAGTTTCAGAGAAGGGAATTTTTTAAATATCGGCTTTCAAGCTAATATGGCTGCCATACCACCTGATATACACTACCAGTCAAAAGTTTTAGAACACCTCAAGTTTTCCAGTTTTTATTGAAATTTAGGCAGTTTATTGTCTCAATGTACTCTGAAATTAAGCATAGAACAAATAAACAATTGGAGATAAAAAAGAAATCATAGAATCATTTTGTTTAACAAAATTTAATATAAATTTTTGACTTAGCAAGTAGCCACCTTTTGCAGATATAACTGCCGAACACACTCGTGGCATTCTTTCTGCAATGGAAATCAAATATTGTTCGGGAAGTTCTTCCCAACGCTGTTGCAGAAGTTCCCACCAAAGTGTTGCACTTGTAGGTTGCTTTGCTTTCACCCTTCTGTCCAGCTCATCCCAAACCAGCTCGAAGGGGTTTAAGTCTGGAGACTGTGCTGGCCATTCCATGATTTGAAGGCTATCATCTTGTTCTTTTCCTCGAAGGTAGTTTTGACATATTGTAGGTCTTTCCTTTCAAGAAATTCCAAAGAAAGCCAAGGTGTCATTGAGTACAGTTTCCTACACCATCAAAAGGCACTTGGAAACTGGAGGAAACTCTGACAGGAAGAGGTCTGGCAGACCCAAAGCCACAACAGAATCAGAAGACAAGTTTCTGAGAGTCAACAGCTTGTGTGATAGGCGGCCCACAGGACAACAATTTCAAGCACAGCTTAACACTGGTCGAAGTAAGCAAGTCTCAGTTTCAACTGTGAAGAGAAGATTCGAGCTGCAGGTTTGACAGGTCGAGTGGCAGTAAGAAAGCCATTGCTAAGATGGAAAAATAAGAAAAAGAGGCTTGCCTGGGCCATGAAGCACTGCCAGTGGACTACGAAAAACTGGAAGAAGGTCTTATGGACTGATGAATCAAAATTTTAAATCTTTGGTTCATTACGCAGGGTTGTTGTACGCCATCGAGTAGGCGAAAGGATGGTTCCTCAGTGTGTGACAACAACTTTCAAACATGGAGGAGGAAGCGTGATGGTCTGGGGCTCTTTTGCTGGATCTAGAGTCGGCGACTTGCACAGAGTGACTGGCACCCTTAACCAAAAGGGCTACCACAGCATTTTGCAGCGCCATGCAATACCCTCTGGTATACGCCTCGTTGGTCAGGGGTTCATCCTACAGCAAGATAATGACCCCAAACATACCTCCTGGCGATGTCAAAACTACCTTCGTGGAAAAGAACAAGACGATAGGCTTCAAATCATGGAATGGCCAGCACAGTCTCCAGACTTAACCCCCATCGAGCTGGTTTGGGATGAACTGGACAGATGGGTGAAAGCAAAGCAACCTACAAGTGCAACACATTTGTGGGAACTTCTGCAACAGTTGGGAAGAACTTCCCGAACAATATTTGATTTCCATTGTAGAAAGAATGCCACGAGTGTGTTCGGCGGTGATATCTGCAAAAGGTGGCTACTTTGCTGAGTCATAAATTTAAATTAAATTTTGTTAAACAAAATAATTCTATGATTTCTTTTTTATCTCCAATTGTTTATTTGTTCTATGCTTAATTTCAGAGTACATTTAGACATTAAACTGCGTAAATTTCAATAAAAACTGGAAAAATTGAGGTGTTCTAAAACTTTTGACCAGTCGTGTATGACCTTAAAAATGTACACTCTGCATATGTACATGTATGGGCAGGGGATCACATTTGTGATGTTTCATGTTGATCTGATAAGGTTCGTATTTCTATCCAATATGGCTGCCAAACCATGTGACCTACGACATCATCATTTTCAAACTATATACAACGGTGGTGTTAGACGATATTTGTAAAATTTCGCATCAATAGGGTAAGCGGTTTCAGAGATATAATTATTTAATATTTTGCTTCAATCCAATATGGCTGCCACACCATGTGACCAATGATTTTTTCGTTATCATCTCTTATTCGCTATGCCCAGTCAATGAAACACATAAAGTTTCGACTCAATCGATTTGGTGGTTTGGGAGAAGATGTTTTTTAAAGGTTTTATGTTAAATCCAATATGGCTGCCAAACCACGTGACCTATGATGTCATAAATTTAATATTTCATACAAATGGGTCCAAGATCATGTGCATGCAATTTCAGATTTTTAGGATAAGGAATTCGATTAAAATATTTTTGGCTGGTATACCACATCACCTATGATGTCGTCATTATCATGCTTTTGTTCCCCATTGGGAGTACTTGACAATGTGCCAAGTTTCACATATTTCCATTCAGCGGTTTCCGAGAAATAATTTTTTATTTATTTGCGTTTAATCCAAGATGGCTGCCATACCACGTGACCTATGATGCCAAGTTATCATAACAACATTTTGCATGGGTGTCACTCCTACCCGGAAAGTTTCGTCTCAATCGAACATATGGTTGCTGAAAAAACGAGTTTTAGCCTGGACAGACAGACGGACAACCCAAAAACATAATGCCTCCGGCCTTCGGGGGCGGAGGCATAACAATATTGCAAGGCCATAAAACTGCTGCCAATGGGAGAGGACGAGTCTCAGTGCGTCAGCCTCCTCTGTTGTCCCTTTCCTTGAATACAAAGTCGAGGTTCGATGTGGAGGAGCTAGAACATAGAACGGATCAGGATGTAACAGAACAAAAGGAACAGTAGAGAGAGATGGGGGAACACAACACACCAACAGCAGGGTTGAGGGTCAAAATAGAGGGAGGCTTGGAGAAATAAGAATTGTGCCCCCATGTGTCTTCTGTCTCTGGCATTGCTTCCCTGTGTCTGTGCAATCTCTGTCCCTCCATTGATTCAAAGATGCAGCTGTGCTATCGAATGTTGTCTCCAGTTCATAACCGTTATCTCTTTTACTGTTGCTTAATCCCCTCCTCATACTGTAACAACCTCCTTATCTCAGACAATATATCAGACAAACCTCCTTATCTCTTATCTATCTGATTGAACACAACTCCAATATCTCCATGTTACCCACTTCCCTTTCACATCGTTCCGTAAACCACATCATCTGTCATTTTGCTCATTCAGAGACCTTGACTAAGTCGATAAAACTTACACAATATGTGATTAGAACTTAATTTTAGTGTTTATGGGAGTCTCTGGAAGACCTTAGGTCACATGTATGATCATGTAAGGCTTGATATTTTTTTTTATCTGGTGGATGGACCGAAGGTATGTATACCTGGCTCTGCACAGCGACAGTGTCAAATGGCAAAGTATGGCCTTCACAGCCTGAACAATGAAGTCAAAGTCACCCATGACAGTGTGTAACTCATCTCGCAGAGCTTGCTTTGTGGTGAAAGAAGAGCAGGAGGCACGGAACAGTGCAAAGACAATATAACCCACCATCAATCACTTCTGGGTAAGTGCACTGTAGTGTATACCTCGGCCATTGTCTAATCTTTGCTTGTATTCATGAGTTAGGCCACTTTTCCTCTCTGCCATCCTTTTCTCTGGCTTTCTCACTTTCTCCAGCTTGTACTTGTTCTGCTTATTGCATTAGAGTTCAGTGGCTGTGCTCTGGTCTAAATCTTCTGATGTGAGCTACACTCTCGGCTTTATCAAACCTGCTGGGAAATCAAAGCTGAAAGAGGGAACACACAGGGGACAGCTTGAGTCCTGATTTGGCCAAAAAGATAAGATAGCCAATAATGACAAGTCTCGCTTTAGACATGCCTTATACTGCGACGTGGTGTGCCAGGTCACTCCTGGGGTTTGAGAAGGGAGGGTGGGGAATGAGAGGGCATTGGGAGTGAAGGAGTCCAGTATCCCTCTCTTCTGAGCATGCATTGCTACAATCTCAACCGAAAGGAATAAAATCTCACCTCTGACCACCTATTATCAAATCAGGCACCTATGCAACGTATTTTTGGCCATAACGTAATGTGATAACTCCATGAACGAATTTTAATGTTTTGTGATGAGAAGTGGTGAAATTCGCATGACCAGTTCTGTGTGTGTTTGGTTCAAATTCCAATTATATCCAAGGAAGGCAATGTCAAACCACCTTGAGTATTCCTAGTCTGGTGTTGGCTTAACAGTTACCCTAACCCTAACAACCGTAACCCTAATCCTAACCCGAACCCTAACCCTAACCCTAACCCAAACCCTAACCCTAACCCTAACCCTAACCCTAACCCTAACCCTAACCCTAACCCAAACCCTACCCCTAACCCGAACCCTAACCCTAACCCTAACAACCCTAACAACCCTAACCCTAACCCTAACCCTAACCCTAACAACCCTAACCCCTGGATGGCATAATATATTAAGGTCTTGAGTTTGAGCCCCTGTCGTGCAGTTGAATAACACTACGTGGGTTGACTCACATCCTGATGAAGTCTGCAAAATGAGTACCAGCTTACTGGTAACGGGGCACTGCATCAGCAACACTGCTGCGCTCCCAGAAAATGATGATGATGACCAAGGTTAATACGCAAACATTTTGGCTGTTGTCTTTCTGAAATGTATGCATATCATTCCCAGAATTTCCATGAGCCTCTTCATCAATTTCTTCCAGATGCAGAACCTGGTTGCAGGCAGCATCTTTTTCTGGGGGTGTGGCTTTGCTGTTTTCATGAGCCTCGATCTCTAGTTAGTAAAATAACAGGTCTGGAGTTACTTAAGAAAGAAAGGAGTATTGTATCCATGGCTCATTGTAAAGAACTCTCCATGGGGAATAAAATATGTTTATGATGATGACATAGGTGCCTCAATTATGACGTCATAATTCGACGAGTACAAAACTTCATCCGATCAAGATGAAATTTCTTGAGCATAATCTAGGAATAAATGAATGGAAAAAAATAATAATGATGACACAATACTTTCATGCAGAGCTTCATGGAGTATGGTACCCCACTTATGGGCTGGTGCTCCTGCTTCCCACATTACTCATTTTGAGGTGGCTGAAAGTAAGGCCTTCCACACCATTGTACTCAAAATAGGAGGCAGATTCCAGGAAGGGGACAGTCACTCTGGTTTTAGCAAAAAATTGGTAACCTCTCTAATATATACAAGATTACGTCGGGCCTTGGTTATCCTGCCCTCAACTACCAAATTCCTCTAGAAACACTCCTCATGCCACCACAGGTCACCCACATTTCTCTAGAAACTCTCATATGCTCACCTTCCCAAAGTCCAGGTTGTATACCACCTACATTAACCCCCTCAGTTATTCTCCCGTTGAATAGTTTCCCTTTGTCCATTGTCTCGTACACATCACTTCAGTCTTCCAATGCACTGCCCATCACTACCTCGTGCGCTAGTGGTGCAGTGACACATTTTGAAGTACTGGAGACCTGCAAAAATGTTGGCCATGACGTCATTGCCAGATCTACGGTCACATCAAGTTAACATGACACTAACCATTGAGACCTAAAACTGAGTGACAAATGAAATACACACATATTACCATTATAAACAAAAGCTAAGCAGTTAACACACACACACACACACACACACACACACACACACACACACACACACACACACACACACACACACACTCTCTGTCTGTCTCTGTCTATGTGTCTCTCCCCTTCTGTGTTTGTGTCTCTCCCCGTCTGTGTTTGTGTCTCTCCCCTTCTGTGTTTGTGTTTCTCCCCCTCTGTGTTTGTGTCTCTCCCCCTCTGTTATCTCAAAAAGTTGTCGACGGATTCGGGCGAAATTTGGCAGAGATGTAGGATATGTGACAAGGAAGAAATTATTCGATTTTGGTGAAGATCCGGATTCGGATCCGGCTACTAGAATATTTTATGTGATTCTTCAACATTGGGAGATTGGGCCAAAAACGATACATGGCAGGATATCTCAAAAAGTTGTCGACGGGTTGTCGACGGGATTGGTGGACAGGTTGGGTGTCTGACAAGGAAGAGTCGATTCAATTTTGGTGAAGATCCAGCTGGCATACTTTTTAAGTGATTCTTCACCATTGAGTGACATGGCCAACTAGGAGGAGCTATGCTCTCTACTGAGTGCCGTTCTAGTTTAAGAATGTTAAGGTCAGCCAGGTTGTGCCATAACTAGGTCGCAATGCCATACTTCACGTCGTACACTTTTGAAGAACAGGATGATTGTGATTCACTGCCTTTTTATCAAAATTTTGGGCTGTGTATTGCATTGTGCCTCGGAGGTTGCCAACAAAACTCGAAAACGAGGCCTTTTTTTAGTGTTTATTCCACAGCTCAATATGTGCAATTCATTCATGAATTGATTCAATTTGCAATTATGATTTGAAATTATGAATTGTAGACGGGTCAATATACTGCCTGACCCCAAAAAAATTGCAAATTTTTGTTTTATGCTTATTTCTAGTAGTTTATGAAGTGGAAGACAACATATTAAAAGTTGGACAATTTTGACGCATGGGAAAGTCCCTCAGTGACGTCAGAAAACAAGATGGCTGCCGGCAGATAAAACGTAAAAAAATTGACTGATAATCATCAGACCACTAACAATTTAAAGTTAATTTTGCACCAATATTTGTATTATGATCGTTGCTGGTAGTTTATGCAGTGCTAATCCTGAGACCATTCGCAATTTAAAGTAAATATTTGCACAAATATATGTTCTTTGATTGTTTCTGCCAGTCTATGACATGGAAAGCAACATATAAAAAATTGGACAATTTTGACACATGTGGAAGTACCATATGCCTTCTAGTCTTAGATTCCAGTTTCATCGTCCTCCTCCTCCTCCTCTATGTCTGGTTCAACACTCATATTGTCACAGTTGCTGGCCTGGCAATGTCCACATGCACTGGTGCACTCTAATCCATGCTTCCTACATGAACACCTTAGTGTTTTGCACCCCCCTGAACAGTTGCAGTGAATCATCTGAAGTAGTATGTCTGGAGCAGGGCTTTTGTCTGTCATCACTGGAACAAGTTTTCCTCCTTCTACCTTCCATCCCCACTCCGTTGGCTCCATTCCACAACAAAGGCCCATCCATTCCATTACCTGGCAATAGGTCCGCAGAGAATGAAACTTGCAGGCAGCGGATGTGGGTGGCAGTCTTTCAGGAGTGACAAATGCCTTAGCCCTTGCAACCTTTTTGCAGAGAATGTTGTATCTGATCGATGCCAATGAGTCGTTCTGATTTGCTTCAAACAATGCCACCATTGCTCTGCAGCCTGCAGTTTCAATAACATCCTGACTCTGCTGTGGTTTACAGAACACCTTTGAGCTGTCTATCAGTTCCTTTTCTTTCTTGATGATTCTTTGAAACCCTGACTTCTTCCCAATCCCAAAGACACGAGACGTTGCGTCACAGCCAGTTAATGCATGAAGGAACAATATATCTCTGCAGGCTGCATTTCCAAGTATCTGCTGAAGGACTTTGATATTGTAGACATTTGATTTTGCCTTGTCAGAACGGAAATAGAGTTCAATGCAATTTGTCTCCACCATATAGAAGAGCAGGAGGAGAAGGAGATCTGTATCTTCTCCAATGAGGGTTGTAGATCTGGAAGCCGCATTTGCGACGGCCGCTTTTGCAATCTCAACATCAGCATCTCCCTCTGCTTGGATCACCTCACAGCCTTCCTTGTGCAACACCTCTATAATCAACAGTATCATTGCCTGCTTGTTTGACTCATTCGACAGAAAGTCCTCCTTTTTCCCAACAAATTTTGTTGACTCCGTAATGTTAACCTTGGTGGCATTCTTGTTTCTATTCCGACGTTGATGAGAACAGTCCTTTGTGCTTGGCCCAGCCTCATAACCATCAAACACAACAGTAGCTTTGCCATAGTGTCGTACTGTAAATGAGGCATATTCATCTGCAATGGAACTGTAGGTGAATCCCTCTGTCCACTTTAAGCGGTGAATAAGTGATCCCCCGTCAAGAACATAGTGATCTGTTCCTGGAACTGTCTGGTTGACAGCATTGTCAGATTTGGTTGTAGCATAATTCCTTATTGCCTCCGCCAACTGTGGTTTATCTGGCTGGCGCAGGATGTTTTTTGCCTCAAAAAGAGACATTGGGTATGGGCAGAGTTCATATTTCATCACTTCACCTATCTGGAGATCTCCCGTCTGTGACACCACTAAGAACCTCTGGAATAGTAACGCTGGATCTATTGTGCGGTCCTCAGCAACTTTGACTGCCCTGCTGAATGCAAGTGTCTTGGCTTTAGAACTCCTTTTGTGTGAATAGGAGTAAGCTGGGTGATCATCCATCTTCTTGACAATGTCACTACCTACTTTGAATAGGTCATGAACATTGACATCCTCATTTGCAGTAACCCCTGTGATGATATTGCGCAATGACTTGTCATCAGAAAATGGTGTGAAGCTGTCCAGTTTTTCGGCAACTTTGCCACGATCAGCTTCATCTCGACTCACCCTGGATGTTGTCAACTCCTTATGTTGTTCACTTGTTGAGTAGCTACTCGAGGTCAGTTCTTGCATAGCAAGGTTGTAGGAGGACGATATGGTTGAAGACAGAGTCCAAACTGCTCTCTGGTGCTCTGACATCCCACTTCCTCGAGTCAGCCCCCCTTGGCTTTTCAGTGAGCGCATTAATGTCTGTTCTATCACAAGATCAGAGCCTAGGCCAGCCCAGTATTGGTCACTGCGCCGGATTACATGATAACCAGATTGGAACTTCTGATGAACCTCAGGGTTGTCATCCTCTAACGCAAGCATCTTCTCGAGATAGAGTCGAGCTGACTTCAGGTAATTGGGATGGCCAGCAGCTGCAAATATCGTTTTAACAAATGCGTCAGTCTTCACGTAGCCAAAACTGGCTGTTTCTGCATGGCCTCGCTTTGGGCCCTCTTCCTTAACTTCAGTGCCGCAGAAAAGGCAATGTGTTTTACTGTCATATGGTCCCAGGGAAATGCGAGCACTCCTCTTGACTGATGGACCTGATTCCGCATGATCCTTCTTGGTTAAAGCAATGTCCTTTTTGTTTATGTGATTCACTCGGCATGATTTGTGAACACTGGTACCAGCTAGAATTCTGATGTCAACACCCCTTTCGGCACTTGCACGGTTGATGCCTTCTGCTCCTTTCTCACGAACTGATACTGTTTCCTCACAGTCCAATCCCCTTTGGCATAAAGGGCAGGTCTCTTTACCATATAAAGAGTTCATTTTCTATCTCTGAAAATACAAAAATGAGATCTTTTAGAAGCATGCAGTCAATTTACATTGGCCATATACATTGAATGCCATCAGAGCATTCTCCGCCCCTGAAACTGAGATATTTATGTAAGATATATATTAGGAGGAAACATACTATGGAATAATCTGCATAGTGGTCATCCCATTGCTTTCTGCATCTGAAATGAATTATATACAAGGGCTCTGTTGCTTAGTCACAAGGTGCACCAGGAAAAGATATGTATAGTCCAGAAGAAAAACATACTGATAGAACCCCCCCCCCCCCCCTTCCCCCAATCAACTGGTCCCATTCCTATTAAATAAATATGCATCCCCACAACTCTAGAACCTGGAAAATAAATACCATCATACACTACAGTTGTAGGAGTACAAAATACATGTAGAATATATGGGGCAATTGTATGCATAGGCCTACCTGTCTTTTTGCTACTGCCTTGGCCTTGGTTGTATTGTACTGTATCTCCTTGGTTGTATTGTATTGTATCTCCAATGTTTACCATACAACGTTGTCCAATTGAGTCCTAATTAGGTGTAATTAACTCATTCATGTGGAGTTGTTACTCAGTCAAGCTGCACAACTACCAGTGAGGAATTAGGTCATTAGCCTACATGCTGGGAGGTCATATTGTTAAAGACATGTGTCAGGTAGCAGATGTAAACATTGTTAAAGACACGAAACAAGTGTTATAAAATGTTGCCTTTGCAGCTGGTCTCAGTGGAACAAATTAATTTATATAAACAAAAAGAAACAAAAATAAAAAAACCAAAGACGTTTTCGACGTAGTGAATCGTGCATGGTTTTGTGACATTTTTATCATGTCAAAAATTTTTACTTTCCCATGGTCCATTTATGTCCAACTTTTGATATGTTCCTAAGTAAGTCTTAAAATATAAGGAAATGCAATAAAACTAAAATTTGCAATTTTTTTGGGGTACGGCTGTTCTGGTTGTATATTGACCCGTCTATTGTGAATTATGAATTAAATTATGAATTATGTATTGATTCAATTTTGGTGAATAATTGTTTTAATCAGAGAATATTTTTTTCAATATGGATGAGAGAATGTTTCAAGTGATTCTTCACCATTGAGTGAGAGCTGGGGCTAAAACCGATAAATAGCACGATATCTCAAAAGTTGTGGATGGATTCGGATGAAACCTGGTGGACAGGTCGGGTGTGTGACAAGGACAAATAGATTCGATTTTGGTGAAGATCCGAATATGGATCCAGATAAGACAATAAAAAAAATTAAATGATTCTTCACCATTGAGTGATAAGGCCAAAAACTATATATTGCAGGATATTTCCAAATGTTGTGGACAAGGTATGACAAAACTTGGTGTACGAGTTGGTTTGTTGAGAATAACAAACCGATTAGCTTTTGGTTCAGGTCCGAATCCAGATCCGACCTATCAGTGGGGTACAAAACGTTAAGTGTTCAACCTGGCGTAGGTACGCTCTCTACCGAGTATCGTTCTACTTGTTTCAGCCATTATTGTGCTGGGCTAGCTGACGAGAGAGCAAAGAAGCAGTACAAGATTTGGCGGTTTAGGGATCTCACGATTTGGTACTTTAGTGATGTATGATGATGTATCACGTATCAGAAATTGATGCTTTGCTCTGGGAAGCACCAGGTTGGCAGTTTGTAGCTGGGTAGATATTCCAACCCATGCTAGACAGCTCAGATACGAGTGTGCATTGTTATGGTTTGTGAACTTTTTCTTCTTCCTTCCCCCACACCCCCCTGTGAGTTAGACCAAGTGGTTTGGTCCATGGGTATAAAGCCTATGATTGGCTGTGGGGCAGGGGAGGGGCCAGGAAGGTGATTCAGAGGGGAGAGGGGGGGGGGCATTTTGGAAGAGACCTCATGGTGGAGTGCCTTTTCGTGTGATCGTCGAGTTGTCAGCAGAAACCTCTGTACCTGAAAGTTGAATTTTGCCGGATCAACCCCTGCTGCCAATTCGGTACCTGAAGGTTGACTTGTGCCGGATCAATCCCTGCGGCCACTTCTGCACCTGACGGTGGACTTGGATTAAACTCTGCCTGCACTGGGGCCTACTGCTGGGCCTGCCTTGGGGCCTACTCTTGGACCTGCCTACTCCTACCTCTTGTGCTGGGCCTGCACTGGGGCCTACTGTTGGGCCTGCCATGGGGCCTACTACTGGGCCTGCCGTAGGGCCTAAAACTGGGCCTGCCGTAGGGCCTACTACTGGGCCTGCCGTAGGGCCTACTACTGGGCCTGCCGTAGGGCCTACTACTGGGCCTGCCGTAGGGCCTACTACTGTGCCTGCCCTGGGGCCTACTGTTGGGCCTGCCTTGGGGCCTACTATGGGGCCTGCCCTGGGGCCTACTGTTCGGCCTACTCTTGGACCGGCCTACTCTTGGACCGGCCTACTCTTGGACCGGCCTACTCTTGGACCGGCCTACTCTTGGACCGGCCTACTCTTGGACCGGCCTACTCTTGGACCTGCCTACTCTTGGACCTGCCTACTCTTGGACCTGCCTACTCTTGGACCTGCCTACTCTTGGACCTGCCTACTCTTGGACCTGGACTGGCCTATTTGGGTTTTTCCCTCTCTTCTCCCTTCTTTATTTTATGTGTAGGAAGAGATTTTCGTGTGATAATAAATAAATAAAGACAGTGTGATTGAAGGCTTGGTTTGGTGTGTTTCAGGCTGTAACAAATTGGGGGTTCGTCCGGGATCCTGGATTACATGATACCTGTCTTGGATTTTTGTTTTTTTTCGCAGTAGTACGTTTTCTCATTGGCAGATAATTTGACTTTTGTTTATGGTGCTGATACTTCTATATTTACTACAGTCGTACACCATGGCTGAGGAGATTGATTTTGAAGTGAAGGAATTTGTGGAGAAGAAGGGGCTATCGGTGCAAGATGTAGAACTGTTACGTAAGGTAGAGTTACGAGCTGTAGCTGATCATCATGGGGTTAGTGGGACATCTCGTATGAAAAAGGCGGAGATTGTTTCGGCTATTGTCAGTCACATGGGTTTAGAACCACGGGTAAGATTGAACAGTGAAGCCTTGGAATTGGCCCGGATAGAATCAGGAGAAAGACAGCTCAGACTAAAGTTAGAAGACAAGGAACGGCAAAGAGAGTTTGAAAAAGAAAAGGAAGAAAGGGAAAGAGAGTTTGAAAAGGGGAAAGAAGAACGGCAACGAGCGTTTGAGTTAAGAAAATTAGAAATTCAGGTGGGACAGGCCCAACCGGGGTCCATCGATTCAGGTGGGGGTCAAAATGATCTCCCCCGTTCCTTTGATGTGGCTCGGAACATTAGGCTTGTTCCCAAGTTGAACGAGGAGGAGGAGGTGGAAACGTTTTTTCTGTCTTTTGAAAAGATAGCAAAACGTCTTCAGTGGCCCGTACAATACTGGACCCTGCTACAACAAAGTGGGTTCATAGGGAGAGCCCAGGAAGTGTATTCAGCTCTGTCAGAGGATCAGTCAGAGAATTATGAGGCTGTTAAAAAGGCTTTGTTGTCAGCCTATGAGCAAGTTCCGGAAGCGTACCGGCAGAAGTTCTGAACCCTGAAAAGACAGGCTGGGCAGACATTTGTTGAATTTGCAAGGGGGAAGGAAATGAGTTTTGATCGGTGGTATCATTCTCTACAAGTGGATAGGACCTATGGTAATCTAAGGGAGGTTATCTTGATGGAAGAGTTTAGGAAGAGTATCCCCTTGGATATTAGGACACACCTTACAGATCATAAGGTTGGTGAGTTGAAAAAAGCTGCTGTTGGTGCAGATGATTATGAACTTACCCATAAGAGAGGCTTTGGTTTTCCTCATTATGGTACTACGTGGGATAACCAGAAGGGGGTTAGTGAGGCCCAGTCAGAGGGGGGAGTGGACCGACCATAGGGGTCCATCAGTGCGTCCGTCTCTGAGTAGACAGTTGGAGTGGTCGAGTCAGGCATCTCGCCGGGGAATGGCCCCAACGTGTTATTATGGTAAAGAGAGGGGACATCTAAAGTCCAATTGTTGGAAATTGCAAAGTGAGGAGAAGCAGGGAGGCTCCACTAGACCTATTGCATTGGTTCGTACCAAAGCGGACAGTCACCGTCATTGTGCCCTTTCAGTTAAAGCTGAGGATACTGCTGACTTTACGAGCCCCGGACAGGACCATTATAAACCTTTTGTGTCCAAGGGCCAAGTGTCTTGGGACGGGGAAGTCAAGTCCGTCGTTATTTTGAGGGATACTGGGGCAGCTTAGTCGTTGATGTTGTCCAATATTTTACCATTGACTTTGAGTAGTTCGATGGAAGCGAGTGCCTTAATCCAGGGCATTGCAGGTCATTATGTCCCAGTCCCTTTACATAGGGTGAACTTGAAGTCTGATTTGGTCACAGGACCCGTGACAGTAGGAATAGTCCCCACTCTCCCCATAGAAGGTATTAGTTTCCTATTGCAAAATGATTTGGCTGGGGATAGGGTTGGTGTTTCCCCAGTAGTTTCCATACATCCTATAGTTCAGCAAGAGACTGAGGATTTGCAAGAGGAGTTCCCCGGTATTTTCCCTGCTTGTGTAGTGACGAGATCCCAAACGCAGAAAGAGAAGCAGACTGACATAGAGTTGACAACTGTACCAGATTCTGAGGTGGGGTTAGCGGAGACGTTTTTCAATGATTTAACCAGTGATGAAGGGATAGGGAATGGGGCTTCTTGTGTGCCCGTGTTGAATCATTCTTCACTAGTTAAGGACCAGCAGGCAGATCCTGTACTAAGAGACCTCAGACAAAAGGCTATGACGGAGTTGGAAGCTAAGGAAGTCTCAGACTGTTACTATGTGAAATCTGATGTGTTAATGAGAAAGTGGAGACCCCCTCGTGCTCCCGCCAGTGACGATTGGACTGTGGTACACCAGGTAGTGGTACCACCCCGTTATCGTCTTGAAATTCTATGGCTGGCCCATGAAATTCCCATGGCCGGACATGCGGGAATCAGGAAAACTCAAGCTAGGATCCTGGCACATTTTATTGGCCTAAGTTGCACCAGGACATAGTGGCGCACTGTAAGACCTGCCATACCTGTCAAATGATAGGGAAACCCCAGCCCTCGATGAAACCAGCTCCCCTTGTACCCCTGCCCGTTTTTGAGGAGGCCTTCAGTAGAGAACTGATTGATTGTGTTGGTCCATTACCAAGAACTAAATCGGGGCATCGGTATTTATTAACCATAATGGACATGTCAACTAGATTCCCTGAGGCTGTCCCCTTAAAAAGGATTACTGCTAAGGTGGTGGTGGATGCCTTGGTTCAGTTTTTCACCAGATATGGTTTGCCAAAGGAGGTGCAGTCTGACCAAGGTTTGAATTTTATGTCTGGTCTATTTCAAGAAGTCATACACCAGCTAGGGATCAGGCAGTTAAAGTCGTCGGCCTACCACCCCCAGTCCCAGGGAGCCGTTGAGAGATACCACCAGACCATGAAAACTATGAATGATGAATGAATGAATGAATGAATGATCGTTTTAAGGCCATTTTCCCCCGCCAGAGCGGGGGTTAGCCTTGCGGGCCCCATGACAATCATGGTTCCCTGTTTGAGGCAATGCATTTATGGCCGGATGCCCTTCCTGACGCCAACCCTTGGTCACACTCTTACGATGCGCAGGGATATAGTGTGCCTATTCTGAATCGGGGTACACACCGTGATCATTCATCCCAGCAAGCTGGTACTCGATTTGCCGACCTCGGAAGGATGACAGGCTGAGTCAACCCCCCTGGCGTTAATTCAGCGATCGACCAGGATTCGAACCCAGGATTCTAGGATCCCAAGCTGGCACACGAACCGCTAAGCCAACGCCAGGCCAACGCCAGACCATGAAAACTATGTTGAAGGCATATTGTATGGAGTATCTTGAAGAATGGGATAAAGGAATCTGTTTTGTGTTGTTTGCCACCAGGGATACCCCGAATGAATCTACGGGTTTCAGTCCATTTGAGTTGGTGTACGGCCATGAGGTTAGGGGCCCTCTAAAAGTAGTAAAAGAGAGATTCATCAAAGAGACTGAGAACCCTAACCTTCTGGACTACGTATGTGCTTTCCGGGAAAGACTTACCACTGCCTGCAAGGTCGCCCAGGAGCATTTGAAAGTATCTCAGCGAGTGATGAAGGCCCGTTTTGACCAGAGGGCGATAGCTCGTAATTTTAGGCCTGGAGACAAGGTGCTAGTTTTACTACCTCTGCCTGGGGAGCCACTATCGGCGAAGTTTAGCGGTCCCTACGTGGTCGAAAGGAAGCTGAGTGAGGTGAACTACGTGGTGCGGACCCATGTCAGACGGAAACCCCGCCGGGTGTGCCATGTTAATATGATTAAAAGGTACTATGAGCATGAGGCCGACCTCGGTTGGGCTAGGCCAGTTGGGCTATCTGGATATAAACCATCCAGATATTGACTCGAGCGAATCTGACAGTGTCGTTATGCAACAACCTGAGAGAGAACCCTTGGGGGCTAAGCTATCAAACTCGGAGGTGTTGATATACAGACTTGGCATTTAATATGGATTTTTTTTTTCTTGACTTGGGTTTACTTTCTTAACTCAGTATATCAATCTGGTGAGTTTTTTTTTCACTTTGGTGATTTATTTGTTAAAAGAACCATGTCACTGATTGTCTGTCGCAGCAAGAAGTCAACAACAGGATTATATCACAGGTGGCGTGGCAAAATGTACGGACAGGTGCATTTGATGATTGGCTTCATAGTCGGGTATACAAGGGTTGTTGCGTTCTGTATTAGTGGAAAACAACTGCTGCACGTCTCCAAAATTTATTGCCGCTTCCTCTGGAGATGGTCCGTCAACTCGACAATGCTGTTTGTCATGGAGTGGTGGCTTTACGAAATTACGGCATGAAACAGCGTGCTATTGCTCGGCAGTATGGCATCACTCAAGGTCAGGTGTCAAAGATCCTGAAACGAAATGCTCAGAGGGGTGTCCCTACTCCAATACCGAGGCCAGGACGTCCCTGCAAAACCACAAGGAGGGATGATCGCCAGCTGCACCGGTGAGTCCGCAATGGCCGTACCAAGTCAGCTAATCGGCTTAGTGCTGAGTGGCAGCAACTGACAAATGTGCCTGTATCCAGAAGGCTAGTCAACCAACGACTGGTTCAAGCAGGCTATCGTGCCAGGCGTCCCCTGAGAAAGCCATGTCTGTCCAGACAACACCGCCAGCGCCGATTGCAGTGGGCCAGAGAGCACCGTCAATGGCAGCCAGGACACTGGAATCACGTGATCGTCAGTGACGAGCCTAAATTTCTGGTCTATCGTCAAGATGGCTGCGTCCGAGTGTGCAGACAAGTGCATGAAGCCTACAACAAAGATTGTATGGTGCCAAGAGTCCAAGCTGGAGGTGGTGGGGTGACCGTTTGGGCTGCTTTTCATGCAGGGGGCAAAACTGACCTGGTTGTTCTAAATGGAAACCTGAACCAGTTGAAGTACAGGGCCATTCTGGAAGAAATATTGCTTCCATTTGCTCGTGCAGCCTTTCGAGGAAGCTTTGTCTTCCAAGATGACAATGCACAGCCTCATCGTGCTTGCATGATCCAACACTTTCTTGCTGACCGTGGTGTAGAACATATGGAGTGGCCTGCCATGTCCCCGGATATGAATCCGATAGAGAACTTGTGGGCAGAATTAACGCGTCAAATCGACCACTTGGACCAGCAGCCGACCTCTGTGCGTGAATTGCAGCAGGCTATTGTCACTGCATGGCAAGCGATTGCTGTCCAAACCTTGGCAAATCTCGTGAACAGCATGCCTCAACGTGTACGTGCTCTCCTGAATGCTCGTGAGGGTTCCACGAAGTACTGAACTGTAATTTTACTGTCCGTAATCCCAGCCGTAATTTAACTTTTGTTTTTGTTAAAAAAAAATTTGGGTAATGTGCAAAATAAAGAGATACTTCTGGAAAACGTCCATAAGTTTAACACAGTACTGTCCATGAATTGAGTTCGATATCAGTTTACATCACTTTCAAGGATCAATTTATTTGTTTTGAAATGTCAAATGTGGTTTTTGTTTCTTTTAAAGGTCACATTAACAAAATCTAGAATAATTTCAACATAATTCCAATGAACTTTTGGTTGTAAGACATCTTGAAAAGTAAGTTCACCCCCACAAAAAAAATATTCCATATTAAATGCCAAGTCTGTATTTGGACTCTGAATTAGCTCATGTTCCTGAGGATAAAAGATCTGATGTAATTGCTCTAATTGGGGAGTATGCCCATCTTTGTTCCGATGAGCCTGGGTGCACCTCATTGGCTTCCCATGATGTTGAGGTAGGGAATGCTCGACCCATAAAACAACACCCCTATCGGTTAAATCCTGACAAGCTAGCTAGGGTTCGTGAAGAGCTACAATATATGCTGGAGCATGACATCATCAAACCCAGTCAGAGCAGCTGGAGTTCGCCCATTCTACTCATGCCAAAGCCCGATGGTTCTGCAAGATTCTGTATAGACTATCGAAAGGTGAATGTGGTAACCCGCACCGATTCGCATCCCATCCCAAGAATTGAAGATTGTATAGACAGAGTAGGTAAGGCTGCTTATGTTAGCAAAATAGACTTGCTTAAAGGTTATTGGCAAGTACCTTTGACTGACTGGGCAAAGGAAGACTCGGCCTTTGTGACTCCAGATGGCTTATATCAGTGTAAGGTAATGCCGTTTGGGATGAAAAATGCACCTGCTACCTTCCAAAGGTTAATGAACCAGGTTACAAGGGGTCTTCCAAATTGTGTAGCTTGCCTGGATGATGTCATACTGTACAGTGATACATGGCAAGACCACTTGAAACATCTCAGAGAACTGTTTGTTAGACTTACCGATGCCAACCTTAGTAGTGTATATATGTTGCTTCTGGGACACTCTCATTTTTCCCATTGACTTACATGTTAATTCTTTCCCTCCCTCATTGCCCCTAAACACCTCTATTTCTCTCACCCTGTTCTTTACGAACCTTCTAACCTTTTGACATGTTATCCTTATTCATTAGACTGAAGGAGCTGTGGCTCCCACGTCGATCGAAAGAATGGACGCGACAAAAAGCTTGAATTCATCTGAGCTGCTTTATTAGAATCAAACACTCAGGCACTCTGGGAAAAACGTTTTACGGTCGGCAATATATATCTATTCCGCCAGGGGGTTTGCCCAGGCCTGGCGCCAGGGGGCGTGGCCCCGCGGGCCGGCTGCGGCCTGGCAAGCCGAGGGCGAGCCTGCCCGGGCGTCCCGACCGAGGCCTGGCAAGTCGAGCGCGGGCCTGCCCGGGCGTCCTGGACGAGCCCGGCCTGGTGATCGCTCCGCGTCCTTGATAGGTGCAAGGCGATTGTGTAACCCCAGCGGCAGCCGCTACACACGTCCCCCCAGAATCGACTTGCACCGGCAGGGTCAACTTGAGGGGGGTCCTGATGACCCGGCCGAAGCGACCCCTGGTGGGTCGTGGGAGGGGGTCCGGTGAGGTGGTGGGCGGTCGAGTGGGGGGCACCGTGGACGGGGGGCGGCCTCGCCGCGGCGGGAGGGCCACCCGTGGTGGGTGGTCGACGTCCACGTGCGCCGGCTTGAGGCGGTCCACTGCAATCCGGTCCGACCTGCCGCCGATGTCGATGACGAACGACTTGTCGTCCCGTCGCAGCACCCGGAAGGGCCCGTCGTACGGCGGCTGGAGTGGCCGCCGATGTGCGTCGTGACGCACAAAAACATACTCCGCGGTGCGGAGTGCTGGGGGGACGTAGGACTGGGGGTCACCGTGGTGGGATGTCGGCACGGGGGCAAACCGTCGGGCGGCCTCCTGGAGGTCCGAGCGCTGGCGAGCTGCGGACCAGGGGCTGGTAGCGTCGGGCACGAATTCGCCCGGGACGCGTAGCACCTGGCCATAGACCAGCTCGGCGGTGGATGCCTGGAGGTCCTCCTTGGGGGCCGTGCGAAGGCCCAAAAGGACCCACGGCAGCCGGTCGGCCCAACCGCCGTCTTGAAGGCCGGCCATGAGCGCGGCCTTCATGGAGCGGTGGAATCGCTCGCACAACCCGTTTGCTTGGGGGTGGTAGGCCGTAGTACGGTGGAGCTTGACCCCCAGGTTGCGGGCGACCGCGCCCCACAGCTCGGAGGTGAACTGTGGTCCGCGGTCTGACGAGATGTCCGCCGGTGCGCCGAAGCGGGCGACCCAGGTGGCGATGAAGGCCTGCGCCACGTCGGCGGTGGTGGTGGAGACGAGGGGAACGGCCTCCGGCCACCTGGTGGTCCTGTCCACCATGGTGAGCAGGTGTGTGAACCCTCGTGATGGGGGAAGGGGGCCCACCAGATCCACGTTGACGTGGTCGAAACGTCGTTCGGGCACGGTGAAAGGTGCCAGCGGGGCCTGGGTGTGTCGGTGGACCTTGGCCCGTTGGCAGGCGGTGCAGGCGCTGGTCCAATCGCGGACGTCCCGACGAAGGCCGTGCCAGACGAAACGCGCCGACACCAGCTTCTGGGAAGCTTTCCGGCCCGGGTGGGAAAGGCCGTGGAGGGAGGCGAAGATGCGGCGTTGCCAGGTGACGGGCACGATGGGGCGAGGCCGGCCTTGGGAGACGTCGCAGAGCAGGACAGTGTCCGCGCAGGGGATGTCGGCCAGGCGGAGGCCCGTGTCCGCCGCCCGGAGGGCTTGCACCGTGGTGTCGGTGGTTTGGTCCGCCGCCATGAGCGCAAAATCCACGCCCAGGTGGACCGCGTTCGCGCTGGCCCGGGAAAGACAGTCGGCCACGGCGTTGTTTTTGCCGGCGACGTGCCGGATGTCCGTGGTAAACTCCGACACGGCGGAGAGGTGGCGCTGTTGGCGGGCCGACCATGGCTCCGTGACCTTGGCCATGGCGTAAACCAACGGCTTGTGGTCGACGAACGCCGTGAAAGGTCGGCCCTCCAGGAGGTGGCGGAAATGGCGGACGGCCAGGTGTAGACCGAGGAGCTCCCGGTCAAACGTGCTGTAGTTGAGCTCGTTCGGCCGGAGCTGCCGGCTGAAAAAAGCGAGTGGCTGCCAAACCCCGTTCACCCATTGCTCATGTACGGCGCCCACCGCGTAGTCGGAGGCATCCGTGGTGAGGGCGATGGGAGCGTTGAGCACCGGGTGAGCGAGCAGTGTTGCGTCGGCGAGGGCCCGCTTTGAGCTTTGGAAGGCCGCATCCATTGCTGCGGACCAGGCGATGTCGTGCTTGGCCGGCTTGCCCCGGAGGGCTTCGTAGAGGGGCCGCATGAGTTGAGCAGCGCGGGGCACGAAGCGGTGATAAAAATTCACCATTCCCAGGAATTCCTGCAGGGCCTTTATGGTGCGGGGACGCGGGAAAGTGGTGATGGCCTCGACCTTGGATGGCAGCGGCACAGCCCCGTTCTTGGTGATGTGGTGGCCCAAAAAATCAACGGCCGTCGTGCCGAAGTGGCATTTGGCCGGGTTGACGATGAGGCCGTGCTCGCTGAGGCGCCCGAACAGTGTTCGGAGGTGGAGGAGGTGCTCGGCCCGGGACGTGCTGGCGACGAGGATGTCGTCCAGGTAAACGAAAAGGAACGGCAGGTCACGCAGCACGCCGTCCATCAAGCGCTGGAACGCCTGAGCCGCGTTCTTGAGACCAAACGGCATCCGCAAGAACTCGAATAAGCCGAACGGCATGATGACTGCCGTTTTAGGGACGTCGGCCGCCCTGACAGGTACCTGGTGATATCCCCGTATGAGATCAATTTTTGAAAAAATGACCCGTCCCGCCAGACGGGCGGAGAAGTCTTGGATATGCGGGATCGGGTACCTGTCGGGTGTTGTAGCGTCATTAAGACGGCGGTAGTCGCCACACGGGCGCCATCCACCCCCCGGCTTTGGCACGATGTGCAGTGGCGAGGCCCACGCGCTATCGGAGCGCCGCACGATGCCGAGGTGCTCCAACGCGTCGAATTCGGCCTTCGCAACGGCAAGCTTGGCTGGGTCGAGGCGGCGGGCCCTGGCGTAGACCGGCGGGCCCGTGGTTGGTATGTGGTGCTCGATCCCATGCCGTACTGCGACGGCCGAAAACGTCGGCCGCGTGAGGGCCGGGAACTCCGCGAGCAGGCGAGCAAACTCGTTCGCCGCCGGGACGGTGCATGCCAGCTCGGTCGGCGCGGAGCTGCTCAATGTGCATACCAGGGAGCTGAAGGTTTCAGCGTTGATTAAACGACGCCGTTGGACGTCCACCAGCAGTCCGTGTGCGCAGAGGAAGTCGGCGCCGAGCAGAGCCATGGGCACGTTGGCGGTTACAAACGTCCAAGCGAAGCGTTGGCCGCCGAAGCAGAGGGTGACGTTGCGCGGGCCGAAGGTGCGGATAGTCGATCCGTTGGCCGCAACCAAGGAGGGGCCGCAAACCGCGGATTGCCTGTCCTGGTCAGAGGCGGGCATGACGCTCACTTGGGCGCCGGTGTCGCACAGGAAGCGCCGTCCGGACGCTTTATCCGTGATGAACAGTAAGTTGCCCGTGTGACTGTGGCCGGCGCTCATGGCAGGTAATGAACGCCGGCCTGGCCGTTTCCCGACCCGCCGAAGGTGCACGGGGGTCGGCATGTCCGGGCCTTCTGTCCGAACCTGGCATGATAGGAACACCACGCTTGGTCGGGTGGAGGCTTCGGACGTCGTGCTGAACGTGGTCGGCTCGGTATAGCGGCCGCCAATTGCGTCGGCAGTTCGGCCGTCGAACGCGCCGGGTGCTCGGGCGCCATGGATGGTGCATCAGGCGGCGGCGGGTCCCATGTCGCCGCTGCGATGCGCTGTCCCGCGGCGGAGATTTTGTCGGCTTCTCTGGCAAGGGCCCGGGGATCTGTGATCGTCGTGCTTGCCAGGGCGAGGCGTACCGGGTTAGGCAGCTGACGGAGGAACAGCTCCCGGAACAGGAATGCCGGAGAGTGCTCGCCGAGCAGCGAAAGCATGTAGTCCATTCGCTCGGAAGGGCGCGTGTCGCCGAGCTCCGGCAAATCGAGCAGGCGCCGTGCGCGTTCCGCCGCTGGGAGGGCGAAAGCATCGAGGAGAAGCTTCTTAATCGCGCCGTATTTGTCCGCGGCTGGCGGGCTCTCGAGGAGGCTCAGGGCGCGGGCTGCGGTGGCTGAACCGAGCGCAGCGACCACGTGGTGGAAGCGGGTGTCGTCCGCCGTGATGCCCCGCAGGGCGAACCGGGACTCCGCTTGTGCGAACCAAACCGCCGCGTGAGCCTCCCAGAAGGTAGGCAGTTTAAGGGCGACTGCCGTGTCCATGTCGGTAGGTCACCAATGAAGGAGCTGTGGCTCCCACGTCGATCGAAAGAATGGACGCGACAAAAAGCTTGAATTCATCTGAGCTGCTTTATTAGAATCAAACACTCAGGCACTCTGGGAAAAACGTTTTACGGTCGGCAATATATATCTATTCCGCCAGGGGGTTTGCCCAGGCCTGGCGCCAGGGGGCGTGGCCCCGCGGGCCGGCTGCGGCCTGGCAAGCCGAGGGCGAGCCTGCCCGGGCGTCCCGACCGAGGCCTGGCAAGTCGAGCGCGGGCCTGCCCGGGCGTCCTGGACGAGCCCGGCCTGGTGATCGCTCCGCGTCCTTGATAGGTGCAAGGCGATTGTGTAACCCCAGCGGCAGCCGCTACAAGACCACTTAAACAATGGTCCTTCTGTGTGAACCTGTGATCCTTCTGACCTTATGGACCTTTTAACCTTTTACTCTTAATATCATCTGGTGAATCATCTTTGGCCCACTCACACAACGACCCTACAAATATTTGTTTATGCGTGGGAAATAATTTAATTCTCTTGCCACTCTCTTCACCATCTAATATATTAACAAAAAATATGTTTGAGTTTGGTTCTTTATTAAGATATTTTAACTGAGCTAAGATAAAATGGTAAACCTCCCTCAATGTTCTTGTTTGAGCGCCTCCAGTGCCACACACTTTTTGGTAGGCTCTGCCCACTTTTTGTTAAGCCCCGCCCACTTTTTGTTAGCCACGCTCACTTCTGCTAAACCCCACCCACTTTGTTAAGTCCCACCCACTTTATAAACTCTTTAGCATTGTATCATTTCCAGGTAATACATTACATCATTTTCAGGGAATTCCCATCACATCATTTCCAGTTAAGACACGCCCAGGGAATTTCCACAGGAAATGACACACCCAGTCCTTATAAAAGGCACCGACCACACAGGCTTTTTCAAACACGCTTTCTGCTTCACTTGAGAATGGACTACTATGCCGAAATGGAATGGGATAACTTTGCTATTCCTTGGAGTCCTACTACCTGTGTAGAACTCAACCTTCAGATTGATGAACTGGACTCGAACCTCTTATCAATGGAGGTAAGTTTGTTTATTTATTTATTTATTTATTTATTTAATTAATTATTAATTTAATTATTTCTTTTAATTTTAATTTTTTTTAGATGAGACTCGTGTAAGAGTTAACAAAGTTTATTTTAATATTCATAGAGCTTGATTTATACAAATAAAAATATTGTATTAAATTAATACATTGTTATTTTCTTTCACAGGAAATTGTATCTGAGATACGAAATGAAAATTCTGCTTTTAACACAACTTGGGATGAAGTTATTTTTTTGTTTGAAGACTTTTTGAACAACCAAGACCCCCAGAACGAGTTCTACCTTGATGATCCAGCCAAAGAGTTATACCTTGTAGATCCACAAAATCCTGAAAAAGAGTTTTACCATGATGATACTTGTTGTGAGTTATCAAAACAAAACCCACTGAACAAGTTCTACCTTGATGAGTCAGAATACAAGTCATACATTGGAGACCCACAAATTTCTGAAAATTGGGAAACGGGAATTCTCCCTGATGGTCCGCAGTTATACTATGTGAGACACATCAGAGAAACCCTAAAAAATTGGGCAAGGAGAGTTCTCCCTGATGGTCCGCAGTTATACTATGTGAGACTTATCACGGAAACCCCCAATATTTCTGAAAATTGTGGTTCTACCTTGGGGACTTGGAAAGATGGTTATATTTTTGGAGACTCGGAATGGGGGTTTTGTTTTGATGACTCGGAATGTGATACCTATCTTGGAGGCTCAACAGGAATGTGGTTATACCTTGGGAACTTGGAAAGTTGGTTTTATTTTGGAGACTCTACCTGTGGGGTTCCTCTTGGAGACTCTTTGGATTCTAAAGCAATGAACAATGTTCATTATTTAATGACGCTTGATTTAAGCAATATCAAGAAAGTTCGAGGAAGAAAATGCTGGAAAATTCTTTCTTCCCATTTCTACTTCTTCAAACTTGAAAGCCTTGAAAGACAGAATTGGAGGAAGAGGAAAAAAAAGAAATACGTATTTAAAAAAAGAAGAAAAGAAAGATTATGTTAGGGTTTGGGTGGGATTTTGAATGTGAGGGTTAGGGTTGGGGTTGGGTTAGGGATGGGATTGAGTTAGGGTTGGGTTAGGGATGGGGTTGGGTTAGGGATGGGGTTGGGTTAGGGATGGGTTTGGGTTAGGGATGGGGTTGGGTTAGGGATGGGTTTGGGTTAGGGATGGGGTTGGGTTAGGGATGGGGTTGGGTTAGGGTTTGTATATTATTATGACTCACTCACACATACACACACACACAAAAGTTAAGCCCCAAATGAAAAGTTGTGGGATTCTGTGTTTGGGGTTCACAGATTTAAAAACGTATCCCCATTATACACACACAAAAGTTAAGCCCCAACTAAAAAGTTGTGGGATTCTGTGTTTGGGGTTCACAGATTTAAAAACGTATCCCCATTACATTTTATTTATTTATTTATTATTTTCAAGGGTATTTTCTGCTTACTTGTGTTTTTTGTAATTCTTGCGAGTAAAATGAACCCAAGATTTCTTCTCCATTTAAATCATATAATTTGTAGGTCCAAGGGTTTGTAGCCATTACATCAACGATTTTAAATAATTCATTAGTCCATCTCTTTGTATAACCTTTCTCAAAATGACTTTTCCATTTGTATATTCTTACAATATCACCAACTTTAAACTTGGGCTTTCTCAAATTAATCTCCTTTTCATATTCTAATTTTGTAAATGTTTCCGATGGTTTTGATTTTGTTGATGAATGAACTGTATTATTGTAATTATCTACAATATCCTGAATTAAATACACCCATTTTTGAGAACCGAGTTGTGTGAATTTTTTATATAATTTCTCTTTTAAAGTACGATTAAAATGCTCAATAACAACTGCCTTTCCTTCATTAAAGGTGCTGTATAATTTAATACCCTTCCCCTTAAGAAATTTCATGAATATTTTGTTATAGAACTCTGTTCCCTCATCAGTCCATAACTTCTTTGGTTTCCTTTTATCCCGATCAAATATTAGCTTAAAGGCTAACATTAAAGTATCACCCCTTTGATTTTTTAAAGGGACAACCCAGGCAAATCTACTCCTCAAATCAATAACGGTTAAAGCATACCTGTATCCCCTGTCATTATTCAATTCAATTAAATCAGCGGACCATATGTGGTCGGTGTATTTAGAATAAACCTTCCTTCTTTTAAACTTTGTGATTATAGGTTTGTGTAATTCTTCAGCCAAAAGCTCCTCAGTCTTGATGACATCATTAGAGCCTAATAGTTTTTTGAGGAATAACCAAGACCAAGTTTCAATTTAGCATTTATCAAATTTCTCACAATAAACCTATCAACTTTCTCTCTCAACGTTGGATTTTGTATCAAAGACAAATTATACAACATTTCGCTGTCGGCTTTATGTTTTTCAGTCAACGTAGTGGTTTTCCCATATTCAATATCATGCTTCATACACACTTCGTCAACCCTATTTGTAGGTTTAGACCAAGGTTTAGGATTGTCAGCCTCATCTAATCTTTTATCCAAGTTTGTTCCTGGACCACAGAAAGAATACCCTGGAAGGTGTAATTCCCCTGGAATTCCAGTTGTTGTAAATTTACTTCCTGACAGAAACTTTTGTATATCTCCTCCTCTTTTAGGTGAGATGAATTGGCACTTTTTAGAGCCACACACTTGACATATTCCTTTTTGATAAACTCTATTATTTTTAGCTTTAACATAAGAGATATTTTTAGATTTAGTTTTCTTTTTACATTTGAGACAATAACTCATATTTATTTATCAGAAAAATTCCAACAGAGTATCAAAACCTTTTTGGTTTTTAACATATACATTTCTATCTTAATTTTTAAAACATAAAGAATCCTAAGGAATGCCTTCACTCTCTCCTCCATTTATTTACAAATAAAAACTAACTAAAGTCAATGACACCAACATCATCAATCACATAATCTTTTCCTTCTTCTTCTTCTTCTTCTTCACCACTTTCTCGTTTAAATCTCCTCCCTGAAATTGAAGACATTGACGTTGTTATTTTTGAAACCATTATCTTCATAAGAGTTGTTAATTCTTTAATTTCCTCTTCGGTGCGTTGAGATTGATTTATTTGCTGTAATACACTCAATCTTTTACGAATCTCACTGATTTCCATCTTTTTATATTTTTCCTCCCTCTCTCTTTGCTCCCTTTCCTCCCTCTCCTCCTTCTCCTTTTTCTCCCTCTCCTCCTTCTTCTTTTTCTCTCTTTCCTCCTTCTCCTTTTTCTCCCTCTCCTCCTCCTTTTTCTCCCTCTCCTCCTTCTCCTCCTTCTCTCTTTTCTCCTTCCTCATCCCTTGCTACCCTTGAGTTTAAACCCCAAAGAATATTATACATATACTCATCTGGATTTTGAGATATTCTTGTATCTATAATTATTTTTCTCATAATAGGATACCAATAAGATTTGTTGACGATTTCTAAAAGAGTTTTATATTTCATAACTTTGAGAAGTTCATTTTTATTTAATACTTTAAACAAGTCTCTATTTGTGGGTTTAACAATATCAGTATAAGGCCAGTTTTTTATGACAAAATTCCCATGTATATGCTCCAAATCATAAGGTATGTAATACCGAGCACCCTTTTCTTGTAGGTATCCTTGAATACAAAAATTATAATTCTCTTGTAGTCTTCTTCCTGCCATTTATGTATCAGAAATTTATGTGAGATTAATATTATGACAGGTAATACCACCCCATCTTCCCACTACCAAATTGGTTTGTATTCCTTGGCTTTCTATCCTTATCTCATGACCTTCCTTCTTTGTCATGCTAACCATCGCTATACTATCATATATTTTTCTTTTCTTAAAACCATGTATTTGTTGTTTATTAATTGTACTTCCACATAAATCCTTATCCTCACCAAGTGGATAATATTCTTCTTTATGAGACTGATTAAAATCATGTAGGTCTTCTATGTTTATTGAAAAAGACCAATTATACCCTAAATCAGGCATATCATACCCCCATTTATTAATTCGCATATTAACTATATGTCCTTCTTTATAAAATTCAATTGTAAGCAGGTAGTTAAATTCAATGAGGAAAGGTGTATGGTCAGTATAACCAGGTGTTGTGGTTGTAAATTTTACTTGTTTAACAAAACGTGCTGTTTTCTTTAAAAATATATATTGTGATAAATCACTAAATCTAATTAAGTCATTCGCATCTGTAGGGTTTGGATAATTGATTAATTTATAAGTATTCTTCATATTAATATTTTTACTTACACTATATTTTTGTCGTTCAGCCTGTGCCTTTGTATAATAATTTGATAAATCAATATCCTGAGAAGATTTTCCAAAGATAGAACCATCTTTTCCAACATAAGTCATTTATATTAGATTTAAAATGATATCATAAAAATTTTCATTATTGTTGAGTTGAAATAATACATATAAACATAATTGACCACAACATTTAGAATTAATTTCTTGAACTTGAAATGTTTGATAAACACCATTCTGTAAGAATTGTATTACTTCAACAGGTGGTGGCATACCATAACTATCAAAATAATATTTATCCTGACTATTATGAATACAAACCCAATGAGAACCATTCTGTGTGTCTAAATTCATAATAATATTCTTTGTATTCTTATTTATATGTATTAATTCATCTCTCATACAAATAACCACATTATCAATTTTTAGTGTTTTACAATACTTAGCTAGTTCTATATTTGACGTTGTATTCTTTCCAAATTGTTTAAACCATTTATCCATTTATTTATGAGAAAGATACAATCCATTACCCCGTTTAGTTAGTTTAACACCCGCTTGAGCGATAGAGGAAAGCATATCTCCAACCAACAATCTAGCTTTATCAGGTAGACTTTCAAGTTTTTGAGCAAAATCTACAATTACACCACTTCCACTAATTTGTTTCTCCAACTCCTTGTTATGTCTTTCCAATTCTTTTTGAGCTTTTAGTTGTGCCTTCCTTTCGTTAGCAGTTTTTACCGCTGCTGAAATACCACCAGTCAATGCTCCCGCCGCACTTAAACCAGCAAATAAAGGAATTAGAAACGGGAGAAATCCTCCTCTTGACTCGTCTATTGAATATTTCTTTAACATAGGTTTCGTCATTTTAATTTTAAGTGAACCAATATCATTTAGTGTTTTTACTTGTGTGTGTGTGAGTAAAACATCAATTCTTACAGCTCCTTTTCTTTGAATTGTATTAACATTAATATAATACAAGGCTTTTGATTTTGAATACAAGATGTTAATTTATTAAGATTGATTTGATTAACATATACCCCAACCATTTATTTATGAGAAAAAACCTATGTGATATTAATCATAACACCATTATCTGTATTAATCTGTAATTCTGTTTCCTCCAAAAGCAAACAATATGCATTAACCTCTTCACTCTCCCCTCTTTCAATGTATAGGGAAGTATCCACTCGATTAGACTTTATAGTTTCCTTTTGAGAACTCAGGTCAATTGCGTAGATTGTATAAAGTTTTTGAAACGCAACCATATCCAAAATAGGATCATTATTACCATTACTTTCACACACCTTTTGGTAGGACTTGTAGGCTTCCGCATAATCATTTTTTTCCCAATCAATTTCCAATCTATCTCGCGGATAAAATGTGCCATCAAGAGAAACCCGAAGTTGTTTCACCTTAGCATTATCACTCAGCGCATTATTCTTATTAGTACCGTCCTCTCCATCTGGTTTTTTAAAAATGAGCCAGAGGTATTGTGGCTTTCCTTGAAGAACACCCAAATTCCAAGTGTAGGTAGTGTGTTCCAGTTTAACGTGTTGACATCTTCTTTTAAGGTATGATACATTTAGCTGTTTCTTTGAGTTAAGTCTTCTATTTAACATCTCTTCCGTTTTAAGATTAGGAGTATATTCACTGATATACCAACACAAATCATTTATAACAAATTTATTATTTTCTCCAAAAGCATTTTCAACCCCAAAAAGCAATCTATTTACATTATCATTCCTTTGTAGTTGAAATCTAATTTTAAGCCCATACAAAACTTTATCATAATCACAAAATCCAAATATACCTTTCAGAGGTACTGCTACGGTAAAACTATTCTCAGCTTTTGCGTCATCATTATACATTGACTTCCTTTGACTATAACCAGGGTCTGCGTTTGTACCCGTTGACATATCAGGAATAAAACCTTCAACAGCTCCCTTACCCATTCTATCACTAAACGAATATAGTGTAAATTTCATCATTTCAGATGTAGAAGAGACATAATCAACCGCTTCAACCTCTTGTGTTCCAATATACAGGCGGACACTATCAAACATTTTCCAGAAGAAATCATTTACGAGTGTAGCATTAGTATTATTCGCAGCCTTAGTGAATTTAAATTTACACAGCAAGAAACTATCAGCTATATTCAAGTAAGTTTGTTGATTATTTATTTCAAAACTTTTTGTTCCGTTTGAATTCCAGTCTGTTCCTTTAATAGCATTTACCTTAAAATAGTCTTCCTTTTTAGTGGAGTTTGAAATGATAATCGTATCATCCAAATCATAGATACTATCAATCGCTTCCATACTTGTATTTATATAGCATTAAAATTGTTGAAACCCTGACCCAAGTATTTTAATGATTTTTTGTCGTTCTTGTGAAGATAGTTGAGTTTTACCTTTTTTTATTTCTTTGATTGTTTGTAATTTATGAGACTCCTTTTGAGCATCTTTTATACTCTTTATAGCACCCACAACTGAACCCACGGCAGAAGCAGTTGAACCAATTAGGTCTTTATGTTTAAGGATGGTTGAACCAATACCCATTAGAGTATCAATTATCCCATCTCCTTTATTTCGAAATTGATGACCCACACCCCGTTGTCTCTTTGGTTTATAGTATCCTCTACCCACATACCTTGTATAGTATGGTGAAAGGTACATGCCCTCCCCTGTAATTATTTTATATTTTCCCAACTCGTGTTTTCTCACAATAACCATTATTTATTTATTGAAAAACTTCACGTAGGTGAATTCTGATGGATATAATTTCATCATTAAAGGATATCATACGATTATCTTGGTCAGTTATCCTAAAATTTACTCTGTATATGGTTTTTCCTGACACAGGTAAATAGACAAGATTTTTTGGTTCCATATTAAATTTATAACCAATCGGGGTTGAGTATGCACTGAATGAAAATATTGTATTTGTTCTTATTCCATCGTTATAAGCACCATCAATCAAATCACAATGAATTAATACTGAATTTATACCGGAGGATATTTGAATGACATTATCACTGTAAGACGTCCCGTTAGTTTCAATCTTTTTTGAAGAGAAACCCAATAGCTCTCTGAACGAATTTTCAATCGTGAAATCAACTTTATAATTATTTTTAAGTTTAATCGTTGATTTTGAAGTGTGTTTTTGAATATCTATTACAATATTTTTTGGTTCATCACCTTGTTCTTTCATAAGGCGAGAGACTTCAGAAGATATTTGAGAAATCTCGTAAGCTCCGGGTGAAACGGTTATAGTTTTATATCCACTTCCTGGATTATAACTAAACTTGTTGTTTTTCTCTGTGATATTAAACAAGGTATTATAAGTTTCCATCGACAATAAAGATGCCTCATATGAGGTAAGGGGGTCAAGTTGTAGTGGGTAAGGGAATGAAGCTGTGTAATCGCTCGTTGTGAAATTAAAACTAAGAATTGTGCTTCTCATCTTATTTAATATCTAATAAAATATCTTTGTATTGACATTTATTAATTATTTTCATATTCATCAACTGATCTAAAATGGCTGAGGATTCATTAAAACAATTGTTGTTTCCAGCCTTCTTACTACCTAACAACAATAATAGCCTATTAACTAATTGTGATGGGTCATTTGGAAGAAAACTAACACCCGAACCAAGCTTACTTAAAGCATCAATAATATGTTTCTCCTTCTCATTTTTCTTACTTTTATCAGCAACAGAAACTCCATAATCAAGTGCATTTAGCAACTCAATATATACCCTATCTTCCTCTCTTTCCATATCAAGTGGTTCCTCAAAATATTTTGAACCGCTGAATCCGGGGTTTGTTAGAAGAAACATTAATCTTGGAGTTAATTTAACATTTGGTTGAGTAGAACTCAAGAACATCAATTCATCATTAAATATCAATACCTTTTCTTTCACAAGATGGAACACTGCTGGTTCTTCTGTTGGAATGAGACCTGCTCTGGTTTTTGAATCTGCCAAATATTCATTGTTTTGAAGAGCTTCCACTACATAATTAGGGGGTTGATTTACCTCCTCAAGTTTCTGAAATAATTCTTCATCATTATATTCTAATTTTCCAAGTTCTTGTTTTGTTATCTGACTAAAATCTTTGAGCATTTGAAGTTTTTTCGGAGTAAATTCTACCGTGGGAACTGTAGGGTGTTGAGTTTTTAAAAGCGGTTTAAAAAATTTCTCTTGTTTTCTTTCAAAGGCTTCTTCACCAGTTAGTTTCTGTCTCCATTTCTTCTTTATCTCTTCCTGTTGTTTAACAACTTTTGAAACTAATTGTTGATGTTCCTTAAACTTTCTTTCTCTTTCTTCGGTATTCATTTTCTGTATTTATTTATTGAGAAATATCATTTAATGATTTGTAAAGGTCAATGGGAAAATTTTCCTTTTCTTCATCATTATAGTAAATGTGTTGAAATAAATCTTTTTCTTTAAATATTTCATCAAATTCTTTATTGGTATTAATACGAGTTGTTATTACTTCTTCACTAATACTTGTATCTCTGCTTTTCATACGTTTGCGTTGAGTTTCCTCATCGATATCAAAACCGAATGATAAAATCTTAACTCCATCACCACACAATTGTTTAATAATTTGTCTCATTCCTTCAGGATTAGTTTCTAAAATCCCAAGACCATTAGATTTTACTTTATTTAACTCACTCTTACAATGTGAATATTTTGTAGAACCAAGAGAGACCTCCTCAAATATTTGACCTTCGTTCCTCAATCGCATATGTTCCTCCATTGAAATGTAGTAATAATCTTTCCCTTCTACTTCTCCTGGTCGCTTTGCTCTGGTTGTAGTACTCACAAAACGAATCATAGGGTGTTTTAAAAAAAAACTTACAATCTTTTCATTTTTACTATTCAAGAGTTTAGATTTATGAAAGTTCTTTCCTGAAGCAGATTTACCCACAAGATTAATAATAATAGTTATCATTTATATATGTAATTATGTTTAAAATAAAAATACATCCTTTAATATCTCATCTTGTTTCACAACAATATATTAATATTTTTCAATCGCGTGTTTCATATAATTTTCAAATTCTTTTTTACTACATAACGTAGAGCAATTATCTCTCCAAAAATTATTTACATCTATTGAATTTAACTTAAATAAAATAAAAGTATTGGCATTGTTTCTTATTGAGCGTCGAGGGAGTTGAAAATATGATTGACTAAGATATATACAATTACAAGAAGAATGTCTCCCTCTTGTATAGTAGCTATCCATTACTGTTTGGTTTCTCTCATTAACACAATCATCAAAGATGACGAGGTTCTTTTTTGATTTATCTAAATCTTGAGGTGAAGGTATATCATCCGTATTATCACTGAGAATACAAGTTATGGGTTTTGGTTTAGGTTTCTGTGTATCACAAAATAGTTGTATTATATCCTCAATGTTATAATCATTTAGTTTGTTTTGAAGTTTAAATAAACCGATAATGTCTTCCTTTTTAAGACCTGCATTAAAACCCTGTGAGAGTAGTTGATACTCGGGTTGAAAACTTGACTTCGTAAAAATTATTAAATTATCATAATCTAAAAAGTTGGGGGTAAGGAGCATCTTTAAAAGCAAACAGGTTTTTCCACATCCGCTTGAACCAACTATTAGACATCTCAATGAATTTGGAATGTTTTTATGGTTATTAAATTTTATCTTATTTTCCCAAACGGGTAAAAAATCATTCATTTATATATTTGGAAAACAAGTCATCCAACTTTTTTTGAGCTATTTTAGAAACTCTATATTTTATCCTGAGTTCGGGTTTAATTTCAAAATAATTCATTATTTTATTTATGTAGTATCTTGTATTAACATTTCCATAAAAATTATTTTGAATAATAAATATCATTAAACCCTTATACATTTCCTCAATACAAAGAGTCTCTTTCCTTGTAAGAAATGGTGTATTATCACCATAATGCTTAACATTCATCTCTCTTATTAATCTTGTAAAGTAATTCATTTTTGGTTCTAATTTAAAAGAGTTATATGTTTTTTTATATTTCTTATTATCATTAATTAGAATATAATCACAGAATAAACATTGTTTATATGAATCCTCATCATTAAGCCCCACTCTATCACAAGCCGGACAATTCTCTAATTTATCATATGGAGAGTCTGGAAATTCTAAATATCCTTCAGAACTTATCATATTTATGTGGTAAATTTTTACTTAAACTAAATGCAAGTTTATTCATTAATAAATACAATGTTTCAAAGCACAAAAGACAAATTTCAATCAATCTCTACTTCGGTGAAAGATATAGAAAAATATGTCAAAGATGTTAAATTGAACAAAGATAAATATGGAAATTTTTGGGTAAAACCAGTTATGGAAAATAACATGAGCCCCTCTATTTCATTTAAAGGAAGAGCTCTAACTATACCTGGAAAGACATCCATTAAAGTAAATCTAACAAAAGTTTCTCCTCTACTCCTGGCAATTTATTCAAAGCTTGAAAAAGTGATTGACCACGATACTTTGAAAAAGAATGATAAGACCATCAACAATACTCGTGGAGAAATTTGTATTTACTTTAATAATCCAAAGGGTGTAGATCTAAGTAAAATGAATGATGTTAATATTTCTGGTGAAATGTCATTTCGTTCTATGATAGTTAGAGATTATTTAAAGATAACTTTTGATATTAAAAATGTAGAGATTGAATCCGTTAATGAAAGAAAGTATATTGGTATAGATGGAAAGGTTTTTTCTGCTAATTAAATATGAGTCATTACAGCAGTGAAGATTTTACTATTTCATTGAACTTGGACAATAGTGATGATAGTATTTCATTGAACTCGGACGATGGTGATGATAGTATTTCATTGAACACAGATGATAGTTATGATACTAATAGTTTGTGCTCAAATGATAGTTATGAGAGTAGCTTTATTGATGACTCTGAGTATGATTCTGAGTATTCATGTGATAGTTATGACTTCGATGATTCTGAGTGAAAAAGTGTTTTAGTTTAAGCACAGCGATATATATAAAACACCACGTTTTCTCACGCTATAAATATGGTTTATTGTGATACTTGCGAGAAGGAAGTAAAATATTATAAACAACATATTCTCACCGCAAAACATACATACAACATTCTTAACAAACTTTCCCCTCTTCCACCTAAAACAAAACATTGTAAGGTCTGTAAAACAACCATCCTCAAGAAGGGGTTTAAAGCCCATCTTAAAACTAACAAACACTTGTCAAAATTGTTTACTATTAAAAATACTGATGGTGCTTTCAAAAGACATATCAGGATTCGAATCTTTAACTTCAAACCTCCCGAACCAAAGTCTATAGTTGATGCTGTAGAAATAGTCAAACCTGCTGTTCAAACATTGATTGAAAAAACACTAAAAGAAATGAAACCACTTAAATTTTATATGGGGGTAAAATTAGAAATGACAAAGGATAAAGGAGTTATAGATACACCATACATGAGAACTGAGCCACACTTTATATCTTCATATCAAGATTTTAAAACATCAGGAGTCTATGATGAACTTATTAAACAAGAGCAAGATGTGGATAATTCAATCGTAGGAAGTGGATTCAATATAGGAAAAATTATTTACATAGACATTCATATTCTTAAATCAGATCCTCTAAAAGCTTCTTCTTACATTGATTTACCCAGTGTTATCAAAAATAGAAAAGCAGTTATCAATATCAAAAATAAAGACAATAAATGTTTTCTCTGGTCTATTTTAGCACACTTACATCCTCCACATTTTCATGATGAAAGAGTATCTCATTATATAAAATATGAGAATACATTAAATACGAAAGATCTAAAGTTTCCGATGACTTTAAATGATATTCCTAAATTTGAGAAGATGAATAATTTATCAGTTAATGTTTATGGTCTAACAGAAACAAACAACATTCAGGTTTTAAAGCTTTCTGACAATTGTAAACAAACTCATATTAATCTTCTATATTTTAATTCAGAGGAAAATTCACATTATACATACATCAAAGATATTGCTAAATTAATAAAACCACAAGTATGTAAAAGAACAAATAAAATATATATTTGTATGCGTTGTCTTAACTTCTTCCATACACAAGAAAGATTAGATAAACATTCAAATTATTGTGGTGAACATAAATCAACGGTAATCAACATGCCTAAAAAAGACTCAAAGATCACATTCAAAGATGAAAAGAAAACAATAAAACATCCATTTGTTATATATGCTGATTTTGAAAGTATTTTAGAAAAAATTGATACTGCTTCTCCAGATCCAAAAGAATCATACACAAATAAATATCAAAAACATACTCCTTGTGGTTTTTGTTATTATATCAAATCATCCGTTGGTGATAAATATAACAAGTTAGAGATGTATAGAGGCTCAAATACCCCAGAGGAGTTTGTGAAACGACTAGAAAAAGACTGTGTTCGATTAACCAAGATAATGAGAGAAACCAATAAACCAATGTCCTTAACAAGTAAAGAAAAACGGGAATTTATAAAAAACAATGTCTGTCATATTTGTGAGGAGAAAATTGGTAAAGGTCTAAAGGTTAGAGACCATTGTCATCTCACTGGTAAATATAGAGGTCCGGCTCATCAAAGTTGTAATATTAATTATCAACTCCCCTCTTTCATTCCTGTCTTTCTTCATAACAACGCTCATTATGATACACATCTATTTATCAAGGAACTCTCAAAGACTTCTGGAAGTATCTCAGCAATTCCAAACACGGATCAGAAATACATTTCATTCACAAAAACAATTCACACATCTCCTATTACTCATATCAGATTTCTTGATACATTTAAATTCATGGCAAGTCCATTGGCTAACTTGGTTCAAAATCTAAAAGAGTTTCCATGTCTTTCAGAGTATTTTTTAGATAAAGATTTTCTAACACAAAAGGGAATTTACCCCTATGACTATATGGACTCATTTGAGAGATTCAATGAAACACAACTTCCTTCAAAAGAAAATTTCTATAACAAATTAAACAACAGTAATATATCTGATAAAGATTATGTACACGCACAAAATGTTTGGGAAAAATATAACATCAAGAATCTTGGCGAGTATCACGATTTGTATCTCAAAACTGATGTGCTTTTATTGGCCGATGTATTTGAAGCCTTTAGATCTGTTTGTCGCACTGGATATGGATTGGATCCTGCTCACTACTACACAGCACCTGGATTGGCCTGGAGTGCGATGTTGAAAATGACAAAACAAGCTTTGGATTTGATAACCGATGTTGATATGCTTTTGATGATTGAAAAGGCAAAAAGAGGTGGAATTTCACAAGTCTACTCGAGTAGATACGCAAAAGCAAATAACAAATATCTTCCAAATTATGATCCAACGAAAGAGAGTTCTTACTTGATGTACTATGACGTGAACAACCTGTATGGCTGGGCAATGTCTCAGGCTCTTCCTTATGGAAAACTTAGATGGGTAAAGGAAAAAGACTACAAAAACGTTTTACAAGATGTATGTATCTCTACACAAAAAGAATTGGATGAAGAAAAAGTTGGTTATTATTTTGAAATTGATTTAAAATATCCAGAGGAACTCCATAACCTACACAAAGATCTCCCATTTGCTTGTGAGAAAGAAAGTCCAAAGAAAGAATGGTTGAGTGATTATCAACGATCGTTTGATATAGGTGAATCAACAGAAAAATTACTTACTACATTATATAACAAGAAAAATTATGTTCTACACCAAAGAAATTTGCGACAATATTTATCAAAAGGTCTAAGAGTAGAGAAGATCCATAGGGTTCTAAAGTTCAATCAAAGTCATTGGTTAAAGGGGTACATTGATTTTAATACACAAAGAAGAACAGTCAAAAACAGATTTTGAGAAAGACTTTTATAAATTGATGAATAATGCGGTCTTTGGTAAGACTATGGAGAATGTGAGGAAAAGACAAAATATCAGACTATCAACATCTTGGGAACAAGCATCAAAATGAATTAATAGACCGAGTTTTACTCGAGCTGAGGTCTTTACTGAGAACTTTTGTGCGATCCATTTGATTAAAGAGAGTATTGAAATGAACAAACCTATTTATATTGGAACAACAATTCTTGATTTATCAAAGTCATTAATGTATGATTACTTTTATAATAACTTGAGGAAGAAATATCAAAATGATGTTAATCTACTTTATATGGATACAGATAGTTTTATTTTGAAAATTAATACCAACGATGTTTATTCAGACATGAAAAGAGACATTAATATCTATGACACGAGTAATTACAGTCCAGAGAGTGAGTTGTTCTCTTCTAAAAATAAAAAGGTGATTGAAAAGTTCAAGGATGAATTAGGAGGAAATGTTATGAGTGAATTTGTGGGATTGAGGTCAAAGGCTTATGCTTATAAATACATTGTGAATAACGTTGAAAAGACTGATAAGAAGTTAAAAGGTGTAAAGAAAAATGTTATTAAAGAAACAATAAACTTTAAGGATTATTATAACTGTTTAACAACAAAGAAAGAAGAGTTTAGAAAGATTAATGGAATAAGAAGTTATAAACATCAATTATATTCAGAAGAGATAAATAAGAAAGCATTGGGGGCTTTTGATGATAAGAGGTTTATTTTAGAAAATGGAATTGATAGTCTCCCTTATGGTTATATAAGTATATAAGTGATAAGATATATATAAGTGATAAGATATATATAAGTGATAAGATATACATAAGTGATAAGTTAAAAAGGGGGGGTTGGGGATTTTAACGGGCTACCGCCACCTTTTTTACTATTATATAAATGATAGAACCAAGTACCAACCAGACTAAAGAGTGGAGGTGTAATCAACCTTGGTATATAAATGGTAAACATAACGAATGTGAAAAATATCAAATAGGTATAATTGAAAAGACAACTGGTAAAACAATTTACAAAACAAATAAGAGAATTAATTTAAATACCGGTGAATTGGGTAAAAAAGATGGAAATATTTTTGAGTGGACGGAAAACTTTGATGGTTGTCAGGAAAATATATACTTTAATTTAAAAATGGTATGTGGCACTGGAGGCGCTCAAACAAGAACATTGAGGGAGGTTTACCATTTTATCTTAGCTCAGTTAAAATATCTTAATAAAGAACCAAACTCAAACATATTTTTTGTTAATATATTAGATGGTGAAGAGAGTGGCAAGAGAATTAAATTATTTCCCACGCATAAACAAATATTTGTAGGGTCGTTGTGTGAGTGGGCCAAAGATGATTCACCAGATGATATTAAGAGTAAAAGGTTAAAAGGTCCATAAGGTCAGAAGGATCACAGGTTCACACAGAAGGACCATTGTTTAAGTGGTCTAATGAATAAGGATAACATGTCAAAAGGTTAGAAGGTTCGTAAAGAACAGGGTGAGAGAAATAGAGGTGTTTAGGGGCAATGAGGGAGGGAAAGAATTAACATGTAAGTCAATGGGAAAAATGAGAGTGTCCCAGAAGCAACATATATACACTACTAACCTTGTTGTAAACCTCAAGAAAAGTGAATTTGCCAAATCTAGGGTTACATATCTCGGTCACGTTGTTGGTCAGGGTCAAGTATCCCCTCGACAGGCCAAGACCCAAGCGATTGCCGATTTTCCTGTCCCCACCAATAAGCGAGAATTGCTTCGGCATCTCGGTATGTCCAGGTTCTCCAGGAAATTTTGTGCAAATTACAGCTCGCTCGTGGTACCCCTAACCAACTTGTTGAGGCAAAATGAAAAATTTGTGTGGTCTGAATCCTGTCAAAAGGCTTTTGACAAATTGAAAGCTATTCTGGCCAATGAGCCAGCATTGGCCGCTCCCGATTTTGGGAAGCCATTCAAACTAGCTATAGATGCAAGCGATGTTGGTGTGGGAGATGTACTCTTTCAGGATGATGCGTCGGGTATTGAAAAGCCAGTAAGTTACTTCTCCCAAAAGCTGAACAAACATCAAAAGGCTCACTCTACTATCGAGAAAGAGGCCTTGAGTCTGATTTTGGCTCTACAGCATTTTGAAATATATGGAACAAATGCCTCAAGCGATGTTACCGTATACACTGATCACAATCCTCTGGTTTTTCTGGAAAAGTTCAAGATGACGAATCAACGCCTTTTCCGATGGGGGCTTTTAGTACAGCCATACCCCTTGAAAATTGTACATATTTCCGGTCGAGATAATGTCATTGCAGATGCTCTATCTCGAGCTTAAGAGTTTTTTCGTGTCCCTGCATATGAGCTATGATGCCTGTAAATGTCACAAGGAGAGATTTTTTTTTTTTTTTTTTGTATACTGCATCGAGGCTCGTGAAAGAGCTGACATTTACTTCACAAACAAATCAACCAGCCAAACAAAATATATAAAAAGAGGGAGCGGAAGACAAGATGGGGAGAGAAGGGGAAGCACACAAACACTTGAGAGCACACAACATTTGAGAGCAGGAAGATGTGTGGGAGGGCGAGGGCTTGGGGGGAGGAGGCGTGGGAAGTGGGGTGGGGGGGGGGGTGGGAGAAGTATAAAACACAAGGACACCAAGGACTTCCAGGACAGAAGTTGGTTTTTCAAAAAAGTGGAATTGGGGTGAAATTAGCGGGGGAAGAAAAGATCAAGGTTTTGGATGGGGGAAGATAAGAGATGGTGGTGAACAGCTGTTTTAAAGACCCGGAGGGTGGAGTGGGATTGAAGAGAGTGAGGGAGTTTGTTCCAGAGGTGGGAGAAAAGAGGACTGAAGGAGTGAAGGTGAGCAGAGAGTCTTGATTTTGGCAGTTTAACCATAAGAGGGTTGGCAGGCACATCTTATGCGACCTGTAGGAATATTTGGGGGACAGAGCCCAGAGAGATCTGGGGGAGCAAGGCTGGAGAGGAGTCGGTAGAAGACGGAAAGACCACCAACCTGCCTGTGGTGAGTGAGTGAGAGGCCCTTCGAGTTAGCTTCATCGTGGGAGATTCCAATGATTCTGAATGCTTTGGTTTCAACAGCGTGAAGACGAGCTTGGTGTGAGGCAGGAGCACCAGCCCAGAGGGGAGAGCAGTATTCCATTGAGCTGCGGATGAAAGCCTTGTATGTGGTGAGGAGCTCAGGTGTGCCAAGGAAGGACTTCGCACGACGGAGGATGCCCAGTCGGCGACTGGCTTTGGAGGCCAGATTTGAAATGTGGTTTTCCCAGGAAAGATCATGGCAGATAGTGAGACCCAAAAGCTTGAGTGACAGAACTTCTTGGAGAGGATTATTCAGAAATTGGCTGGGAGGGTTGTCCAGTCGGTCTTTTCGGAGAGACATCGTAAGAGTGTGAGATTTGTCAGGATTGAAAGACATGTTCCACTTGTTTGCCCAGTCTGTGATATTGTCCAGGTCTGCAGAGAGTGAGGCGGCTGCAGACTGCCGATCTGAGGGATGAAGAATGGAGCGGCAGAGAGTAGAGTCATCAGCAAAGAGATAGAGAGGATTTTCAAGAGAGTCAGAGAGATCATTGATGAATGAATGAATGAATGAATGAATGAATGAATGTTCATTCAGAGATCATTGATGAAGACCAGAAAAAGCACAGGGCCCAGAACACTGCCTTGGGGAACTCCAGCCTGAACAGGAAGAGGAGATGAGAGAAACCCATTCAGGGCCACACGTTGACTAGGACTAGAGAGGAAGTCCGCCAGCCATGCGTGGAGATTTCAATGGATACCAAAAGAGGAGAGTTTGGTGAGCAGTGCGGGGTGCCAGACCGTATCGAAGGCACGTGATATGTCAAGGGAGACAGCTCTAATTTCCTGTTTGGCATTGAGGACCTCCATCCATTGTTGAGAAAGCAGAAGCAGCATGTCCAGAGTAGAGTGACCAGGTCTGAAACCAAATTGATGATCAGAGATCAAGCCATTGGAGAAGAGGAAATATTTCATATCTGAAGCAATGATGGATTCCATGACTTTGCTGATAATTGGGAGAAGGCTGATTGGTCTGTAGTTGCTGGGATCTGTTTTTGCACCTTTTTGTGCAAAGCGGTGATGTTGGCAGATTTCCAAGCAGATGGCAGATGACCTTGAGCAAAAGAGAGGGTGAAGAGAACAGAGAGAGGGAGTGAAAGAGCGTAAGAACAGGATTTTAGGACCAGTGGGCTGATGCCGTCAGGTCCAGTTGCAGAATCAGAGTAGAGGGTTGACAGAAACTTTTCCACCTTGTCAGGAGGAAAGGACACAGAATCCAGGAGCAGCTGGGTACGACTGGGTACGGTGGGTACAGGGAGGGATGGGTTTTGGACACAAGATTTAGAGGCAAACACAGAGTTGAGGCATTCAGATTTTTCACGTGCGGAGTCAGCCATGTGGCCGTTTGAGGTTAGGGAGGGGATGGAGGGGGAACAAACACCAGAAACAGATTTGACCAGACACCACCAGGATTTGGAAGAGGGAGACAGATAAGAGAGTTCTGTCCTGAGAACGGAGAGATATTGTTTCCTGGCTCTCCTGAGGGTGGACACACACTTGTTTCGGGCTTTGTGAAAGGAAATGAGATTTCCTTCCGTTGGATTTGCTTTCCAGGAGACGAAAGCAAGTTGTTTCTGGGCAATAGCCTCACCACAAGATTCTGTGTACCATGGAGGACGGGGGGGTATGACAACTACCCTTCCTCCCAACAAGGGAGGAAGGGTATGACAACTGAAGACGAGATGGGATAAATCTGTGCATGAGAGAGAGCAATTTACTTTGGAAGAATTCCCAGGATGAGTTGATGTCAGAGGCGGTAGAGATGGGAGACCAGTCCAGATGATTGATGGCTGCTTGAAGACCGTGGCAGTTGGCCTGAGTGAAATGCCAGACTCGTCGATGCTGAGGAGGCTCTCTGAGAATGGTCAGAGAGATGTCCACTTTAACAAGCACATGATCAGATGAGCCGATTGGAGCAGAAGAAGAGCAGCAGACATTTTCAGGGAAGTTAGTCATAACCAAGTCCAGAAGAGAAGATGCTCCATTGACTGAGATCCGGGTCGGGAAATTGACAGATTGTGTCAGTCCCAGTGAGTCACAGAAGTCCTTTGCTGAAGAGCCATGGCTGGTGAGAGAGGTACCCACACTACCCTGAGAGAGGTGGTCCAAAAAACATCGATCTCTCCTATTTTGATGCTCTACTGGATTATTGTTAGAAATGGTCTAAAACATTCACCCACCAAATATGTTCGCTCAATTCCATCTCGAAACTCATACACACTTCAATTGAAATATGGCGTTTTTCACCAAATTTGGCTAAATGAGAACAATCCAATAGCAACCTAGGTGGAAAACGTACATGCACTCTTGTACTAAGCCATTTTGTGGTTCATTACTTTTTGCATGTGCCTGTGAGTGTGAAATCATCATGGTCGAAACATGTTTGACAATGCTTGAAACATGTTTGAAACATGTTCATACATGTCTGACTCATGTTTCGACCATAAGGACTTCACAGGGGTATGCACATTGTACCATCAATGACATTATTTAGGAAAAAAATATTTCTAAAGTCTTTGTAAGCCTCTCAACATGGACGATTTTCATTAAAATTGACCAAAATGACAAATTTATATGTTGAGTGTGTATGAGTTTATAGATGACTCAGATGCAAAATATTTTTTGGGTGAATGATTTAGACCATTTCTAACAATAATCCAATAGAGCATCAAAATCCAGATAAAAAAGTTATTTTTTTTGCATTTTTGGACCACCCTAACCCACACCCAGCCAACTGGCATGGTGACAATTGAAATCAGCACATATGAGGAAGAGAGAGAGTTGGGATGGGTAGATAGAAGTTGGTCCATATTATCAGACAGCGAGATGTAGATGGAATCATCACTGTTTGGTGGACGGTACAACACACATATGAACAAAAGGTGGGAGCGAAGGGGAAGCCGTAGCCAAAGGTATTCCTGGGGGTGAGGTGGAGAGAGGGCAGTGCAGGGCGAGTGAGGAAGAGAGTTTTTGATAAAGATAGCAACCCCACCTCCAGGACGAGGCTCAGGTCTATCATACCGGAGGAGGGAGTAACCTGGGAGAGATACCAAGGAATCAGAGACATCATGAAGGAGGAAAGTTTCTGTTAAGCAGATCACGTCTGGTTTGTCAGAAGCAACCTGTATGGAGAGATCAGTAAAGTTTGAGCGAAGGCCCCGGATGTTTGAGGTCCATACTGTTAAAGAAGAGGAAGGGGGAGCATCGGATATAGAACAGGGGTGGGGGGGGGGGGGAGGGAGCGGTAGGGTAAGATGTGGAAGAGGAGGAAGAGGTAGGGAGAGCTGTTGAAGGTGTGTCAGAGATTTCAGAATAGCTTGGAGAAAGGGAAGAATGGGGCAGACAAAAGGTTTGATGGTGATTGGGTGAGGCGCAGTGAGGTGTTATTTGAGGAGGGGGAAGAGTGAGGCAGAAGGTTGAGGGAGATGAAGGTGAAAGTTGGAAGGGGGAATAAGTGGGGAGGACGCTTTGAGGAGGAGGGGTGAGAGTGGAGTCTCGGAGGGGAGGGGTGTGGGGGGAGTTTAGGAGGGAAGGGGCAAGGGGGGAGATCTGAAAGGGATGGGTGATGGGGGTGATTTGGAGGGGAGGGGCAAGGGGGTAGATTTGGAGGGTAGGGGCAAGGGGGAAGATTTGAAAGAGATGGGTGATGGGGGTGATTTGGAGGGGAGGGGCAAGGGGGAAGATTTGAAAGGGATGGGTGATGGGGAATATTTGGAAGGGAGGGGCAATGGGGAATATTTGAAAGAGATGGGTGATGGGGAAGATTTGGAGGGGAGGGGCAAGGGGGTGAATTTGGAGGGAAGGGGTGATGGGGAAGTTTTGGAGGGAAGGGGTGATGGGGAAGATTTGGAGGGGAGGGGTGAGATTGGATTTTGAAAAATGTACGATTAATGGGAAATGAACATTTGTTGCAAAATGAGTTTCTTGAGACCTTCGAGTCAAAAATACATTTGAGGACGCTGAAGGATGGGTGGAGTTCTGGAGAGTTTAGGGAATGTATGAAAGAGGCACTGTAACTGTAAGAGATGGAATTTTTTTTTGGAATGAATAAATTTGGTGAGCAAGTCGAAAGCATCCTTTTATAGAAGAAGAAGAAAAAGGTGTTATCGTATATGACAGAATACAGTTCTTCAGGGGACAGCTGAAACATTTTTTAACGACGTGAACACGTGATCACGAACAACGTGGTCGAAGAACGAACGAACAAATAAGAACGAACAACGGATAAGAATAGAGAAGGGAATATTCTTTTTTTTTTCTTCTTTTTTTTTTGAGTTGAGCTGAAAACAGAGACAGAGACCGAACGTGAAACGTGAAAAATAGAGACCGAAAGTAATTGCGAGCGCAATCGAAGAACCGCTGAGACAGAAACAAAGCCTCAAGCCAAGGTCAGACATGGTAGCCTACTAGTACTACACTAGTAGTGTAGTTCTAGTAGGCTAGTACTACACTACTAGTACGCGACACAAACGACACAAACTAACCGACGTTAGTTTGTGTCGACAAACTAACCGTCAAACTAACCGACACTAACCGACACTAACCGACACCGACAAACTAACCGACAAACTAACCGACAAACTAACCGACAAACTAACCGACTAACCGACGCGACACAAACTAACCGACGATTCTGTACACAGGTATGAAAAACCAACACCAAGAATACTATTAAAGACACACCAATAGTTACACACACCGAAAGAAAGATACAGTTTCGACAAAAACACAATTGTGAAAAGTTACTTAACTTCGAAAGCGTGCGTGCATGGACAGCTTTGAAGAGACGTGACCTCCAATCTTGCGCATGCACCGCCGATCCGGCTGGCGGTTTGTTTATTGCACGGTTTATGCTGGGTTAAGTTTATGCTTGCACTGTTTATCCTGCCTTTGTAAAAGAACTCTTTTTTGGGGGTAAAGTTTTTTTCTTTAAGGGGGGGGGGGGGGGAGGTGTTACGGGTTGTGACCTTTTTCTTCTTCCTTCCCCCACACCCCCCCTGTGAGTTAGATCAAGTGGTTTGGTCCATGGGTAGAAAGCCTATGATTGGCTGTGGGGCAGGGGAGGGGCCAGGAAGGTGATTCAGAGTGGAGAGGGGGCCATTTTGGAAGAGACCTCATGGCGGAGTGCCTTTTCATGTGCTCGTCGAGTTGCCAGCAGAAACCTCTGTACCTGAAGGTTGACTTATGCCAGATCAGCCCCTGCTGCCACCTCGGTACCTGAAGGTTGACTTGTGCCGGATCAACCCCTACGGCCACCTCTGCACCTGACGCTGGACTTGGATTAAACTCTGCCTGCACTGGGGCCTACTGCTGGGCCTGCCTCGGGGCCTACTCTTGGACCTGCCTACTCCTACCCTCTTGTGCTGGGCCTGCACTGGGGCCTACTGCTGGGCCTACTTTGGGGCCTACTCATGAACTTGCCTACTCCTACCCTCTCGTGCTGGGCCTGCCCTGGGGCCTACGGTTGGGCCTATTGTGGGGCCTACTACTGGGCCTGCTGTGGGGCCTACTGTTGGGCCTGCCTTGGGGCCTACTACAGGGCCTGCCCTGGGGCCTACTGTTTGGCCTACTCTTGGACCGGCCTACTCTTGGACCGGCCTACTCTTGGACCGGCCTACTCTTGGACCGGCCTACTATTGGACCGGCCTACTCTTGGACCGGCCTACTATTGGACCGGCCTACTATTGGACCGGCCTACTATTGGACCGGCCTACTATTGGACCGGCCTACTCTTGGACCGGCCTACTCTTGGACCGGCCTACTCTTGGACCGGCCTACTCTTGGACCGGCCTACTCTTGGACCGGCCTACTCTTGGACCTGCCTACTCTTGGACCGGCCTACTCTTGGACCTGCCTACTCTTGACTGGCCTATTCGGGTTTTTCCCTCTCTTCTCCCTTCTTTGTTTTATGTGTAGGAAGAGATTTTCGTGTGATAATAAATAAATAAAGACAGTGTGATTGAAGGCTTGGTTTGGTGTGCTTCAGGCCGTAACAGCATACACCTAGGCTATCGTGCCAACCTGCGCATGGTTAAAGACTTCTTTCTTCCTCCACTGGCTTGTGTGAGTTCAATTCCCACAAGTGCTCTCACTCTCACCAACGTGCTCTTGGCAAAGGTGGTGGTCATGTTCATGCAAGACTCCCCAAACATGAGCCGAGAGAATTCCTTGTCCTGCAGTGGATTTCAATAGGCGCAAGTTGGGAGGATAAGATAACCATCTCGTGGGTAGAAGAAGAAGGTAGTTAGTTAGGGTTGTGTAATAACCACCTCGTGGAGAACTTGGCTCTGCACTGGCGCACAACTGTCTGCCCTTTTCAAAATACATCATCGGATAAAATGTCCATTTCTGCAATAGGAATCGAATTAAGACGATGACTCGTCAGTCAGCACATCAGCATGTTCTCAAGTAGTCTTGTCGATTTGGGAGAAGCTGCCTTTCAGCACAAAATACCTTCATTACCCTGCGCTTGCGAAGTGAAAAGCGGGGTTAAGCATTCAGGTACGTACGTGTGCCTTGTGCCGTGCGTGTCTGCATTTTAAAAATTCATTTTCTCGGCAACCGTTGGTCCGATTGATATGAAATTTTCACCATAGGAGCGCCTCCTCCTGTAGAATATTTTAATCGTTATTATGACGTCATAGGTGCAGGCGCCATCTTGGAAAAATTCGCACCTCCGTATCTCTGAAACCACTCCATGGAAAAAATTGAGACCTGGCTCAGTGTCAACTACTCTCCATGGGGAATAAGATGTGTAAATGATGATGTCATCAGTGCCTTCGTTATGACGTCATAATTCGACAAGTACAACACTTATCAGATCATTATAAAAAAAAAATTCTCAGCAACTGTTGGTCTGATGGACATGAAAGTTTCACCAGAGGAGCGCCTCCTCCTTTAGAATATTTAAATGATAATCATGACGCCATAGGTCATGTGGTACAGGCGCCATCTTGGAAAAACCGAAAAATGTTGCACCTCTATATCTCCAAAACCGCTGCATGAAAAAATTGTAACATGGTCATGGCTCATTGTAAAGAATTCCATATGGGGAATTGGTGTTGTTAACGATGACGTCATTGGTGCCATAATTATGACTTCATAATTGGACAGGGACAACGCTTAGTCTGATCAGTTTGAAATGTATTGAGCGTGAACTATGCAACAATTATATTAGAGAATATAAACTTATGATGTCATCGCTCACGTGGTCTGGCAGCCATATTGGATCAAAGAAAAAAAATGTTCAAAAACAGAAGAGTTGGCCTGCAATAAGTTGACTGCGCAAGGTAAGTATTCTATGAATACCATCTAGTTGATCTAGTAACACAATGGAGTACCAATGGATATTTAACTTCTACCTATTAATTTGGCATGAAACCCAGATGACCCGTTTATTTGGGTTTGTGAGTCTCTTTTCCTGGAGATTGGAAGAACCACGAGCTCTAAAAGTGGTCCATCGATTGTCCAAGTTATCGACAGTGAATCACATCATCACAATGGTTGTTGTTGTGGATTTTTACACTTTTTTCATCGGGACAAACTTTCAGCACAATCTTTAGAATATTCCTCGATGTGATGTTTGCGTTTGGGTGTAAGTTGCCAACGAAGGTGGGTGTAAGTTGTTTTTACCCCTGCCTGTTTGTTTGTCTGTCTGTGAAGACGATGTTTCAAAATGTTGTGGATGGATTTGGACAAAACGAGGTGGTTAAATTGGTTTGGTGATGAGGACAAGCTGATTCGATTTTGGTTCAGATCTGAATCCAGATCCGGCCTATCAGTGGGATACACAACAAATTGTTCGACCTGCCGGAGGTATGCGCTCTACCGAGTGCCCTTCTAGTTGTGTTTGGAATTTCCAGGAATATTTTGTTGATGCCTCCATTCCTGCGGTTGACAATTAAAGGTGGTGCCCCGTTTAATCACCACATCTGAGTGAATTTCACCAGCCCATGCCCAAATCGGATTGCCCTTTAACCCCGTGCATTGCTACTCTGCCGTTACCATTCCGGCAGCAACGCAATGGCAGAAAGCCAAAGGGGGTGCGGTTACACCCTACCCACAATGCTCCACGTCCATCCACAATGCACTGCGGTACACATTACCAAGTTAGATCAAAACGTTGTAAATCACTACAGCACGATCGAAGTGCTGTCCGCACGACCAATGGCGATCTGGTATGAGCGTTCATACTCCGATTGCACCAGCAGGGGGAGGAAGAGGTCTTGAAAAGTGGAAATCTGTAGCTGATTGTAAAATCCTGTCCTCCCTCAATGGTCTGTACTTTAATTTCATTTATCTCGAAGAACTGTCTTTACAGTATTCGTGTAGCTTTTCAGAAAGTTTAAAAAAATAATTATTTCGCATCTTGAGAAATTTAATCAAACCAGCGACGGAAATTCCTCTTGAGGTTTATCCGTTAATTAATATATTGGAGGTAACGTCTCTTACCCTCCATCCTCGCCCCATACCCTCCTTTCACTTCCCATAACCTTCTTTCTCTCCCCATACGCTCATTTCGCGCCTCATACCCTCATTTCTCGCCTCATAGCCTCATTTATATCCCCGTACCCTCATTTCTATCCCCATACCCTCATTTCTCGCCTCATATCCTCATTTCTCGCCTCATAGCCTCATTTCTCCCCTCATAGCCTCATGTCTCGCCTCATTATCCTCATTTCTCGCCTCATAGCCTCATTTCTCTCCTCATAGCCTCATTTCTATCCCCATACCCTCATTTCTCGCCTCATAACCTCATTTCTCGCCTCATAGCCTCATTTCTCCCCTCATATCCTCATTTCTCGCCTCATAGCCTCATTTCTCGCCTCATATCCTCATTTCTCGCCTCATACCCTCATTTCTCGCCTCATAGCCTCATTTATATCCCCATACCCTCATTTCTCGCCTCATACCCTCATTTCTCGCCTCATTGCCTCATTTCTATCCCCATATCCTCATTTCTCGCCTCATACCCTCATTTCTCGCCTCTTAGCCTCATTTCTCCCCTCATAGCCTCATTTCTCACCTCATAGCCTCATTTCTCGCCTCATACCCTCATTTCTCGCCTCATAGCCTCATTTCTATCCCCTTACCCTCATTTCTCACCTCATACACTCATTTCTCCCCTTATACCCTCATTTCTCGCCTCATAGCTTCATTTCTAGCCCCATACCCTCATTTCTATCCCCATAACCTCATTTCTCGCCTCATAGCCTCATTTATATATCCATACGCTCATTTCTCGCCTCATACCCTAATTTCTCGCCTCATACCCTCATTTCTCGCCTCATATCCTCATTTCTCTCCCCATATCCTCATTTCTCTCCCCATACCCTCATTTCTCACCTCATACCCTCATCTCTCACCCCATACCCTCATTTCTCGCCTCATATCCTCATTTCTCACCCCATACCCTCATTTATTGCCTCATATCCTCATTTCTATCCCCATACCCTCATTTCTCGCCTCATGTCCTCATTTCTCTCCCAATACCCTCATTTCTCTCCCCATACCCTCATTTCTCACCTCATATCCTCATTTCTCTCCCCATACCCACATTTCTCTCCCAATATCCTCATTTCTCGCCTCATAACCTCATTTCTCTCGCCTCATTTCTCCCCTCATACCCTCATTTCTCTCCCCATACCCTAATTTCTCGCCTCATAACGTCATTTCTCTCGCCTCATTTCTCCCCTCATACCCTCATAACCTCATTTCTCTCCCCGCATCCTCATTTCTCGGCTCATAACCTCATTTATCTCGCCTCATTTCTCCCCTCATACCCTCATTTCTCTCCCAATATCCTCACTTCTCGCCTCATAACCTCATTTCTCTCGCCTCATTTCTCCCCTCATACCCCCATTTCTCTCCCCATACCCTCATTTCTCCCCTCATACCCCCATTTCAATCCCCATACCCCCATTTCTCCCCTCATACCCCCATTTCTCTCCCCATACCCTCATTTCTCGCCTCATAACCTCATTTCTCTCGCCTCATTTCTCTCCTAATACCCTCATTTCTCACCCCATACCCTGATTTCTTGCCTCATATCCTCATTTCTCTCCCCATAACCTCATTTCCCCCCTCATTTCTCTCCAATGCCCTCATTTCTCCCCCCATACCCTCATTTCTCACCTCATATCCTCATTTCTCTCCCCATACCCACATTTCTCTCCCAATACCCTCATTTCTCGCCTCATAACCTCATTTCTCCCCTCATAACCTCATTTCTCACCCCATACCCTCATTTCTCGCCTCACAACGTCATTTCTCTCGCCTCATTTCTCCCCTCATACCCTCCTTTCTCTCCCCGTACCCTCATTTCTCGCCTCATAACCTCATTTCTCTCGCCTCATTTCTCCCCTCATACCCTCATTTCTCTCCCAATATCCTCACTTCTCGCCTCATAACCTCATTTCTCTTGCCTCATACCCTCATTTCTCTCCCCATACCCTCATTTCTCGCCTCATTACCTCATTTCTCTCGCCTCATTTATCCCCTCATAGCCTCATTTCTCCCCTCATAACCTCATTTCTCGCCTCATCCCCTCATTTCTATTCCCATACCCTCATTTCTCGCCTCATACCCTCATTTCTCGCCTCATACCCTCATTTCTCGCCTCATAACCTCATTTCTCTTGCCTCATACCCTCATTTCTCTCCCCATACCCTCATTTCTCGCCTCATTACCTCATTTCTCTCGCCTCATTTCTCGCCCCATGCCCTCATTTCTCTCTCCATATCCATATTTCTCTCCCCATATCCGTATTTCTCGCCCCATACCCTCATTTCTCTCTCCATATCCATATTTCTCTCCCCATATCCGTATTTCTCGCCCCATAACCTGATTTCTCTCCCCATATCCGTATACCTCCCCTTACCTCCCCTTACCCTCATTCCTCGCCCCATACCCTCATTTCTTGCCTCATACCCTCATTTCTCTCCTCATACCCTAATTTCTCGCCTCATAACCTCCTTTCTCTTCCCCATACAATCATCTCTCTCTCTCTCTCTCTCTCTCTCTCTCCCTCCCTCTCTCCCTCCCTCTCTCTCTCTCTCTCTCTCTCTCTCCCTCTCTCTCTCTCTCTCTCTCTCTCTCTCACTCTCACTCTCTCTCACTCTCACTCTCTCACTCTCACTCTCACTCTCACTCTCACCATCACTCTCACTCTCACTCTCACTCTCACTCTCTCACTCTCACTCTCACTCTCACTCTCTCTCACTCTCTCACTATCCTCCTCTTCTTGATTCCTTATTTTCGTTTTTTTTGAATTAATAATATAATCACCGCACTCACATTTCCCCATGCGTACATGATAAATATATGGCCTCGAAGTGTGTTATAGTCCTGACACCAATCCAGGGAATGCCCAAACGTTTGAAGTCGAATGATATTTTGTTCCCGCAATTTTGTAGTTTTAATCAAGAAGACCCCCTAGCACCTCGGGTGGGCTGCCAACTTGTTTAAAGCAAGTTTATAAAGCGGATCTCCACGTTCATTAAACTGGAGAGCTTTCCTTTTGTTAATCAGAATCATCTGGTGAAATAAAGCAAATTTCCAGTAAATGTGAAAAATGGGGAGAAAAAAACAATTTGATCCTCATGCAGGAAGTGAAAATCATTACGGACTTTAACGCACTAGAATGTCTGGCTTTTAAACTGTGCTGTGTATACATCGGAAATTGTGGTGGGACATTTGGGGTAATTTGTCCTTGTTATTTTTAATGTTTGGGAAATCGCATTAGTTAGTGTAAAGTTTTCCTCCAATGCTGAAAGTCGAATCTTTTCGTTTGGTCGGATCATGTGGATGGTCGAAAGATTCAAAAACAGAAAGCGGAAAGTTGGATTTTTGGATGAAAACTCATTTCACATCTTCAACAATATCGCCGGAGCGAATAAGTCAGATATTATTTTTTTACTCAAGCACCAAATGTGGGACAGCTTGCTGTGGGATCTCTAAAAATGTCCTCCATTGTTGGCCTTGAAAATCAAATCGTCCTTTGAGAAAATTTACCCTAAATTATGGCTGTTTTATATTTTGGGTTTTTTGTGCTGTCCTGAAGAAATCAGCAGGTCAGGGACATTCGGTCACAATCTTAGGCCTGTCCCAGCCTGTCAAATATAATGGCAGTCATTGTGCGGGCCAGGGGGGCTGCCCCGTTGCGGAGTCGTTTGGAAGCCAAACGAACTCGCTGTGCTCTTAACAGAAGCCTCGGCAGCCTTTCGGGAGAACATGATGTCAGAACGACCTTGGTCGCAGAGCCTTCGGTCATTTTGTGGAATTCGAATAGAGAACGAGAAAATGTTTCTTTTCGCCATGGCCGAAGATATCACGCGTACATCTCGTCTCGATTCAGCAGGGACTAGGTCTCTGCACATCGTTATGCGATCGCGTGCCGTGACGTCGAGAGTCCTGCTTTCCCTCCTTAACCGCAGGCCTCTGCTTTCTGTTCCCTCCGTGTAGGCCTCGCGGTCTCATTCCTAATGTTCCTTGACCTTCTCCAGGGCTGCGGAATCACACGCAATCCATTGTTATAGTCCCAACGCCATTTCACTCCCGAGTCATTATTGATCGTTCATTTATTGTCCGACCATTCTTTCCTCATTTCAAATTTCGTTCTTACTCGTCAGATTTCTTCAACTGATACATTCTTCAACTTCTGGTGGTGTTCTCCGGATTCTTCACAGACAACTTTGCCGCGTCTTATCTTATCGCTTTGCTTTCGTTCTCTTCCCTTTCCTTCCTTCAGCAGTTCGTTCCTCTTTCAGAGGAGAATCGTGGAGGTCGACTATACCATAGGAAGAACTGACATTGAATAACATCCATTGGTGGACAGATAACACCACCCAAACCATAACACGTGGTCGATGGTCTTGCACTTCTTCAACATAATGTGGATAAGTATCACTCTGAAAGTAAAAATTGCGTGGAGATAAACTGAGGTAAACAGCACACTCATCTTACTATAATTCACCTAATGTCTGTCTGTCCATCTGTCCGTTCCCAGGTACCGCAAAAACGGCTGAACCGATCGCAACGAAATTTTGGGTGGGTAATCCTGGGACCCCCTGGAGTAAAATAGGCTATATTGTTTTTCCAATTTTTTTTCCAATTTTCAACTTTTTCCAATTTTCTAATTTTCCAGTTTTTCCAAACACGATGGAATAATATTTACCGATATGAACAGTGATGTGGCTTTTATTGAAATTCTACAAATACTGTTTATATTTTGATGATTTGCGTGTGATATGATTTAACGGATGTTTACATAAATCGTTTAAAATAAAAATTCCTTCAATTTCTGATTTTTGCCTTTTCATTTGGGCCTCCAAATTGAAGCCCCGCTCGTAGGGCGGGTACCATTGCTAGTCACTAAAAAACATAACTTTTGATCTTTTAGGAATTGTATCGAAGTGTTCCAGCAGTCTATCACGAGATGTCGACCAGTTTTCATTAAATGAATCTGACAATTCACAAACGACAGTTGGTTTATGTGGTTTCATGTGAAGGTCTTCTTTCATTGTGTGAAGTAACGATGAATACGAAACACCCAACTCTGCAGAACATTTCTGTAATGATATTTTTTTGGAGATCTGCTGTGAACGGATGTTTTAAATGTTATAAATTCCCAAATCAGGAGTTTTTTTTGGCATTCACTGCGCTTTCTGTCGAGTACACTTCCAGTCTGAAATCCCTTTTTTCCCAAAGACGAAGATTTGATTTTGACGGTACTGGATTTCCAAAACGCTCCTCGAAGTCTTCTTGCAGCTGTTTCATCATACTGTTTGTCTTTCTCCTCTCGTGATACCACACCACTGCTACCACTGTAAATGGAGTGGTGTCTGCCATCTTCGTTTAATGTATAATTTGTGTTTTCTGAAAAAAAATAGAAAAGTAAAAATACATGGTATAAACAAATCCTGTATAAGCAGCTACAGTAAAACTGTGTCCTGGGACTTATGACTCACACTGTACATACACCAGCTAACAATCCAGCAACTTTAACCACTCAGCCACAGCAACTTTGTTTTTCTAAGTTGTTTTTATTATTATTTGTAAGGGTCTCATCTCCAAGGGCTGGTGGGAGGAAGACGAAGCAGAACTTGGATCGCCTGGATAAAACATCAAACACACAAATCGACATTTTGTGAAATATATACATACATATATATATATATATATATATATATATATATATATATATATATATATATATATATATACGTATGTAGCGGCTACCGCTGGGTTTTCACAATCGCCTTGCACCTATCAAGGACGCGGAGCGATCACCATGCCGGGCTCGTCCAGGACGCCCGGGCAGGCCCGCGCTCAACTTGCCAGGCCTCGGTCGGGACGCCCGGGCATGCCCGGGCATGCCCGGGCAGGCTCGCCCTCAACTTGCCAGGCCGCAGCCAGGACGCTGGGCCACGCCCCCTCTCGCCTTTCCTGGGCAAACGCTCCGGGATAATATGTATATATATTGCTGCCCGATAAACGGGCTTTTCAGAGTGCCTGAGTGTTTGGTTTGATTAAAGCAACTCGGATGAATTCCAGCTTTTTGTCGCGTCCATTCTTCCGATCGACGTGGGAGCCCCAGCGCCTTCATTGGTGACCTACCGACATGGACACGGCAGTCGCCCTTAAACTGCCTACCTTCTGGGAGGCTCACGTGGCGGTTTGGTTCGCACAGGCGGATTCCCTGTTTGCCCTGCGAGGCATCACGGCCGACGACACCCGCTTCCACCATGTGGTAGCAGCGCTCGGTTCGGCCACCGCAGCCCGCGCCCTGAGCCTCCTCGAGAGCCCGCCAGCCGCTGACAAATACGGCGCGATTAAGAAGCTTCTCCTCGACGCTTTCGCCCTCCCATCGGCGGAACGTGCACGGCGCCTGCTCGACCTGCCCGAGCTCGGCGACACGCGCCCTTCCGAGCGAATGGACTACATGCTTTCACTGCTCGGCGAGCACTCTCCGGCATTCCTGTTCCAGGAGCTGTTCCTCCGTCAGCTGCCTAACCCGGTACGCCTCGCCCTGGCAAGCACGACGATCACAGATCCCCGGGCCCTTGCCAGAGAAGCCGACAAGATCTCCGCCGCAGGTCAGCGCATCGCAGCGGCGACATGGGACCCACCGCCGTCCGACGCAACACCCATGGCGCCCGAGCACCCGGCACGGTCGACGACCGAACTGCCGACGCATTTGGCGGCCGCTACACCGAGCCGACCACCTCCAGCACGACGACCGGGGCCTCCACCTGACCAAGCGTGGTGTTACTATCATGCCAGGTTCGGACAGAAGGCCCGGACATGCCGACCCCCGTGCACCTTCGGCAGGCTGGGAAACGGCCGGGCCGGCGTTCATTACCAGCCATGAGCGCCGGCCACACGGGCAACTTACTGTTCATCACGGATAAAGCGTCCGGACGGCGCTTCCTGTGCGACACCGGCACCCAACTGAGCGTCATACCCGCCTCTGACCAGGACAGGCAGTCCACGGTTTGCGGCCCCTCCTTGGTTGCGGCCAACGGATCGACCATCCGCACCTTCGGCCCGCGCAACGTCACCCTCTGCTTCGGCGGCCAACGCTTTGCTTGGACGTTTGTAACCGCAAACGTGCCCATGGCTCTGCTAGGCGCCGACTTCCTCTGTGCACACGGACTGCTGGTGGACGTCCAACGGCGTCGTTTAATCAACGCCGAAACCTTCAGCTCCCTGGTATGCACATTGAGCAGCTCCGCACCGACCGAGCTGGCATGCGCCGTCCCGGCGGCGAACGAGTTTGCTCGCCTGCTCACGGAGTTCCCGGCCCTCACGCGGCCGACGTTTTCGGCCGTCGCAGTACGGCATGGGATCGAGCACCACATACCAACCACGGGCCCGCCGGTCTACGCCAGGGCCCGCCGCCTCGACCCAGCCAAGCTCGCCGTGGCGAAGGCCGAATTCGACGCGTTGGAGCACCTCGGCATCGTGCGGCGCTCCGATAGCGCGTGGGCCTCGCCACTGCACATCGTGCCAAAGCCGGGGGGTGGATGGCACCCGTGTGGCGACTACCGCCGTCTCAATGACGCTACCACCCCCGACAGGTACCCGATCCCGCATATCCAAGACTTCTCCGCCCGTCAGGCGGGACGGGTCATTTTTTCGAAAATTGATCTCATACGGGGATATCACCAGGTACCTGTCAGGGCGGCCGACGTCCCTAAAATGGCAGTCATCACGCCGTTCGGCTTATTCGAATTCTTGCGGATGCCGTTTGGTCTCAAGAACACGGCTCAGGCGTTCCAGCACTTGATGGACGGCGTGCTGCGTGACCTGCCGTTCCTTTTCGTTTACCTGGACGACATCCTCGTCGCCAGCACGTCCCGGGCCGAGCACCTCCTCCACCTCCGAACACTGTTCGGGCGCCTCAGCGAGCACGGCCTCATCGTCAACCCGGCCAAATACCACTTCGGCACGACGGCCGTTGATTTTTTGGGCCACCACATCACCAAGAACGGGGCCGTGCCGCTGCCAACCAAGGTCGTGGCCATCACCACGTTCCCGCGTCCCCGCACCATAAAGGCCCTGCAGGAATTCCTGGGAATGGTGAATTTTTATCACCGCTTCGTGCCCCGCGCTGCTCAACTCATGCGGCCCCTCTACGAAGCCCTCCGGGGCAAGCCAGCCAAGCACGACATCGCCTGGTCCGCAGCAATGGATGCGGCCTTCCAAAGCTCAAAGCGGGCCCTCGCCGACGCAACACTGCTCGCTCACCCGGTGCTCAACGCTCCCATCGCCCTCACCATGGATACCTCCGACTACGTGGTGGGCGCCGTACATGAGCAATGGGTGAACGGGGTTTGGCAGCCACTCGCTTTTTTCAGCCGGCAGCTCCGGCCGAACGAGCTCAAATACAGCACGTTTGACCGGGAGCTCCTCGGTCTACACCTGGCCGTCCGCCATTTCCGCCACCTCCTGGAGGGCCGACCTTTCACGGCGTTCGTCGACCACAAGCCGTTGGTTTACGCCATGGCCAAGGTCACGGAGCCGTGGTCGGCCCGCCAACAGCGCCACCTCTCCGCCGTGTCGGAGTTTACCACGGACATCCGGCACGTCGCCGGCAAAAACAACGCCGTGGCCGACTGTCTTTCCCGGGCCAGCGCGAACGCGGTCCACCTGGGCGTGGACTTTGCGCTTATGGCGGCGGACCAAACCACCGACACCACGGTGCAAGCCCTCTGGGCGGCGGGCACGGGCCTCCGCCTGGCCGACATCCCCTTCGGGGACACTGTCCTGCTCTGCGACGTCTCCCAAGGCCAGCCTCGCCCCATCGTGCCCGTCACATGGCAACGCCGCATCTTCGCCTCCCTCCACGGCCTTTCCCACCCCGGCCGGAAAGCTTCCCAGAAGCTGGTGTCGGCGCGATTCGTCTGGCACGGCCTTCGTCGGGACGTCCGCGATTGGACCAGCACCTGCACGGCCTGCCAACGGGCCAAGGTCCACCGACACACCCAGGCCCCGCTGGCACCTTTCACCGTGCCCGAACGACGTTTCGACCACGTCAACGTGGATCTGGTGGGCCCCCTCCCCCCGTCACGGGGGTTCACACACCTGCTCACCATGGTGGACAGGACCACCAGGTGGCCGGAGGCCGTTCCCCTCATCTCCACCACCACCGCCGACGTGGCGCAGGCTTTCATCGCCACCTGGGTCGCCCGCTTCGGCGCACCGGCGGACATCTCGTCAGACCGCGGACCACAGTTCACCTCCGAGCTGTGGGGCGTGGTCGCCCACAACCTGGGGGTCAAGCTCCACCGTACTACGGCCTACCACCCCCAAGCAAACGGGTTGTGCGAGCGATTCCACCGCTCCATGAAGGCCGCGCTCATGGCCGGCCTTCAGGACGGCGGTTGGGCTGACCGGCTGCTGTGGGTCCTTTTGGGCCTCCGCACGGCCCCCAAGGAGGACCTCCAGGCATCCACCGCCGAACTGGTCTATGGCCAGGCGCTACGCGTCCCGGGCGAATTCGTGCCCGACGATACCAGTCCCTGGTCCGCAGCTCACCAGCGCTCGGACCTCCAGGAGGCCGCCCGACGGTTTGGCCCCGTGCCAACATCCCACCACGGTGACCCCCAGTCCTACGTCCCCCCAGCACTTCGCACAGCGGAGTATGTTTTTGTGCGTCACGACGCACATCGGGGGCCACTCCGGCCGCCGTACGACGGGCCCTTCCGGGTGCTGCTACGGGACGACAAGTCGTTCGTCATCGACATCGGCGGCAGGTCGGACCGGATTGCGGTGGACCGCCTCAAGCCGGCGCACGTGGACGTCGACCACCCACCACGGGTGGCCCTTCCGCCACGGCGAGGCCGCCCCCCGTCCATGGTGCCCCCCACTCGACTGCCCACCACCACACCGGACCCCCTCCCATGACCCGCCAGGGGTCGCTTCGGCCAGGTCATCAGGACCCCCCTCAAATTGACCCTGCCAGTGCAAGTCGATTCTGGGGGGACGTGTGTAGCGGCTACCGCTGGGTTTTCACAATCGCCTTGCACCTATCAAGGACGCGGAGCGATCACCATGCCGGGCTCGTCCAGGACGCCCGGGCAGGCTCGCCCTCAACTTGCCAGGCCGCAGCCAGGACGCTGGGCCACGCCCCCTCTCGCCTTTCCTGGGCAAACGCTCCGGGATAATATGTATATATATTGCTGCCCGATAAACGGGCTTTTCAGAGTGCCTGAGTGTTTGGTTTGATTAAAGCAACTCGGATGAATTCCAGCTTTTTGTCGCGTCCATTCTTCCGATCGACGTGGGAGCCCCAGCTCCTTCACGTATATATATATATATATATATATATATATATATATATATATATACATATACGTATATGGATAAATATAAAAGTATATGAAGTACAGTATATGGCTGGAGTGTAAAACAAGAGCAGTGACAACTACAACAACAACAACAACAACAACAACTAAGAAGACCCTATGTTTTCCTGGACTGTTCACTCCATTCCACATCATGATTGAGATTCTCATCTTTAATATCCCCTGTATGTTTCCCTCAGCCTTGATTGCACATGACGTCACTGTACACAACGCGTTATTAAAAATGCCGGCTCACACTGTGCAATCATCCCCAGTGTGTCATATCAATCCGTTTCTTTTACCTATTCGTAAACCCTATCTATCGCCTACCTTACCTTATCCTTTACATGCACCTTTTATTCCCTAACCAATTATCCAACAAAAACCCTGTTTGGCAAGACGTTGCTTGTTGTGTATTTTATTGTGGCTCTATATAATGAAGATGTCCTCTAAGTAGTGCTCCCCCTTCCTTCTGTCCATAAGAATGGGCGCTTTGCCATTACTACCCTGCGCTCGCGAAGCAAAAACTAGGGTTAGGCGATCGGGAGCATACATGTGGCATACTGTACGTACATGCGTGTCTGCATATTTAAAATTCATTTTCTCGACAACCTTATTTGTTATTCATAATTATGACCTCATAGGTCACGTGGTACCGACACCATCTTGGAAATACATTGCACCTCGATCTTGCAAACCGCTCAACGGGGAAAAAATGAAACATGGCTCATTGTCAAGTACTCTACATGGGGAATAAGATATGTTAATGATGATATCATCGGTGCCTTCATTATGACGTCATAATTTGACAAGTAGAACGCTTGATCTGATCAGCATGAAATTTTTTTCTCTGTAACTGTTGGTCCGATGGACACAAATTTTTCAACAAATAAACTCCTCTACCTGTGGAATGTTTTAATGATAATTATGACGTCATAGGTCACATTGTACAGGCGCCATTTTGGAAAAAAAGAAAAACTTTGCACCTCTATGTCTCCGAAACCGCCCCATAGAAAAAAATCAATACATCGCTCATTGTAAAGAACTCCGCATTGGGGAATAAGTGATGGTAACGATGATGTCATTGGTACCTTTATTATGACGTCATAATTCGATAACACAACACTTAGTCTGATCAGTTTGAAATTTCTTGAGCATGATTTACAGAATAATTATATCAGCGAATGTAAACTTATGATGTCATCACTCACGTGGCCTGGCAGTCATAATGGATCAATGAAAAAAACCCATCAAAAACAGAAGAGCTGGCTCGCACCAAGTTGAGTGTGTGGGGTAAGTATTCTATGAATACCATCGAGTTATAATAATGGTAGTAATAATAAATTTTTAATTATAAATTAACAAAACGTTACTTGGTAGAGCGCTGCATATACCTCTGCCTAGTTGAACAGTTTACGTTTTGTATCCCTCTGATAGGCCAGATAAAGACCCGAACCTGAACCAAAATCTAATCGGCTTGTTCTTGTCTTCTCATCAACTCATCCACCTAGTTTTCTCATAATCCGTCCACAACATTTTGAAATATAATGCCATATAATTATAATTTTGGCCCCATCTCTCGATGGTGAAAAATCACTTTAAAAATTCTCATATCCGGATCTGGATCTTTACTAAAATCTAACCAATTTGCCTTTGTTACGCATCCAACCTGTCCACCAAGTTTCGTCCAAATCCGTCAATAATGTCTTGAGATATCCTGCTCACCGACAGTCAAACATTTGTGAAAACAAAACCCTGTTCCCCTTGGGTGGTGGAGGTAATAAGGCTTCCAAGCTGTAGGCTAAAAGCCGATTGTTTATGCTGGGATTATTGTCCTTTTCTTTCCACCAAATTTTTGTCCCTCGTGGTTGTTGGAGAATTTTCATCGATCGACTTAAAATGGCTTAAATTGAGATTTTTTTGTCACTGATCTACACATAATACCCCATAATGTCAAAATGGAATTTCTTTTTTTGGAATTTATTATTTAAAATAACCCCTTTGCCATGACAATCAAATTGGGCTCAGGTGCATCCAATTTCCTTTGATCATCCTTGAGATGTCTCTACAACTTGATTAGAGTCCACCTGTGGTCAATTCAATTGATTGGACATGATTTAGAAAGAAAAACACCTTTCTATATAAGGTCCCACAGTTGACAGTGCATGTCACAGCATGATCTAGAAGAAACTCTGAAGAAGGACAAGAAGGACGAACAATAAAGTCCAAGTAACTGTCCATAGAACTCCAAGATCGAACTGTGAGGAGGCGTAGATCTGAAGAAGAGTATAAAACAATTTCTGGAGTGTTGACAGTTCCCAAGAGTTCCCAAGAGCTCCATCATTAGGAAATGGAAGGAATATAGAACTACCCAGAATCTTCCTTGAGCTGGCTGTCCGACCAAGCTGAGCAACCAGGAAACAAGAACCTTGGTCAGGGAGGTGAACAAGAACCCAAAATGACCACTTTATTGGAGAGTGGCCAGATGGAAGCCACTCCTGAGAAAAAGGCACGTGACAGCACACCTGGAGTTTGCAAAAAGGCACCTGGAAGACTGAGAGCATGAGGCAAAATATTCTGTGGTCTGATGAGACGAAAATGGAACTCTTTGGCCTTGGAAATGAGCAAACATTACCGCTTTACACAAAAAATGTGCAAAAACAGATCCTTGCAACTACAGACCAATCGGCCTGCTCCCAATTATCAGCAAGGTCATGGAATCCATCATTGCTTCGGATATCAAATCCTTCCTTTCTCCAACGGCTTGATCTCTGATCATCAATTTGGTTTCAGACCAGGTCACTCTACTCTGGACATGCTGCTTCTGCTGTCTCAACAATAGATTGAGGTCCTCAATGCCAAACAGGAAATCAGAGATGTCTTCCTAGACATATCACGTGCCTCCGATACAGTCTGGCACCCCGCTCTGCTCACCAAACTCTCCTCCTATGGTATCCGTGGAAACCTCCACACATGGCTCAAAGACTTCCTCTCCTGTCATAGTCAACGTGTGGCTCTAAATGGAATTCTCTCATCTTCTCTTCCTGTTCAGGTAGGAGTTCCTCAAGGCAGTGTTCTGGGTCCTGTGCTTTTTCTAATCTTCATCAATGATCTCTCCGACTCTCTGGAAAATTCTCTCTATCTATCTCTTTGCTGATGACTCCCCTCTCTGCCGCTCCATTCCTCATCCCTCAGATCGGCAGACTGCAGCCTTTTCACTCTCTGCAGACCTGGTCAAAATCACAAACTGGTCAAACAAGTGCAACATGTCTTTCAATCCTGACAAATCTCACACTCTTACAATGTCTCTCCGAAAAGACTGACTGGAGAACCCTCCCATCTACTTTCTCAACAATCCTGTCGAAGAAGTTCTGTCACTCAAGCTTTTAGGTCTCACCATCTGCCATGATCTTTCCTGGGAAAGCCACATTTACAAGCTGGCCTCCAAAGCCAGTCGCCGACATGGCATCCTCCGTCGTGTGAAGTCCTTCCTTGGCACAACAGAGATACTCACCACATACTAAGCTTTCATCTGCAGCTTGATGGAATACTGCTCTCCCCTCTGGGCTGGGGCCCCTGCCTCACACCTAGCTTGGCTTCTTAGAATCATTGGTATCTAATACGATGAAGCTGATTCTGAGGGCGTTTCACTCTTTCACCACAGGCAGGTTGGCGGTCTTTCTGTCTTCTACTGACTCCTCTCTGGCCTAGCTCACCCTGCTCTGTCTGTGCTCTGTCTCCATAATATTCCTGCAGGACACACCAGGTGTGCCAGCAACCCTCTTCTGGTTGAACTACCAAAACTCGATGCTCACCTTTACTCTCTCATTCCTCTTCACATCCTTTCCCACTCCTCCCTCCAGGCATTCAAAACAGCTGTTCACCACCATCTCTTATATTCCCTCATCGAAAACCACGATCTTCTCTACTCCCATTAATCCACCATCTGTGCATACCTACAGACTTGGCATTTAATATGGAATATTTTTTTTTATTGACTTGGGTTTAATCTCTTAACTCAGTATATCAATCTGGTGAGTTTCTTTTACAATTTGGTGATATATTTGTTAAAAGAACCATGTCACTGATTGTCTGTCGCAGCAAGAAGTCAACAACAGGATTATATCACAGGTGGCGTGAGAAAATGTACGGACAGGTTCATTTGATGATTGGCTTCACAGTCGGGTATATAAGGGTTGTTGCGTTCTGTATTGCTGGAAAACAACTGCTGCACGTCTCCAAAAGTTATTGCCGCTTCCTCTGGAGATGGTCCGTCAACTCGTCAATGCTGTTTGTCATGGAGTGGTGGCTTTACGAAATTCCGGCATGAAACAGCGTGCTATTGCTCGGCAGTATGGCATCACTCAAGGTCAGGTGTCAAAGATCCTGAAACGAAATGCTCAGAGGAGTGTCCCCACTCCAATACCGAGGCCAGGACGTCCCTGCAGAACCACAAGGAGGGATGATCGCCAGATGCACCGGTTAGTCCGCAATGGCCGTATCAAGTCAGCTAATCGGCTTGGGGCTGAGTGGCAGCAACTGACAAATGTGCCTGTATCCAGAAGGCTAGTCGACCAACGACTGGTTCAAGCAGGCTATCGTGCCAGGCGTCCCCTGAGAAAGTCACACCTGACCAGACAACACCGCCAGCGCCGATTGCAGTGGGCCAGAGAGCACCGTCAATGGCAGCCAGGACACTGGAATCACGTGATCTTCAGTGACGAGTATAGATTTCTGGTCTATCGTCAAGATGGCCGCATTCGAGTGTGCAGACAAGTGCCTGAAGCCTACAACAAAGATTGTATAGTTCCAAGAGTCCAAGCTGGAGGTGGTGGGGTGACCGTTTGGGCTGCTTTTCATGCAGGGGGCAAAACTGACCTGGTTGCTCTGAATGGAAACCTGAACCAGTTCAAGTACAAGGCCATTCTGGAAGAAACGTTGCTACCATTTGCTCGTGCAGCCTTTCGAGGAAACTTTGTGTTCCAAGATGACAATGCACGGCCTCATCGTGCTCGCATGATCCAACACTTTCTTGCTGACCATGGTGTTGAGCATATGGAGTGGCCTGCCATGTCCCCGGATATGAATCCGATAGAGAACTTGTGGGCAGAATTAACGCATCAAATCGGCCACTTGGACCAGCAGCCGACCTCTGTGCGTGAATTGCCGCAGGCTATTGTCACTGCATGGCAAGCGATTCCTGTCCAAACCATGGCAAATCTCGTGAACAGCATGCCTCAACGTGTATGTGCTCTCCTGAATGCTCGTGGGGGTTACACGAAGTACTGAACTGTAATTTTACTGTCCGTAATCCCAGTCGTAATTTAACTTTTGTTTTTGTTGGATTTTTTTTTGGCTAATGTGCAAAATAAAGAGATACTTCTGGAAAACGTACAGAAGTTTAACACAGTACTGTCCGTGAATTGAGTTCAATATCAGTTTACATCACTTTCAAGGATCAATTTATTTGCTTCGAAATGTCAAATGTGGTTTTTGTTTCTTTTAAAGGTCACATTAACAAAATCTAGAATAATTTCAACATAATTCCAATGAACTTTTGGTTCTAACTCATCTTGAAAAGTAAGTTCACCCCCACAAAAAAAATATTCCATATTAAATGCCAAGTCTGTAATAAGTAGATGGCTCCTTAGCAGACAATTAAACAAGTTATTGAATAAGAAGAGACTGTGTTGTGTTGAAACATGTCCATAAATTTTGGATGCAGACAGGGATCAATATGAATACAGATTTAGGTAATAAATCATTTTGTGCTTTTCTCACATATAATAACTTCCACACCGCCTGACAGCAAACACCAAAATCCGAGCTCACTTTCGCAACTGCCATTCCCTCCCCATCATCTAACCGTACACTCCACCCCACCTCCCTCTACCCTCGACCTTTCCGCCCAACTTTCTCCTCCTGCAGCGCTTTCTCCTCGCCCTCAGTGCCTGGCAAACAGCGAGCTTGCACCCTTATCTCGATGAAGTCCGTTCCCGACGTTTGCTCCTGGTCACGGGGCTTGCCCGGCAGCCATAGTGCCTTTGACGCGTCTCGCTAAAAGCCCCAAGTGGTGCCAATAGGTCGAACCCACTGGCGACTCAGTAATTGCTCTGACAGTCTGATTTGATGTGTCTAGCTTCTGTGCACCACTAGCTCCCATTAGATGCTCAAAACAAAGAGGAATAAATACAGTTATTCCTGTTACACTCTGTCGAGGAACCCTACCTGTAGATCCACACCCAACCTGTAGATCTGCACCCCACCTGAAAACATGTCCCATGAGATGTGAAGGTGTCAAAACAAAAATTCCAGAAGTTCTCAACGCCATCCTGTTTCTAGAGTTGAAGGCAAACCACAAGAGGGCAATTCGAGTTATTCAACAGACTCGGTAACTTTTGGCAAGAGGACGGTTTCAGGTAGCCAGGGCTCAGTCCTCCTCCACCAACCATCTTGCCAAATTCTTACTGAATACATTTGAAGTCCAATTTGTCTTTATTTTTGAAAAGTTCAAACAGATATGTTGGCACAGTTTCGGAGGTAATAAAAATGTTTATCAAAAGATAATTTGGTTACGGAGTGGTGCGTTCCACTCAAACCCACAATTACTCCTTCCTTAACCACAAAATACAATTTCTGCTTTTACTGCCAATTTTGTTTGCAATTGCACATGATGTGACCCTTTTTCAGAAAATTTCCGACCAGAAAAAATAATAATATTTATACAACATTTGTTTTTATGTTTTTACTTGTTTTATACAACTTGGGTTGCTTTCCCACTATTTTCTCTTAAAATTGTGATTTTAACAGGCGACCGTGACTGGTTTCTTTGAAGTGGGTGATAGCATGATAGAGGAAAATAAAGTGTTAAATATTTCGCTGTTTCAACGTGGGAATGTCTATTTGCTTCCATGAGAGGGAGGAGGGTGAGGGTAAAGATGGGACAGCTTTGGAAATGGGAGGTTGAGGCTTTGGGGAAGGAGTTGAGGACTTTCGGTGGGGTGGGGAGGGAGGTTAGAGGCTTGAGTTTGGAAAGGGGATTGATGTCTTAGGGTTGGGAGGGGAATTGTGAGGACTTGGGGTTGGGGGATGGGGAGAGCAAAGATGGAACAGAGTTGGGAGGGTGAGGTTGAGGTTTTTTGTTGTTGAGGAGTTGTCAGAATTGCATGTGTAAGTTAATTCATGGTAAAACTATAACGTCACTCTTTTGATTAATCAATCAATTTATTATTTATTTAATTATTTAATTCATATTGATTTTTGAATTGATTTTTTTAAAGTTGCAGATTCGGATGAAACGGTGGTTATTTTGGCCAATTGATTAGTAGTTAAATTATTTTACCATTATTATTTATTTATTTTCATTGTTGGTCACTTATTTCACTCAGCAATATCTCAAGCACCTTTTTTGATAGGAAGGATTTTATTTGGACACAACAGTGATGAAATAATTTGTCTATAAAGGATATTTTTGATTTATTGATTAATCATTTAATCGATTCATTATTTATTGATTAATCAAGTAATCAATTAAGTATTTAATTTTTTTCGATTAACTAATTATTTAATTATTTTTCAAAAAGTTACAGCCTCGGATGAAACACTGGTGGTTTCGGGATTATTTTGGCCAATTGATTAATAATTTAATTATTTTATGATTATTATTTATTTATTTTAATTACACAATTAATCAATCAATAATTATTGTCCACCTCTCCCTCCCAATACTGTGTATATGTGCTGCACGGCGATACCGCTGGGCGCTAAGGGTGCCCTGGCAATGCCGCGCTGGAGGATGTTATTTATTGATTTGGCATGGGGGCGGTGTACTTTGAATGTATCTGTACTTGTTTCTATTTTGAACATTGTTTATTGTAATTATTATTTATTTTTCAGGTTTTGTTGGAGAAAATTGACATTCTCTCCACCAGGTTTCATTAGTCCAGAGTAAATAAGTGATACACAGCAAAACAACGAGGTAAAATGGTACATTGAGACGAAGTCTGTGATCCAGACTCTGCAGCTTTATCGCAAACATTTCAAAATGAGGGACCCACCCAGCAAGTACTACATTCTTCACAATGTCATGAAGTTCAGAAAGAAGACACTGTTAACAAGCTCAATAAGTCAGGGAGAAAGAAGACTAGGCATTCAGAAGAGAACATTGAAGCATTGAGACAATCTGTCACTCAAAGTCCAAGGAGATCCTCTTGCCGATGCTCACAACATTTTGGTCTTTCGCACACGACGGTTTATTGGATCCTGAAGCAGGACATGACATTTTATCCATACAAAGTGCAGATCAAACACTCTCTCACAGATACTGACAAGGCAGAGAAGTTCAGTGACAGAGTAATCTTCAAGCGAGAGCACATCTCGGGGGCAAAATAACGTCATCAAAAGTGGGAGAGGCTCAGCTTGTAAACAAAGTTAGGATCTCTGGAGGTATTCTCTGTTACCTGGTTACCTGTGCAATAGGTATTCTCTTTTAGAGAGCTCTGGAGCATGCCCCCACCCGAGATAATTTTTAAATTATTGGCTTCATTTCTGCACTCTGGCACTTTCTCTAGGGTATCGGGGGCAGAGTTGGGGGGAGGTAAAATATTTCAGGGTTTCAACTAATTTAAAGAGAAAATTTTATTTCGATGATCAGGCTGAAGGGATGTGACGGCAGTTGCCTATCTTTATTTTTGAAAGCTATTTTTTGATCTCTTGCAGTCCGGGACGGGCTGCCATCTGTTGGTCAATTTAGAGAATAACGCCTAACATAATTGTCCTGTTCCCTCATTAGCTAGTAGAGGTCATATGATCTAAAGGTCATAGTGCAGATTCTTCATTTTGAAAGGCTGTCTTGGTTTAGAGTTGAAGATAACAGTCAGACATTGAAATCTTTCTCCGTCTGCTCCCATTTGTGCCTTGGAGAGCTTCGTTCTTTCACATTACGAATTTATGAATGTATGGATCAAAACACTCCAGTAAAGAAATCTATATTTACAACTTGGTTCGGGTTCTTCATTCAAGTCCTTATTTAGCTATCTGTCTACCTGTGTAGAGCTAAAATAAAAATAAAAATTCAGCAAAATTCGGTGTAAAATCCAGAATTCCCAAACTTCATTTTACACACTTTTCCCATTTCTGAGGTTGTTTTGGCTTCAGTGAAATTGTCCAAAGCACTTCATTTTTGCATCATTTGCTTGACAAAAGTTATTCGCTAATACCCATCTGTCAATGTTGTCTGTGTGATCTTTCATTTCAGATAAGACCGTTATTCAGCCTATGTTGGCTCATGGTTGACCTCATGTAGTTTTTCACCCTTCTCAGGACTAAATGACTTCATTCGGATGTTGGATGTTACTGAGATTACTGGCACTGTGTACTTGTGTAGTACAATTTGAGAATTTTGTGGAATTCTGTAAGGAATTTTTAATTAACTGCATCTGTAACAAATGGCCTCCATGCAAGTAACACGGACCGCACTGGTCTCTGAACTTACAAGATCAGTAACATTTGTAGCTGGAGGCTAGCCATTCTACATTGACGCCATTTTTCTACTGGTCTTCAATGAATTTGGGTATTCTGAAATACTTCCCATTCGCAGCTTCAAGAAGAATGTTTTCGAGATTCTGGAGGAGTTGCATACCTTTTTCTTGAAATATTATTTGAAGCTCTTGATCCAGAAGGTGAAAGACTTCATATAACTTCAGTCAGAAGTTCTCTTCTACAGAGTAGAAGTTGTGTGGCTAATCTGTGCCTTCATCGGTACTCCTTGGTGGAGTTGTCCTAGTGCTGGCCTCCTCGCACTACTGCTTATCATTGGAGTAGTATTGGCCTCTCTGTCAAACCCCCTGATTATTCTATAACATGATTATTGGACTTGTGAAACTCCTCGTTTCGTTGTTGTTGGTAGATAGTGCGTAACAACGAGATGGCCTTCATTGTACTCTGGACAGACAAACTTAGTATATTTATTCACACCTGTTCTGCCCCAGAGAAGATGTTACATGCCAGCTTCCAACTGAAGAATGTGCTGAAACTCTGCATTAACATGGCATGGCCACTTGCGTCTGGCATATTCGTCGTTCAAACTCTCACTGACTTTATCCAAGCTATTCAGCAACACTTGATAGTTATATAAAATCTTGCCCAAAGACCCAGTTCTAACAATCCATCGAGTCAGTCAAAGGGGTCTCTGCTGATGGGGGTTTTCCTTGCCAGCACAAATCTGCATTTGTGCAAAGATGGCCGATCATTTTGTGGAAAACTTTATCAGTTTGATTATTTCTGTGATCCACCCTGCGCATGGATACAAATATACAATCTTACCGGACATGCGGGGTGACTTAATTACATTGTAGTGTCTACATGGCATACGGAGCACACTACCCTATACAATTCTACCTGGCCTAAGGTATTCAATTGCCTACCCCCCATACACGTAACAATATATAGGATTTTGTCTGACCACCAACTCTACCATTTGTTGAAGTTTCGTGAAGATCTGTTTAAAATTGTGACCTGTCGGCAAGTATTTTCGCTCTTTCACGAGCCTCGAACTTGTATACAAAAAAAAAAAAAAAAAAAAAAAAAAGTGAGCAGACAGACAAACACACACACAAACAAACACACAAACCGGAGTGATCAACATACTTGTCAATTTTTCTTTTTTTGCCAAGTAACAAACAGACAGACAGACAGACAGACAAACAGACAGAATAACGCACAAGACCAACCAATATACTTGAAAAATCTTCGATTTTCGCAAGTAACAAACGGACTCAAATGCATTACCGTCTCCTCTGGTGATCCAACGTGCGAGCTACTTACCATGGGGGCACTCCAGGAGATGAGGAGCATGAGGAGAAGAAGATACGAACCATCAGGTCAGATCATTATGTGGCAGCAATCCAGCCGGGTTGTTCCATGGCGTGTACGCAAAACGCAAACATGCATGTGCACGCAAACGACCACCACTAATTCTTTCTTACCACTTCTTCTTCTTCACCCCTGCCCAATCACACTTTTCCAGGTGTATGTCTTGGCACCAAATGAGTTAGAGTGATAAGTCACTGATTAAGATCCGAGGTGTATCTTTTGTAGGGAATAATTGGGAAATGTATACACTCAGTAATATTCGTATATATTTGCTTGTATTGCTTGTGCTTCCATATCTGCCATGTGCTTCCATATGGTTGTAATTGCCTGTGTGTTCCCACCATTTCTTTTACGATCGCCATTGTCGGTACAGTAGAGCCTCACTTTAACGGACTAATAGAGGGGAAGGAAGGTCCATTAATGCTGAAAGTCCTTTACATGAAATGGTTATTTTTGAATGTTAATAAATGCCCTATCGTGCATAACGGGTATTATTAAACAGCTATGCAGTACATGTATGTAATAAAAACACTCAATTAAGAAATAAACAGAAGAAATCAAGCATGGAATAGAAATGAAACAAGTATATACAGTACTTTACTGTACTCACCGTTTGTGGTTGATTGAAGAGGTTGTTGCCATGATTGATAGTGGTGACCCAGAATACTCAGAATAGAAGCAGTAGCAGCATCAGGCTTGAAGAAACCATCAAGCTTTAACTGAGACCCCCTTTGATGTGCTAACTCTAACCCTAACCATAACGATCTGACCCAGAAGATGGTCGGTAACAAAGTGGGCCACAGCAACCATGTAGACACCTGACGCCTGTCTCTCAGTGCTCTCTATTGGTATACTCACAAATTACAGGACAGCGTCCATTGCTTTTCATTTTTGTCCATTTTTTTTATTTTTGTCTATTAAATTAAAAACCCATTAAATTGAGGTTGTACTGTATCTTCGGGGATTTTCTGCCTTGCTTGCTTGATTAAACCCATGTGGTATAAATAACTGTCTTCATTTATCCTGTTTGGGTTTAGTCGGATATATAGTGCTCCTGGCGATAATTAGCCCAAGCCGTTAATTGGTCTCTGATAGATGATAGGGTGTGGCGTGTAACGTTGGTCCGCTCGACCAATTGTCATCCGGCCACCAGCACAGTTCCCTATCTGCTTCAATAATTTCAAAGGTATGGTGAACCGACACTGGGCGTGAGGAACCAACTAGAGGTGAGTGTTGTAGATCGCATCCGTGCTCTTTTTATAGATGCTTCGGCCTTTCAGAGTTATCCGAGGCAACGTCTATCCCATTGGTGTGACGAATGGGACCCAGTGGCCATCATAATATTTTTTTTTGTTTTTCTGAGGTCATAAGATTATACTAGAATTTTGCATCTATTGGTGAAAGGGAAAGCATGTGTGTCTTTGTGTGTGTATGTGTTACATCATCCGCCACAACTCACCTTCCATAATTATATTAACAGGAAATGTTACGAAGCCCTCTGTTTGCCGCGTCGCGAGCAAGGCCTTTGCCGCGTCGCGAGCCATTTGAAATCGAAGTTAAGTAATTGTTCCCATTTGTATTTTCGTTATAACTGTATTTATTTTATGGTGTGTGTACGTATATTGTGTCCCGAGGAAGATTTTCAGTGCAAATCTTTCATACCTGTATTGAAAATCGTGTTAATTCGTGTCGTGTCTCGAGGCCTTGTACAGTGTACAACCTTGAGGGTTTGTTTTTCTCTCAGCAGTCCGTCGTTTGTGATCCAATAACTTTCGTTCTCTGTTTTCCCAGTCTTTTCACCCCATGGCCTACTTCCTTGTGTAAATCTCAACTAAAAAAAAACAAACAAAAAAAACATTTCTTTCTCTGTTCTTATTCTTGTTCTCATTCGTTTATTCATTCTTATTCATTCATTCGTTCTTCGACCACGTGTTTCTCCCCCATTTCCCCAGATAGTTTTCACTGTTATTAACCTTCAATGTTTACACTTTCCCCTCAAGATCTGTATTCCGTCATATATTATAACACCTTTTTCTTCTTCTTCTTTAAAAGACTGCTTTCGACTTGCTCACCAAATCTATTCATCCCAAAACAAAATTCCATCTCCTATAGTGCCTTTTTTCTACATTCCCTAAACTCTCCTGCATTCCATCCTCCATCCAGCATCCTTAAACGTATTTTTAACTCGAAGGTCACAAGAAACTCATTTTGCAATAAATGTTCGTTTCCCATTAATCGTACACTTTCTAAAATCCAATCTCACCCCTCCCCTCCAAATCTTGCCCATAACCCCTCTCCTCCAAATCTTCCCCATCGCCCCTCCCCTCCAAATCTTCCCCATCACCCATCCCTTTCAAATCTTCCCCCTTTCCCCTCCCCTCCTAATCCTCCCCATCACCCATCCCTTTCAAATCTCCCCCCTTGCCCCCTCCCTCCTAAACTACCCCCTCACCCCTCCCCTCCAAATCTCCCCCATATCCCATCCCTTTCAAATCCCTCCCCTTGTCCCTTCCCTCCCAAACTCCCCCCTCACCCCTCCCCTTCAAATATCCCCACCCTCATTTCTTCTCAATTTCCCCCCTCTCACTCCCCCTCCTCAAAGCGTCCTCCCTGCTTCTTCCCCCTTCCAACTCTCACCTCCATCTCCCCCAACCTTCTGCCTCACTCTTCCCCCTCCTCAAATAACACCTCATTGTGCCTCACCCAATCACCATCAAACCTTTTGTCCGCCCCATCCTTCCCTTTCTCCGAGCTATTCTGAAATCTCTGACACACCTTCAACAGCTCTCCCTACCTCTTTCACCTCTTCCACATCTTACCCTACCCCTCCTCCCCCCTGTTCTGTATCCGATGCTCCCCCTTCCTCTTCATTAACGGTATGGACCTCAAACATCCGGGGCCTTCGTTCAAACTTAACTGATCTCTCCATACAGGTTGCTTCTGTCAAACCAGACGTGATCTGCTTAACAGAAACTTTCCTCCTTCATGATGTCTCTGATTCCTTAGTATCTCTCCCGGGTTACTCCCTCCTCCGGTATGCTAGACCTGAGCCTTGTCCTGGAGATGGGGTTGCTATCTTCATCAAAAACTCTCTTCCTCACTCGCCCTGCACTGCACTCTCTCCACCTCACCCCCCAGGAATACCTCTGGCTACGGCTTCCCCTTTCGCTCTCACCTTTTGTTCATATGTGTGTTGTACCGTCCACCAAACAGTGATGACTCCATCTACATCTCGCTGTCTGATAATATGGACCAACTTCTATCTACTCATCCCAACTCTCTCTTCCTCATATGTGGTGATTTCAATTGTCACCATGCCAGCTGGCTGGGTGTGGGTACCTCTCTCACCAGCCATGGCTCCTCAGCAAAGGACTTCTGCGACTCACTGGGACTGACACAATCTGTCAATTTCCTGACCCGGATCTCAGTCAACGGAGCATCTTCTCTTCTGGACTTGGTTATGACTAACTTCCCTGAAAATGTCTGCTGCTCTTCTTCTGCTCCAATCGGATCATCTGATCATGTCCTTGTTAAAGTGGACATCTCTCTCACCATTCTCAGGGAGCCTGCTCAGCGTCGACGAGTCTGGCATTTCACTCAGGCCAACTGGCACGGTCTTCAAGCAGCCATCAATCATCTGGACTGGTCTCCCATCTCTACCACCTCTGACATCAACTCATCCTGGGAATTCTTCCAAAGTAAATTGCTCTCTCTCATGCACAGATTTATCCCATCTCGTCTTCAGTTGTCATACCTTTCCTCCCATCCATGGTACACGGAATCTTGTGGTGAGGCTGTTACCCAGAAACAACTTGCCTTCGTCTCCTGGAAAGCAAATCCAACGGAAGGAAATCTAATTTCCTTTCACAAAGCCCGAAACAAGTGTGTGTCCACCCTCAGGAGAGCCAGGAAACAATATCTCTCCATTCTCAAGACCGAACTCTCTTATCTGTCTCCCACTTCCAAATCCTGGTGGCATCTGGTCAAATCTGTTTCTGGTGTTTGTTCCCCCTCCATCCCCTCCCTTACCTCAAACGGCTACACAGCTGACTCCGCACGTGAAAAAGCTGAATGCCTCAACTCTGTGTTTGCCTCTAAATCTTGTGTCCCAAACCCATCCCTCTCTGTACCCACCATACCCAGTCGTACCCAGCTGCTCCTGGACTCCGTGTCCTTTCCTCCTGACAAGGCGGAAAAGTTTCTGTCAACCCTCGACTCTGATTCTGCAACTGGACCTGACGGCATCAGCCCACGGGTCCTAAAATCATGTTCTTCCGCTCTTTCACTCCCTCTCTCTGTTCTCTTCACCCTCTCTTTTGCTCAAGGTCAACTGCCATCTGCTTGGAAATCAGCCAACATCACCGCTTTGCACAAAAAGGTGCAAAAACAGATCCTAGCAACTACAGACCAATCAGCCTTCTCCCAATTATCAGCAAAGTCATGGAATCCATCATTGCTTCGGATATGAAATCTTTCCTCTTCTCCAATGGCTTGATCTCTGATCATCAATTTGGTTTCAGACCAGGTCACTCTACTCTGGACATGCTGCTTCTGCTGTCTCAACAATGGATGGAGGTCCTCAATGCCAAACAGGAAATTAGAGCTGTCTCCCTCGACATATCACGTGCCTTCGATATGGTCTGGCACCCCGCTCTGCTCACCAAACCCTCCTCCTTTGGTATCCATGGAAATCTCCACGCATGGCTGGCGGACTTCCTCTCTAGTCGTCGTCAACGTGTGGCCCTGAATGGGTTTCTCTCATCTCCTCTTCCTGTTCATGCTGGAGTTCCCCAAGGCAGTGTTCTGGGCCCTGTGCTTTTTCTGGTCTTCATCAATGATCTCTCTGACTCTCTTGAAAATCCTCTCTATCTCTTTGCTGATGAATCCACTCTCTGCCGCTCCATTCCTCATCCCTCAGATCGGCAGTCTGCAGCCTACTCACTCTCTGCAGACCTGGACAAAATCACGGACTGGGCAAACAAGTGGAACATGTCTTTCAATCCTGACAAATCTCACACTCTTACGATATCTCTCCGAAAAGACCGACTGGACAACCCTCCCATCTACTTTCTGAATAATCTTCTCCAAGAAGTTCTGTCACTCAAGCTTTTGGGTCTCACTATCTGCCATGATCTTTCCTGGGAAAACCACATTTCCAAGCTGGCCTCCAAAGCCAGTCGCTGACTGGGCATCCTCCGCCGTGCGAAGTCCTTCCTTGGCACACCTGAACTCCTCACCACATACAAGGCTTTCATCCGCAGCTCAATGGAGTACTGCTCTCCCCTCTGGGCTGGTGCTCCTGCCTCACACCTAGCTCGTCTTCACGCTGTTGAAACCAAAGCGTTCAGAATCATTGGAATCTCCCGCGATGACGCTATCTCCGAGGGCCTTTCACTTAATCACCGCAGGCAGGTTGGTGGTCTCTCCGTCTTCTACCGACTCCTCTCCGGCCTTGCTCCCCCAGCTCTCTCTGGGCTCTGTCCCCCAAATATTCCTGCAGGTCGCACAAGATCTGCCTGCAACCCTCTTATGGTTAAACTGCCAAAATCGAGACTCTCTGCTCACCTTCACTCCTTCATTCCTCTTTTCTCCCACCTCTGGAAAAAACTCCCTCACTCTCTTCAATCCCACTCCTCCCTCCAGGTCGTTAAAACGGCTGTTCACCACCATCTCTTATCTTCCCCAATCCAAAACCTTGATCTTTTCTACCCCCGCTAATTTCACCCCAAATCCACTTTTTTGAGGTGACTTTTGACTTTTTTCCTGGAAGTCCTTGGTGTCCTTGCGTTTTATACCTGTCCTGCCTCCCCCCAGGCCCTCTCCCTCCAAAAACATCTCCCGATGTCCCTGCTCTCAAATGTTGTGTTTGTGTGCTTCCTCCCCTTCTCTCCCCATCCTGTCGACCGCTCCCCTTTTTATATACTTTGTTTGCCTGTTTGTTTGATAAATGTTAGCTCTTTCACGAGCCTCGACTCTGTATACAAAAAAAACAAAAAAAAACCCGACACCTATCCTCCATGGATATTTGTCATATACCTATATTTCCGTGAGTCTGATTTGCATTCAGGGACAGAGCAATTATGGTGAACCATTTTGAAATTTCCACTCTTTTGTCTAAAACGAAGTGCTGAAAATTATGTTTAAAAGATTATTGGAATTACAGATTTCATGCTCGCAACAGCAGGTTAAAAGTGCACATATGCAAAAGGCCCGACTTAGCATTCCACGATTTAGCAAAAGTGGTCACATGTCCATGCAAATCAAACAACTACAGATGTTTATTATGTCATTTATTCATCAACGTGACAAAATGCTCGTTTATTCATTTGGTTAACACAGCACAGCTTTTTCATGAATAGTATCAAGAAATAGGATAAATAGCATTTTGGTTCCTGTTGCCAGTTGTCCTGGAGACATTAAGAGATAACCACACAATCTGAACTGGTGTTACAGGTATGCCTGAGCAAACAAGCAAAATCCCTTCTCTCTGAAAGTCATCAATGAACCAGCTGTATCTCAACAGAAGTTTTAATTCTGCTGCTTTCAACTGGATTTGAAGCTACAGCCTGTTGTATTCCAGTGCATTGTCCTCAACATGAGGTCATGCCACTGTACCCAAGATATAGAATGAATGCAAATATTTCCATGGCCTTCGGCTGGAAATTGGGTTGGGGGATTGGAGAGAAGGGGGTGCTGGAGTGGGGTAGATGAAGATAGAGAGGGAGCATTAATTTCCTGTCAAACTAACAAAAATGCCTGCAGTCAGGTCGAACAGGCAAGGTTGTGTCTGCCGCCGATCATGGCTTGACATGCGCTCTTGCCTGGCAAAACGTTTTGCAAAAGGCCAGTCGTTCTAAATCCTCTTGTGTATGAGGCTGGAGCACATAGACAGCTGGTTGCTGTATGCAGACTTCATGCATACAGACCCGAGGGATTTGGTCCTGATCTGGTTTTCATATTCCTTTGTCCACAAGTCGATGCCGAGGCCACAAAAAGTCACGAAACACCCATTAGCACGTTTTGTGTTGTTTTGTTGTACTTCCTTCTATCTTCATGAAAAAAAAATCATAATTATTTGGGGCAAGCGTTAAATTTCCATAGGTTGGACGAGTTTAAAAAATTGAGATTAGGTGATTCACGTTATAATCACCAAATTCACCTCCATCATGAATACAATAGCAAGTTTGCAACAAGTAAATAAATAAGAAAGGTAGTGTGTGTTTTCAACAACTGTTTCCTATGGCTGGTCGTTTTTTTAAAGCGATTCGTGTTGTCTGTTTCTCACAAAAGTAAACTTTCAGAGCAGACAATATATATCCTTGGCAAGCAATCATCACCACCGTGTTCAGGCAATCATCTGTAAATTTCAACGGGTATTTTCTGGTTTTGTTTACCAGGAATTTAATAATTAATTGTTGCCACACCCTCTTTGTTCACACCCGGCACCTCATCACCATCGTTTGTTCACTTTGTTTGTTCGTCATTTGTTCACTTTGTTTGCCACACCCCACCCCTCATCACCATCTTGTTTTTCAACCCATGGAAGAAAGCAGGAACATTTTCTTTATGGGTGTTGGTTTCCAAAACTATACTGACAATTTATCAGTTATACATTTTTGGCCGAGAATTGCAGGACGAATAGTGCGACGAACAAACAAATGAAAAATCACTCATAGAGCGACAGTTGGCAAAAGAGAACAAAGTAGAATGGCAAAGTAGATGCTCGGTAGAGTGTCCTTTTGACTTCACAAATAATTGCTGGTTGAATTATGTGACCTGATGTGCAAATCTTCTTCAAATAAAGTTCATCGGATGAAAATGGTCCATTTTAGAAGTTTGGCCTATGTTGACCTTTTGGCCGATGGTGACCTCAAAAATAGTTGGTGGTTGATTTCAGTAAACTGATATGCAAATCATATTCAGATTTCAAATCAATCGGATGAAAATTGAGGATTTTAGAAATTTGAAAAGGTTGTTGATGTTTGGCCCATGTTGACCTTTTGGCCTATGCTGATCCCAAAAATAGTTGGTGGTGGAATTCAGTTAGCTGATATGAAAATCATATTCTAATTTCAAGTCAATCGGATGAAAATTGAGGATTTTAGAAATTTGGAATAAGTACTTCACTTTTTGACTATCTTGACCTTTTGACCTCAAAGATAAATAGGATTTTGTCGGACCACCAACTCTACCGTTTGGTGAAGTTTCGTGAAAAATCGGTTTTAAACTGTGACCTGCAGGCAAGTATAAGTGAGTGACAGACAGACACACACACACAAACACACAAACAAACAAACACACAAACCGGAGTGATCAACATTCTTGTCAAAAAATGTTTCAAACACACACCGAACGTGAATTATAGTAAGGATTAACAACCTTTATAAATGCTAGTGAAACAAACTGATCAACTAAACAACAATAATGGTGTCATTTTATAGATTCAGTCAATACTTTGTTTGTCCGCCCTTTGCCTTCACAAGTGCAATCACTCTTTTACTTGAATGCTTCCTGCATACGACTGAAGCACTCTTCTATTATTATATATAATAATGCGCAAAGAGTGCGCGGTTAACCAATATAAACTCCCTCCCCGCTGCCTTTCGCCTGCCGCAACCCGTCCCGACGGATTGGTATCCCCACTCACTACAGAGCGCGATATTTCGATTTTCGTGTCGCGGTCGTCGTAGTCGGCGATCGAATGATCTACTACAAACTACTAGAAACACCCACTCCTTGAGGGATCGGCAAGAGAGTCTTTTCTTTTTCTCACGGACAAGTTGTACAACTTCCAAGAGCTTGATTTATTATTTAGCGATAACATCCAGTTTTCTAGTTATTCAGTGCAGCAGTTTATTATATCAGGGTTTTCAAACAGGAATTCTTCTATCTTCTCTTCTTCTATTTCTTCCTCTGTATAGTAATACGCAAAAAGTGCACGGTTATCTATATAATAATACGCAAAATTAAGTGCACGCTTAACCAAAATAATCCGCCCTGCCTTTTGCTCGTTACAACCCGTCCCGATGGACCACAACCCGTCCCCGCTTGCTAAAGAGCACAATATGTCGATCAAAAGCATCTCGGCCCGGTGATTTTTCAACGGGTCACTGCAAGTCGAGAAATATTGCGCCAAATATCCTGTAGTATATTCCAGAGTTTTGTAAGGTGAGTTGGGATTTTCTTGTTCTTCTATATTCCCAGGTAACCCTATATGGACTCAATTGGACATATGTAAGGACTCAGCGGTAGCCATTCTACCACATGGAGCATACCAGCTGTAATCTTGTTCTCCAAATACTGTTTTACTATATTGGAAGTGTGTTTTGGATCACCATCTTGTTGGAAAATGAATGCTCTTCCGATTAAAACATTTCCACAAGGAACAGCATGGTGCTGCAGTATCTGCTTGTACTTCTCTAGTGTTAGTGTCCCATTGATTTTAACACGTTTTACTACACCAAAACCTGAGATACAATCCCGGACAGTCACAGAGCCTCTGTGACAAATGTTCTGTGACAACAAAGTCACAAATGTTTAACATTTGTCTGCAAACATAGCGTATTGTAACATTCTCCGGGTTTTCACTGTACAAACTGGTGTTTCTTAGATCAATAAAGTTCAAACTACTATTCATCAGATGGGAGTACACAATTCCATTCTTCGGAGGCCGATATTGGTGTTTCCTTGCAAATATCAGTCTTTTCACCTTATTCTGTGGTCTCAACCAGAGTTTCTTTGCTGCAACTCTGCCATGGAGAGCTGATGCATCAAACTTCTGCACACAGTGCTGGATGAAATGTTAATGTCCAGTCCTGGCCTCATTTCATTTTTCAGCTGCGGACTTGATTTTCTTCTATTGCATAAGCTGAGCATCTTCAAGTGCTTAGCCTTAGAGCTAACAAACAGAACATATAATAAAGGGAGTGCGAGACAAGAGGTGGAGAGAGAGAGATTGAAGCACACCACCAGTAGAGAACAGGGACATCGGGAGATCTGTGGAAGAGAGAGGGCTGGGCTGGGGGTACATGGGATAAACAAGATGGACACTACAAGGTCTTTCAGGAAAGAAAACAGGGAATTTGAAGGAGGGGGATTTGGGATGGATTAATGGGGGTGGAATAGGTCAAGGTTTTGGATGGGGGAAAATATGAGATTGTGGTAAACAGCTGTTTTAAAGACCTGGAGGGAGGAGAAAGATTGAAGAGTGAGCGAGTTTGTTCCAGAGGTGGAAAAATTAGGAATAAAAAAAGTCAAGGTGAGCAGAGAGTCTTGATTTTGGCAATTTCACCAGAAGAGGGTTGTTGGCAGATCTTGTGCGTCATGCAGGAATGTTTTGGGGACAAAGCACAAACAGAGCAGGGGGAACTAGGCCAGAAAGGAGACGGTAGAAGACAGAGAGTCCACCAACCTGCCTGTGGTGAGTGAGTGAAAGGCCCTCCAGAATCAGCTTCGTCACGGGAGATTCCAAAGATTCTGAAAGCCTTGGTTTCTACAGCGTGAAGCCGAGCTAGGTGTAAGGCAGGAGAACCAGCCCAGAGGGGAGAGCAGTATTGCATAAAGCTGCGAATGAAAGCTTTGTATGTGGCGCGTATCTCAGTAGTGCCAATGAAGGACTTTGCATGACGGAGGTGATTGGTGATTACTGCTCTTCATTATATTGTTACCTTGTCATCACCTTGTTAGCATTGCTCATCTTCTTATTATAATAGAGCAAACGTATATGTTTATATGCGACGAAAACGTCTTCTTCTTCTACAAATAAAATTACCACCTTCTTAATTGCATTAAGACTGCTGAGACCCCTCAGACATTTGACGTCCCTTTCATTCCCCCCAAGACCCTTCAGACCCCCAAGACCACTGAAGACCCAAAATACCCTGAAGACCCCAAAACACCCCAAAGACCCAAAATACCCTTCAAGGCCCTGAGACTCAAAAAGACCCTGAATACCGTTACGTGCTCCTCCCCAAACCCCAGTCACGGTGTACCTCCGAGCCCCGAAAGGAGTCACGGCAGAAAGATGTGCTATTATGTGTGTCAATGACCAATGGTGAAACCACACCAATCAATCGATACCAAAACCAAGTATTGTATTAATATCACACAAAAATAACAACGTGCACAAGTACAATAAAACCTCAATTGCACAACAAACACCATATAATTCCTATGATGGCACCACCAGTTTCTTAACTCAATAACTCATGGTACTCCACGTGAGCGAACTGTAACACCCCCAACGTCACTGTCACGATACCAGGTCACAGTCGATCCACGCTCCGGGGATCACAAGAAAAGGTCGCACCGAGACCTGAACCCAGGACGACCGACAGTCGACGCTGACGAAGAGCCGCTGGTGAGGTGTCGGGCCGACATCGGTCAGGCAAAAGTTCACCCAAAAGGCGACTGGGAATTCACACCTTAAGTTCACCAGACAATGACGCTGACATGAACGAGCAGCGGCTCCCAAGCGGAGAACTGCAAATTCCCAAGCGAAATCCACGACACACACGAGAACCAGGCTAACGGCTGGTGCGAGGTGAAATGGCTGGTGCGAGGTGAAATGGTGGATGGGCCTGTTATGGAGGCATACCGGCTCTCCCGCGATGATTCACTATCTGAACCAACAGCAAAACCTGTCACGCAGGTTTATCTGCCACAGCAAGAGCGACACTGTCACAGGAATCCCTTTCCCGGAGAAACCAATATTCACTCATGATCAACGTCCACCAGCGTCCGCTCGACACCTCGAAGCAGATCGGCCTTCCTTTCCCGATCTCACTTGATCCGTTTCTTCTTCCTCCTCTTCCGGTTTCTCCCGATCCATTTCGTTTTTCTTTTAAAACACTAATTTTACCTTTGAAGACAGTTATCTCCATTTCACACCGAAACTGTAACAATAATAGTTCATGAAACTAACAATGCTTCCAGTGGATGAAAACCACAAAGACGGAAGTGACGAATCCGTAACACTCCCCACCCTCAAGAAAGAAAGTTTGAACATCGTGAAAACTTTCTTTTCATGCAAAAACCCTCTTCAACAAACAAAATTAAAACTCACACCCAAAAATACCAATCAACCTATGGCTGATCAACTCATGTAAGCAACAATAATTAATATTCCCCAGAAGAAAGCAACAAAACTTCCAAATAACCTTCAGGAATTTTCAAAGTTAGCTCACTCTGGATAAAGCATCGGCCACGACATTGACCCCTGCCCTTCACATGCTCAATTTCCAAGTTGAACTCCTGCAAAGACAAACTCCATCTCATCAACCTCTGATTTTTATTTTTCATTTTTTGAATGAAGGTTAAGGGGTTGTGATCAGTGAAGACTTTTATAGGAAAGGTAGTAGTTCCCAGATGTCTCCAATGGACACTCAATTTTCTCTTTTGGTCCAGATGCCACCTTTTCCTTAGGTTCCTTGATGTCACTCCCTTTCCTATTACCTTTTCCAGACTTTTCCTCCAATATCTTTATGGAACACAAATGCACATCACCTTTGTTCTCCTTCTCTTCAGAGCACTTCCTACCCATAGCACGAGTCATTGCACAGGATGGAAAGATACCCGGAATCTCCTGCTCTAACTGTGCTGTGTTATTTTCCATACTGGGCTTTTCAACGAACATCGGATTACCAGAAACTCTACCCCCAGCCAAATCATTCCCGATAATAAAAGAAATTCCCTCGACAGGAAGAGTGGCTTGTAAACCCACAGAGATCGGTCCTGACACGAACTTAGACTTTAAATGGATGACATGAAGAGGTGCTTTAACAAAGCCACCAACCCCCTGTAAGAGAACACTAACCCCAGTTGCCGTCTTCTCCGACAATGGCAAAACGCGCTCAAGCATCAAAGATTGATGTGCTCCTGTGTCCCTCAATACCCTAACAGGTCTCTGGTTCGTTAAGTCCCCATCCAGTGATACAAACCCCTCGGAAATAAAAGGTTTGTAACCCTCTTGGACAAGGTCGTTCTGTGATGCCGTAACTTTGGCACGGGAACCTTCACAAGGCACTGTCCTCCAAGGACGATTTCTCGCATTGGCCAACGCATTCGGAGTTGCACTAGTCTGACTCTGCTCCTGATTTTTCCTTTTCATGGCGTAACATTGGGACATCAAATGCCCAGGTTTCTTGCAAAAAGCACAAGTAGGCCCGGAGGAAAAACTCGTGGTCTGCCTCGGGCACCCCGGAAGATAGGTATGCCTTGGAACTGCAGTCTTCTGATCCCTAAAATTCGCGATATCAGAATTGTCCCCATAGTCCTCTCTAGGCCCCCTCCATGAAAATTTGTTCTCCGATCCTGATTTACCGTAACTCCCCTGGCTAACTTGAGGCCGGAAGTTAGGTTTGCGGAACCCCATCCGGTGTGTCAAGGCATAGTCATTTGCCACTGTTGCTGCCTCATACAACTCCGGTACCTTTTTTTTCATCCAGATGCACTTTAATGTCCACGTGGACACTCTGTTTGAATTCCTCCACCAAGATCAATTGTCGTAAACGGTTGAAGTCTTTCCCAATCTCCTTCGAATCACACCACCTATCAAACATAGTTTCCTTCATTCTGGCAAACTCCATATGGGTCTCACTCTCCCTCTTCCTGGCATTCCTAAATTTTTGTCGGTAAGCTTCAGGGACCAATTCATAGGCTTTGAGAATGGCTTTCTTCACTATCTCATAAACTGCACATTGGTCAATCTGTAAAGCCAATAGATATCTTTAGCTTTACCCACCAGAACACTTTGTACTAACATAGTCCATGACCCCACAGGCCATTTTAACATTTGAGCCACCTTCTCAAAGTGTAGAAAGAACTTGGCTACCTCCTTTTCATTAAAGGGTGGAACCAACCTCATATGCCTACCAACATCCCAAGAATTCTGACTGGTTGTCGAACTAGCCGGCATGGATACTACTTCTCTCCGTTCCCACAGTAATTCAAGCTCCTTGAGTTTAAGTTCCCTCTGATACTCCATGTCCCGTTCCTTTAACTCCCTTTCGACTCTCCTTTCCTCTGCTCATTCCTCTGCTCTTCTCTCTTCGAGTTCTCGTTCCTTTTCTGCTCTTTCCTTTCCTGCTTTCCATTCCAACTCTTTTAACCTTTCCTGGCTCTGCAGTTGCATCTCCATTTTCCGGAGCTCCATATTTCATTTTTCCTCTGGTATCCAATCCAAGGCTACCTCTTCCCATGTTCCTTGTCCAACTAGAGATTCTACCACCAATGTCTGAATCTCGGCTTTCTTCATACTAACTCGGACCTCTAAGTTACAATATTTGGCCAATATCATGAGTTCCGATCTTTTTAACGCCTGGAACTGTGCCTCGTTAGGGGACGTTGCAAACTTTTCTACGTCAAACACCATGGTGACTATTAGTTAGCACCTGTTAACCTTCACACAAAAAATTCCAAATTTTCAGAAATACAAATTTGGGAATGTTAGAAAATTCCAAATTTGGGAATTTTGGGAATGTTGGGGAATTATATCCCGGACGGGCCCCCAATTTCTGTTACGTGCTCCTCCCCAAACCCCGGTCACGGTGTACCTCCGAGCCCCGAAAGAAGTCACGGCAGAAAGATGTGCGTGTGTGTGTGTGTGTGTGTGTGTGTGTGTTGATGTGTGATGTGATGTGTGTGTGTGTGTGTGTCAATGTGTGTGTGTGTGTGTGTGTGTGTGTGTGTGTCAATGATGTGTGTGTGTCATGTGTGTGTGTCAATGACCAATGTCAATGACCAATGGTGAAACCACACCAATCAATCGATACCAAAACCAAGTATTGTATTAATATCACACAACAATAACAATTTGCAAAAGTTCAATAAAACCTCAATTGCACAACAAACACCATATAATTCCTATGATGGTACCACCAGTTTCTTAACTCAATAACTCATGGTACTCCACGTGAGCGAACTGTAACACCCCCAAAGTCACTGTCACGACACCAGGTCACAGTCGATCCACGCTCCGGGGATCACAAGAAAAGGTCGCACCGTGACCTGAACCCAGGACGACCGACAGTCGACGCGGCCGAAGAGCCGCTTGGTGAGGTGTCGGGTCGACGTCGGTCAGGCAAAGGTTCACCCAAAAGGTGACTGGGAATTCAAACTTTCAGTTCACCAGACAATGACGCTGACATGAAAGAGCAGCGGCTCACAAGCGGAGAACCACGAATTCCCTTGCGAAATCCACGACACACACGAGAACCAGGCTAATGGCTGGTGCGAGGTGAAATGGCTGGTGCGAGGTGAAATGGCGGATGGGCCCGTAATGGAGGCCTACCGGCTCTCCCGCGATGATTCACTATTGGAACCAACAGCAAAACCCGTCACGCAGGTTTATCTGCCACAGCAAGAGCGACACTGTCACAGGAAACGCTTTCCCGGGGAAACCAATATTCGCTCATGACCAACGTCCACCAGCATCCGCTCGACACCTTGACGCAGATCGGCCTTCCTTTCCAGATCTCACTTGATCCGCTTCTTCTTCCTCCTCTTCCGGTTTCTCCCGATCCATTTCGTTTTTCTTTTAAAACACTAATTTTACCTTTGAAAAAGTTATCTCCATTTCATACCGAAACTGTAACAATAATAGTACATGAAACTAAAAATGCTTCCAGTGGATGAAAACCACAAAGACGGAAGTGACGAATCCGTAACAATACCAAAAACCCCAAAATACACCCAAGACCCAATACACCCCGAAGACCCAAAACACCCCAAAGACCCGAAACACCCCGGAGACCTAAAACACCCCAAAGACCCAAAACACCCCAAAGACCGAAAACACCTCGAAAACCTAAAAACACACCCGAAGACCGAAAACACCCCGAAGACCCAAAATACCCAAAAGACCCAAAACACCCCGAAGACCCAAAAACACCCTGAAGACCCAAAACATCCAGAAAACCCAAAACACCCTGAAGACCCAAAAGACCCTGAAGACCAAAAAGACCCCAAAGACCCAAAAGATCCCGAAGACCAAAAATACCCCGAAGACCCAAAAGACCACAAAGACCCAAAAAGACCTAAAGTTCATTAAAGACCAAGAAGAACCAAAATACCCTTAACTCCCAAAAGCCCATGAAGACCCCGAACACCCAAAAGACACCAAAGACCCTTAAGACCCAAAAGCCCATGAAGACCCAAATGGCCCCGAAGACCCAAAACACCATGAAGACCCAAAAGACACCGAAATGGTCAAAGATGCCTAGTCCTCTGAAGCGACGTGTGGTGAGGCACGCGGAGCGTGCCGAGTCACGGTAGTAATATCAATGATCCATCATAATATAATCATTCCATGGTGATTACTTCAATAATTAATTTATATTTACTGTACAAAAATCCACAAACAGTTCTGTGTTTATTTTCTTTTTCGTGAGTTCATATACTAGCATATGATAATACTAGAATGGCGCAGTAGAACTCGGTAGAGCGCATCCCTCCGCTAGGCTGAACAGTTTACGTTTTGTATCCCACTGAATGGCCAGATCTGCATCCAGACCAAACCAAAATCAAATCGGCTTGTTCTTGTCACATAACCAATTCATCCACCAGGTTTTGTCATAATCCATCTGCGACATAGCACGATATTGCAAAAACTTGTTTCAGGCTTCCTAGCCCTTGTCAGCGTGCAGCAGAAACTCCTCCCAGCGTGAACTGGTAATCTTGATTTCATATCTTGTAGGGTTTGAACAGTTCAATGTCACTACACTAACCCTAACTCACCCATGTCCTTTTAACGGCATAGCCCATAGGGCAAAGCCGTCTAGAACAGTGTTTATCTGTCCGTATGTCCCCTCAAACATACACCAATCAGAGCTGAGGATCTGGTCACATGACAGGGGTAATGTGATGTCATTACGGCGGTATGGCAGCTGACTCGGCACACCGCCATTTTGATTCCAATTTTGTTCAGGCCGAACATGCAATCGAACATGTAATCTATCACAATCGCCATGCTCTACCTCAATGTTTTTCATTCAGTGTGAAACACAAACAAACCGATTGTTAAAATGATCATAAAATATCAAAAACATCGGTGTTACGGCTTTTCCAACGACACAGTATGTATGGGCCTTAGGCTTCATGCCTTCATGCCTCACCTTCAGGTCACTTCGGACAAATTAGCCCAAGTTTCTTAATACAGTAGTATTGTTTTTTAAAATAATAATAATAACGGTAATACTAATAATATAGTAAATATAAACATAGCACTACAATCCCTTTGTCGTTATTGCAAAGTTTCTAGATTGAAGCGGTGTATGGTTGGTTCATTGTTGACTTCAAGCATAGAATGAACTAATACAGTCATATTGTTTTCGTAATAATAATAATAATAGCGTTAATACAAATAATATAGTTAATATAATCGTAACACTACAATCCCTTTGTTGTTATTGCAAAGTTTCTGGATTAAAGCGGTGTATGGTTTGTGCAAGGTTGACTCAAAACATAGAATAAACTTATACAGTCGTATGATTTTCGTAATAATAATAATAGCGTTAATACTAATATTATAGTAAACATAATCGTAACACTGCAATCCCTTTGTTGTTATTGCAAAGTTTCTAGATTGAAGCGGTGTATGGTTGGTTCATTGTTGACTTCAAACATAGAGTGAACTAATACAGTCATATTGTTTTCGTAATAATAATAATAGCGTTAATACAAATAATATAGTTAATATAATCGTAACACTACAATCCCTTTGTTGTTATTGCAAAGTTTCTGGATTAAAGCGGTGTATGGTTTGTGCAAGGTTGACTCAAAACATAGAATAAACTAATACAGTCGTATGATTTTCGTAATAATAATAATAGCGTTAATACTAATATTATAGTAAACATAATCGTAACACTGCAATCCCTTTGTTGTTATTGCAAAGTTTCTGGATTAAAGCGGTGTATGGTTTGTGCATAGTTGACTCGAAACATAGAATAAACTAATACAGTTGTGTTGTTTTCGTAATAATAATAATAATAGCGTTAATACTAATAATGTAGCAAATATAATCGTAACACTGCAATCGCTTTGTTGTTATTGCAAAGTTTATTGATTGAAGCGTGTATGGTTTGTGCAATGTTGACTTGAAACATAAAATAAACCAGTGTCTCAATGCATAAATAATTTAATACTTACATTAATTGCTAATGCTAACTGGTATCCCCACCCAGGTCATGCTATCCGCTTCAACGAAAGTATCAAAAAAGCCCGGCAACACCGATGTTAGACTTTCGGTCTTGTTTTCTTAAGACTGCATGGGGTAAGGTGTTCTATGAACCGGATTGGAGGACAATAAAGATCCAAGATTCTTTTGCGTAGAGTAGGTGAATTGTCCCAAGTACCCTGAACAAATGCCAATTTCTTGCCACCTCCAGTTTGACGTCATGCTGAGTCAGGAAGTTCTAAAGACTTTCTTTTAGCAGGAAGACTCGACAAGAAGGTGGCATTGATTGGGGTCGTTAAAGAAGTAGTCGTCGATCGAAGGGCAGAGACCGATAAGCTATTGGTAGGTAAATTGTTGTGTCTGTTCGATGCAGCCATTGCCGTATAACCATAGGGAGCATATAACCATAGGGGTGAACAGCTGTGAGCCAATTGAGCGTTATCCTTTGGCTCTGTAATTGGGATGATTTACCTTCACCACACAATGAGAGTCGTGTTAATGAACCAGACAGATGGCTGACCATCGCATACATCGATTCAAATTGATCTTTCCCGGATTTGCAAAGGGAACCATCTGAGTTCTCGAGATTAGAAACGATACCATATAAATGGCTTATCGTCGCAAGCACCATCAGGTTGACGCAAATAGGCGCACGGAAGCCATCTTGTTATTAATTCCTGCCTCCAGACCGCCGGATGCTCAATGGCGGGCGTCTGCGCCTCGCTCCGCGCTCGGAACATTGTCCATTCAAGCGTCTCGAGTCGTGCAAAATGACACGGCCATCTGTCTGTCCGCGGCCGCATCATGATGAAGTTTCGAGTGCCTCACGAATGGAACCCCACACAGGCGGCCGTGGCTGATTGATGGGCGTCGGTGGAGTGCTGGCGGAGGGCGCATTCCGCGGTGCGCGCGCCTTGCTGACGGCGCAGATGGCGCGCGCGGTTTGACCGGAGCCGTGACAAAGTCGGGTCCTTGGGCGATGACGTATGAAATGCGGATTAAAGCGACGGCCGCGCCGCGGCTACATGCTGATTAATAACAATGGCAGCAGGAAAGAGAGATTGCGCCGAATGGAACAAAGCCTGCGTGGATATACTGGTAAGCAGGACGACTGCTCCGTCTGCATTTGGGATCCATGATCCTAAATGTGACCGGTAAAATATTCGGTTTTCATCAAGGATCTCCATTGCAGAACACTGTAAACAAGAGTGGAACACGATACAAAATGGTGTTGGATTTCTTTTATAGAATCGTGTTATTCACATTTCCATATTATACTCAAAACGATGGAGGACGACGACGAAAGTGACCAACACTACAAGTACTACTACTACAACTACTACCACTACTACTATTACTGCTACTACCACTATTGCTACTAGTACTATGACTACCACCACCATTACTACTACGACCACTACCACTGCTACTACTACCACCACTACTACAACGATCACTACCACTACTACCACCATTATTATTACTACTACTACTACTACTACTACTACAACCATTACTACTACTACCACCACCACTAACACTATTATGACCACTACTACTACCACCACAAACACTACTACTTTGATTATCCCCTTGACTGATACTACTACCACCACAACTACTACGACTACCACCACAACTACTACTACGATTACCATGCCTACCACAACCACTACTACTACCACCACGACTACTACTACAACTACCACCACGACGACTATTACGAGCACTACAAATGCTACCCTACTACTACGACTACCACCACGACTACTACTAGCAGTACCACCACGACTGCTACCCTACTACTACGACTACCACCACTACGACTACTACTATTGCTATGACTACTACGACAACTACCACCACGACTACTAATACCAGTACCACCATGACTGCTACTCTACTACTACGACTACCACCACGACTACTGCTACCAGTACCACCATGACTGCTACCCTACTACTACGACTACTACTACCTGTACCACCACGACTGCTACACTACTACTACGACTACTACTACCTGTACCACCACGACTGCTACTCTACTACTTCTACTACCACCACGACTACTGCTACCAGTACCACCATGACTGCTACTTTACTACCACGACTACCACCACGACTACTGCTACCAGTACCACCATGACTGCTACCCTACTACTACGACTACTACTACCTGTACCACCACGACTGCTACTCTACTACCTCTACTACCACTACGACCACCACCACGACTACTACTAGCAGTACCACCACGACTGCTACCCTACTACTACGACTGCCACCACTACGACTACTACTATTGCTATGACTACTACGACCACTACCACCACGACTACTACTACCAGTACCACCATGACTGCTACGCTACTACAACGACTACCACCACTACGACTACTACTATTGCCATGACTACTACGACAACTACCACCACGACTACTACTACCAGTACCACCATGACTGCTACCCTACTTCTATGACTACCACCACGACTACTACTACCAGTACCACCACGACTGCTACCCTACTACTACGACTACTACAACCTGTACCACCACGAATGCTACCCTACCACTACTACTACTACTACTACTACTACTACTACTACTACTACTACTACTACGTCTACCACCACGACTACTACCAGCAGTACCACCACGACTGCTACCCTACTTCTACGACTGCCACCACTACGACTACTACTATTGCTATGATTACTACGACGACTACCGCCACGACGTCTACTACCACTATTACTAATACTACGACCACGACTACTACCATCAGGATACTACTACTACTACTACTACTACTACTACTACCATTACTACAACCTTAACAGCACTAGTTATTCCCAGTCCCACTACAACCTTAACACCAATAACAGCACCAAATTATCTATTATTATGGGATCGGTCAAATAAAATGTTTAGCGAAAGCCTTTCACGAATCGGTTGGGAAGGCGTGCGGTTCGGCCGATGGTGCTTTGTTGCAGGAAAATGCAATTTTACAACTCTTCATAGAAAGACCACGTGATCGTTTTCGTCCACGAACGAATGATAGCAGAGGGAACATCCTGCAGTTTGCACCCTGGGGTTCATGGAGAAGCTGGGACAGAAATCACATCGCGGGACAATTGGCGTTGTCCATTAAACGCCAAGGACCAGAAAAGCAATGGATATAATCGTCGCACATATAAGGGGTTTGAACCTGGGTTCCTCGTATCATGCGTTAAGTGTCGAGATTATAATGCTAAACAGGTCGTCCCAACAACACTTAACAAAATAGAGGAAAAGGTTGGGGAAAATTAAGAAAACAAACCTTAACCGAACCCCACCCAGGTGAGTACGTAATAAATAAATGGCCACAAAGTGTTATCGGTTAACCATGCTGAAAGCTCTGTGTTATCCTCGATCACTATTTGTTGAGTGAGCTTTTGATAAAATGTTACTCGGGTTTTGGATCATTTTCCTTTCTCAGTGGAAATCAAGAATTTTCACATTCAGGGGAATAAATAATGCCGAGAACACCGACATCTTGTTAGTTTTACAATCCCGACCAGGTATGCCAAGTATAGTTAGTATACCTGTCTGCTAGTATGTATGTATGTATATACATATATATATATATATATATATATATATATATATATATATATATATATATATATATATATATATATATATATATATATATATATATATATATATATATATATATATATAGTTGCGGATATGGGATTTGCATCCATCCATATCCGCTTGTAAATATTCCCCTATTTCCTCAATACTTCCCAACTCTCCCCAATCCCCCATTCCCTAGTCCCATTTTCTGTAAACAACACTCTGGAGACCCGACCTCCCCCTATTTCCCCCATTAAATGTCGCATCCAGGTCCACCGCATCTCAGGTAGACAACGATAGGACATCTTGCTAGTTATTCTTAGTCTATGTCAGTTAAGGTTTCGTTTCCATTAATTCTGACCCTTCGTTGCACCAGAATGTGATTGTATGGCACCGTTAGGAAGTTTAGGACCTCCCAATACCTCCCCGCAGCTCTTCCTCACAGCTCTCTTCAACAACAACAACAACAACAACAACAACAACAACAACAACGAGCGCAGGGAGTGCGCGTCCTCACTCCGGCTTGGTAGGAGTGGTGGGAGGACACCAGGCCTTCCCAACGAGCCGCCATCGGACATGTGCTCGACGGGGTTACCAAACAGGGGCTCCCTGTCGGCTCCTCGTCAAGGGTGGAGCCCGGTAACCCCCGCACCCAATGGAAGCGGCGGACTGGCCCCAGTTGGGGCGGAACCAACCAGCCGAGGGCGTGTCACTCCCCGTTGAGCATGCGCAAGTGAGAGAGAGGTGACGTCAGAGATGCGCGCCGAGCTTGGAGCAAGCAAGACCACCTCCGAGCGCTGTGAGACCTCCCTGCATCTTGGAACCGTGCTTTATCCTGTCCCCGAGCCAAGGTGCACCTTGTGCCATCGACCTACCTGTCCATTCCTGCCATCAATCCCTGTGTAAGTCTACCATGTCTGTTTGTCCGTGGTCTGTCTGGGAATAGATAAGACTGTATTTAAGTGCCCATCTCTTCTGTGTCTTTACCTCATTCTGCCTTGTAATCTACCCCTTTTCTCCACCACTGTAATTATACCCTCCTCCGGAGGTCTTGAGAACTGTACCCCCCTTGCGTCATTTCCTCTTTCCCAGTCGTCGTGTCCTTTCTATCATTGATTTGGCATAGCGTGATTTGGCCAACGTCTGGGTGAATCGGGTGAGTCGGGAAGAAACGGGGAACAACTGTTCAGCCGCGGTTACCTCCGCTCGGTAAATAACATCCAATCCGCGGTCCGTAACAATATATATATATATGTATATATACATATATATATATATATATATATATATATATATATATATATATATATATATATATATATATATATATATATATATATATATTGTTGCGGTTTTGAGAACCCACACTTGTAAATAAATATAACATCATTAAAAGTTAAAGGTAGCACCCCATAGATAGGCCACAAGCAACACGTAGGTCACCATAGGACATCAGTTATTTCTTAGTATGTGTTAGATAAGGCCATTTTCCAATAGTTGAATCTGCGTTGCGTCGATCAAATAAGAGTAGGCCCTTTCGTCCATTTTGCAGCCTCCCCTCCAAGCGACGCCATTAGGCGCGCTCCAGTCTGTGCCCCATGGCCCCTCCCTCTTTGGTACGCTCCTTGGCCAGCAGCAGCAGCCTTCGCTGCCCTTGAGCGTGAGCTCGCTCAACGCCGCCATAAGCCATGAGGTGAAGGCCGGAAAAAGGGGGCGGAGCACCAAGGAGGAGGTGTGGCCACGTCACCCAGCCGTCAGGGCGGGGCCGGTAAGCGATAACCAGCCAACCAGGGCTGGAGGGACATCGCCTGACAGGGCGTGGTTGGGGCTCGCAGAGCGTTCGCTGGCTTCACTTATAAAAGCCAGCGCACAAAGCCCTTTTGCAGGACGGATGAGAAGAGCGCTCGTTAGAGAGGACTCGCGAGTAAAAGAGGACTTACTCGCTGGCGCTGATTAAAGGACTCTCGCTAAGGACTTACCGAGGAAGCTTGCGCTAACAGGACTCGAGAATATATGCGCTTGTGAAAGGACTCGAGAATATATGCGCTTGTGAAAGGACTCGCACAGAGGACTGTCCAGGACTGCTGCGATTTGGAGGACTGTGCGACGGTCGACCTGAGGACAGTGCGGAGAGGACAGGACTTGTACAATTGGCGCTTGCGTACAGGACATTGGGGAGGCGCCGTTTGGCGTGAGTCGTGCGCAAAGTACGTATGCAATATACCAGCCTTCCCCCGTGATATGATTGTCCGTTCGCGTTGCGTTACGCTATACGAAAAGCTGCCTGCCGGGTTTTCCATCGCCTGGACCGGTGCCGGACAGGAGGCTGGACGCGCTGGTGACCATCAACCTACCATCTGCAATCCCCGTGTGAGTGTCTGTATGTGAAACGGGCCCGTTTGTCCAGGGAATAAGTTAAGCCTGTAATTAAGACTGCCCTGTGCCCTGTGTGCTTTTCCTTCCTCTTTCTTTCATGTACATTCCTTTCGTTTCCTCTTCTTCTTGTACATTTGTAAAAATTGCTCTGTTCTTCCTATTTTCCTGGTTTCCTCTTATCCGATCGCATCAGTCTTTTCTCTAATTGGGTAAGCGTGGCACGATCGCAACCGCTTAGAATCGGGTCTAGTCATTTGTTAACAGCTCGGATCGCGGATTGCTATCCACTCGGCATATCCCATCAATATCCATGGTTCGAGCGGGAGTTATTCCCTCGTTTCCGGTCGGCGTTAGCACTTAGGTAGTAGCGAATACCTAGGCCTAACAAACCCTACCTAACGCCACGCCGGGAAGGACGTTATAACTTCCAGGACTCGCGTCGGCCAGATAATAAAAAAAAAAAGGGGGATTAAACCCCCTCTTGATAAGGGGAGAGCCGACGTCGGAGATCCGCCACTATATATATATATAGCTAGATCAATCTACATAAGTTATTGTGTGTTGTGCATGTAACCCCTGTAGTGAAATCGTATTCGTACTGAACCCGGGGTGATGCTCGCTGCTCGTTGACACCGCTAGGGGCGTGACAATAAGACCCGCTGCTGCGGATGGTGCTCCGAGACTTCTCCTGTGACACGTTACATCTGGTAGACTCGCTAACGGTACGCCAGCATAGAATATTCAGCTTGCTTGCATTGAATGTTATGAATGGTCCCATGTGATGCCACATCGTATACTTATTGCATTTCCTGCATTACAGGATGATGTCATGATCTAAATGGAATTAAACCACAAGTTGGACTAAAGTTGTGTGGACCTGATTGGTTTTCCACAACACTTAATTCCATTTATATCTACCGACATGGCTGGCAACAAGACGCTGGCGGTTGCCGTATTCTGCGCCGACCTGCAAGCCCCGGATGGTGGCTTGCAACTGAAGCACTGGCTCAGAACATTGGAGAATCATTTCGAGGAGCCTGAGACCGCGCCGACGGCTGCCGCGAAGCTAGCAACGCTTCATTCAAAAATCGACTACAAGGTGTACAATTCCATCACTCAATTCGCGACGTATGACCTCTCGATCGCGGAGCTCAAACGGCTGTACATAAAGGAAAAAAGCCCGGTGTATGCACGATATTTGCTGCTAACGCGACGTCAGCAACCCAACGAGGCGATGGACCACTACGCCCAGGAGCTCCGGCAGCTCTTGCTGGACAGCATCAAGGAGCCACGGACTCCCGCGCAGTCTCAGGATGATCTTCTTTTAGATGCCTTTATTGCAGGGGGTCTCCTCCCAGGAACTAAGGCTCAAGCTGCTAGAGAAGACCGACCTGACCTTCGCTACGGCACTCGAGCAAGGGAAAGTATACACCGAAGCGCGGATGCAATCGAACACCTATGATCGCACGCGCCTCTTGGCGGGCACTACACTACACGCCCGGCTGGAGAGTGCTACCGCCGAGGACGCGGACCTGCTCGCGGAACTCCGGGATGCTCCGGAGGAAGACCCAGTCCTGACGGCTGCCGCTACGGCCAGACCCAAGGCCTTACGCGGGGCCGCATGCTTTTTCTGTGGGGGGCCACGTCATGCCCGGCCCGTGTGTCCGGCACGAGACGCTATATGCCATTTGTGCTCGCAAAAGGCACATTACGCGAAAGTGTGCAGGATAACGGCACGCGGCTCTCGGCTCATTGAATCGCGCGGTCGCGGCCGCGCGGTCGCGGCGACCTTGAATGGGCTCATTGCGGAGCCTGCAAGCCGAGCCCGAAACCCGGCGCCTTACCCGTCTTCGAAGGGGAGGGCCCCTCTCTGCGGGCCCCTGGGCGCTCAGACGTCCTTGGCGGGCGTCACCGGACAGCCACCACAGTCTCATCCTCAATCGGGCACGAAGTACGTGTCCTTGACCAAACTCCGGGCCACGCAAGGGGCTTTGAAGCCTCGCCAAGCCCCAGCAGAACGTTCTCCTCGTGTCGTCCACGAGCTAACGGTGGCCTTCACCCCGGAAAAGGCGATTTCGAATACTACGGAGGCCTTTTCCTGCCAAAAGTGTCAAAAGGCGTTTTCAAATACTACGGAGGCCTTTTCCCGTCAGAATTGTCAGATTTTGAATCGCGAAACACCGGAATGCTTTGGAAAGCCCTCTGATGGCATTAATGGATTCCCCATGGACAACGCATACTCCGGCCACGACCGCAAAACTGCTGCTGGCATAGGATCCACCCGCGAGGCTTGTCCGACCCATTCGGGGGGTTCAGTCCCACTCCCAGCAGCCTCGTCTGGCCTGGCTCAAGCCCTTATTCCCCTCATGGTCGAAGGCCATTGTGTTCGGGCCTTGGTGGATACAGGGTCTACGGATAGTTTTATCGACCAGCGACTTGTGCTCAGGCATGGATGGCGGATCTGGAGGTCTACGAGACAGATCTTCATGGCTTCCCAGGGGCTTCGACTCAGCAAGAAGGGGGAATGCCGATTGAAACTCGTGCTAAAGGGACGGGTTTTTCCTGATGTACACCTTATGGTTTTACCCGCTTTATGTGCTGATATTCTGTTAGGACACGATTTTCTTAAACTGCATGGACGTCTGGTAATGGAGTTTGGTGGGCCTGACATGCTTGTTGTGGGGGCGGATGACGCGCTTGCGGTGTGCGCCCTAGCGAAAATGGACATCCAGCCGCTTTCGCTGTTCCCCAATCTAACCTCCGACTGTACCCCTGTCGCGGTGAAATCACGGCGCTACTCTCGCGCAGACATGCAATTCATTGCGGACGAAACGGCTCAGCTCTTGAAAGACGGCATCATAGAACCTAGCAGGTCGCCGTGGCACGCCCAGGTCTTGGTGGTGCGCAGCGAGGCCGACCGCAGACGCATGGTAATCAACTATTCCCAAACGATTAACCGCTTTACACAGCTGGATGCCTACCCCCTTCCGGGGATGGACGCGCTGGTGCAACAGGTGTCCCAGTATTCGGTCTATAGCACTCTCGATCTCCGTAGTGCATACCACCAGATCCCTATCTCTAGGGCGGATCGTATCTATACCGCTTTTGAGTCGGGGCAGCGGTTGTACCAATTTACGCGATTGCCTTTTGGGGTAACGAACGGGGTCACTTGTTTCCAGAGGGCCATGGATGACCTCATTGCGCGGGAGCACTTAACCGATGTTTTCGTCTACCTCGATAATCTTACGGTTTGTGGATATGACCAAGGGCACCATGATGCTAATCTGAAGCGCTTCCTTGAGGTCGCGCAGAGGTATCACTTAACTATGAACGAGGATAAGTGCCAATACTCCCTACGCACGATAGATCTTCTGGGGTACACTGTGACCCATGGCTCTGTCGCTCCGGATAAGGAGCGTCTGCGACCTTTGCTCGACATGGCCCCTCCCTGTGATCGGGCGTCCCTGAAGCACGCCCTCGGGCTATTCGCCCATTACTCCAAATGGGTGCAAAATTTCTCCGCGAAACTTCGCTCCCTCGTGGCCTGCGACACCTTCCCACTGAGTCCGGCCACATTGGCGGCCTTTGAAGGCCTTAAGGCCGACATCGCCCGAGCCGCCGTGGCGACAATCAACGAGAGCGGATCTTTCGTCCTCGAAAGTGACGCCTCGGATCAGGCCATCGCGGCGACCCTCTCCCAAGGGGGGCTTCCCGTGGCTTTCTTTTCACGGACTCTTACCACCGCTGAGCGGAGACACTCGTCCGTCGAAAAGGAAGCG